>NW_022103906.1:7023694-7209721 GCF_000313985.2 Echinops telfairi
AACATCAAACAGCAGTCTCTTTTACCTTTAGAATATCTCCTTCACACAGCTGAAAGTTCCGAGCTCTGAGATGGATCCCCTTGCCAGCTTCTGTTTCTATTTTATAGATACACTCATGGTCATTATCATAATTTGATGGGAAATTTGGAGACAGTAATGTTCCTTCATTTCCTTTGACACTTGCTCCACATTCAGCTAAAATAAATGGGACAATAAAAGAGAATTAAAGAAGATTCAAAAGTGGAATTACTGATTTCAATAGATAAAAAATTAAGAATTATGGCCACCCTCACTTCTATCAATGTATGCCTGTTCTTAGTATAGTTACTCTTCTACAGACTAGGCACATTGTACTGTTTTAACAATTTAATGACACAGATAAGCCATGTTCATCCCATCTTAAAGGTGTTTCTTTTATGTTGGTTGTTCATAAAATGACCTCGGACAAGAAGGAAGCAATATGCCAGGGAAGAATGGCTCTAAAATAAAATAACAATACTCCCGTTATATGACTTGTTGGAGATATCACTATGACTTGTTGGAGATATCACTGGGGCAGTCATATTATCATCCTCTGCCCCATCTCTCCCTCACAAAGTGTCCCCACCAATTCCAATTCTATTAATATTAATTTTTTTCAACATTTGTATTTTGTGGCATCAAGATGACTAAGTTAAAAGAAAAATGACAGACAAAGCTATAATAACATTGAACTCATCTACATTATATCTGGGGCAAATGAACTTTTAATGGTAGTAATATTATATTACTCTTCCTTTTTAAATGTTAAATAGGTAAATAAATACTAGGCCACTGACATCAAATTGATCCCTAACTATTGCAACACTGTGGGACAGAGCGGAACTACTGCTTCTTAGGTTTTTAAAACTGCAAATCTTTTGAGAAGGACAAACACTCTCTCTCTCTCTCTCTCTTTGATTGGCTGGTGAGTTTAAACTGCTGACCTTCCACTTGGCAGCCAAATACTCAACCCATAACACTAGCAGGGCTCTGATATCCTTAATTATAGGAAACAGTAATTTACTTCTAGGTACAAATTTACATAATATCACCTTTAATCAAAGTAAAAGTGAGGGTAAATATATCTCTTTAATTTCTGCTGACATAGAGAGACTCTATGTTACCCTTTTTCTGATCTGCAAAAATGAATAGGATAGTTTAACTACTATGTCAGCTCCAAAATTTGAGGAGATCAAAAGGATCTTAGAATGATATTGCCATAAATATGTGTGCATAATTGCCATGAGATTCTATATCAACCAATTTATTGGAATCTATTCTATGCCAAGCAAATTAGTTTTAATTCAACAAAATAATGATTAAGTTAAATAATAAAGTTAGAAACAGAAAATCAAGATATTATATAAATAAATGAGGAGAAAGGAGAGAAAGCTACACACTGATATATATGGAAATAAATTGTTTAAGATATTATATAACATTTGCATCCATCTTCTGCACGTCATTGTCCTCTGATTCTGTCTGATTTAGCCTCTTTCTGTTACTTTGGCAGGTAACGAAATCATTTATACCACTAGATTGACTCCCTAACCTAGTTGCCCAAGGAACTTGCTGGATAGATAATTACAGCTCACGATCAATTTTGGACATTGGATTTCACAAAATTCCCACGTAGAAAAGAGTGGGGAGAAAACAGCAAGCAGAATACCCGTGAACTCTGTTTCACGTATCCCTTACTTCTCTTTAGAAACAGAGATCGAGTCTGTTTCTAGGGAAGAAAGTATTGGGAAAGGTTTTGTGACCCAAGAAAATGCCAGCTCAATGTGACAGCAGGTACGGCAGAAGGAAACACGGCCCCGCCCTTCAACATCTTCACTCTGGAGCTGTATTTGAACTCACTCTTGCAGTCCTGGAGTTCAGACTAACCAGTTTAATAGCAGTAGTAGTAATAATAATAATAAACGTTTCTATAAGAAAATATATTTTATTCAGAGAAAGGTAAATGTGTCTCACACTCAAAATTGCATTCATTACTTGGGCCCATGTCTTGGTGACGCAGGGCAGTTCAGGGACTTCCTATGTCTGAATTTATAGGGACAAGACTTTAATTCTGTAGCATTTTCTTATTGTTATCTTTTGCAAGTGATAAAACTTTCAAACGTGAGCAAGCTATGAAGCCAGCCTTCATAACCAGAGCCCCAGCCTTGTCATTCTTCGACCTGACATTCCCTTCTCTGCACTTACCACGGCAAGTCAGGAAGCGTTCAGAGACACTAGGAGCTAGTGGAACATCTGGCTTGCCAATGCAATTGCCACAAAAGAAAACCACAGCAATAAAGCGCGTATGGTGTGAGGAAAAGTGTAGAAAGGTGGATTAAGAGACGCTTCATTGCTCATTAGCCAAATATTGTGTGATCAGCATTTACATTCATACAAAGTGGTCATGTTTATTTTGTTTTTTCTCTTATGAGTAATATATAAACACATGTATTTTCCTTCCTCACTTCTTCCCTCATCCCCCCATCTCGATACTTCCATAAACCTACAGGCTTGAAAAAGGAAACATTTTCCCCTTACTGCATTCATATGCTGTCACCCTAAAATACTTCTGGTGAGATGACCCCTTATCTGTGACCAACGGTGTGTTTAAGGTGTGGGTATGTCATGAAAACAAAGGTGGTGTTTTGTTTGTTCAATCTTGTATCCCCACCATCTGAAAGAGTGCCTGGTTCAAAAGAGACATCTAATACATATCTTAATAAATGAACAAGGAAATCAGGATATATGTCCTTTTAACTGATTTTAAAGTTATTTTAAAAGAAAAATATCTTAGGGCTCTGGAAGTTTTTAAGAATAAAATAATTTTTAAAAATGTGAACTCATTTTTAGTGGTGGAATGAGAATAAAGCTTCTTTCTTTTTAAGATTGAAATAGGAAAAATAAGGAATTATCTACTTATAGATTTTTCTTGATAGTATAAGACAATTATTACTGGGCTTAGGTTAAGGAAGAAGGAATTATTTATTTTTGTTTGATTACTTGACATATTACAAAGAAATGACATATTTTTATAGTGAGAACAATTTGGATTTTGGTATAGGTGTGGTCCTAACAACAAAAGTTAAAACATTTAAAGACTTTTGCACAAGTGACCAACATCTTCAAATTCTATGGTCATGTTTTTACTAGACAAAGGAGACCACAAGTGATTGGTCAGCTCCCTAAATACTCTGAAATGATCACTTCGTGCTAAGTGAGGACAAAGACTAGAGTTTTACCCAAAACAAGATAAGAAAGGGCACCTTTTAAGGCAGAATAAAGGCTATCACTTACTTGCCTTCTATTTTGACAACACAGTTCTCGGAATCATACACCTCCGCTGATGTGCCTCAGGTATCTAGGGCTGTGGAGTGACCTGAACCCCCTCAGCGTTTCTAAAGACAGGTCCAGTTTCCACCAGAAGAGGCTAGCAGCTCTCACGTCTCTAAGTGACCCGAAGTCACAGGGGCTGTGCTCTTCTTACAAGCACCTCTTTCCAGAAGAAAGTGCAGCAAATGAATGGCCTGGAAAGGTGGAATGTCAACCCCAATTGTTGGGCTAAAAGCAGAAGCCATCCTGGAGAGAAGTGTCTAATGTACCAGGGGCTTTCACTCTAAGACTCTGTTGAATCTGATATTTGTTGTTCTCCACACAGAAAAGACTGCAGATCTAGTTAAAGGACAGTGGTCAGCTCTCTCCTGTGTGGACAGCCACAAAGAGGAGCACACTCCATTAAAACAGCCTGTATTCACCAAAACAGAGGCTATTTTCAAATACACCATGTTGCAAGAAAGACAATAGTTGACCCATCAAACATTCTGTTAGGATTTGTTTCATGAACTTGGATCTTAAAGAATAGAAGAGGATATCTGAGTCATACTCTTAAAATTATTTCAAATCTAATTATAGTTATGCCGATTCAATGTCAAGTAATTTTAACTATGTAAAGTGTAACTACATCCACCAGGCTGCTCCTTAAAAGTCAGGATGACAAGACTTCATCCCATGTACTTTGGGCATGTTATCAGGTAAGACCAGTCCCTGCAAAAGACCATTTTACTTGGTAGATTAGAGGGTAGACAACAACAACAAGGGCAACCCCTTAGTGGGATGAACCAACACAGTTGCTGTTACAGTGGACTCACCTGACCATCATTTTTAGGAGAGCACAGGCCTGGTGGTGTTTCATTTTGTTGTACACAGCACCTAACAATAAAGTTTGTCTTTTTGGACAATCCAAACATTACCTTTCATTTGTCTAATCTAAACCGTCAACAGTAAGAATTCCTTTATCTTGTTTGTTTTGCAAGAACTTTGTAGATCAGAGAAGGTATCAATGGTCCCATTTTCCACAAAGGAAACTGTGGCTCACAGAGATTAGAGAACTGAGTTTTGAATTCAGGTCTTAAAAGTCAATATAGTTCTCTAATCCCTTTCAAAATTTTAAGATAGAAGAAAGTGGTTTTATACTTTGAGTTCAAAGAGCAATTTAAGTAAGTGATAGGACTGGAAAATGGTAATAATTGATGAGCCTAGCTGAATATGCTTTTATTTTTTGAATTTTCCTTTTGAAAGAAACTTTGTAACATAGAATACAAAGTAAATAAAATCAAAAGGTAACGCATGTATTCCCTTAGGATACTCCTTGAAAGGAATTTTGGATATGTAAATTTGATCAAAAACATTGCAAATAAAAGAAAAGGAAGAAACATCAAATTCTGACAAACAGAAATAAACAACTTTTCAAAATATCTGAATATTGAAATTGTCTACCATTTCATCTTGCATGGATCTACGATCAATGATCATGGAAACAGCAGACAAGAGATCAAACCATACATTTCATTGCGTAAATCTGCTTCACAAGACCTCTTTCAAGTGCTGAAAAGCAAGCATGTTGCTTTGAGGACTAAGGAGCTCCTGATCCGAGCCATGGTATTCTCAGTGACCTTATATTGCAAGTGAAAGTAGGACATAGAAGAAAGAAGGAAGACCTACAGAGAGTCTATGCATTTGAATTGTAGTGCTGATGAAGAATCTTGGAAGCATCATGGACTGTCAGAACAACCAACACTTTGTCTTGGAAGAAGTACAGCAGAATGCTCCACAGAGGCAAGACAAGACTTTGTCTCAAGTACTTTGCACCGAAGAGGCTATTCCCTGAAGGAGGGATTCAGTCTCAGTAAAGTGGGAAGAAGGTCCTCAACAAGATGATATACTGACACAATGGCACAGTGGCTACAACAATGGACTGACACACAAGAATTATGGTGAGGATGCTATGGGGCCAGGAAGTATTTTGTTCTGTTGTACATGAAGTTACTATGCGTCAGAACCAACTTCATGGTACCTATCAACAACAGCAATAAGAATTTTTATTTAAAATTGAGTTTACAATAATAAATGGAGGGAAATAATTTAAAACTCAAATTTAGATCTTGTTATCCTATATTCACATATAGTTTTAAAGAATCATGTAAATAAAAGACATTTTACAGAGTAGGGACAAGGAGTAGTTTAAAAGCAAAATGGCTTTCCTAAGGTCACATAATTGGGCAGATCAGTTGTTGATTTGTTACAAACCACAAGCCCTAAGGACTGAATTGCTTTTTTTTGGTTTTGTATCTCAAATTCTGGTTATCCATTAGAATTATTAATTCATAACATTTTTATAAGAATAGTGAGATGTCATAATAAGAGTTTAAAATTTAAAAGAGAGTATATTCTTTTAAGGATTATTATTGACATTAAGTTGGCTAAAACAATGGGCTCAAGCATAGGGGCATTTCTGAGGATGACCCAGGAGCAGCCAATGCTTTGTTCTATTGTACATAGGAGCCTTCTGAGTCAGAACCAATGTCATGTAACTTAACAACAACAATGAACATGTTGGGATTCAAAAATATTTAGTATTTAGAAGTATCTTAACAATAGGTTGTTTAATTTATGATGCATTTGATTATAAAATAATGGTTGAAAATATATAACATGACTAAACCAACAGAAGGTGACTCAAAATCCATTGCTGTGGAAACTTCCTCACTAAATACCACTGAGGCTATGCAATGCCTCTCGCATTTCACAGAGAAGTTTGTTAATGTAACTACTAGAAGTAGTTAATAAAGATGGTTTTATATTTCCTGGGACTTTGAAGAATATTGTGACATTGTCAATGTGATTTACATATGAATAAGCTTTGGAGACTTAGAAGGAAAAATATATTTTAAATGAGATTTACTAATAAAAACTAAGGCAAACTCACTACATGGAGTCGATTCTAAGTCAGAGGAGCCCCGCAGGACAAAGTAGCCCTGCCTTTGTGGCTTTTCCAGCTATACTTTTTATCTTCATCTCTCGCCTGCAGAGCAGCTGGTGGTTTTGAACTATCCACTTTGTGTTTAGCACGCTAACGCACTGCCCTACCAGAGCCCTTTTCTATTCACAAATACCGACACTGAACTCATTGCCATTAAGTCAATTCCAACTTATTTAAACCTAACGGGACAGAGCAGACCTGCCGTGTGAGTGTCTGAGACTTCTGTCTTGTAGAGCAGCCGGTGCTTTCAGAGGCTGACCTTGAGGTCAGCCGTCCACTGAGCATCTGCTCCACCCCCAGAGCTCAGATTTACTGATATCGGGTCATTGAAAATCTACATTAGTTATTTGTTGGTTGTAGTCACTGAAATAAATCAATAAATCTTATCTGTAGAAAATTTGTTATTGAAAATATAAAATCTTAAATTTATTCACAAAAAGTTGTATAAAATGTTATTCCTAGTTCCTTAAATTTCTATTTTCCTATAATTGTTTATTCTTCAATTTATTCATGTAAATTCTTCCTTCCTTAATTTATATTATTAGGTTAATCTTTATGATTTAACAAGGGAAAAAAGCTTTAGTTTTTAATTATTGTTTAAAAATATAAACAGATTGAAGAAATAATATGTTGATTCTTATAGGAAAATAAATATTTAAATACAGTGGGATAAAGGACTTAAAGGTAAATTTACTTTATCAAAATATAGACAGAAGATTTTTCTCCTTGAAATATTTGTGACCTATTAGTTGAAAGTATCAATACTGATTTTTTCTTATGTTATTCCATCCAGGAATTTACACTCTGCCCAATATATAGTTTACATATTTTAAAAATTATAATCTGACTAATTTCATTTAAATTTTCCAGATATTTATTTAATATTTATTCTATACTAGATATGCAGGCACATATTACTCTGCCTGAGAAAAGTGTGCCAACAAACAACTAAAATATGATATCATGTATGCAATATTAAATTTGAGAATTCTAATGAACTATTTGAATTATTATATTCTATTTGATTTTTTATCTCCATCCTACCGATCTTTTTCACCAAAACAATACACTTTCCCTTTACAATCACTTTTTCTTGTTATTCAACAGATGTACATTTTGACCTCTGAATGTTCTAATCTAATTAGAATACCTCACTTACAAGCATTGGTCAGAAACAGACATGTGACTATTTGAGGGTTCTTGGAGCAATCAGAAGAAATCTGGGAATTTGAACATAATCTTTCTTGGATTAATTTACTCCGACTGGGCAAAGCTTATGTGATGATAAGGGAAGCGGTCGGACACAGTCCAGCAGAGAATGTTCTACCGCGCTCACCCAGAGCCCGAGGATAAGTCAGCACTCAGGCTGGCTGTCAAAAGAGAGTCGGTGACAAATTAGGTCCTTGGTGAAAAGGAATCAACTCCTGAAGCAAGTCTCACACAAACATTTTCCCTAAGAGTGGACGTTTGATCACGTTTATACATGTCATATATTTTCATTTTTACTTAAACTGGTGTGGGCAGCTGTGTCTTTAACTTGTAATTAAGGAATCTGTATCTCAAGTGACACATGCACCTATCTAAGCAACAAACAAAGAAGTGGTATAACAGAGAACTTGAGCATTTCCAGTGGAGGTAAGCATCGTGGAATGCATTATACTGAAATTTAAAATAATGAAAATAACAATAACTTTTAAAATACACGAACCGATTCATTTACTAGTTGTGAGCGCACTTTCCTATAGCAGAAATTAGCAGGCAGAAAAATATAATGTTAAAAACAAACAAACAAAAAGCATGACAATATATAGAACTCAGGACATATCCTGTGGTGTCAGAACATAAATAAGTGGATAAGACTTGGGCAAAATGTAGATGAGTCTCACATGGGCCAGCGATTGAGGAACTTTGTATGTTATGAGAAAACAGTCAAGGTACAGTTTGTTCTGCATATTATAGGGAATGATTTCCTGGACTATCTAGTAGTTGGTGAGCCTGTCACTGGCAGAGTCTGTGCTGAAGCCAGGGACAATTATGAGGAGATAAATTATCAGAGTCTGCACAAAGCAGGAATAAAAGAAAAGGAAAATAGAAGCTTCTTTTAAGAGGTATTTAGGAGGCAAAAGGGAGCCCTGGTGGCATAGTGGTTACACATCGGGCTGAGATCCACGTGGTTGGTAGTTTGAAACCACCAGCAGCTCAGAAGGAGGAAGACAGGGCTGTCTTTTACTTATACAATTATAGTCTCAGAATCCCAAAGGGGCAGTTCACCCTGTCCTACAGGGTTGCTGTGAGTCACGAATGATTTGATGGCAGTGGGGTTTTGTTTGTTTGTTTGTTTTCTTTTGTTTTTAATAGGAGGCAAACTTCTTTAGACCTAGTAATTAATCAGATGCAGAGACAAAGAGATGGGAGAAAGTCAGGATAATGCCCAGAGGTGTTGCGTGAATCAGCTAAGTTTTAATGTTATTAGCAGCATATTTTTGGTAGTCAAATGCGTTGAAGGGAAAATTAGAAAACAGAAGTCAAAATACAAATGGCTAAATACCAAAAGAGGGAAAATTGAAGACTTTCATTATGTTTTCAGAATAGAGTGCAGTGATTAAATATCTGAATTTCACATTCCTGAATTTGAATCTTACCAACATAGTTATTTTGTAAAATTTATCTTCATTGAATGACACTAATTTGATTTAAAACTTTATAAGTAACTGAATGGGAGCCCGTATAAACTTTCCTTTTAATTAATACTCCATTCTCAAAATGTTACTGATGAGCTTCACCAATATTACCGAAGTATTGTAGCTAAAATAGCAGAATATTTTAACTGAAAAATCAGTTACAATAAAAATGCTATCTAGTGTCTTAAAGTCTTGTTCAATCATGTAGCCATCTAAGTTAGGTGCCAGTAAAGTTTACACAGAAGAAACATAGCAGCCGGTGTGTTCCAAGGATTATAAATAATAAAATCTAAATCCAAAGGAGGGAGCAATATCAGAACTTAAATTCTGAACACCCAGTTTGCAGAAGGCTAATAATGACAATGGGCATTAAGCCTCTGACCTTGTGGTCCAGATACAGGAATAGCCTTGCTATCAGATAGTGAGCACTGTAAAGCTGATAAAGTTAGATAACTTTCCTCTAGTTCGTAAATGCTTTCCCCCCACCCCACTATCATGATCTCAATTCTACCTTACAAATCTGGCTAGACCAGAGGATGTACATTGGTACAGATAGCAACTGGAAACACAGGGAATCCAGGACAGATGACCCCTTCAGGACCAGTGGTGAGAGTGGCAATGCCTGCAGGGTGGAGGGAGTGTGGGGTGAAAAGGGGGAACCGATTACAATTATCTATGTATAGCCTCCTCCCCGGGGGATAGAAAACAGAAAAGGGGGTGAGGGGAGACGTCAGACAGTATAAAATATGACAAAATAATAATAATTTATGAATTATGAAGGTTTCATGAGGGAGGGGGAACTGGGGAGGGAGGGGGAAAATGAGGAGCTGATATTAAGGGCTCAAGTAGAAGGCAAATGTTTTGAGAACGATGATGGCAACAAATGTACAAATGTGCTTGACACAATGGATGTAGGTATGGATTGTGATAAGAATTGTACGAGCCCCAATAAAATGATTTTAAAAAATGGAACACCTTATAATTTGACTCACTTCAAATTTATTCTAGTTTTTTAATATTCTATGCTTTTTTTTTTTAACCAATGAGGGTTTTCTGTCTTATTTTGTCATTATTGTTGGGTTTTTTTCCTACTTTTCTTGTCTCTTGATTTTGTTTTGTATGTTTTTTCTGTATATATAGCCCAGGATAGGAAAATCATAGATTAAGTAACTCGATTAATAATTCCCTAAGGACAATGGCAGGGAAAGCTGAAGGGAAACGGGGAGCAATCAATGAGTCCAAGAAAGAAGAAAATGCTCTAAAACGGCTTGTCGTCGTGCTTGCACAACTCACTTTAATATGACCGAACTATTGAATTACATGGATGTGAATTCTAAGCCAAGTGAACACATCAATAAATTAATTTTTTAAAACACAGGCAACAACCGCAATAGTATATGCCTGGTTTTGTCTTCAAGCTAAAACTCGTACCGCGGCTTGTGCCTGCATTTCTAACTGTGTAAAAATGACATCCCTTCGCATCTCTGACTGTGTAAAAATGACATCCCTTACCAGAGCATCTCAGAAGTTTCAAAAAGTAAGTTAGCATTAAAAGTTTGTCTTGAACAGATATGGACGTATGTAAACTAGGTCCATGAAAAAAAAGGTTTTTTTGTTCTAATTATATAGATTCTTTAATTCAAAATACAATAATATATTTTGGCTGGAACATTGCACAAAAACTTCATAGGCCGTCATTTTGGCATCATGTTGCTGATAGTTTCTCCCAGTGTGGGTCACACACCCCTAATGACACCTCTGATCAGCATAGCTATTTGATTTCAATTGATTTCAAATTGAGTTCAATTTCATTCAAGTCTTAAAATACCTTTGTCAGGAGTTTTTGACCTGATGAACAAATTCTAGGCCATTCAGGGGAATTCTAAAATATCTACTACTTTAATCCAATTTTCATAGCCATTTATGACCAAAATGAACATACAAACATATGTCTTGTCAAGGTATAGTGATAATTTAATTCACTTTATTTAAAATATGTCTAATAAAATCCTAATATCTAATTATGCATGGCTCATTAAAATACCAAAAGTATTACCTTTTTAATCATATAAATAATGATGAAAATTAAAATGATTGTGTGATATAGAAATATCTAGCTATGTTAAATTAATTTTCATTGTTTTACATGGGTAATGTAGTATTATTTTCTGACCTCTCCACTCTCTACTTTGTCAGCTACTGATTTGTGAAAGGTATTTATGGATTCCTCAGAGACTAAGAAGGTTTTAAATTAAGGGTTCCGGGAACCCAAGAGGCAAGCGAATTTTGGGAATGATGAGGGCAACAAATGTATAGATGTGCTTTACACAATTGATCTATGTATTGTGATGAATTGTATGAGCCCCAATAAATTGATTAAAAAAATTAAGGGTTAATGTCTAATCCCAAGTTTTTTTAATGATAACAATTTCTGTAAATTTAAGAAATAGACTACTGCACCAATTGTACAGTCCACAGTATGACTCAATGTCAGGGAGTAGCATTATGTGAAGTAAATGGTCAGCTCTGGATATGCTTGGTGAAAAAAACAAAACAAAAACAACCCAAAACTCAGTTTAAACTATATTAACTACCATGATTCTGCTCTTCCTCTGTTAAATTCCATATATTGGCGCAGAATACCAAATTAATAAAATGACTATCCTATTGAACCAATACCCTAAAACCAGGATGTTAGTATAGTACCTCATTACAAAGCAGCTAAGTTAAAAAGCTCTCATACACATTGAGATTATCTCTAGAATTCATCAAGAATAATGTCCAAAAAAAAGTTCAAATTTCTATTCTGTTTACTTTTCAGGGAAAGGAAAGGAAAAAAAAACATTTATAAATTGTCACTGCCCAAGTGTCTGGAGAGCATTGTTGCTCTGAATCAACTCGGTTGTCAGAGTTGCTCTACTAGATAGCCTGCCTTCTAGTTCTTAGCTCCTTGGGTTATAAATTATTTTAGCGATGACATATTCATTTTCCTTAATAACTGTGCTTGACACATGCTTTAGTTTCACTCTTCTTCAATCATAACATTTTATAGCTGAGAAAGATTTTTTTTTATAGATGAGATAACCCAAACAGATTAAGCCATTTTCCCCACTGGTTAGTAGACCTGGCACTGTTCTCCGCCCTTACGCCAGACACTGCTTCCTCTCAACTTTACTGATGTACGCCCTATGCTTCCCCGATTGGATGAATGAAATGAAAGCATGTGACCACCTACCCACACACCTTGGCAGAGGTGCACTCCACACACGACGGCCCCCGCCCAGGCAGGTAAGCTTGGTTGCACCTTCTAGGCGATATCCTGGAAAGCAGGAAAAAGTCAGAGTGTCGCCAACGCCAAACTGAAAACCAATCCTTCTGCTGAAGGCAGGGACACCGGGATCATCACAGGGCTCTAAGTCGTATTCTGAGAAATGGAGAGAGAGAACATTTGTGGAACTAGGCAACAATAATTCAGGAAATATAAAAACTGCTACCATTGAAAAAGTAAATCAGGATATGTTCTTTTTTCAAACCCTGTTTACACCTGTTATGCAGATTCTTTCACTTTGTAGGATTTTTTCCCTCATGATACGTAGCATGGGATTGCAGTATTTTAAACATACACATATCAGAATTGAAGACAGAAAAACCAAAACCTCTATTTCAAAACGGTTCTGCTGAGAGTAGGAAAGTCTACTGTTCACATTTCTAATCGTTAGTCAGTTCTTGTGTTCTTCTCAAATGTACCGCCCGATCGCCAATATATGAAGCACAAAATATAAACTATGTCAAAGGATTACACAGCAGGAATGTTGACCTACCCAATTTGACCTCTAAATCTGACCTCTATATGACTCCACACTTTTTGCTACCTATTTTCAATACACCATGTTTGATAGCAATGAATTTTGAAATTCCTGTAAATTATTAGAAATCTTATCAGATTTATCATGAAAATACATGAAATCCTAGGGAAAATATAACAGCTAACTTTCTCCTGTATTTTGGAATTCAGTATCTAAATACCCTGATTAATGCCTATATTCTGTATTTGCATTATGCTTAACAGTCAATTACCTCAAAGTTCAAAAACTAGACCACATGGAGAAAACACCATCATGATTGGAGGATGGCTTATTAACAACATATGATACACAGATGATTAAACACTGCTTAATCAAAACCATGAGGACTCAAAACAATGATGATCAGAGAATGCAGTTTTCAAAAGAGATTCTCCATGGAGAGAAAATAAAAATCTTCACAACAACCAACAGACAACTTCATAATAATGGAGAAAAAATTGGTGTTTTCAAGAATATATATTTTTGGGTCGAAAATCAATGTCCATCGAAACGACAATCATAAAATACAGTAGCATTGCACTGAGCAAATCTGGTACATAAAACCTGTTTAAAGTTTTAAAGAGTAAAACTATCAATTTATTACTAGGGTTCTCCTGACCCAAGCTATGAGCCTGTTTTCAAATTAGTCATAAGCATATAAAGCGTGGATATTAAATAAAGAAATCATGGAATTAATGAATTGATGCCATTGAATCATGGTTTTGGTGAAGAGTATGGAAAGTAACATGCACTGCCAACACAAACAATTCTGCCTCAGAATAACTATAGTCAGAATGCACCTTCTGAAGCACAGACAGTGCGACTTCATCTCATGCACATGCTATCTGGAGAGATCAGTTCCTGAAAAAAACATCATACTTTATAAAGCAGAGGCTCAGTGATAGGGGTAAGACCTTCAACAAGTTTCATTAACCCACTAGCTGTAATATTGAGCTTGAATACGGTAAGTACTGTGAGGATGGCACAGGGCCAGATTGTGTTCTGTTCTGTTACTGAGGGTCACGGTGAGCCAGATTCGACTAGATAGTACCGGATAACAACAATGATGATTGAACAATGAAAATTATACAATAGTATCATTTGTGATTGACTGATTAGTTAAAGAGAGAGGAATAGAAAAGAAGATTGAAAACCATATAATTTCGTACATATAAACAGTGCTTTGGAGTTACAAAATTCCTTCAAAAAATCATGGTTGCTGAATCGATTATTTAATAGAGTATAATTATCCTGTATGGTTTCTAAGGCTGCAATGCTTATGGAAGCAGACTCTTATCTTCCTTCCACAGAGCAGCTGATGGACATGAACGGCCAACCCTTAGGTTAGTAGCATTTGTGTTAATTCAAAGCAAATAAGCCTTCAAGAAATAGAAGCGAAGTAGGAGTTGGTAAATGAAGTATAGAATTGGAGTATCAATTATATAGTGTTAATGATTACTTTGAGGTTACAACTAGTTGCAATTGATTCAATTGGTAGCAAATTGTCAGGCTTGTCTTCCATGAGTTCTCTAGGTGGGTTTGAACTAGCACTGCAAACCAGCTCTAAATGACTTAGTTATAACTAACCTAACATAATGCATAGCAACCACATCTTTTGCATATGGGATTTTGGTTTGAATAGGAAATGAGTTGCTTGTTCAATGATGGTAGCAGACTGTTCCGCTCAGTTTCCTACTGGTCTCAAATTTTACATGGAGGAGATTTGGTTCTGTGATGGGTAGGTTTAGGTTGCAGTTTAATTGGAAGGTAAAGAGCTAAATGGCTCAATGAGCCTCACCTTTCCATCTCTTGCTCTCTGATGATTGGACCAGTGTGCAGTTGCCTTAGCTAGTTCTCTGCCTCAACTTGTGAGCTACGCTACCTGTGGGACACCCAACCCATTGACTGTGTTGCTATAGTTTGAGGTTCCTTTGAAACCTGCTTCACCACACTGCTAGTGTATTCATCTCCTGAGCTGGGGATTGTCGGACCCTATAATCTGACTGACTTTTGGTGACCTGCCCTGTTGTTTGCTGCCTGTGGCTGGACTGCCTGTATGGCTCTACAGAAGACTCAGCTGTCTGCTTCCTTGACTTGCATTCAGCAGCCCTCATGAGTTGACAGACTGCCAGTATATTAAATATCTTGTGGAAGTGAGTTGAACTGAGCCTTATGTACTGCTCTGTGGAACTAATTAGCTGTTTATTTCATCACGTCGTATATATCTATTCATATATATATAAAATCATAAATGTCCTGGTTTTGGCTCTCTAGAGGACCCTGTCTAACAGCTATGCCCTATTAGACATGATTAAACCCTTCTGAACCTATTCAAACTCCTGGTTTGAACCATGGACCTTTTGGCTAGTAACCAGGCGCTTAGTAATTCTCACACCAAGGGAGTTTTCAGTGACCACTAACTGAAATAAAATATAGAATACTGAATGCTTGAAGTTTTATCTAATTATATTTGAATATGGAACTTTTTCTTTTTTGTCAATATTACCATTTACCTCTGCAGGAATATTAACTAGGAACTGCAGCTGGAAAAATCTACTTCACTAAAACCTTCTTAAAAAGATTTAGATAAAGTGGACTAACAGAAAGGGAATATAAAAGTATATTAATTCCATTTTATAAAAACACCAGGAAAGTCCCCAGAAGGGTAAATACTTAATTTGCATAATAAAGTCGCTATTTATTTGGACACTTAAAAAGAGAACCACATTGTACTAATGCCACAGGCAATCATACACATTAGAAGAGTCACTGAATGTACAGGCCCATAAAAAATCCCTCCAAATGAAATGATTCCTTTAGTATATCTAAAGAATATGGTAATTTAAAATTGACTTTGAAATCAAAGGTGAGCTATTTTGTTTCTTAAAAAGATCCTTTGTCCTCAGGTGTGATACAAACTAGACATAAGTGATTTCTCCTGCACGTTTCGTGTATCATTTTATTTAAGTGGTAGGCAAATGAACTGTTCTACATGCTCAGGCTGTTACTGCTGTAGTTATGACAGTCAAAAGTATTGGAAAAAATGGTCCCAAAGAGCAACTATGACCTAGAAAAGTAAGCTTTATTTCTGTTGTTGTTTTCCTGCCTGTTTGTTTAGGGAGTTTATAAAAAGAGAAAATCAGTTTTAGAGTTGGATACTGACTTTGGTAATCAAAGGCTTATTGTTAGCTCTGTGCTGAGAACAATAGAATCAAGAGCCAGATGGGGCCAAGCCAATCAAACATGGGTCATGAGAAACAGCCATGGAGGAGGTGTGTGGACTTGTGTCACTAATATTTTCTTTCTTTCTTTCTTTTTTAAGTATTCTTTTTAAATTCACTTTGATTATGATGAAAATAAATTGGAAAGGGACCGATATTATGGTACTTGATAATAACTGATATTTACCAGGAAATAATTATAGCATAAGAGGGATTTAGGTATTAGGATAAAGAAATCTTAATTCTTTGATATGGAAAGTGGGCATTTTCATGATTGCTACTGGTTAAAGTAAAAGTTCCTAGAAACCGAGTAGTTTGAGGGGGCTCTGAAAGATCTATGCATGAAATTCTAAGACAAATCAACCAAAGCAGATTAGAATAAATAGCAATTTGTCATACTTATGGGTGGTTTCAAGCTCTGTAAGCAGACATCAAAAATAGCAGAACGCTCTGCCGAAGGGGTGAAGCAGTGGTGCAACAATGGGGTCAAACAACAATTGAGAAGATGGCACAGGAAGGGGCAGTGTTTCAACCTGTGGACCTAGGGTTGCAGCGAGTGGACACCTAACAACAAAAGAGTATTTCAAAGCATCTTAAAATCCCCAAGATTTCTTTTTCTGTAACAAAGCATTTCATTTTATATATTTATTAATGATCATGGAATACATAGTAAGGGGTCACTGAAATCCTCTTCTTTGGTTGTATTTGGATATGTACATGATGGAGTCCTGCTGGTTCTGCAGGTCAGGCATTAGGTAAAGGGGGTGGTTCAAACTCAACAGCACTTCTGCAGGTGAAGCGTGAGATTGCCTGCCCCTATCAAGGTTGACAATGTCAGGACCTCTCTATTCGCTTAGTATAGGCTGGAATTCACTGTTGGCAGTGGGGATTTTGGTTTATGTATAAGATGGGAGTCCCTGGGTAGTGCAAATATTAACATACCCTGGATGCTAAGTGAAAGCTTGGGGGTTTGAGTTCACCCAGAATTCCTTTTGGAGAAAGCCCTGGTGATCTGCTTCCAAAAAATCAGTGCTTGAAAGTTGACAGCACAACACTGAAGGCACACCTGACGGCACTTCCTGCAGCACTGTTCCCAACAGACAGAAGTTGGGAGCAACCCAAATGCCCACCAGTAGTGGCATCAGTCAGTCAGTCAGTCAGTCAGTCAGTCAGTCAGTCAGTCAGTCAGTCAGTCAGTCAGTAAATAAATGAATACTGGCATGAAAAGAAATGAAAGATGGATACAGGTCACAATCTGGTTGAACCTTGAAAATATTGCTAGGTGGAAAAAGTCCTTAACAAAAAGTGAAGCCTTGTGTTATCTCAAAAGCATAAAGAGCCACGCAACACTGTGGTTGCTGCAGGTGGGAGGCGAGGGAAAAGAAGCCAGTCTTTGGTTAGCTAATACCAAGTTTCTTCGTATAGGGGGTGGAAAATATGGATGTCGACAATAGATAAGGATGGTGGTTGTACAACATAATAGATATAATATTTTTAATTAATTATACAAGTAAAAATTTTGACTTAACAATTATTATGCTGCCTATATTT
Source organism: Echinops telfairi (assembly GCF_000313985.2). NCBI lineage: Eukaryota > Metazoa > Chordata > Mammalia > Afrosoricida > Tenrecidae > Echinops > Echinops telfairi. Next base: position 7,041,330 of record NW_022103906.1, read on the forward strand.
TAGTAACAGTAACAATAATAAAACTTTGGACCACAATTTTACTTTGACATCCATCAGGTCCCCATAAGTTGGATTTAAGTCGTAGGTAACTGGTCAACTGGCAATGTCTAAAAATCAAGGAGAGTGAAGCAAGCAATGTGAAGGGGGACCAAAAAAAAAATCTGTTAGAAGTTTAATTTTAGCTGAGTCGCTAAGACTAGAATATTGTAACATGGAATCTTATCAGGGAAATAGAAATCTATTAAGAATATGATGTGCTTGAAAGTAGACAAAACATGTTATGATTATGGAATTGGGGACCATGTCTTAAAATCTGTACAAAAACTGGATTATAGAAGATAAGGTGGAAAAACATACTTTTTCAAAGTATCATATAGACAAATTCAAATTAATGTAATTGTGTAAGTCTATTAGTAACAAGCAATAATGTCCATTGTGTGGGCAGGGGGTATATCAGAGATATTTCAGGGGTCCTACAAATGAACATCATATGCTTATTATTTTTATATTTTATTAATAAGCTTCTATGAACAATTTTTAAGTATATGTAACCATTTTCTCATCTGTAAAATGAAGATAACATGTACACCAAACTGCTGGGCCACCAGGGCTCCTTATTACATCATCCGAAACTCAAAGTCACTGCCAAGTCGATTCCACATCACAGAAACCCTATCAGACATAGGAAACCTGTGGGTCTCTCAGACTACCTTTTCATGGAAGCAGAAAGCTTCCTATTCCTCGGGTGCCATGACTGGTGGTTTCCAATAATGGCATTGTGATGAGCAGCACAAGGTGTAAGCCACTGTGAGACCAGGGCACCTCCATGCACATCGTATTAAAATAAAAAATTTGAAGCCATACACATAATAAAGATTATCTATGATTCATAGTGCAAATAATGCTTAATTTTTTAGCTTATATCAGCTAATAATTCTGAATTTCCCCCCACAGTATTTAGAATTAGTTGATAGTTTACCTTTATTTATACACACACACACACAAACACACAGTGGAGCAATGGTATTATTATTTTCAATGGACGGAAATAGCACAGGAGATCAACGTACCTGAAAATGTGATGTTGAAGCCCTCATAGGAAATTGAAAAATCTGATATAAACCGAAGCTGGGCTGTGAAGTTTCCAAACAAACCTGCCTTAATAGTATGGGGCAAGACGGAGCCCGTGAGTCTGGCAACAGGCTCGGTAAAACTTCCATCCTCTGTGATCAGTAGGTAGTCGTGAGAACTCTCAAGGTGGAAAGTGTGAAAGATCATCTGAACTCCTGAGAAAAAGAGAGAAGAGATTCTTAAAAATCTATATAAATGTATGTGTGTATATATAGATGTATGTGTACATTTTCAGGGGATTTTAACATTCTGGTCCCCTTAGTTATAACCCTTGGCAGAAAGATAGTGAGTACTATATGTTGAGTTATTCTATTGAATAAACAGACTTCAACAATACACTGGGAAAAAATAGAAAAACACATTTAAATGTTTATGCCAAACACTCATCAAACCAGGGTAATCTTGTAGAAGTAATGCAAATTTAACGGGCTCATTATTTGTCTATCCCATAACTTTATGCTATGCACTTAAACCAAGGCTGAACCTCTTCTGTTAGTATTCTCTAATCAGGTTTTGTGGGGGGCAAGGTATAATTATTAGCTATATGCCAACAGTCCAGGGGGCATTGTTTATTTCACACTTTATTTGGTCTCATTCATTTAAATTATAGTCAACAGATACTGGTAATAATTTCTTCTGGCTTGTGGACATTAAAATATTTTGTTGGGATATTAAAAAATATGTAAACAAACATTGAGGTTTGAAAGGGAAACAGTCAAAGGGTAGGGGAAAAAAAGATGCTTTCAAAAGGCAAGAAGGAAAGTGGTATATGGTAAAAGTAAATATTCATAAATATTTAAGTGCTTCCTCATAGATCTACAACTTGGTAGAACATTCACAATGAATGATATTCATGAATGGTCACTATGCGATCAGGGAGTACACTTGTCCCAATTTACACCAAACAAGTATCCTTCAGAAAATGTAGATGTGGAGGTTGTGGCAATACATAATTCATGTCAGCTTGATAAATAATTGTGGGGGTGGAATATAGCCTGTTAATAAGGTCACAGCCTGACAATGCCTCCTTGTGGGCGTGGCCTTCTCATGAGGATTCTGGGAACTTCCTCTGTTTGTCCCTGGAGGGAGGCCACACACTCTCTCTGCTTCACCTTCCTGTTGAGAAGCCATGTGGAGCCTAGCTGAGACCTGAAGGAAGCATGCAATGGAGACCTGTGCCATCCCTCTGGTGCTTCCACCGCTGCCATTTGATCCACAAGACTTTTAACTCACTGACCCCTGATCTTCCTGTATTCTGTATCATTGCATGTGTCTGCATGAGTCTGAAGAGTGATTTTTGGGTTAGTATCAGATTTATGGGCTAATATCAGACTTATGGACTTGATCTGGACTGGGATGGGATGTTTCCTTGATGTATAATTACTCTTTGATATAAAGCTCTTTCTTATACATATATGAGTGTCTCTGAATTTGTTTCTCTAGTCAATCCAGCCTTACACAGAGGCCTAGTGTACACAATTATACCATTGAGGTAAAACTCCCTGGAAATGAAAGTTTTATTTGCTCTATGTGTACTTCATATGTATATCTACATGTTACCTAGACCCACAAATTATTTTATCTTAATTTCTGTAGTGAAATTGAGTAAAATTCACTTTGAATAGGTACAATTGAATGACAGTTTAGAGTTTTCTACTCGCAAAGTGTACTTCAGTCATCATGCTATATCAACTTTATTATTAATATCCTCAGGACTCAGTTCTTTAATATGCATATATAATAGCATACTGTAACAGAATTATATAATGGATTTTTTCAATTAAATTTCTAGTTGAATTATCTGAAATTCAGAATTGTCTGGAAAGACAAAGTCTATATGATATTTATGTGATCAAAATACAAAATGATCTTCTTAAAAATTACAAACTTAACCATAGAAAACCCGGTATTCACTCTTAAATGAAATGTTCATAAGCAACATTTCTTTCATAAATACAAATTTATGAAGTCCTTAATATACTTATATGTTTAATATAGGTAATAATACATATTTTATAAAAGATCTCTAGAATATGTGAAGAGAAATGATGTATATATTATATTGATAATATTGTAAACTTAAACACAAGATAAATTAAAAATATGTTCATGATTTTCCTAGAATGTATGTTTTTCTTATTTCTTTTACTTTTCTATAAGTCACTTTATGTCTAATAGTCCATTTCTTAAACATCATATGTATTTTTAAATTCATATGCAGACATTTTATTTATCTGAAAAGAGATAAAAGCAAGTGATCTATGTTTGCTATGCAACAGCAATTTAAACTGTTTTTCCTTGTTTAAGGCTAAACAAGCCCAACAATAAACAACTGCAATATACATATAGTGAAAGTGCACCTTACCACTTTACAGAATAATACTTTTAAAGTTCTGACACGCATTGATCCTGCTTAATAGTTTGCGTACTTGAAATCCATATTATATTCTTACCCTTGCCATGAGACACTTCAATGGTCCATGTACAGTTTAGAGAGTTCGGATAAAAGTCTGGAAACCCAGGCGAAAGGACTGTTCCACTCTTTCCATGAACGTAGCCTCCACACAAGGCTGAAAGCCACCAGGAAAGATTATTGTACAATTATATGTTCTAGTGATCACTAGCATAAAGTAAGGGTAAATGACAATTTGTACAAGAAATAAAAAAAGATCGACTATCATAACCACAAAGAACAAAACCTAATTTTAGTTTTAATTATATGTTAGGTAATATACAGGTATTTTAAATAGTAGAAATGCTTAGCAAGGAAAGCATAGCATGCAAACCCAAACCTGAGTTAACACAATGCAGATCTGCAGCAAAGATGTAGATGTATTTTTACTAGCGATTTCAAAATTGTCTAAGAATCTCATTTCTGAAGAAAGAAAGGAAAACCTATAATCCTATGAACAGGAATGTAATGACACAGAGTTCATCAAAATAATATTGAGTTTTAATGTTCAGATTCAGATATCATAAAATTATGAGTTCAAATGTTGAATCTGCCACTTTGTAGTTTTGTGATATTGGCTAGTTACTTGCCTTGTCTTGATTGTTATGTTTTTATAATTACTAGAAATTAGAGTGATTATTTCTACTTTATAGGGGAGGCATCTACAATAAGTCCAATTGCAGCACACAATTTGCCATGTCTGAGCCTTGGTGGCAGTACTAAGTGCTGTGTTGATAATGGCAAGATCAGTGGTTCAAATTCATGAGACACTCTGCCAGAGAACTATATGGCAGTCTGCTTTTCTGAAGCTTACAGCCTTGGAAACTCGACAGGGGTCTACTTTGTCCAATAGGGTCACTCTGAGTCAGAATCTAGGTGACAACACACAACAACTGCAATATGTATACACTATGCAGCCCTTGAATGGGGATAATGACTACGGTGCTCAGCTGCTAACACATGGCTGGAAGTTCATGTCCACATACTGGCACCTGAGAAGAAAGTCATGATGATCTAAGAAAGGTTTGTAAACGCACCCTATTGAGAATAGCTTTATCTTAACACCATGGGGCTGTCACGAATCAAAAGAAGGATGAGGGCAACTAGCTGCAATCTATGCTAAACACTGAAACCTATCTGTATATACTCGAGTATAAGCCTACCTGACTATCAGCCAAGGCACCAAGTTTACCACAAAATCTGCATTAAAAATGTGCTGAAAAACTCGGCTTACACACAAGTATATACAGTATCTATTATTCAAAGGTACACTAATTTTAAGATACCAAAATATAATAATTTGAATAAATCTCATGTTGTTACAGTTTTGTACATACCAAAGGGAGAAGATTCACATGTATATCTCTGTTTCCCACATTTTCTTTCCCACATATAAAATCTATAAAACTTTTTAAAAACAATGAAAAATTATCCATTAGGTGGGGATTTCACATTGTATATCATCATATTTGTATTCAACAGTATAAGCTACTTATAAATCCCCAAAACAGTGTCTCACATAACCCCTACTTTGATTTCTCTTCTCCCTTTGGTGGATCACTTTCTTCCCCTTCACCCAAGTTAATACTTGTCCCCTCTGGCCTACTACTTCATCCTCACCCCTTTGCCCTCCCGGTCTTGGTAACTTCCAAAGTCTGTTCCCTTTGGTATGAAAGTCTTTTTCTCTTTTGATTTTTCCTTCTTCTTAACAGTGGTCTCATTCAACACTTGTCCTATGTGACTGATTAATTTCACTCAGCATTATGTTCTACAGGTTGATCATGTCATGAGGTGCTTCATGGTTTATCATTGTTTTTATTGAGGCCTCATCTTGCATTATTAGTGTGGACCTAAAGGTAAATCCCAGCACTATAAAGATTATAAGTGAGGAAATAGGGGCAAACTTAAGAGCTTTATTGCAAAGCATTGGCACACACTATGAAATATAATCATGGAAACATGCATCGGACGGCAGATGACTGGGTCGTAGTAAACATAAGGCATTTATGCACATCAAAAGACTTCATCAAAAGAGTACAAAGATAATTCACAGAGTAGGAAAAAATATTGGCAATGACACATGGACAAAGAGCTGATCTCTACAATCTCTAGAAAATTGCAATACCTCAATAATAAAATTACCAATCAACCAAAGATGACATCCAAATGGCTAACAAGCATATGAAGAAAGACTCATGCCCCCTGTCACTGGCATGTCCAAATCAAAGCTATGATCAGATATCTAATCTTCCACTAACAATCACAGCAAAGTAAATAAGCAAACAGAAAACAAAAAATACTGGAAAGAGTATGAGGGACCTTCAGACACAGCTGGTAGAACTCTAACTATGTACAACTTCTGTGGAAATCAATATGGGCTACCTCAACCAACTGGAAATATAAATCCCATACAACCCAGAAATCCTTCTACTGGGCCTACAGTCTAAAGTAGTTATGGTTTTAGACTGACTAGACTTATGCACACCCATGTTCACTACAGCAATATTCATAATCACAAGAGTATGGAAACAACAAAATGCCCATGAGTAGCTGAATGGCTAAAGAAATTTTGGTACATACACACAATAGACTACTATGCATCCTTAAAAAAATCAAACAAACAAACAAAAACAGTGGTATGTTTCTACAAAGATTTCATCTATGGAAATTATGGGGCAGGGGAACTATTGTCTCTGAGTTGGAAGCAACTCAATAGCAATGGTAGTTGCTGGCGGGGAGGGGTGGTTAGATATCCATGTAGAACTATAATGTATGCCATTTTGCATACAAGTGTGCTTGCTGCAGTGGAGGAGAATGGAAGTCCCAATGTCACAGTGTCATAGATGCCTATATGATCCATTATACAAACAAGCATGTTTGTCCTTTCCCAGGAACCAATCTCGCTTAATAACATGTCCAAATTATTTGCAACAAAGTCTGATTATCTATGCTTCTATGAAGCATTCTGGCTGAACTTCTTCCAAATCAGATTTGTTTTATTCTTCTGGTCCTCCCTTTAAATATTTTTGACATAATTCAAATGCAACAATTCTTTTGTGCTCTTCCATATTCATTATTGCCCTTTTGCATGCATCTGAGGCCATTGAGAATCCCATAGCTTGGGTGAAATGCACCTTTAACATCAAAGCACCATCCTTCCTCTTCAACAATTTAATGAGATTTTATGCAGTAGATTTGCCCAATGGATACTTCTTTTTATTTCTTGAGAGCTATTTTCACAAACATTTTGAGTCCCCAATAAAATCTTTAACAACTTCAATTTTTCGCCATTACATCATGGTATTTTCTATTGTTCCAACTGCGAGGATTTTGAGTTTCTTTACTTTGTGTTGTAATCCATACTAGAGGCTGTAGTCCTTGATCTTTCCTGGCAAGTGCTTTAACTCCTCATCACTTTCAGCAAGCACGGTTGTGCCATTTCCATATCACCAACTGTTATAAGCCTTTTTTCAATCCTAATGCAGATTTCTTCTTCATATTTCAAGCATCTTTGATGATTTTCTCAATGGAGCAAATATCGTGTAAAGATACATTTCTGATGCATGCCTTTATTGATTTTAAATCACACAGCACTCTCTTGTTCTGTTTCAATGACTGTTTCTTGATTCATGTACAGGTTACACAAAAGCACAATAAAGTATCCTGGAATTGTCATCCATTTCAATGCTATCCATAGTTTGTTATGATCCACAGAGTCAAATGGCTCTCCATAGTCAATACAAGTAAATAGCAGTCAGGTTTCAGCCAGACCCGTACAGCATCAGCAACATCCTTTTCTGAATCCAGGTTGCATTTCTGACAACTCCCTGTTGATGGACTGTTGTTGAACAATCTTTAAGAAAAATTTACTTGCGTGCCATATTAATGATACTGTTTGATGATTTCTGCATTGTGTTGGCTACCCTTTCCATGGAAATAGTATAAATATGGGTCTCTTTCAGTTGCTGGAATAGGTGACTGTTTTCCAAATTTCTTGTGAAATACAAGTAAGTGCTTCTAGTGTTTCACCAACTTATTGAAACATCTCAATTGTTATTCTGCCAATTCCTGGAGACATTTTTTTCCAATGTAGCTTGTATGTTTTTCATCAGTTTCATTAGTTTTCAATATGTCAAATATGTATTTGAGATTTTCTTGGAATCCATGTGGGAGATCTTTAACATAGTACTTTTACTCTTATAGACTTATTTTAATTTTCTTCAACTTCATCCTGATCACACATATGAGCTATTGATGGTTCCATGGTTGGCCCTTGGCTTCAATATAGCTGCTAATATTGACATCTTCCCACGAATGTTCATAGTAACCATTAATATCATTGAAAAATAAAACAAATTATTTTCAATGAAAAAGGATTTGGCCTTGCAAAATTCTATCATGCCATCTTCAGCTTCATTCCTATCACCAAGGCTATAATTTCCAACTACTGAACTTTTCTCTTTGCTGTTGACATTCTCATTCCAATCACCAATACTTATCAATCAATCCATCTTAAATGCATCACTTGAAGATGGAAGGAGTAGAATTCTTCAATTTCTTAATCAGCAGGTTTAATAATTGGTGGGTAAACTTCAATAGAAGATTATCAACTGGACGTCCTTGAAGGCATATAGATATTATCTATCATCGACAGTGTTAACTTCAAGATAGATCTTGAAATGGTCTTCTTTTTTATTTTCCTTCAAACCATTTTATTTGGAGTTAATATAGATACCATATCATTCCATAGTTAAATCATATCAAGCATTATTGTACAATTTCTATCACTATTAGTTGGAAACATTCTTTTCCTTCATGAACTCCTTGACATCAGCTCCCCTTTACCTCACCCATCCCACCACCATTGTACCCACCAGGCACTCTTATTCCACTTATTGTCTCTATCGACTCATCATCAATATTGGGTTTCATATACTGATAAAACAGAATAACATACAACAAAATTCAAGAGGGTGACTCCCAACTCATCTGAGATAAACCCCAATAAGAACCAAAAACAAAAACAAAAATATAAAGTGTATGGTGGAAACCAGATCAAACCTAACGTGCATCATAAGGAGGGATCAACTGAAAAGATTTTAGCTGTCCAAGTCAGGTTTATCCCTTTGATCTTCTATACTCAGCTCTCAATGCACCCTGTTTAGTAACCACTTTCCTCCCATCCCTCTGTTATGGATAGAGGGAAATCACTGGGGGCTGATTTCCTATGCAGATTCCACAAATGTATCTTGGGTTCCCATTGTCATGCAAGCCTTTTGCAAAATGGATTCACACAATTTAGGCTCTGATACTATTCCTCCCTTCAACTTCAGATGACATGATTTACAAGCTTTTGTTGATAGAAGTTAGCATGCTTCTTTCATGTGGACTTAATTGACATCTCACTTAGATTGCTTCTTGTTCAGAAACAAACTCTTAAGACCCTAGATGCTATTTTATCTGATAGCCGGGCACCATCTAATTTCTTCACCACATTTTGCTATAGCACTCTTATCGTCTGTGTTCTCTTCTTGAGGGTGAGTTTCGAGCAGGCCCATGATATAAGAACTAATTGTTCTTAAGTTGGAGCTAGGATTTTGTGTGAGCCACAAACCCATTCCTGGACCTATGTTTGTTTCAATCTGCCTTTGGCTCCTTTTCAAAATCTCCTCATTAATTTATGGCAGAGTATTTCAATCATCCCCCTGGGGCATAACACTCTTCCATTAATAGTCTCTTTGATTAGCCTCTGGTACTAATTTTTTAAAGCCCTAATGAGTGAGAGATATTGGGCCAATGTAGGCTGACTGCATATCATATAACCTGAATTATTCATTGTACAGAATCAGCCCTTGATGCTGCATGCTAGGCCAACCGCCTTAAAGTTCCTTTCCTGACCTAGTCATCCACGTGATTGATCAAAATTCCGAACACTTGTCTATTTCACTAATACCTGGTATAGGAATTCCATGTGGTTTGTGATTCCATTTTCCCACATTCATAATGAGCATGTTCCACTGTCCTGTCATTAGTGGGCACTTGCAGTTTCTTCTCCCGTCGAGTTGTGCCCCATCAGCAAATGAATATCTCACAAGTTTTACTTGACTCTGATTGATTCTATGCTGAGGAGGCATCATGTTTTGATGCCCTGTCACATTGTGAGTGCCTTGCAGCCTGAGGAGCTCGTCTGCAGGCCGTCTATCTGGCAAGATTCCCCTTCTTTTTAAAGGGTTTCAGTCGTTTATCCTTCACCTGTGGACTGCCTGTTCCATCTTTCAGCCCTTTGTCAGACCAGGTCTCACTGCTCTTCATAAGCTTTTCAGTAAGTGATCTTTCAAGTGGAAAGCTTGCTCCTTGTTCCTAGTCTGGAATCTCCTTAGAAGCCCTGAGAACTCGGGTGACCCCGATGGCATTTGAAACCCTGGAGACATAGCTCCCAGCCTCATATCATAGCAAAATGCAAGTCACTGTGGTTCAACAGACAGACAGACAAATGGTAGTGTTTCTCATAGCACTGCCTTGTTTTAAATCCTGTACTCTCTCCTCAACATTATTTTTAAAGGTGCATCTCAAAGGCTGCTGCCCCAAATTTTGAAGATTCTGAATTGTCATCTGTTTCATTTATTTATTCTCAATCACATTGCTGTATCTAAAAGCATCATGTGTTCTTTATAAATAAGCCCATCCTACTACTAGTAAAGTGCAAGCCTTTTAATGACGTGGTTGTAAATACAGTTGGTTTTTCTTTCTTTTCTCTTTTCTTTTTAATCATTTTATTGGGGCTCATACAACTCATCACAATCCACACATACATCAATTGTGTAAAGCACACTTATACATTCATTGTCCTCATCATTCTCAAAACTTGCTTTCCGCTTGGGTTCCTGGAATCAGCTCCTCATTTTCCTCTTCCCCCTCCCCCTTCCTCCCTGCTCCCCACTCCCTCATGAACCCTTAATAATTTATAAATTAATATTTTATCTTAACTTACACTGCCCAGCGTGGCGTCTCCCTTCACCCACCCTTTTGTTGCCCACCCCCCAGGGAGGAGGTTATATGTAGATCCTTGTGATCTGTTCCCCCTTTCTATCCCCCCTTCCCTCCCAGTATCCCCACTCTCACCCCTGTTCCTGAGGGGTTCATCTGTCCTGGATTCCCTGTGTTTCCTGTTCCCATCTGCACCACTGTGCATCCTCTGGTCTAACCAGGTTTGTAAAGTAGAATTGGGATCATGATAGTTTGGGGGAGGAAGCGTTTAAGAACTAGAGGAAGGTTGTGCGTTTCATATATGTGTGTGGAAAAATTGGAGTTTACAAATAAAGTTAATTTATTAAAAAATTCTGAAGCTTTTCTTGCATGTATACATTCCATAAAAATAAAAGGAGGATAATTTCCCAATACCAATCTTGTTAATTTTCAAAATATAAAGATGCTGAAGCAGAAAGATCAGCAATCATTTGAAGCAATGCAATGTGAATGTGAAATATACTGATGTCGTTTCTCTCTCCTTATTGTGATCTAGTATGTTCTAACTGGTTATCAGTTTATTCTTTTTAAAAGCTATGACATTTTAAAGGGTTATCAAGTGTTTATTGTAATAAAATATAATAGGCTTAAGATTGAAAAGGAAAACAAGAATTACACTATTTAAATCAATAGTTTCAGCTATGTCTGCTTAATATTCCTTCACCAAACACTAAGGTCATATCTTCCTTAATTCCTATTGACTAAAACCAAAAACAAACCCACTCACATTAAGTCAATACTGATTTATAGTTAGCCTATCTGATATTTCTGGGACTGCCAATCTTATGGAAGCAGACCGCCTTGTTTCTCCTGTGGAGTGACACGTGTGTTTGACTGTTCATAAAAGGCTAAAAACCAAGGTGGTAATATTATTGTGTGTAAAAGTATGTATCTGTATATATAATATATGATAAGTATATGGACACAAGACATACATATATATAAACTCGATATATGTTTAAGATTAAACATTATGGAATTGTATGTCAGGAAATAGGGGGGGGGTCATAAATCTGGTCATGCTGGTGACCTAAAGTAATTCTAGTGAGTTTTTGGTGGAGGTCAACTGCAAGTTTGTCTTGTGAAAAGAGAATGATTCAGCCCCCACCAGAAGAATAAATATGTATGTATCTGGTAGAGCGAAGAAGACATTAAGACCATGGAAAGATCATCCCAGGTTGCTGGATGGATGTAAAAATAATTTTGTTCAGATCCTGAAATATTTTTTTAAAAGAGTTACCAATGTTAAGTCAAGCATTTATGGAGGATATTTTAATTTGGATATACATTTTGAGAGGAACCCGATTCAAAACCACAATTATCAACAAAAGTTTTTTTTCTTCCCCCAAGGAAAAGGAATGAATACAGTGAGAGAACAGGATTTTAACTTATATTAATGAAAAAAAAAATCCTTCATTTCATCTATAGAGCAACTAAGGGGTCATTTCACATATGTGTTTTAAAAAACAAGAACAACAAGAACAACAACAAAAAAAATAAGCCATGTACCTGGCAGTTCTGCCCCAATACATAAGATCCATCTAAATGGCACTTCTACTGACAGGAAACTCATTTCCCAATTGCATCGTTTATTGCTTTGAATCCAGCATTCTGCCGCAATTGCTTATGTGAATTTTTAAAACTTCCTCAACCTTCAGCCCCTCTGTGCTGCCCACCTATATTTTTAAGTACATATATCAAATATCACTTGTTTGTTTGAAGATGAAATTCAAAGGTTTTGAGTGGTCTGCAGAAAAGCATAATCATTCCACTAAAAACACATACATCCTCTTATTTTGAGTACACATTTTTAAAAAGTCAAGGTTTTCATGAAAGTATCATGTTACAAAAACAAAAGCTAAAGTGTTAAAAATTGAGGGAAAAGTGACAATAATTTTTTCTTTGTCCAAATATTAATGTTGTACTTTGATAATGTTCTTTCTCAAAAGCCTAATTTTTATGGAAATTATGATAAATAACCCATTTACTTAATATATTTATGACTCTCTACTATATTACCATCATATGTGTCAATCAAAACCATTATTATGTATTTCAGATTTCCAAGAGCAAATTTGTTCAGGTCAAGTAAAACTTAGAGAAATTTTTTGAGGTTTGGGCCTGAGCCAAAGGACAACCAGATCTCACAACCTAGATTACCTATATTCTAAATATGAGAATATTCAAGTGAATAAGTATATATTGTCAGTACTGCTATTTTGCAGCCTGATATGAATAAATTCCATAAGGGAAAACATGAATCACTAAGCTCAATTAAGTTTGAGTATTTGAGATGTAAAGTTGAAAGAAAGATTAACTGTAATTTCATGTTATTTTCAAACACCTTCTACCTAAAAGAAGCAGACCTCATTTTTAGGGTAAACTTCACGTGTGAATAGCAACAATTAAGGTATAACGATTTTTTGGCACACTTTACTCATGTTCTACCACATCACTAAATTAAACTATTCAAAGATTTGTATTTTCTCTGCATTTCTATTTGATTTTGTATTTCATTGAGGGCGACCTACCATCACAGCTGGGTAACGCGTGGTTCCACTGATGGCTCCTCTCACAGACAAGGGGCTCATCATCGCTTAATGTATACCCTGGATCACAGCTGAACGTCACTGTAGCTCCAATGCCAAAGTGATTGCCTTGCCGATGACCATTCACAGGGATTCCCGGATCAAGGCACGAATCTGACTCTAACGTTACGCCTAAATGCATAATAAAAAGAAGTTATGAATAAAAATGGCAGAAACGTAGGGTTAAATATTGGAAAAGGTATAGACATTACATTAATGGATTTGCAAAATCATTTGCCTAACATTCCAGATCGCCTGATACCTGAAAACATTTTGCATATATATAATGATATTCATATTTTTTACCATCATTGTTAATTGGCTTTGCGTTGTCTTTGATTTATGGTGAGTTTACATATAACATAAGAAAACATGATCTGATTTAGAAACATCCTCACAATCTTTAGTAAATGTTTGGATTCATTGTACTTTTTTGTCAGTCCATTCCATTGAGAATCTCTCTTTGTTTACTGAATTTTAAGGGAACATAGTGTTCATTTCTAACGATGAGTCTTTCCAGATGACAGATGGGCAAATCACGCTTGATGAAGTTCACTATCAGTGTTTCTGTGGAGCACAGTGGCTATATGTTCTCAAAGACTGATGTATTCATTCTTCTGCCAGTCTATCACATAGGCCTTATTCTTCATCAACACAATTGGAATGTGTCCATTTTTTCCTGCGTTCCTTATTCGATGTCCACTTCTCATCTGCACACGAAGTGATTGAAAAGATCATGGTGTGGATCAGGTACATCTTAGTGACATTTTTGCTTTTAAAGAGGTCCTTGGCAGTTTTTTTATTCAATACAATGTGTTTAATTTTGTGATTGCTGCTTCCTTGCGTGTTGAGCGATGACCCAAGTAGAATGAAATCCTTGAAATTCATTTTCTTTGACTTTTATTCTGTTTTCCTTTGTCTCAGATATGAGTTTTTCTTTTTTAACATTCAGATACACTTTTCAGATATAGGAATAATTAGTTGACCCCTTTGAATCTTACATTACTTATTTGAACACTAATGAACTATGGTAAGTAAAATCAAAGTTTCTTTAGGTTTTATATTTCACCTTTTCCCCTCTTCCTCTTTTTTATATACTGTATTTCAGTTAGCTGTTGTCAGTCATCTTCAACATTCATATATATGCAAAAATATACCCCGCCAAATGTATATGTAATGAGATTGGCATCTGCACTAGAGTCGCTTCTTCTAAAACTGGTCCATGTCTTCATATTTTCCCTCCCCTAAAATTTGCACTTAAGTCAGCTGCTTTTGAGATAGCTACAATTAGCCTATGCTGAAAATGTGAGAAAAAATAAAATGCTATATAAAGTCAAGTGATTATGTCATTATAAGATTGTCATGCTTTTCTCTCTATTTTTAGAATAATGTGAGAATTTAAATAGAGGAGAAAATGAGAGTAAGAGTAGAGAGTTTCATTGCAAAGTGTATGTCTGACGAAGGAGAAAACAAAGAACAAACACGGCAGTTACTTCACAGCACACTCAGGGAACTTTAGTGCGTGTCCATTCAGATCTAAGCTATGAACGAACACTTTTAAATATCACCCATATTTACACTATTTAGCTCTCAAAATTGATCTTGGAATGCCAATTTTGAGTTATTATATACATTTCACCAACGTTTGAGTGACATAAACTATGAATATACCTTCCCTCATTAAGCAATATACATAAAATCACTTAGGAATGATTATTTGTTTTAATAAACAATAAGACAATTAGTGTAATTAGAAATTATAACCAACATATGTAGAACAGCCAAACTGATATATAGGGAGAAAATATTACAGTAAAATGGTTAGATTAAACAAACAGAAAAAAAACATAGAGGGGAAAAGACAACAGAAAAAATGTTTCTCTAAAAGCTTTCTCTTAAATACAACTTTCCTCTAGTTCCTAAATGTTTCCTCCCCACTCCCACTACCATGACTCGAATTGGATCTTGCAAGTCTGGCTAGACCAGAGGAGGTACACTGGTACAGATAGGAACTGAAAATACAGGGAATCCAGGACGGATGACCCCTATAGGACCAGTGGTGTGAGTGGCAAAACAGGGAGGGTAAAGGGAGAATGGGTAGGAAAGAGGGAACCGATTACATGGAACTGTGTGTGGCCTCCTCCCTGGGGGACAGACAACCGAAAAGTGGATGAAGGGAGACGTCGGACAGGGCAAGCTATGACAAAATACCCATTTATAAACTATCAAGGGCTCATGAGGGAGGGGGGGAGCGGGGAGGGAGGGGAAAAATGAGGACCTAATGTGGGGGGTTTAAGTGGAGAGAAAATGTTTTGAGAAACGATGTACAAATGCGCTTTACACAATTGATGTGTGTATGGATAAAAAAAAGAGTTGTATGAACCCCTAATAAAATGATTAAAAAACAAACAAACAAACAACTACTTTCAACAACTACCTAAAACTTGACACATGTCTAGAAATCAGAAATGCCTGAGCAATATGCTGTTTTCACGTTTTAGAAGACAGAGTAGCAATGTGAATTACCGCTTCCGTCTCTGTATACAAGGTCTGAGTTCCATGGTGCTTACAAGTTGGGCTCCTAACAACCTCAAGGTCAAGAGTAAAGTCCAGTTAAACCACGGGAGCAGTTCTGCCCTGTCCTGTAGGGGCGCTGTGAGTCACCATCGACTTGATGGCAAGCTCTCTACATTCACATAGAAATGAGGTAGGCACCTTTGTCTTGAATACATATATATTAATGACCCTAATTCTTTCAGAGTCTCTCTCTCTCTCTCACACACACACACCCGTACACAATATACACATATATACCACCTAAGGCAGTGGCTCGCAACCTTCCTAATGCCACGAACCTTTCATACAATTCCTCATATTGTGGTGACCCCCCAACCATAAAATTATCTCCCCTGCTACTTCATCAATGTACTTTTGCTACTGTTATGAATTGGGCGATCCCTGTGAAAGGGTCGTTCGACCCCCAATGGAGTCGTGACCCACAGGGTGAACACCACTGAGTCCTAAGGCATTTTTTTAGGTGACCTACAATAGCATCTCAGAGACTGAACTTTTGCAGTATCTAGTACTCCCTAGCAAACCCTCATGGCTAATGGTGTCTGCAGCACCCTGATCAAGACAAGAACTCCCTCAGCCAATGGACTTGACTTAAGAAGTTCTGATAAAGAAAGCTACAAATTAGTCCCTCATTTTGTGGAAACACCAGTTAATTTGAATGTTCTACATGTAGAATGGTTTCTGTCATTCGTAAATAACAAGATGCTCGCTGCACTCTAAAGTCAATCACAGTAATACAACTTATTATTTTAGAAGATATTAATGTACGCATATATAATAATTCTAATGGCTTTTCTAAATCATAGTGAAACTGAGTCCATACAAAAGAAAAAGAAAAGAAACCAAAATACATCAATTAATATTTTAAAATTCTGTTCTTGAAAATAAAAATAAATATGCAAACCTAAACAAGGTTAATTAGGTAGAACGGAAACCATAATAGTAGGGGGAGGAAATATTTAAAAACTAGAGGATCGTTAAGTGGTTCATCGATGCTCTAATGCATCCTGGATTTGTAATCCATCTCTTCTGTGTGGCCCTTCTGAGAGTAACTGTCCAGTTATCTCACAGGTGGGTTTGGGGTCTCCACTACATCCACATTCCTTCACATCGATTTGGTTGCTTATTTTTGATTTTCTGCTATCTATATCCATGGTCACATTATGATCACACAGGCTGGGGTGCTTCTTCTATATGTGCTTTGCTGATTCCCTGATAAATGGCCACTTGTTTAACTACAAGCCTGTAAGTAATTTTTATATGCAAGGTCTTAGGGTAGTCCCATGTTATAACCCATGGAAAAATTTAAAATACAGAATAAAGAACTCATTTTACAAATGAGGAAACAGGTCAAGAAATTAAGACAATTATGTCAAAGTAATTACTCCGGTTCCACTCCAATTCCTGGTCTCGTCTTCTGCCTCTCTTTCTTCACTCTAATCTCTCTCTTTCCCTGAATGTATTCAACAGTACTGCAATCACTGCTATTCTATCTGAACCACTGTATCTTTCTGATCATAAGAAACCACATTGGATCTCACAAAGCTTTACATGCACACACATCATAAAAACGCATTCTGTCCCTACCATAGTTTTTATTAAAAATAACACAATGTATGGCCACATAGTAGAATGATAAATGCAGTAAATATTTGTTCTTAAAGTATTGTTTACAAGACGTTTTTGTAAGCATTTCTGATAAATGCTTGAAAATCACACAGAAAACCTTCATCCACTTGAGATTTTAATCTCTTTTGCAATTATCTAGAAAAACAGCTATTTTTAGGTGGTGATTTAAAGAACAACAAACAAAGCAAGTGATCACTCTGGAGGGACAATGCAATTACTATTCTATAAAGAAACTCTCCCACAATCCTTGTACAGAAGAGAAAAAGAAAAGGGTAAACTGTAATTGAATGCTATATTTATGATCGTAATGATTCACAAGATTTAGCACACAAAACAGAACTACAATCTAGGTCTGCTTTGTAAAGTCCTTGAAAAAAGATGGCTTCAAGCCTTCTGCCAAACAATTCAGAACAAGCCTCTAAAGCTAATGCTGTTAATATTAGTTCATATTACTTTACGGAACCACTACACAAGTAGATCAACCTTGAGTCCCCTCTGACAGCTGTTTCTGCAGAGCTGTGTCTATACAGTACATTTCCATGTGCCTATTTGAGTACGAAAGGTTGTAACTAATAATTTTATAAAGCAAAAGCTTACAACATCAACCATTTATGCCAGAAGATGAACGACAAATGATCAATATTCCTTTTTTTTAGATGGCAGGAAGACTTTACTATAAATCTTTTGTAGGCAACCCTGTTTTTTAAAACTGCATTGGCTACACATGTATGACGATTGTCGACTGCCTGAATATTGATTTCACAGCATATTTCCTCAAAGGGAACTAGAAATATTCACAGTCATGCTGGGACGGGCAGTGTTTGCATTTTCTCTTCCATGCTTTCCCCCGTTTCCCTTTTTCCTCTGCATTTCTCCGTCCTTCATTTTAATAAGCATATACGTATAAAACAATGTATAATACAAAATTATCATATCATTTCCTCTCCCATTACAGCTGCCTTCCCTGGGCTCCCCTTAGCTCCCCACAGACTACAGGTCACTAACCTCCTGTAACCCTGCCATGTTCTTTGTGCTCTTGTGAGACGTGGTGTCGATGGGAAATTCAGGTGCATGGCAGGTGTCTCTCCTCCACTTCATTACAGATCACTGGAGGAGTTCACTCCACATCCAGGCTTCTGGCTTTCACCATCGACATAACAAATAAGAGTATCTCCACTGCAGATTTCAGAGTTTTCATTTTACGAAGTTTCTCTGATGAGTGGGAATGTCCATGAAACTTTGAGGAAAAGTGCCCTTTCAGCATGCTTTTTAAATAGGGGTGACCATCTGAATCATTACAGAGCTCTATAAAATCACTTATGTCTGGATACCACCCACGGACAGAGAGACTTAGAACATCTGAGCTGGCATGCATCTGTTTTCTTTAGAGTCCCACAGGTAACACTTATGTGCACCAGCTGAGAACCTCTGCTTAAACCCCCAGATATTCCTGACTCGTTTCTTATAAAAATGTTGTATCCTGTCTCAGTTACCTCTTCTCATTCCCACCTTTCTCTTTAAGAACATATTGATCTATACCGAAACAGATAACAAATGCTCAGTGTGATGCCCTTATCACCCAATTAAAAAAATTTAATGTACTATAATGATTTAAACCAGAAGATCACATAGAAATGATTTGGGATGACATTTCACAAAGATCATTTGGAACTTGATAAAATAAAATCTGGATAATATGTTTACCTCACTATCTCTTTTAATCCGCTCCACTCCCCCCACTTCAGCTGTGGGTAAATGAATAGGACACTCTATAAAACAAACTGAATATGAATTTAAAAATCAACTTACTCTCTTTCTCGAACTTTCAAGAAAGAATGAATAAACTCAACTTCTTTATTTAAGTAAGTTAGATGAGCAAATGAAACTAGTTGGCAATAGCTATATATTGGGCTTAGAACACACATCTCCTGACTCATTGCCATAAGTCGATGCCAACACATGGAGACACTGCATGTCAGGGAAGAAGCCCCTGTGGGTTTCTGAGACTGTAACTCTTTATGGGAGTTTCAAGTCTCCTCTTTCTCCCAAGGAGCAGCTGGTGGTTTCCAATGGTTGACCTTGCAGCTAGCAGCTGAAGGCCGAACTATTACACCACCAGGGTTCCCGCAAAGGACATTAGAAACAGGTAAAATATGACTAAAAAAGATGAGAGAGAAACAAACTGACAAAATGGAAGAAGAAAGAACCCTATTCTATTATTTACAAGTGCTTGAAATGACTTTTTCTCGTATGTTTCATGTAAATGTAACTGCTTAACTAAAGGCCAGGTAATCCTTGCTAAAAGTGGATGGGAATATAAAACATTTACTGTTCAATACTTAGGAGTTTTAAAAATTAAGATGAATTTAATATTCACATGTATTTTACTTGAAAAGAAAGTGGTGAGGAAAAATATGAAAAGATGGAAGTATAAAATTTTCTGGTTAACTCTTCACTTTTAAAAAATAATGTCATTAGATATACATGTATATTATAAAATATAAACAATAATTTAAAATGGAATTTGATATCAATGTTTGTGATTAATTTTTTTTGCTATTAAGAACATATTGTTAACATTTGTAGTTTTGGAAATATTTTAAGTCTTGAGGCAAAAGTTCATTTAAAGGCTTTGGGACAAGAGTTGGGGCAGAGCTTAGTAAAGTGGAAGCTCAGTGGGCAAAAAGATGGTCAAAGGCCTGGATTGGTACATAAGCTTCCACCTGGTGCTCAACGTAACGGTGATTGAGAAATGGCACCGGGCCCAGCAGTGCTACACTCTGTTATACATACAGGGTCACCATGAGTCAAGACTGACTCGACAGCACCTGGCAAGAGAATGATCCCTCCTATTTCATTCTAATCTGAGAGTAGAGCGATTGGTAAATAAATGCATTCCCAAGAAGAACCCCCTTCTACGTTCGAGATGTATACTTTTATAAGTATTGTTAGAAAATAATGTTGTGACTTGAATTCATAAGGTCAGAAGCTAAATGCAAGAACCAAATTTGGATTTCTGGAAACAAAAATGGAAACGAATGCTTAAAGTTGTAGCGTTCTTACAAAATATATTCCACTATAATCTTTTAACAATTGTTCTTAAATATGCTTAACAGTAGCTTTTGAATATTTTTTAAACAACTGTCAAAATATTTTCAATCGTTATTTGGCATATGGCAAGAGCTTGCTTAGTTTTAATTCCTTTTCTTCTCTTAGTTACACATGTTTTCTAGCCAATGGTGGACTAACAAATCACTATCACAAATTATCCTAAGCATGTTTTTATAGGAAACACTTCTCTGCCTGTTGCGTAGAATAATATTGAGTTGATCTTGACTCCGAGTGACCCTCTGGGAGTGAGCAGAAAGGCTCCTTTAGGTTTCCCAGGCTTTGAACCTTCATGGAAGAAGTATCATCTTGTTCTGGGAGTTAGCCATCCAACACTAAACCCATGGTACTCCCAGGCTCTTTAATCATTCTTTAGAATGCATGATTTAATAATATGTCTTATTATCCTTTGGCAAACAAGCACATGTTCTAATAACATCAATATTTCTTATCATCTCTTGCAAATATACTGATGCATTTAAAATCTTATTTGTTTTACTTTGTAATTTCCAACTAGCATTCATATAAAGTCAGACTTTCCAAGTTGCACTCTTCTTAAAGATAAAAAGGCCCCGTGATTGTGGAAGACAGTTTAAACCAGGTTAGAAGGGTGCTAGGTGTTGGCCAGTTGGTTCTCACTCAAAGCAGGTTCCAACTCGAAGTCGTCCGCTGCGAAACAGCACCCAGTCCCCACCACGCTGACAACACTGACCCTGCTAGGTCCTGCTGCAGTCACTGTGCCCTTCCACGAGAATCTCTCTCTCTCTCTTTGTCCCCTATTTTGCAAGGATGGTGGCCTTCTCCTGGGATTCCTTGATCGCTCCTGGTAACGGTGCCGAGAACGTGTGGCAAGCCTCCTGTTGCTTGCACCTTTTTCTTCACGGGTCAGTTTTGCTTTTTAACTTTTCACGGAGAGCTTTTGCAGTAAATTTGTCCAAGGCAGAAAGTTTCTTGATATTGCTTCCAAGGGCACTGCTTGTGGACCCATGGACAAAGAAGTTCTTGACTTCAATATGTTCTCCCTTTATCATGAACTTGATTACCACTTGTGACCATTTGCTGTTGTTGCTGTTACAGGGTAATTATCCTGAAGGTGGTAGTCTTTGATCTTCATCAGGGATTACTTCAAGTCTTCAAACTTTCAGCGGGTGTGTCATCTGCATATAGCAGATTATTGATGAAATTTCTTCTAATCGTCATGCCTTACTCTTCTTCCTATTGCAGAGTTTCTCATGTTATTTGCTCAGCATACGGACTGACTAAGCATGGTCAAAGGATACAACTCGGATCGTCTTGCCTGATTTTTAGTCATGTCGTATCCCCTCATTCTGTTAGAATAACTACTTCTTCTAGATAGTTTACACGTGAGCTCATTTAAGTGGTCCGGAATTCTATTAATTTGAAAATTTATCCATAATCTGTTATGCTTCACACTATTAAATGCCTTTAAGTAGCCAATATCTTTGAATACACAGGTAGTCATCTTTCTGACATTCATCAACCAATATCCATCTGGCGTCTGTAATGACATCCTTTGCTCTACAATACCCTGAATCTGGTTTAAATTTCTGGTAAGTTTCTATTTGTGTACTGCAGCAAACATTTTTTACATAACCTTAAGCAAAAATGCACTTTCTTGTGATATTAATGATAAGGTAAAATGCAGTCTCCCGTGATCGTCAAGAAGTGCTTCAAGTCTTTTCACTTTCCGCGAGCAAGACTGCGGCGTCTGCTTATTGCAGGTTGTAAATGAATTTCACAAGATTTCCAATGAACATATATGCATATATTTGAAAGTTTAAAGTAAGAATTTTCAAGGTACTCTCTGAGTAATAAGGGAAAGCTATTACCATTATATAGTATAGTTTTGGCAAAATCAGATACAATTGTGAACTAGCTACTATGGGTATGCTTAAAAACACATACGCATATCTCCAATTCAAACATATGTATTGCCTTACTTTCATAGTGAATGAGGAATCCCACACTGGAGCGGCTGTTGTCTGTGGTGAACAGGAGGTACATGAAATTCCCTGTGCTGATGAGGAACTGCGGTGCTTGAGTGCCGTGGTACTCTCCAATCAGCGGGGATGAATTTGCCGGCCCATCTCGGACTTCTAGTGTGTCGTAATTGACTTCAGTCTGAAATCTGCAAATATGTATATTGATTCAGAAGAGACATTTAAAATTACGTTAGTTTATAAGTATCTTTATATCTTTATGGATTAGTTAACACTATTGTATATGAATAAAAGGTTGTAATCTATATATATTTTAAATGATAGAATATATACTGAAATATAGTACATTTTCTGAACTGATAAACAACATCATGAGAAAGGTAGGAAATATTGAATTTTTTAATGATTTTATTTTACTTCAGCAATCACTATTGATACACATAAAAGCAGCAGTCAAGAAATCAAGTGGCATATTGCATTGGGAAATTTTGTTGTAGACAATCTCCTTAAACTATTAAAAATCCAGATATAACTTTGAGCACTCAAGTGTATATGACTCAGAAAATGGCATTTTCAGTCTCCACGTGTACAAGGGAAAAATGGACAATGAATAAGGAAAACTGTAGAAGAATTGGTGCCTTTGATTTAGTGTGTTGCCAAGGAAGATTGACTATCCCATGGACTGTCAGAAGTATCCATTTGCCTTAGGCAATGTAGCCAGAATGGCCCTTAAAAGTGAGGATGGCATGCCTTTGTCTCACATGTCTGGACACGTTGTCAGGAGAGATGTCATGTTTGGTAAAGTAGATGTCAACCAAAGAGGCAGACCCTCAACGAGGATTACTGCCACCCTGGCGGCCACCACGAACTCAAACACAGCGGCCACCACGAACTCAAACACAGCGAAGACTGGAGGAACGGCATGACTAGACAGTGTTGCTGCTGCTGCACAGGGCATGGCTACGAGTCAGAAAGGACTCGAAAACACTTCACAACACCTTCTCTAAACACCCCCTTTCCTCCTGAGATGCTGCCTTGGACAGCACAAGCACAACATTGACCAAAAAATCAGCTGGAAAATACACATATGTGAAAAATATCAGTTTTCAAAATCAAAGACATAAACCAAAAGTTTAAAAATGAGAATGTATCGATCATTTTGCATTTTCACACTATTGTCCATGCTTCCTATTGAACATGCTCAAGGGCATTTTAAAAGGGGCATACTGAAGTACAATGGTCTCTTCAAGGGGGAGGGTCATTCAGAATACTTGACAATATTTTTAACATCCTTCGTAACATAATTTATCATGTACCGTTTTAAGTTGCATTAACTCCTTGAAGACACTAGACTGGTATTTACCATATTGCTACTTCAGAAACTAAATGATACTTTAGTGATTTCAAAAAGAACAGCTTTAAAAATGTGCTTAACTTTTCTTCCAAGAAGGACTTTATGCTTCCAGAGAATCTGGCTCAAGATTATTTTTATATAAAGTTGCAGCCCCTTGGGAACCCTTTATGCAATGAAGGTACCATTTGAGGCACTGGGATAATTTTCTAAATGGGCCCATCTAGTCCTCAAAGAGCTAACCCGGTTTCCAAGTGTCTGACTGTACTCTGGGAACAGCTTATCCATTGTAAGCTTGTGACTCACTCAGTAACTTTGAGCCAAAGAACTTCATTGAAGCCTAGACCACTGTCCCCCATGCTTTGCTTTGAATATTGCTGATGACAATGCAGATAACTTGAGAGTGAGATCTCCCTTACTCTGTTTCCTAGCAGATGGCAACAAAAAGGATGCTCAAACCAATTGTCTTTTTTACCCTTTTAAATTGTGTACATTTTTCTTAGCATAAAAGCATAATAATCATATATATTTGCACCTAATTAGGTTAGTACTTTAATCTTCATTGTTTCATAGAAGAAGGGAAACCATTTGTGTGGCACCGAGTTAGTGCACTTTGCAGAGGAAGCACCATCCTTGACTATTCTGCTTATAAAAAATGCTCTAATTTCTGTTTACTGAGTTCAAATGCACAAAGACTGGATACACAAGAACTAAATTGTATTTTATGTATGTGCACCCAAATTAGTCTCTCTGTTCTCTTTAGGAATAGGTAGGACTGGTATAATGTACACAACAACAACAACAACAACAAGATTTCCAGTATGAATTCAGAAACAAAAATTTCAATGCTTTTCACTATCTGGCAGCCAACTACACACTATATAATAGTGTTGACAGTATGGAATTTTTAAATTGTATGTAGGAACACATACTTTATTAGAATGTCAATGTGTAAACTAATACGGCATAATTTTAGAGGAAAATAAGGAATGTTTGAAAACATCAGATATATTAGCTATGTGTGAATGGAATTTAATAAAATATCACAGTGCATAGTTATTGAAAAGAAAAGCTTTGGGAAATTTTAATGAATAGCTTTGTTCAGGCAAGTGTTGAAAAGTTGTATAAAATTAATTTGTAAAAACATCATTTTTATTAAATGATTTCAATTTGTTGTGCTGTTGGTAACCAGAGCATGCTTGTCCTCCCATTCCAGCATACCCTAAAATATGAAGCATACATAAATTAAAATTGAATTTGTTGAACAATTATATAATTACATTTTTAATATTGGTGATGAGTATATATAGAAACTCACTCTTTGGTAAAATAGATAAAGTTAAAGTGGTCTTTTCTTCTGGGGATTATCCTATTAGAGATGATCATTATCTTATCCAAAATACATAATGATTGTAAGGATCTACATAGAACCTCCTCTCTGGGGGTGGACAACAGAAAAGTGGGTGAAGGGAGACATCGGACAGTGTAAGATATGACAAAATAATAATGATTTATAAATTATCAAGGGCTCATAAGGGAGGGGTAGTGAGGAGGGAGTGGGGAAACTGAGGAGCTGATACCAAGGGCTTGAGTGGAGAGCAAATATTTTGAGAATGATGAAGGCAATGGATATACAAATGTGTTCGACACAATGGAAGTATGTATGGATTGTGATAAGAGTTGTATGAGCCCCCAATAAAATGATTTTTTTAAAAAAGATGCAGACTTGGAAAGCCACTGGAGCAGTTCTAACCTGTCCTACAGATTTGCTAGAGTCAGAACTGGCTCAGTGGCAGTAAGCTTGGAGTCTGGTACCTGGGCAAACACATTCATTAAATTAAAAATCTACGGGAGTACAAACAAGAAAAGAAAGAAAATGATATAGCTATGTTTAATATCTTGAAAAAATATAATATTCAGAATATTAAAATAAAACTTGATGTAGTCAAGAGAGTTAATATTAGAGAATATTCAATCATATTTAGAGTTTAGGCTTTACATATTCAAGAAGGATGATTACTTTGATAATAAAGTATATTATAATATTTAAAATATTTTTAGTTTTCAGTTGTCTTTTGATTTCAATGCTGAGACAAGTGGGAAAAATTTATCAAGCAAAATTCAGAAGGTTTTTGTAGATGATCAAATATCACATAAACCTGTGCCTCATTTATTGACTCTTTTATCTGGCATTTTGCATTCATGAAAATAGTAAAAACCTTACTATCCAACTATTTGGAGAATTAACAACATACATCTGGTAGTACAAAAATGCCATGGTGCATGGTAAGAAAAATACTGGTTGTGAAGTAGGGTTATGTGTCAACCTGACTGGGCCTAGATTCTCAGTGTTTTTGCAACTATCCAATAATGTAATTTTGTGGTTGTGTAATGAGGTATAATGGATGTTATGTGATGTGTAGTCATCCATTCTGTGATTTGATGTGGTCATCTTCCATTTTCACATAACACCAAGTTCTGTTCTTTGGGACCTTACTGTGCTAATGAATAAGGAGCGGTTGTATTAAAATTTCAGTTAGAGTGTTGTTCATATATTCTTAAAAACACTAAATGAGAAATAATTAATAATAAATGGGTTGCACCCACTCTGTTGCCAGCTCTATGGTTTAAAATTCCTCTCAAGTTACCATCATCCTGACCCAACATGTAGAGGTATTCTGCTGTGCTGCTTCCAAAGGGTCACAAGGCACTATATGTAACCCAAAGAGCTTTCATGTGCAAGAAAGAGCGAACATAATTTGTTACATCTGCAGGTTATGAATCCAGAGTTTGATATTGTGAGTCAGATACTGTGATCTCTGGGAAATTGTCCTCAGGGACCAAGACTCCTCTCTACATTCTGCAGAATTGTTCTGACAATCATTCCCAGGGGGGTGCAGGGTTGAGGGATTTAACTGTTGAGTTAGAGGAAGAAAATTCAGAAGGAACAAAAATAATCAAATAAAGGCCTAATTCAATTAAAGTGAATTCCTTTTGGGGAACCAATAAAGATATGTGACATTTCTAAGGACTAAGATATGTTTAATAAAAGGATTGAGTATTAATGATTCCTAGGTTCATATTAAGAAAGAAAAATATTCTGTTACCTGTCAAAAGTTATTTTTATGGAGTGTCCTGGTTTTGCTTCAATTATCCATTCGCAATTTAAAGAATCTTTATAATATCCTGGCCATCCAGGAGGCAAAATGACTCCACTTGAAGCTGTCAAATGCCCACCACATGGTGCTAAGAAAGAAAATATTGAGAAAGTCATGGTATTAATTAGGTCAAATTAAACATATGACCATAAATCATAAACTTCAATGGAAACAGAGATTTATTTTGATATGATGTATTCAAATTATGAAGCAAAACTTATTCCAAAGTAAGCTTTAAACTCACTGAATACAGCTCTATATATTCTATCTGGAAATTTATGCATAATGCCACCAAGCAAAATTATTTTCATCTAAAAGACATGATACAATTGCTGTGTGCTATACACTTAATGCCACCACTTCTCTGTCAGTTTGTCTTACTGCACTGTGGTGGCTTGTGTGTTACAGTGATGCTGAGAGCTATGTCATGGGTAGTTCAAATACCAGCAGGGTCACCCAAAGTGAACAGGTTTCCCAGAGCTTCTAGTCTAAGAACAAACTACATAGAAGAAACAGGCTTTCCACCTAGGAAATATTAGTTACTGAAAAACTTATGAATCACACTGAAACGCTGTCATAGATAGTGCCACAAGTTGAGCCACTCAAATAGGAATTCGCTAAAAGTATGATTGAGGAAGAGTCACTTCCTCCAAGCAGAGTTGGCCATGGAGATATGGTTGCAGTAAAGCTTTCAAGACCTTGATTTGTTGATAGGGCCTTGCTCAAAATGAGAAGAAACAGGTTCAAACATCCATGAATTGGAACTTGGAATGTCCAAAGTCTGAATTTCAGAAAACTAGACATCATCAAAATGAAATGGAATGCTTAAAAATCAACATCCTAGACGTTCGTGAGTTGACATGGACTGGTATTAGCCACTCTGAATCAGAAAATCCTATGATTTACTATGCGTGTAGATAAGACAGTCAAGAAGAATGGCATGGCACTCTTTTTCGATGAGGACATTGCAAAATCAATCTTGAAACATAATACTGTCTGGGGTAGGATTTTTATCTATCTGCCCTCAAGGAAACCCAGCACATAAAGTTATTAGTCAAATTTATGCACCAACCACTAAAGCTAGTGATGAAGATATAGAATAATTTTACCAATGTCTTCAACTGAAGTTGACCAAACATTCAATCAAACATGTAATGAAGATGTGTTGGCAATTATTGCTGATTGAAATGCAAAAGTTGGAAACAAAAAGAAAGGAATAGCAGATGGAAAATATGGCCTTGTGATAGAAATAAATTTGGAAATCACATGATAGATTTTTACAAGATCAAAGACTTTATGGTAAATATATATGAGTATATTTAGCAACACAAACAATAACTATACTCATGGACATCTCTAAAGGGAATACACAGAAACCAAAATGATTACATCTGTGGGAAGAGATGATCGAGAAGCTCAAAATCAGCAGCTGAAACTAAGTGAAGGATGACTGTGGAAGAAACCATCAATTGCTCATATTTTAGTTCAGGTTGAAGCTGAGAAAAACAAATCCACGAAAGCCAAAATATGACTTCCATTCTATCCTCCCTGAAAGTGGAGAACATCTCAAGAACAGGTGGGGTGCACCGAGCACTCATGACAGAGGGGTGAATGATCTCGGGAATGACATCAAGAACATCCTTTACGAAGACAGAAAAGGACCCCATAGAGGCAGGCAGGAAAGATCAGTGTGTATGTCACAAGGAACTTGCTAATAATTTTAGAGGTGCTAAGGCACCTAGAAGACATGATAATGTCAGAGGGCTGAAGAGAAATTTTTATAGGGCAGCTTGAGAAGAGAAAGGAAAACATCAAAATGAAATGTACAACAATTAGAAAATGAAAAAGAATGCCAATGCATTCAAGTGTGTGGATCATAACAAACTATGGATGACCTTGGGAAGAATGGGAATTCCAGAACACTTCCTTGTGCTACCATAGAAACCCGTACATGGAAGAAGAGGCCATTGTGTGAACAGAACAAGGGAATGGCTTAAATCAGGAGAGGTGTGAGAGCGGGTTACATCTTGTCACCCTACTTATTCAATCTTCATGCTTAGCAAATCATCGGAAAAGCTGGATTATATGAGACAATGTGACCTCAGGATCAGTAGAAGACGTATTAACAACTTGTGAGATGTAGATGACTCAAACTTGCTTGCTGAAAGGGAAGAGGATTGAATCACTTGCTAATGATGATCAAAGATGGGAGAGACCAAGATTCTCAAAACTGGACCCATAGGTTACATCTTGATCAATGTAGAAAAGCCTAATGTTGTCAAGGATTTTTCTTGCTTGGGTCCACAATCAATTCTCATATAAGCAGCACTTAAGAGATCAAGCTACATATTTCATTTGGTAAATCTGCTGCATAAGACATCTTTAAAATGCCGAAAAGCAAGGAGGTTACTTTGAGGACTAAAGTGCGTGTGCCTACCCCAATTCACAGTATTTTCAATTGCCTCACATGCATGCAAACATTGGACAAAAAGAAAGATAAAAAACAGATGCCTTTGAATTCTGGTGATGATGAAGAATATTGAAAGTACTATGGAGTCCCAAAAGAATAAACTAAAATCTCCTGCAAGTAGGGCTCTCAGAATACTCCTGAGAGCAAGGATGATGAGTGTTCACTTCAAGTGCTTTTGGCATGTCGGGAGAGACCAGTCCCTGGAGAAGGACGTCCTGCTTGGTAGAGTAGAGGGGCAGAGAAAAAGGGAAAGACCCTTGACAAGTTGGATTGACACAGTGGCTGCAACAAGGAGCTCAAGCATAAGGATCATCATGAAGATGGCAGAGGACCAGACAGTGTTGACCTCTATGCAGTCCATTTCACTTTGTACAACTTCTAATTCCCCTACATCCATATTTTGTACATTCCTAGTTCTGATTATTACTTGATGCTTGTAGCGGTTTCTCTGTTTTTGAGTAAGCCACACCAAGAAACAAAGGTCCAGAAGACTACCCCCTCCGAGTCATGAAGGCTCACTTTCCTAGGAGAAGGCAGCTCTTCCTTTGCATTGTTTGAATACCTTTTGACCCGAAGTGCTCATCTTCAGGCCCGAACTCTGATAATATTCTGCTTCTGTTCATTAGCACTTCAGTATCTGACAACATTTTGATCCTGTCTCTAAGGTTTTCAGCGGCTAATTCCTCAGAGTAGACACCGTATTCCTTCTTCAAGTCTCTTTTTTAAATGGAAGCTCAACTGAGACCTGTTAATTTTGAGATCCTGCTGCAATTTGAAATAAAGGCTTGAAAGTAAACAAGCAGCCATCTAACCCAGAAGCAACAAAGCCCACATGGAAGCAGCACACCAACATGTGTGATCATGAAGGGCCGAGGGGACCAGGTTTGGACCAAAGGTGGGGGGGCGGCGGGGGGAGGGAAATCATATCATCGTGAATGAGGGGAGTGCATGATGGGGACCCAATGCCCATCTGTAGACAACTGGACACCCCTTGCAGAGGGGTAGTGGGGAGGAGATGAGTCACTCAGGGTTCAGTGTAGCAATAATGAAACTCACAACCTTCCTCTAGTTCTTAAACGCTTCCTCACCCCAACTATCGTGATCCCAATTCTACCTTGCAAACCTGGTTAAACCAGAGGATGCACAGCAGTACAGATGGGAACTGGAAACATAGGGAATCCAGGACAGATGAACCCCTCAGGACCAGCGGTGAGAGTGGCAATACCGGGAGGGAAAGGGGTGAGAGGGTAGAAGGAGGGGAGAAAAGGGGAACCGATCACAAGGATCTACATATAACCTCCTCCATGGGGGATGGGAAACAAAAGTGGGTGAAGGGAAACACCAGGCAGTGTAAGATAAGATAAAATAATAATTTATAAATTATTAAGGGTTCATGAGGGAGTGCGGAACGGGGAGGGAGGGGGAGGGGAAAAAGGAAAATGAGGAACTGATTCCAGGAACCCAAGCGGAAAGCGAATTTTGAGAATGATGAAGGAAACGAATATTTAAGTGTGCTTCACACAATTGATGTATGTATGGATTGTGATAAGAGTTGTATGAGCCCCAATAAAATGATTAAAAAAAAAAAAGAAATACCAGTAACATATAACCAGTAAATACTAGCATCACAGGAACACACAAGTCACCACAGAATGACAAACTGACAAATGAGTGGTGGCCAACCCACGTTAGCAAATTCCAAAATGTGTTCCATTGTTAGTTTTTTGTTTGTCTTTCATTATATCATTTGTCTTTTTTAGTATTTTTCCTATTGTGATTCATAACTTCACTCAGCACCAAGTTGTCCAGGCCCATCCATATCATGAGGCGTTTCATAATTTCATCATTGTTTTTAATGATGCATAAGAGTCCGTTGTGTGTATGTATGTACCAACGTTTCTTTATCCATTTTTCTACTGATGATCACAGGTTGTTTCCATCTTCTTGCTGTGATCAATGTGTGAATATATCTGTTCATTGATGATTCTTCTTTAGTATAGAAACCCAGCAGAGAGATTTCTGCATCACGTTTCTGTCCCGTTTTTGAGTTAGTGACACATTGATTTCCACAGTGGTTGTACATATTTGCTGTCCCACTTGCAGTGTTTGAGAATTCCAGTCTCTCCACAACCCCTCCAACATTTCTTATTTTCTGTTTATTTTTTCCTTCATTATCATTTTCCCTTGTAAGATGGTATCTTATAGCCCTTTCATATCTTCGCTGATGTTTCCATGGGTCTTTAATTGTGGGACTGAGAAAAATGAAGTACTTGATAATTTATGTATTATGGTGTCACTTATTGTCCCAAGTGTAAGAGCTGTTGTTTTCTTCCTGTTGTGGTACAACCCATACTAGATGCTGTAGGCCTTGCTCTTTACCAGTAAGTGTTTCAAATCGACTTCACAGGCTGGTATCATCTGATAGCCAAGTTTGTTAATGAGTTTCCCTCTAATCTTGATGTTATGCTTTTCATACAGGCCAGATTTTCAGATTATTTTCTCAACATACAGATTGAATACACATGGCGGAAGGATGCAAACCTGATGCATAACTTTCCTAATTTGAAACCAGGTACAATCCTCTTGTTTGGTTCGGTGTGAGGGTAATTAGGTATTCTGAAATTTCCATGATTCACAATGTTATCTATAATTTTCTCTTATACATACTACTGAATGTATTTGCATAAGCAATAAGATAAAAGTATATTTCTTTCTTTTATTCTTTGCTCTCAGCTAAAACCCTCCTGACATTATATCTTTCAATCCACAACTCCTCTGAATCCAGCTCGCTGCCAAGGGAGCGCTGTAGTCACTTTTGACTTTCCTACAAGAAAATATTACTTGTGTGACAATAGAATCTTGTTTGACTCAACTGGAAAAGACTCCTGAAGGTCAACAAACAGACCTAGGCTTTTCTTTTTTTGTTTGTCATTGGTTTTTTGGTTGTTGCTGTTTTGTTTTTCTTTTCTTTTGTTGCTTTGTTTTGCTCTGTCTTGTTCTTGTGCATATTATTATCTCTGCAGGTCTAGCTATATAAGATAGGCAGGATAAACAATCTGGAGGAGAAAACAACAGAACTGAGGGTTTTGGGGGGGGTTGTGGGAGGGGGAAGGGGGAGAAAGGATTGGGTGTTAAAAAACCAAGGGACAAGGGAACCACAAGTGATCCAATAATTCGTGGGAAGGAGAGTATATGAGGCCTAGTAGGGATTGATCAAGGGCAATGTAACTGATAGGGATTACTGAAACCCAAATGAAGGCTGAGCATGATAGTGGATAAGAGGAAAGTAAAAGGAAATAGAGGAAAGAACTAGGAGGCAAAGGGCATTTATAGAGGTCAAAATACAGACATGTGCATATTTAAATATATTTATATATGATTGGGAAATAGATCTATGTGCATATCTTTATAGGTTTAGAATTAAGGTAGCAGGTTGACATTGGGCCTCCACTCAAGTCTTCCCTCAGTGCAAGAACACTTTGTTCTATTAAACTGGCATTCCATGATGCTCACCTTCCCGGCATGATTGCTGAAGACAAAGTAGGTAGTTAAGCAAATGTGGTGAAGAAAGCTGATGGTGCCCGGTTATCAAAAGATATAGCATCTGGAATCTTAAAGGCTTGAAGATAAACAAGCATTCATCTAGTTGAGAAGCAACAAAGTCCACATGGAAGAAGCACACCAGCCTGTGTGATCATTAGGTGTCTATAGGATCAGCTATCAGGCATCAAAGAACAAAAAACCATATCATTGTGCATGCGGGGGAGTGAGGAGTGGGGACCCAAAGCCCATCTGTAGGCAACTGGACATCCCCTCACAGAGGGGTTACAGGAAGGAGATGAGCCAGTCAGGGTGCAGTGTAGCAACAATGAAACATACACCTTTCTTCTAGTTCTTTAATGCTTCTCCTCCCCCACCACTACTATCATGATCCAAATTCTACCTTACAAGTCCGACAAGACCAGAGGATGTACCCTGGTACAGATAGGAACTGGAAGCACAGGGAATCCAGGACAGGTGAACCCTTCAGGACCAGTGATGAGAGTGGCAATACCAAGAGGGTGGAGGGAAGGTTGGGGAGAAAGGTGGAACCAATTACAAGGATCTACATATAACCTCCTCCCTGGTGGACAGACAACAAAATACTGGGCGAAGACAGACATTGGACAGTGTAAGATATGACAAAATAATAATAATTTCTAAATTATCAAGGGTTTGTGAGGGAGGGGGTGAGAAGGGAGGGGAAAATGATATCAAGGGCTCAAGTAGAAAGTAAATGTTTTGAGAATGATGATGGCAACAAAAGTACAAATGTGCTTGAAACAAAGGATGGATTGTGATGAGTTGTATGAGCCCACAATAAAATGATTTAAAAAAAGAATATTTTTTGATAATTTCTTTATTTTGTTAATCATCGTTCTTTGGAATGGGTACAGACAGGAAACTCTTCTGATTAGTTGTCCAAGTTGCTATCTTCTACATTTCCTGGCATAAACCAGTGAGTGCCTGTAGCATTGTATCCATTTCCTGAAATATCTCAATTTGCATTATGCCCCTTTATAGAGCTCTGTTTTTATACAATATCTTCATTGAAACTTGAATTTATTCCTTTGGAACCACCATCCACTGGTGGAACACAACAAATTCATTTTGATAGCATGACTTGATTTCTTTCCAGCTTCTTTAGATGCTCGGTGTCTCATTCAACAGGAACCTCCCGTGACTGCGGGTTACGTGCTAGTTTACCCCATACGCTGGAATGATGCAGGAGTCTGTCTCTGCAAAGCATCACAGCCCTAGGAACTCTAAGGAGCAATTCTCTGGGTTAGAGGTGAGGCATTAACGCAAGGTCAGCAATGTGAACCCACCAGCAGCTCTGACGGGAAAGAGGAGGTCTCCTATGTCTGTAACGATGTACTCTCTCCGAAACACACAGGAGTTTTAAGGATATTCAGAGTTAAGTCAGAATCCAGTGAGGATTTTATTCAGTATTTGAATGTGTCATATTTTCTTTAACACATATGTGTTGTTTATTACTTAATCTCTGTTGTTTAAAATTTAATTTTTCCAACCTTTACTGTTACAAAGAGTGTTTCAAATTACACTCTTACACAAAGTCATTTTCATAATTGTCTAAGTGTTTTCTTATAATAATGATTCAGAAATAAATTTTAGGGCTCAAAAGGGAAGAAACAAATTAAGATCACTAATGTAAATATATGCCAAAATGACATTGTTTTATATCCTCAATAGTATGTCCAGTCAATTCTAGTTTATCCACAATTTTCCCTATAAGGTGTAATATTAATCTTAGTAAATACTGCAAATCGAATAGACAAATTATTATTTTATTTTTGCTTTTAACATTATAGTTCTTTGTAACTTACTGAAGATAGATTAAAATATTTTTAATTCATTGTGCCAGGATTATTCTGAGAGGGGAAATTTGTGTAAATAGTCTAGAGATTTTTAAAATGAGTCATAATTAGAAGTAATATCTTTTTTGTTTTATTAAATTCTGTCTGGTCTTATTACACAAATACCCATTAACAAATATTGAAAGATTAAGAAGAAAATTAGGTATTTATGTCACTTCTGATTTGAGTTACAAAACAACTAGCTGAAAGCTATATTTTCTATTCATTTGATTTTTAAGTTAGATGTATCTTTTAAAGAAAAATAAAAAGACACCCACCTTCACATCGGGGCACGGCAGAACTCCAGACAACGTTTCCGTCTTGCAGGATGCAGGTGATGGACTCCGACCCTTGGGTTTTGACGAAGCCATCATCGCAGTGGAAAGAGACCGAGCTGCCAAGGAGAAACCGATCGCCAAAGCGACGGCCATTGATAGGAATGCCAGGATCATGGCACTCATTCTGACCAAATGCTGGAAACGGAGGGTGAAAACAAAATTCAGTAAATGCTTGAGTATGAATTATTGTACTGAAGAAATGAAGGAAATACAAACTAGTTATGCTGTAATTTATGTTCCACATTTAGCTATATGATTAAAAGTTAAATAATTCATTGATTTAATAGGACCAACAATCAACAGAGAAATAATTTGAGAGAAAGACAAAAAGCACAGATACATGTATCATCTAACTATAATCCCTATAGCACTTTGCACTATGAAAATCAATTTTTATATGCATTTTTAAAATGAGAAGGAATATAGTGGGTGACAGAAAGATAATAGATTAAGATATATCTGGGTTGCAACCTTGGCCTATGCTTTTTATATGAACTTGGGAAGATTACATATTTGAATGATCTGAGCCTACTCATCTTTGTTTGCAAATCAAGATATATCAAACATATATCACAGAATTGCTAAAGCCTTCAATGGAGTAATTGCTGGTAAATACTAACCTAAGTGTTGCACAGTTGTAAGCAATCAATAAATGACAAGTTAGTATAATTTATATTAACATATAATATATACAAAGTACAATATTCTAAAAATGTGTTCTTTTCAGGTTATATGAATGATGTTATATATTTTTTCCTGCTCTTACTTTTATGATTATAAAATATGTGAAGTATCAGTCTTAAAATTCAGCATATATACTTAGAATTAAATGGGATTATGAAAATGGTGTTTGCATACGAGTACTCACTTGTGTACGTTATGTTGAACCCCCTGCCGGTAGTAGAGTGATCAGACTGAAATTCCAAGCGTGCTATGTGTCCACTGCTGGCCAGCTGGGAAGGCACTTCATTACCAGAAAAAGTACCAAGCACAGTTACATCTGAAATGCCATCATCTTTAACTGCAAGGAAGTCAAACTGAGGTTCCACATCAAAATCATTAAAAATGAGGTGAATTCTGCTCCCTGGCTCGGATATAATCAACCACACACAGTTCATGTTGTTCCCATATTCCTCTGGATAGTTTGGTGAGAGAATAATCCCCGAGGGCGCGGTGAAATTGAAGAAACATGAAACTGCGAAAACACAAGAATTCATGTAATAGTTCATATCCAATCCAAAGTATTTGCAAGAAGTGACTGGGTGCTGGCAACTTGGGAAGGAATTCCATGTCTATAAATAATAATTGTTAGCCGTTGACTTTGAAAATGGTAATTCAGGACCATATCATTGCCTTTTTTCTATCTTGCATAGCACAAGCAGAGCCTATACATAATTATTACAGGCTTATTAAAATGATCCTATCAAATTGAGTGAACATTTATGACTAGGGTTCTAATGTCTAGCTATGAATAGCCTGCCTTCAGAGAAGCAGTTATTAATATGAAAACATATTTATGAATCACAGAAACAATTCTCTAAAAATTTAATATTATTTCTAGTCATTATTATCTTCTGCTTTTTCAAGTTTGCTGGGTTTTATTTTACTTTACCCTTTAAAGTTAATCTTTTCTAAGTTCATAATGTTTTTTAGTGATAGGATACATATTCTTAAACTAACAATATTGAAAATTTCAACATGTTCGACTTGGTCAATACAAAGTTCTCTTGAAAATTATTTTTAAGGATGTGTACTTTAGGATATGTAGATGTTTTCTCTTTTGGAGGAAATAAGATTCCTTCTGTGTCATCCAGGTACTGCTATATTTAGTTATAACAACCCCCCCAAAACATTTTACATTGGCTATTGTTAGCCAACAGGCAATTATTTTAAAATTCCAAATCATGTTCCGCTCATGTTTCACCTTGGCAAACAACTCGAGTTTCAAGTGGAAGACAATATAAATCATAAAAAGCCCTCATTGATTATTTATGTCTAATACAGAATATCATCAGAAGCTATTGACTGAAGCTCTGGTATTTTTTATGTACTTTCTAGTACAAAATGTTCAACTACATTTACCTAATAGATGTAATACAATCAATAATTGGTTTTAATTAAGTTGAGAAAGCAGGGAAAATGGTGCTGGAAAATGCTTTTGGGTGTTTCTGGGAAATGAAGCTTTCCTAACTTAGGTTAAAAATGACCCTCCCTAAAGGTCTTGTTTGCTTCTTTCCGTTTCTTCTCCATCACAAGGCAGTTGGGGAACCAGATGGGGTCAAGTCAGAGCACAGTACTCACAGACGCAACTGGGCTTGTTGCCAGACCACTGGTTGTTCTGCTGGCAGGTGATCACTCTCTCCCCCACCAGCTCAAAGGCAGCCTGGCATTCGAAGGTGAGCGTATCTCCATGAAGGAAGCTGCTGCCTGTCCGTTTCCCATAGGCGGGAATTCCTGGGTCTCCACATCCTCCCTTTGCAATTTCTGAAAACAGGAAACAAATTGAAAATCAAAAAAAGGCAGAAGAGATATTTTTAACTTCTCCCTTTAGAACATAAACAAATTGTTATTTCTGCTGGTCTAACCATGATCATTAACAAAGATTTCCTAGTAAATTCATTCAATTCTGAATTACAATAGATCAGGAAAACAGTGTCAATAAAAGCTTGAGAGAAAGGTATTTTGTTTCTTGTTTTTCAGGGATACAAATGGTATAGAGAGATGGATCTTCTAGGTCCATTTTGTGCCTGTTATCAATAGATGTTACTACTAAAATGTGAATATTGATTTTGTTTCATTCTATATGCTTCATTCAATTAAACAAATCAAATGAAAATGTCCCTCTGCAATGGAATATTTCCATTAATATGTTCACTTGAATAATATTCTTTCTCTTAAATTAATGTCAAAAACTATTTGTAAAACAAAAAGAATATATTTATGGTCTTCAGATGAAAAATAATATGCAGAATCCAACCTTGTTTCATTAAAATATAATGTGAGGAATGATGCATACTAAAGAACTTAAACTATAGATCTATTTAAATTTGATCTGTTAGAATTTTTAAAAATATAAAAATTAATACTTGAAATGTGCTATTTATTCACTTAATCATTTTAAAAAGTATCTGGTGAAGGTCATCTATGTCCCAAGTACTACTTAGGTGCTGATAGTAAAGAGAAAGGTGAGTAACTCCTTGGACAAGTATGGCTTTTTCAGACTTTGCTTGCTGTTGTGTGAGCTTCCTAAACTATAAGACAAACCAAACCCACGGCCACTGTGTTTTCGATTCTGACGTAGAAACCCAGCACAGTGTTCAGAAGACTGTAAACCTTCCTAGGAGCACATATCCAAATCTTTCTTTCAGAGTGGCTGGTAGCTTTTAGTTGCCAACTTTGCTGTCAGTAGCCCCAAGGTGAGCCCATGCATCACTAGGGATCCTAGGGAGAGCTTTATTTACATGAAGGCTTCTGTCTTCCACCCAGCCCGTGGGTTTGAGATCTTCCAGTTTTCACGGTGGTGTGAGAGGAAAGAGTATAAACTGGAAACTTCATGACACTTTCTACTTCATAGAAAGTCAATGAGACGGTCAGTGCTGTTTACTTGACTAGGCTGTGATTCTTGTTTGTTCTATAGTACAAAATAATATATTCACTCACGCGATTTAACCTGATGTGATCAACCAGTTAAAAAAGTTATAATAGAGGCTTCCTTATGAATGTAACCTACGTACCTTCAGTATATACAGGAATGTTCTAGTAAAGCTTACACTCTCAATCTTATGTCCTTCTAGGTGCCTGACCTCCAGATCTTGTGATATAAATATGCAGAAGTCTTCAACCAGCTCTTGACTGCAAATTTCAAGTTCCCAGAGTCGGAAAACCCCGGAGCCCACAGAAACCCTCAACCTTGCAGCCCCCGCAACATTGAGAGGCAGCTAAAGCCCTAAGTCGGCCCTCAGTCTATGGATTCATCACTTGCTTTTCCTTACAGTGGTGGGAGCCATTTCCATGAAATTATCTTCTCTTGATAGACAGATATAAAACTATATAGATCCCTCTCTCTATATATATAAACTCATTTTGAATAAAGATGTTTATTGATCCAGTATATTGATCCTTTATATATTTAATAAAGATTAAAGATTATAGCCTTCAGTATGGATCACAACTGAATGTAAAGAAAACCACAAAACTTATAACTGGACTAACAGACAACATTCTAATAATTGGAGAAAAGATTGAAATTCTCACACATTTCTTTTTTCTTGAGTCCACGATCAATGCTAATGAAAGCAGCAATCAGAAATAATGACGCATTGTACTGGGTAAAATGTACGGGGTAAACTCACAAGACCTCTCTAGAGTCTTGAAAAGCAAAGTTGTTATTTTGAGGACTAAGTTGTACCTGACCCAAGCCATGATATTTCTAATTGCTTCCTATGAGTGTGAAAGTTGGACATTGAACAAGGAAAACCAAAGAATTGATGGGTTTGAATTGTGGTGCTGGTAAGAATAGTGGAAGTCCCACAGACTGCCAAAAGGACCATCTAATTTTTCCTGGAAGAAGTCCAGCCAGAATACTCCTTAGAATCAAGGACAGTAAGACTTCATTTCACCTACTTTGGCAATATTATCAGAAGAGACCAGGCCCTGCACAAGGATACCCTGCTTGGTGAAATTGAGAGGAGACACAACAAAGGAATATCTTTGACATGGTGGATGGACACAGTGGCCGCAGCAACGGGGCTGTCCTTCTGTTGTACATGGGTCACTATGAGTAAGAACTGCAGAAAAGCACAGAAAAGACAACAAATGTGTGCGTGTGCGAAATATATGTACATCATTGCATATGTGTGTACTTCAGTTGTTCTGACCTTTCGTTCCTTCTGGAACACAGAGTAAGACAATGACCTTACTGTTCTCTTTCAACCTTCAAAACATGCTTTCGAGCACATTTCTAGGTGCCAGGGTGCTATGTTCAAGTATAAGTACAATCTTACCATTATGTGATTTATAGTTTAGAAATTATAACAAACTGTGATAAATAGACATCCTGAACTCTTTGTGAATAAACATCTCATCAACATAATTCTAGATGAATAATAAGCAAAAAAACTAAGGTATACAAATGAAAGCTAAAGAAGAAACATATTCTGTTCTTTACATAAGTGTTGTGCCATTCTTCTTCAGAGTGCTTACCATCTAGGCAGGAGTAACGGCACCTAAACTTACGTGGTAGTTACGTTTGGCCCAGAGCAATAAAGGCCCAGTCGAAAGGCAATAATCACAGAGATGTCCAAATTTAAGGACAAATCAGGAAACCCATTAGAATTGTTACACTACTTCTTCACTAATAAACTTTTCCCTACTAGGCTCATTCCATACCTTTCCCATTTTAATTTCCATTTTCTTTAAGTAACACCCACTAGTATTAGTCCTTCAATTCTTATGAAAAAATCCAAAAGGAGATAAAGAAAAAGTCCTTTCATCTAGAACTTTAGTTAGGATTGGTACTTAACTTACCTAGCTATTTATTATCATAACAAATGAAATATTTGAACACTTTAAGGTTCATATATAATGTGCATGTTTATATAATGACTAAATATTTTTAGAATTAGAAGCCATTGCATTTTGAAAAGAATGAGCCATTTTTAATTACAGGGAAGTTAAAAAAAACCCCAGACTCCTCCTTTGTCTTGCTTTCAGTAGTTTAACTCCAACCTTGTCTATGGGAAACTCTGTACACAAGCAATTAAAAATTCTGAAATTCAGAATTACCCAGTGCTTTCCAATAAGCAACTTAGCTACACTGTGAAGAACTTGACTCGAAATAGTGGGCAGAAGCCAATGTCAAACAAGGGCCTGAACAATACCTGAATGACAACGACTCATTGAGCTGCACCACATAGATGTGCACACAGTCTAGTAGACAAGAAAGGTTTAAACAGTGAGCATTCTTCTGAGAATCATGATTGGGTTATAACCCAAATGTAACCATGCTTCCCCAACAAAAAGGAACCCTAGTAGTGGTGTTAAGCATCTTTAGACTGCTCACCACAAGGTTGTCAGTTCAAAACCTCTCAAACCAAGATAAAGATGAAGTTATCTGATTCCGTAAAGCTTTTCAGCTTCAGAAACCCTCCAGAGGATTAGCCGGGGCTCCTCGCAGTGCATTGCCTTCATCAAACACACCTTTTCTGTCTCCACACCCCTAGGACTGGGGAAGCATTATAAATCTAGACATCAGAGGAAGCTTTCCTAACCTCCGACACTAAGTAATCATTAAATAAATATGCAACACAAATGGTATCTAAAGAAAAAGTTATCACATGCTTAGTTTTTAGAAAATAAAGTATAAATAAGATGGCTTTTTTAATATTCTCTGTTGGATAAATTAGGAGTTAAATATTTAAAGATAGTGATAAAAGGAAATTCCATTTCAGATAAAAAATGTGAGGTATTACTAAAACAGTTTTAAGTAAATGTGATAATTTTATATATAGCCTGGTTATAATAGGTACCCAGTTGTTTGTTCAAACAGTAGTTTAGTTATTGTGCAGATGTTTGATACACATGGTTAACATTTACAATCAAATGACTTGAAGTAAAGGAGACCATCAATATAACAAGAATGTTATTTGGCTTCATCCAATCAGTTGAAGGTCTTAAAAGAAAAAAAATGAGGTTACCTAAAGGAAAACATTTCTGTCTGAAAGCTTTAATACAGAAATCCTGTCTGCACATCTAGCCTGTAATCCTGCCTTGTAGATTTCAGATTGACTGGCTCCCAAAATAGTGCAACCTAATTACTTCATGTGTTTTATACATATGAAGAAACTTCCAGACATTTGTGGGAAAATTGAATTTATACATAAATATATTCACACACATATATATACATGTGCGCACACACATATGGGCTCAACAGAGTTCATGAAAAACTTATTATTTTTCAATTCCATGCTTCCATACATTTTTGAATCTCCCACGTAACGTCGTAACATGGGGCTTCCATCAGTCTGAACCTACCCCATGGCCACTGATTTCTGTGAATTGACATTATAAATATATAAAAGGCAAACCGATTTCTCCCAACTATCTCTGAAGTAATATGACCATTTTCTTCTGTGTTTTCTCACATGGTCTATATTTCTCAGACGTAGGAAGATATTTAAAAATATTTTCAAGACATTTTATCCAAATTTGAAATTTAAAAAAATACCAGCACAATTTTAAGGATACTTTCCACACTGGTAAAGATTCTTGTTGTGATATTAACAATCTAAAATAGGGATTAAATTACTGAATCTTCTTAATAAACAAAACAAAATGGGATTAAGTCATTTCCATTCATATCCAATTTTGTATTTTTATGAAAACCAATAATATATAGACGTAAAATCTAGCAACCCAAACCACAAACTATCATTTTAGCTTTTTACTGATGAGTGAATTTCATTCTGTCTTTGTCATGTATAACCCAGGAATAGTGCAATTTCTTCTAGTGCCTTTGGTATCCTCTTGTTCAGCCTTTGCATCTGCTGCAAATATTTTCACGCAGCTCCTCTTCCCTGTCACTGATCCCACAGCCTGACTAACTTTGAACGCAGACGGCCAGCCCGTCCTCTGGGAGAGTGTTGTCTTACGCTCTCACAGCGCCTTCTTTTTACCTTGCTTTGCTCTCGGCTTGCTGCTCTGCATTATTGTCTGTGATTTAGTGTAAACCCTGAGAATATAGTAACTCAGCCTATGTTGCTATCAATTAAATATGCAGTGCCTATTTAAGCAACCAACACAGGCCAGACCTTTTAAAACTTTAATGAACACCACATATTTCTTTACTTATATGTGCATTGCATATACATATATGCACATATGTAATGTATTTCCTTAATCCATTAGATTTCTCACTCAGGCACTCATAAGATATTGATCTAAAGTGGGTTAAAATAATATTGATGTATTTATAAAGAAGTAAAAGCTGTGTGTATCAATATGCTAAAAGGCTTTTGGCATTTTGATGAAGCCTGGTGGCTCTAAGGATCTGGTAGTGGACTGGGCTACACAGCGGGCTGGAAACTGCGGGTCAGCGGGCACAGCTCAGTTTCGTTCCTTGAGTAAAGCGTGGTTCTCTGCACCAGTAAAGACTTGAACCTCAGGAACCCACAGGGGCACTTCTACTCTGTCCTACAGGGATGCCAGGAGTCTGCGGCGGCTTGATGATAGAGAGAGAAAACTATTTTGGCCCTCCTTCTGTCCTGAGATTAGGACATATTGAATAAATAATAAAGGCTGATGTAAAATATTATATAAATATAAAAGGAAATTTATCCACCTAGTTACTGGTTACCTAAATCTATTTGGTTTGGTAATAGAAATCCTACTAATTATATCTGTTTTAATGTAGAATTTAATTCACAGAAGGCATGCTTATCCT
The DNA here is from genome assembly GCF_000313985.2 of Echinops telfairi. Lineage (NCBI taxonomy): Eukaryota > Metazoa > Chordata > Mammalia > Afrosoricida > Tenrecidae > Echinops > Echinops telfairi. The sequence goes on from NW_022103906.1 coordinate 7,084,976, forward strand.
TTTATAGGGTTAGGTAAAAAACATTTTATCAGACAAAATCTGAATTGGATATCATGCTTATTTCTCAATATTACCATAATTGGACAATAGCACAAACAGTTTTGTCCATTTAAACCTTTTAAAATTAAGAATTATTTCCCTATACTTGTTGTTTAAGATTTTTTGTGGTTAGATGCTAAGCTGCAATTGAAGACCAGAACACACTGCCCAGTCCGCTGCCATGCTTCCTGAGCCCCCTTCTGCACTTCCTGTGTCCTTCAGCTGCCACTGTCCCCAGAGCCCCTGTGTCCTCACCTGGAATACCTATCTTTAGGGACAGCTCCCTCTTGAGAACATGACCAAAGTCTCTCCCTCCTTCTCTCTGCTCAGGCACATTCTGATTACCCTTCCAACACAGATTTGTTCGTGATATGAAAAATCCTTGAAATATTCATATTCTTAGCCAACACCAAGGTGAAAGGCACGAGTTTTTAGATTGGGTTTTTAATGTTATTTTGTCATTGGTGATGTTTCTCCTAACTATGAGGCAATTGAAAACACCTTGTGGCTTGAGTTAGCCACACCTTAGTCCTCAAGTGACCTCTTTATTCTTCAACAGTTTAAACATTTTGCAGCAGATTTGCCAAAAGCCATCTGTGGTTTGATTTCTTTACTGCTGCTTCCATGAACATTTCTTACGGATCCAAGTAAAATGAAATCTTTGAAATTGTCTATCCTTTTTTCTGCTTACAATGGAAGTGCAGTTGTGAAGATTTCGGTTTTCTTTGTGTTGATGGCTAATCCATAACGAAGGCTGTTTGTAGTCTGTGATATTCACCAGGAATACATGTGTCTCAAGTCCTCTTCACTTTGAGCAAGCAAGTAGAAAGCACATATTTTGAGAATGATGATGGCAACAAATGTGCAAATGTCCTTGACACAATGGATGTGTGTATGGATTGTGATCAGTTGCATGAGCCCCCAATAAAATGATTTATATATTTTAAAAATTGCATCAGCGGCATATTTCAGGTTGTTCTCACGTCTTCCTCCAATCCTGATGCTGTGTCCAGCTTCCTGCATTATTTGCCCATAAAACAAATTGAACAAATTTGGGGAAAGCATACATTCCTGGCATACATCTTTCCTGATTTTAAGCCACACATACCCTCTTATTTTGTTAGAATGACTGCTTCTTCCTCTTTGTGCTGAATTAAAGTTGAGAGAGGGAGAGAGCATAAAAACTAACAGGGTTTTAACTACAAGGGGGTACACAAAGACTGGGATTTTTTTCAATGCTATGTATGTATGTATGTATTAGAAATAACCTTATCACCTTCAAAGTACTCTCCATTACATCTCACATATTTGTCAAATCTGCAATTCCATTCTTGGAAACATTTTTCAAACGCTTCTATTTGAATGGCTGACAGCACCTCTTCTGTTTTTCTTCACATCTTCTACTCCTCAAATCACTGTCCTTTCAAGTCCCTCTGCATGCGTGGAAAAAAAGAAGTCACACGGAGCGAGATAGGTGAATAAGGTGCATGAGGCAAGAAAGACACACTGGTTTTTGCCAAAAACTGGTGTACTGATATGGCTGCATGAGCAGGTGCATTGTCCTGATGGAAAAACCAGTCTCCCATCTGTCATAAACCAGGCCTTTAGTATTGCACACTGTTATGCAATCTATTCAGAGCCTCTACATGGAAAGCTTGATTAACCTCTACATATAAATCTTGATACATACACTATGAGTGGACATTTTCATCCTTTAGGGAAGTTGACAGATATCCAGAATGAGGTTTGTCATCAATCAACATTTTACCTTTTTTGAAATGAGAAAACCACTTGTACACTTGAGTTTTTCTCAAAGTGCTGTCCTTGTGAGCTGTGTTCAACATCGCAAGAGTTTCTGCAGCATTTTTCCTGAGCAGACAACAAAATTTCCTGGCCCCAAGCTGTTTTCTTAAATCAGCCATCACACAAAAAAACGAGGTTTGAGCAGAAGTGTTTTACCATAAAATCCACTATGACCAGAGAGAAGTTTCCCAGGTGTCACCACTGAGTGCATTAACTCAGAGTGAGTTGCTTGATGCTCATTTAGTGGGAAAAATGCTGAGGTAGTTGGTTCATTGTGCCAACCTGGCCGATAAACACTTGTGGGGTTAATTGAAGGGCAGAGAGATAAACGGCTCACTGAGCCTCACCTTTCAAATTCTTGGGTCTCTTGCTTTCTGATGGTCGGACCAGGGTACAGCTGCCTTAGCCAGTTCCCTGCTTCAGCTTGCCAGGCTCACTTCCTGCAAGACATCCCCATGGAGAAGCCCTGTGGACCTACCCCGATGCAGCTCTGGGTGCTGGAGCAGCTGTGTGGAGACCCCTGCCAGCGCTGAGATGCTTACACATTCACTGACTTGGCTTTCCTCCTGCAGTCGGCATCATTATGCGTGTTTTGTGAGATGGAGGAGGACTTTGTAGATTGGTGTCCGACATATGGGCTAATGTTGGACTTGTGGGCTTGGGCAGCACTGGGTTGGGGTGCTTTCTGAATGTGCACTTACCCTTTATATAAAACTCTTTATACATATGAGTTTCTATGGATTTGTTGCTCTAAATTACCCAGACTAACACAAATGCTTACTACAAAAGCTGCACTCTGCCCAGAGCAATTCCAGTTTTTCTTGGGTAGCCCCTCATATACTTACTACTGTGTGGTGGGGGTCACCATGGATAAAAATATGACAAAGATCAGTAAATAGTTTCATTTACGTGCTGGGAAAAACTGACATAGCAATAGTTTTTATGCAAGTATCTACATTGCACCTGCTCTTGGGTTAATTATCATTTTTCTGAGCTCTGTTTTATGAATCTCTGAAAATAATGTATGTCCCTTAACCATATTTATAGAGTTATTTTTTTGCACATAGATATCAATCAAAATATTTTTTTTCCTTTAGGAAATTTTTCTGATAATTTCTCCATAGGGGAAGCTCACAAAATATATCGTTGACAAGAGCTTCCAATATTATTGGAAAATGTATGGATACAGTGCCATCAGAACACTTTGAAAAAAGTGAAGCCTCTATTGACTAGTTCCTTTTCTGTTGTGATCTGTCCCATCAATGTGAGAAATACCCAGTTGTTAGTACGGGGACCTAGTTTTGCAAAACTATGTGCAAGCATGCTTAATTATGGGATTGAGGGGAAGTTTCTGTAATTCACATAAAATACAGTATTTACTTTTTATGCATATGTGCCATGGCTGACTGAAACAAAAGTGAGATGCTTTCAAAGGTGAAGTAATATTTGAGATGGGTCTGGAATAATATGGGCTCTGTGTTTCTTTCCCCTTCCTGAAATACTGACTCCTAGGAATTCTGACCTATGTAACTACAGAAATGAACTATTTCTCTTGCTCGTCTCTCTTGTCACATACAGATTACTAGGGTATCAGTTTTCTAACTCTATGTTCACCACGTATGAGTCATTATAAGTGCCATTGCCAGTCAGAGTTTTATTTGCTGTGCTGTCCAACAGAAGTAGAAATCTAAGGACTGGACCTCAGTCCTTACCGTGGATACTACAATTTGACTCAAAATATGATCGGCTGCAATAGGACAGGCACTTTTACCTTTCCAACCTCCTGATCTCCTGCTGATCCCATCAGAATGGGGTTTGGGAGATCAGGATCTATGTCACATAGTCTGCGTCTCAGCTATACCTATGGCCTCGCATAGCTTCAGTGTAATGGAATTCCAGGGTCCTGAACACCACCAAGCTGAGCTACAAAATGTGCATCCAAATCACTGAACCAAGCACATATGATTTCCACATATAAATGTCAAAATGGATTAGAAAACCAGAAGAAAGAATATGCCACATTCAGGATGCTTTTGGTTTTCCACTTTTCATAAGTTTTCTTTTTCCCTATGTGCACCCACTAGCCTAGAAAATCAATTGAAGAGTCAAATCCTCAATAGAATGTGCCTCAGAGTAAGTGAGAAGTTTAAGACAATTTTATTTTTCAGAATTCATTAATAGCACAATTATAGCAAATAATCTTTGGATAATTTCATTTATACTATGCTCAATTTGCCAAATATTTTGCTTGATTGATTGATTGTAGGATTTTGTTGTTGTTGCTTTTGTTTTTTAATTGAAGGAAGAATGAGGGTGCTTCAAAAGTAGATGGGAACTGGAATTAAAAAGATAATGGAGGTAATCTAGAAATAAACTCTAATAATAAACATAGGCCCAGGCTTCAAAATGATGTAAACAAACTATTCCATCAGCCCTGCACTTGGTAGGACTCTGAGCTTTCTGCCTGGCAAGGGAAGTACGTCAGTGTGCTAAATGGAAGTCTTCACAGGAAGGTCCTGCTAGGCTGACAGTCAGCACTAACCAGATGCTCCCGGCTTATTGTCAAAGTCATGTCCACTCTAAACTAAAAATATACCCCTTCTGCCCTGCAATTTTTAAAATGAAGAAATGAAAATAAAAAACAAAGGTGCTGCTTACCAGATGAACTGGAGTCATCAAAAAGCTACAAAATGTATTTACAAATCTAGGATTTCTATTTTCAAGAGATAAAAATGTGCACATATTTATATTTTTGAAAAGTACACATGTACATATTATTTTTTGACAAAGTTTGTAAAAAGTGAACATGAATTTGTGAACATGATATTTAACTAAGGCTCAGTCAACTAGGAAATCCAGATAAAAAGAATATATCACTTTGAATTTATATCATTTTAAAGAATCATGAGCTATTTTCTCAATTGGAATAAAAAATAGAAAGAAAATGATTCAGTTTAGTTTATCCACCTAACTAGTATTTATTTCTAATATGAAATATTATTTCTAGCTAACCCTGAATTTCTTATTTAAAAAACACTACAACAGATCCAGATCTATTGAGAGATATCCCTTTCAACAATAAAATTTTCCATGTTCTGTTTCTATTTTCCTTCTATTTTAAAGACACTATTCTAGAAGAAGAAAAGCATATTGTTTAGAAGGAAATACTTTATAACCAGACTGTCTGAGATTTAAATCTCAGCACCATCATGTCCTGATCATGGCTTCTGAGTAGTTCTATCTATTCCGTATCACTATCTGTGATTCAGATTATGGAAATAATAATTATTACCTATCAAAGATTAAATATGTGAAAAAGCTCAATGCACAGTGCCTAGAGTAGTACCTAGCATATGTCAAGTCTATCTGATTGCTTGCCATTACTATATTGTTATTTTTATTACTTATATTAGATTAGCAAGCAATTCCTGAAAATCCCAAGCTAAGTCAACATAATTCATTTGATACCATTTATTAAATGTTTTCTGGTTCATTGCTACGAAACTGGCTCTCAGTCATGGTGGATTTATAGACAATAGGGTGAAACTTTTCATGGTCCAGAACCATCTGCTTTAGCCCACTTTTGAAGTTATTGTAACAGTCCAGCTCATTGACGATTCCCATCAGCAAAAGGGATCAAAAAAGTGTCAGTGAATGAAAAAGGATGAATTTTTTAATACTTGAAATAAAATGTTAGAATTTTAAAAATACATGGGAATAATTTATTAAAATAATTTATCAATAAAAATATTCAATTGGCTGACTTGAGTTTAAAGTCACACACATATTCAATGGGAATACAGAATCGACTACATTTTGTCAAGTAATAAAAATCTACTTAGCATATATGTATGCAAGTGGTGTTCCAGGAGAAGAAATGAATTGATGTAGTAGAAATAATTGAAGAGATAATGCAGGGGAGCTTTCCAAAATTGATTAAAGGTATCGATCCACACACCCCCGGCCCCCAAGATATAAATACCAAAAAAAGCTACTGTAGGCAGGGTTTGTGGCATATATTGAAATAAATTTAAGCAAGAGGAAAAATGGAACTTGAGTTGTTGAGTGGAATTTGATGCAAAGTTTCACAGTTTGTAAACTAAAATGTTATTTGAATGTAAAATCATAATAATTTAAATATTCATATTGTATCTTGTTACAGCACACAAAAGAAACTGAAGTTCTCAAATAGAATTTATAGACACACTTTAATAAATCTTAAGCAGTGAAAAAAAATAAAGAAATAAATAAAAGATTTAAGTACACTATGGTATTCCTTGTAAAAATCAAGAACTTCATTCTGATCATGAAAACATTAAATAAACTCCAGCTTAATTACATTATTTTTTAAAAAGGGCAATTATCCCCAACCCCACCCTCAAACGAAAGTTTGAGAAACTCTAAGAACTTTGAGCAGCCAAGGAAAATATTATGACTAAAAATATTGTGGTATCCTGCATGGATCTCTAGAGCAGAAAAAAAATGACATGAGGTAAAGATTGAGGAAAATGGAATAAAATATAGTTTTTAATTAATAATATTGGGTTATTATTTGTGATGAATGTCTCATACTAATACAAGAAGGCTTTTAAAAGTTTGTGAAAACATGGAATTAAAAAATAATGTTAGCAATAATAGAAACTCTCTACTGTCTACACAACTTTTTAGTAAATATAAAATTGTCTAAAATATAAAGGTGGTTTTATTTTATTTTTTAAGATGATTTTATTAAAGGGATTTTTTTACATGTACTCTATAATTTGACAAAAAAGGTAGACTAATTATGAAATGGTGGGTCTCACTACTTTTGTCAAAATCTTAATTATTATTTTTAGGCATAGGAGTCTGTGGGTGGCACACATGACTAGGCATCAGATTCTTACCACTCAGCAGTCTGCAGTTAGAACTCACTGAGAGGTTCCTCCATACACAGGCCTTGGTATCTGCTTAGGAAACTCCACAGCCTTGAGATCCCATCTGCACCCTGGGGCTGCTCCCTCCATGGCATTTACAAAGAGCATAGCCCACAGGCCGATAACACGTGAAACTTTATTGGGAATCTAGTTGGGAAACTATCCCTTCAAGTCTATTTTTGATCTATGTCTTTAATGCTAATTTTTAAAATATATTCCCAAATATGTTGATGCTACAGTATTTTGAATTGAGGGAATAATTAAACCAATCAAATTACTTCTTAGACATGCATTATTACTCATTCCATTCAAACAATTATTATTATTTAAATAAGTTACACTGAGGAAAAAATATGTTGAAGTCAGGTTTAAATGATGAATTTGTATTTAATTTGAGAAAATTAACTAACAGGTATAGTTGTGTTGCCACCAACAAAACCATTGTACAGAGCACTACAAATTCTGTGAAAGCGCACACAGGCTTCCTTGCAGTCAGGCCCCTTCTCCCTCCTCTGGCCTCTGTCACCCGGGTTCCGTCACTCCCGCTTTATCACTCAAGAATCCCCTTTAAGGGAACTCACACAACACACCAAGTTTTATATCTGTCTTCTTTCACTTAGTGAGATCCACTCATATTATCCTGTGTATCAGTAGTTATCTTGTTGCATCTTGTATATGTGTAACATATTTTGTTTATCTGAACCCCAATTGATATATGCCTTTGGATTGTTTCAAGTTTGGGGCTATTAAGAACCAAGTGTTATGGTAATTAAAGGACAAATCTTTGTATGGACCTAGGTATTGTCTTGAACAAACATCTATTGGTGAGCTTTGTGAATCAGCTAAGTGCATACTTTGAGCTACAAGAACCTTTTCTGTCCTCACTACTTTGATGTAAGGAATCAGCTCCAAGAATTGCATGACACTGGGCAATTTTTATAAAACCAAGCAATACAATCCCACAAATAATTGATTAAATTATTGACAAAAATTGGATAATTATAAAATCTAGAAATTTGTCCGACACTGTTTCCTTTGTTGGTGAAATGACTTTCCATTCCACTTTCTGAACGTTCACTTTTTAACCTACATTTCTTAAAACCTATTTTTGTTCATTTACTCATCCTTTATAAATGGAGATACACATTTACTGTAGGCAGCTTATTTGCAGGTGAGGATAAAATGTAAATATGTTCACATATTGAACAACATCTATTGTAGTTGTTTGATAAAATTAGTTTGTTCCATTTATGCTGAATGCATTTTTTTCTGGTTAGGAACTTTGAGAAACTGTTTAATAGTTGACTATTTTTGTCTAGTACTACTTTCACAAAGAATATATCAAGAATAACATATCATAAGGTTTCACCCAATTAGTGCTTATATATATCCTCATTATAGTTAAATATGCTTAGCTCAGGACAGTGCTGTGCTGAGACAACAGAACGACAACAAAGATACTGTGTGGTTGCTGTTGTGTGAGTGGTTTAGTCACTGTCACTTCTGTAAGTAGCAAATATGACCCCTAGAGAAAACTGTCCCATTACAATCTGGGCAGAATATGATGTTACTCACTGAATTTAAAAAGAAAAAAATGCTATCGAATCGCATTACTTCCCTTACCATTCCTATGAGGTTTGAATGGTTCCCCTTAGTCAGAAAGTGGAACATTTACTTGAAAACCAGCATGTCACTGCCATTCAGATGCTAGTAGTGTAAAAGAAACTGTGTTGCCATCACACATGCTCATAAATGTGAGGTTCAGCTCTGAGTGGGTAGGGCGGCAAGGGGGCTTCTCTGTCTAAGCAGGGAATCCCTTGGATTTTGTGTGCTGAAATGCCCTGCTTTAAAAGACACTGGTTCAAAGACTTAATTTTTCTATTGGTGTTAATTTTTCTTCAGTGATTTCTGCTCTTAATATGAGCATTAAAGAAACAAGCAAACAACTGACTAGCGTATAGTGTTTCTCTTCAAAAGACAGTACATTTAAAAAGGATAAGAAACATAAAGCCTCGAATAGTGCATAGGAGGCACTGATTTGGAATAGTAAGATATGTAAATATTGAAGTTAAAAAAAAATTGAAAAGTCATGAGGTCACTTGCCTAGCAAGTAGAATCCAGCTAGTCAATGGAAACTGTACTGTGTTTTCCATTAGAACAAGAGGATTTTATTTGGAGTAGATCTGGATGACTGTGAACAAAAACATGGGCTTCATAAGGTAAGAAGCCGGTTGTAAGCCAAAATGTCTGCTACTTCAGTAAATACCTTTAATATAAGATTTATTGTCTTTTTATGAAATACTGATTATTTCATATATGATTATTATATGAAATTATATTTAGACTTGATAGGTTCCAAATTTGTATTTCCCATTGTGATTTAAAAAATGTTTTAAAATAAGATATCTATAAGGGCTGTGTAGGGGAATTTAGTTATTAGTTAGCTTTATATTGTGAGAATCTATCTATCCCACAATTTACATTATTTAAGTGTATTACTTAATATTATTTTTAAAATATTAGAAATCATCCTATTCCACAGAGTAAACATCTATTAAGTAAAAATATATTGTCTAAAATCAGATGCTAAAAAATCTGAATCAATTTATTGTATACTTGAAAATATTTATTTTGGATCTATGTTAACTTGACTTTCTTTTTATTTTATATTACAGCTATAAATTTTCAAATCAATTAATGGAAAAGTAAGCCGGAATGAGTCCATGTTGGCTCTTCCAGTCATTTGCCACATCTCCTTGAATGTCACTTGAAGTGGATTCTCCTTTGTAAAGAATGTGGCCGACAATGACACAAGATGATAATATATTGTTTTCATTCCTCGTCTCTGCCAGTTTCAAGGTGAGACACTATAATTTACTGTTAAAATTCTTGTCTTGATCTGCTGTTGCTCTTTATTAGAAATCACTAATTTAGCTTTGTATTTCGTATACATGTGGACCTACTAAGGTTAACCTGATAGAAAGTAATCAGCGGTAAGTTTTAGAAGAAAGACAAACCCAAAGAAGCTTTGTTGCTCAGGGGTTAAAATGCTTCGTTGCTAACTGAAAGGTTGATGGTGGGAAACTCCTGGCAGTTTATGGATGAGAAATGTCACAGGCTTTTGAAGATGACAGCCTTGGAAAAGTCATGGGCTGGTTTGACCCTGTCTTGGCAGGTCGCTGTGACTCTCTCTGACTGCACGGCAGTGCTTGGGTGATATAACAAACAGGCCATTAACATGGTTACTGATTTCATTCGGGTTCATAGCAAGCCCCGGTCTTATAAAGTAGAACAATGTTCCACAGGGTGTTTTAGTTGTAATCTTTATGGGATCCGTTTGCCAAATCTTTCTCCCATGGAGTCACTGGGTGGGTTTGCAGCTGATGGTGACCTGTTGGTACCATCCAGGGACCTTAAATGGTGCTAAGTTACAGTGACTGACAGTCCTTTTTAAATAAGGAGCATGCCAAAAAGCAGCTGTTGGAGATTTTAAGCTTCTTCTTCATGTCAAACTATAAAACACTACAAATAAAACTAGAAACATATGGTCTGGAAATAATAGGAATATTCCATTTTTTAAAATTATCAAATTGTCTAATAACAAGATGAACTAGTACTCTCTTTAGCAATAATTATAAGTAAAAATAAAAATTAAGTCGTACTATTAATAGCTAAAAAGAGTTCTTGTGGCACCATGGTAGGCGTTTGACTACTAACCGAGAGGTCGGTAGTTCAAACAATCGGTGCACCTTGGAAGACAGATGAGGCTATCTGCTCCTATCAATGTTTATAGCCTCACAAGCCCTGTCTGTATAGGGTCAATGTGAGTCACAATCAACTCAATAGAAGTTGGTACTTCATATATACATTATGGTAAATATTATGAAATCACCTATGTAAAAGCAAATATAGAGAGATATATAAATATAGATTTTAAATTTCACATCTATGAAATACTATATTAGAATGTATCCTCCAAACTTAATACCCATAATATGCCACGGCTAAATAGTAATATTCGTTAAGGCACTGTTCAATGCATTCATCTATTAAAATAATTATTCTAAATACCATACCAACATAAAGGTCAGTATTTAATTTACTGAAGTAAATAATAAGCTGCTTTAATCAAATTCAGCAATGAAGCAAGAGGCCCCTTTGAAAACTCTCTGCAGAACACCAGTTGCCTCTGACAGGGGAGGCTGTCTCATTTCACATCAAGTGCGTCAAAGTGCGATGTTAGCATCTGCGCAGGAGCTGAGCTGGGAAATCACGCAGCTGGCAAACGCCCTTAAAAGATGTGAAGAAGGAAAGTCCTGAAAATCTAGACAGTGAGAAAAGGCCTTAATTCCATAGAGAACTGAACAATTTTCCCAAATAGCATTACAGGGTATTAGCATCTATTATTTCTTATCCGTGAATTTCATTATTTAATAGAAAGTATTCTAATAGCACCTGAAATTTTAAATTCAATAGACATTTTATCATCTATTTTATAAAATCCCAAACAATATCTACTGTTTATGACCTCAAAATGACACGCAAACTTTATACAATGAATGTTTCATTGTCATTTAGGATAAGGGGAAATTAAGTGGGGATGAGTGGAGGAAAAAAAATAAAATTCTGTAGTCAAAAGTGCTTCTTGACACCGTTGTATATGATTAGACTATCCAAAAGGAGCAAAACTTTTGAGTTTCTACAAATGTTCAGATTATAGCAAATATATGATAGAAGTCATGATTTAAAGAAACGACACTAGAAGGGAGCCCTGGTGGCATAGTGGTTACACATTGGGCTGCTAACCACAAGGTCAGTAGTTCAAAACCACCAGGGGCTCTGAGGGAGAACACTAGAAAACAAATACTATTAGAGAACTTAACCTCACTCTAAAATGTATTTAGTGACAGCATGTTATCAAAATGATGAAAAGTAAATGATCATACATAGTCCCCATATTTCATGTTGGCAAGGATTTAAAGAAACCACCCCTCCCATAAACACCTGAAAGTAATTTAAAAAGTTCCCATCAATATAAAAAACAATTTGGTAGCTTTTTAACAAAATTTAATATGCACTTAAAATATAGCTCAACTACTTTTACCTCTAAGTAGTTACTCAAGAAAATCAAATATATTTCCAAATAAATACTTGTATATAAATGTTAATAGAAACTTTCTTATTAATCCTCAACTGAAAACAATCCAAGTATTTATCAACAGGTGAATATATGCCACAAATAAAATTTATGCCACAAATAAAATACATGCCAGAAATAAAATTTATGCCACACATAGAATATATGCCACAAATAAAATAAAATAAAAATTTTAAAACCATCTAAAGAATTAACCAGCAAATCTCAGACTCCTTGAGTCAGAGGTCCAAGGAAGTAGAAAGTGCTCAGTTATTACTACAACTTCTCCAAACATCGCAACAGAAAGAGCCAAAGCCCAAATCAAACCCATGGCATCCAACTGAGTTCAGCCTGAAGAGTGGGGGCAATCATCCACAAAACCATCAGGATTGCTGCTCTGATAGAGACGGGTGGAATATCTGAGACTGTGACTCTTGGAGTCACTGTGGAGAAATGACATTACTTGGTAAGATCCTTCTATCAATAAACTTTATAATTCCCACCAAGTCCCTTGGTGGGAGCATGAAATAAGGTGTGGAGGTGTCAAAGGAGGGGATAGGTCATTTTCACCATTGAATTAGGTTTAAAGTGAGTCCTGTCAGAAACAGGAAGAGAGAGAGAGAGAGAGAAGGTTATGGAGAAGAAAGAGCCCTCAGAAGAGTCTGTGTAAAATCCCTGCTGAAAGTGGTAGTGGCCCTAGAGACACCAGGGTCCACAGTAAAGAGACTACGAAATGGAACTTTAGACTCCGCGGGCCACGAGAGGAGCTAGAGTGTGTCGTTTGGGGCATGGTGCTGCCTTGCCATCCTCATCCTTCTCCCATTGATGCAGTCACTGGCACTTACCTGTGGCAAAGGAGCTTCTTCATACTTGGTTGAGTCAGGAAAAGGCCAAGGGGCTGAGTAGCTGAAAGGTCTAGGACCAGAGATGTGCCTCTAGCATGACTGAGAAATGATGCTGTGGACAAAGACTGATGACTTATGACCCTTTCCTTCCCTAATAAGCTCTCAGAATATGAGTAGTATCTGTGAGCTCTGTATGGTCATTGCAATGATTTATGAAACTCATAGGGGCAGATTGTCAGGATGGGTGGCTGGTGTCAGAATAGGGTGAGGGAGGATGGACAGCGGAGGTGTGTCTGACCTCTGCCTTGGCAAATGTAGAGTTGAATCTCCTTCATCCAAATGAAGCTAGAGGAGCTCAAGCCTGGCCCACAAGCTATTTTGCCAGTTATCCTTTAAGCTTGGAACTAACCTCATCCTCATGGCTCAACTTACAGCCAAATAACACACAGGTCGATAAGGCGGGCAATTCCACTAGTGAGGATGCACTAAACCATAGGCGATCCAAAAGGGAGCATTTGCCCAAGCTTTCACCCTCTCTTCTAGCTTCAGTCCTTCAGAAGGAACATAAGTTCCGGATGAAATAATTCTGCCATCACGTGGATTCGGACCCACAGTGAGCAAATAGCACAGGGAAGAACAGCCTCTGTGGGTTTCTGTAAGTCTTTATGGAAGCAGAAAGTCTGTCTCTCTGCAAAGGAGTTGAAGATGCTTTCGAATTGCTGAACTTGTAGTTAGCATATCAACAGGTAACCACTGTGCCACCAGGGAGAGACAAGGCTTTCTACTCCTGTAAAGACTTACAGTTTCAGAGTCCCACAAGAGCGGTTCTACCTGTCCTACAGGGTCGCTCTGAGTCGGAATCAACTACGTGGCTGGGAGTTTGGCTTTTTGATTATTACGAGATTCTGGGAGATGTAGCTTCTAGGCTTCTAGTAATTATTAAATAAGATAAATAATATTATACCCATCGATGCATGTAAGACAAAGCATATAAAAAGTTGACAGACCAAGAGAACAACTATACTGACTACCTCCATATATAGACCGTCAAGATCAGGGATTTCATAATACCACTGGTTATAGAGTTTCATAACTACAGCCCAAATTCAGTATCATTCTATCTTCACATCCATTAGTGGATGTAATAACTAGTATCATGCTGAACTTGCATGACACTGATTAATTATCCTTTTGTGACTGACACAAATACAATAACTGTGTACTGAAACTTTTCCCAATACTCTTTCGAAGTAGTGCCACTTTTCTTTTGTGCTCTGTGCTTCGTGGAGTCCTGGGGGTGTCCTGGGCTGTGAACGCAAGGCTGCTGCACACAAGACCAGCCGCGTGACATCGCCATCTGCTGGGCAGGAGGAAGATGACGCTTTCTTCTCCTGTGATGCATTGCTGGCCTGGAGACACACACAGGTGATTCTGTTTGATCCTATCGGATAGCGATCAATTGGAGTCATCCCAATGGCAGTGAGTCTTTGAGTTTGAGTGAGTTTGGTCGTTTTATCAGCAAATTAAGTCCCTCTTTGGAAGTCAGCACATCCGTTTGAGTTTTACAACATCAGCATAATTAATACCATCTTGCCTCCATTGTGTCTCACTCCAATGAATTTTTTAATAGGGTATAATTTCGCATTCCCAATACAAGGGCTGGAATTGTATTATACATGGCCTTCCTCCAGGTTTTCTTTTACGTTTTTTTTTATGGCTTAATGACCTCTGATTCACTTTTGTATTGTCTTGCCTTTTTTGCTTTATTGTTGTTGTTGTTATGTGACATCGAATTGGCTCCGACCCACAACGATCCTCTGCCCAGCAGAACGAAGCACTGCATGGTCCCGAGCCATCCTCATAATTGTTCCGCTGATGCAGCCACTGTGTCGACCCAGTTTGTCAAGGGCCTTCCCCTCTTTGCTGTGCTTCAGTTTTACTAAGTACGATGTCCTTCCCCAGGGACTAGACTCTCCTGACAATATGTCCAAAATATATAAGACAAAGTCTTGCCATTCTTGCCTCTAGAGAGCTCTCTGGCCTTAATTCTTCCAATACAGATCAGATTGTTCATTTAGAAGTCATAGTAATTTCAGTATTCATCCTCAGCACCAAAATTCAAATGTACTGATTCTTCTTCAGTCTTCCTTATTCAGTGTCCACCTGTGTGAGTCTGGGTACATTAGAGAAGCAAATCCACAGAAACTCATGTGTATAAGAGAGAGTGTTATCTAAAGGGTAAGTGCACATCAAGAAAACATCCCAACCCAGTGCTGCCCAAGCCCACAGGTCCAACATTAGCCCATATATCCAACACCAATCCACAGTCCTCCTCCATCTCACAAAACACACACTATGATGCTGACTGCAGGAGGAAAGCCGAGTCAGTGAATGTGTAAGCATCTCAGCGCTGGCAGGGGTCTCCACACGGCTGCTCCAGCACCTAGGGAGGCATCTGGGTAGGCCCATATGGCTTCTCCTCGGGGATGTCTTCCAGGAAGTGAGCCTGGCCAGCTGAAGCAGGGAACTGGCTAAGGCAGCTGCACCCTGGTCCAACCATCACAAAGCCAGAGACCCAAGAACTAGAAAGGTGAGGCTCAGCGAGCCATTTATCTTTCTGCCCTTCAATTAATCCTACATGGGTTCATTGACTATGTTGGCACAATAAATATTAACTATCTCACCAACTTTCACGTGCATATTAGGCAATGGAAAATACCATAGCTTGGGTCAGGGGCACCATTGTCCTTAAAGTAATATCCTAGCTCTTCAATACAGTGAACCCTCGTTTATCGCGGTTAATCGGTTCTAGACCCTACCGTGATAAATGAAATTCTGCGAAGTAAGATTCCTTATTTGTAAATCAAATATTTTCATAGTTAGAGCATAGAGGACATGAAAAAACACCCTTTAGTCACCATTACACTCGTATTACCCAATTTATTAAACGAAAAAGGGAAAATACAGTAAAACATTTTGGACGTTACAATTATCATTTATTATTTATTATATTATTTATGGCATCAAGCGTGTACAGTATGAGCCAATCAGTGGCAGTAATGACAGAGCATGCGCTGTTACGCAAAAACCGCGATAGAGTGAAGCCGTGGAAGTCGAAGTGCGAAGTGGCGAGGGTTCACTGTATTCTAAAAAGCTCTTGTGCAGCAGATTTACCTAATGCATTATGTCTTTTGATCTCCTGACTGCTGCTTCCATGAGCAGATTCAAGCAAGACAAAATCCTTGACAATTTCACTCTTGTCTCTGTTTATTATGATTTTGCCTATTGGTGAGGATTTGGTTTTTCTTTACCCTGACTTGGAATCCATAATGATGGCTACCATCGTTGATCTTCATCAGCAAGTGCTTCAAGTCCTCCTTACTTTCAGCAAGCAAGGTTGTGTCATCTGCATATTGCAAGTTATTAATAAGGTTTCCTCCAATAATGATGCCACTTTCTTTTTCATGTAATCCAGCTTCACTGATTATTTGCTCAAAATGCAGATGGAACAAGTATGGTAAGAGGATACAACCCTGCTACACACATTTTCCAACTTGAAACCATGCAGTAGTTCCTGGTTCTGTTCACACAACTGTCTGCTGATGCATGTGCATGTTCTTCATGAGCACAGTGAAGTGTTCTAGAATTTCTTCTCAGAGGTATCCACAGTTTATTTATTTTTATTTTTTTACGTATCTACTGTTTATTATAGGCAACACAGGTGAATGCCTCTGAATAGTCAATGAAACACAAGTAAATATTTTTTCAGGTATTCTCTGCTTTGAACCAAAATCCATCTGACATCAGCAATGGTATCTTCTGAATCTGGCCTGAACTTCTGGTAGTCCTCTGTCAATATAATGCTGCAAACATTGTTGGGTGATCTTATGGAAAATTTTACTTGCATGAGATATCAATTACAGTGTTCTATAGTTTGAGCGTTCTGTTTGGTCACCGTTTTTGGAATGGCTACAAAGATTGATCTCTTCCAATTTGTGGGCCAAGTAATTGTCTTCCAAATATCCTGGTACGTTTTGCTTATGGTAGACTATTACTTCATGGTTCCGGATTTGATATTGCAATGGTGATACTGATAGATAGTACTTAAAGTCGTGGGATATTTTAAGGAATTCAGAAAGTTGCCACAAGACAGGATCAGTAAACATTTAAGGATCCTGTCCTTTTGTTCACAACAGTTCCTTTTTCAGCTGTGCCAGCAGCCACATGTGTCTCTAGTCCGCCGCCTCTCGGACCTGAGGGCCCAGCGTCTCTGTCTTGTTCCATAGGCTGCGCAGCCTGCCACTCTGCTTCGCAGTCTCGGTGTTGCTTTTCTCCTTTGTCCACTACTTCAGGCAAGGATCTTGCAAGTGCTCATTGGCGACCCTTCGTTCTTGATGGTTATGGGATTCTGTTTCTGTTTCTGAGCTACATCTCATATATCCAGAGGAATACCAAATCTGACCAATGTTCTCCATTAGTGTTTCACATGGTGAGAGTTACAAATGCATGGACAGAGGTGCCATACCAAGTGCTTTCACTTTATCACAGAGCAAAGTTACAAGTTGTATCCATCTTATATGCTCAACACGGATAAAGAAGCTTTCCAATTTGCTTATAGGTTTTTATTAAAGGAATCATTATGCTGGGAGACCTTAAGGTTGTGTCAATTATTCTTTTATTAGCTTTATATATTTAAACTCCAAAAAAATATTGTAAGGCTAAAAAAGAAAAATAAAGGGGGACAAAAAAGGAAGCCAGTGGGAACACTAGAGGAGACAGCTTGAAAAACTAGCTCATTGCTCATTTAAGGTGTTGAGCTTAATTCATATCACTGGAATGTAGTTGGCATGCATCAAAAGCCTTCAAAGACTGAAGGGCAAACTCATTTTCTTTCCCTGATACCTCCTGGTAAGAAGGAAAATAATCAAAAGCTAGTGTGTGAATTTATCATAATATTGTTCAAGGAAAAATCTCATAAAAATCCTATCTGTTGCTCACTTGATTTGATGTATCCTTGCCCAATACCATCAGTTACTGAAGACAAGAGAAGCATCCCGAATGATAGGACAGCTTTCAGAATGTCAACTCTCTACCATTATTATTGGCCTCAACTCAGGGAAGTGTCTTCTATGAGGTAGATTTTGCTTTCATATAAAACATACTTGCTGGCAATTTGTACAGTTTTGACTACTCCTCGAGCTGAGTTACATAGACTGTTCAATTTGTAAACAAAGTGAACAACTATGTATTCCAATGGGGCAATGGAAAACAAGACAAAACTTAACTGCTTGTAACGCCCTGCTGAAAGCAGAACTCATAAAGGGAAACACGTTCTGTGAAAAAACAAACCAATAACCCTGGAATACAGCCATTGATCTTCAAGGAAAGTTATTTACCTTACGAGCAGGTCATTTCATTTGCATTAGCTTTATAGTATTTATAATTGAATATAAGTGTTTGATTTTTTTCCTTTCAGTAACAGTCAAAAGAGGGGGAAATAAATGCATATCCACTCTTAATACAGAGGCATCTAGTTGATATGTATTGCCAAAATAGAGTACAGTTTGTCTAACTATAAGCACTAAGTAGTTTGCTTTTGTGGTGCAAACAATGGAACTGCTTAAGTGCTAACCTAAAGGTTAGGGGTTCAATTTCACCCACTGGCACTTTGAGAGAAGAGTCTGGTCATTTATTTAAATGTGGGGGTGGGGTGGGGAGCCAATGACAACAACATCGCTCCGCTCTGGTAGACATGGGGTTTCCCTGATGGGGAATTCATTCAATGGCAGTCACTATTAATAGTTAAGTTTCAGAGGTGCCTTGTGAACTACTTAAAAACAATACAGGTGGAGACTCGATGGGGCAGTTCTTCTCTGACACACCTGGGGCCACTCTGAGTCAGAATTGACTTGATAGCAATTGATCTGAGTTTTAAAAAGTAAACAAAAGGTATAAAGTATCAATCTAATAAGCTAGAAAGTTATAGAGATCAAATGGAAAATTTGTAAATAGTTAGGTTCGCCCATGATTTGGTTCATAATTACAATAGTTTTTTTAATTAAATTTTATATTCTAGGATTTATGTAGAGGTAAAAACAGTTGTAAGAAATAATAGAGTAAGAGTCTATGTACTCTCTACCTAGTTTTCCCTAATGGGTAATATGTATTACAGTGATATAATTAAAAGGATTGATATTGAAAGATCCTGTATATTCTTCTTATTATAAGGAATTCTAATGTTGATATTTTATAACCACACTCACTTTTCTCCTGCCCCAACTTCCTCTGCTCGCTCCTCTCCTGTTTTAAGGGTACAGGCTTGAAGGTGGTAAAGGAGTTGGGGATTGGCTATTATTTTACAAACCAGCAGTTGGCTCATCCAGAAGCTCTGTGGAAGAAAGGCCAGGCAAACTGCTTCTGTAGCAACTGCAGCCAGAAACTCCATGCAGCAGCTTCACATTCACACGCGTTCCCATTAGGCAAAACTGACGCAATAGCAATGGATTTATTTAATTTTTTATTTCTATACATTTTTTCATTTCCATTTTATAACACAGCAGTCACATAGTAAGTCCACTTATGGTGGGATCTTTTCTGTCTACATGGTTTTATTATTTTTAATTATTAAAATAGTCATTTTCCTCTTTGAATGCAAATATTCCTGTTTAAAATTACCGCTATGATGAACATGGGTGACCATGTTTACTAAAAGAAACTAAGATTTTTATCTATATTCATGATGTTTATGAAAAAAATGGGGGAAAACTCATTTGGATATGCATAAATTACAAGTACATAATATACACCATTAGTATTCTTTTATTTTAAAAAGTGAAAAGAGCAAAGCATAAGGCTATTCATGAACATTCTCACCATACTTACTCCATTTGCTGAGCAAATAAGCAGAGACGCTGGATCATATGAAGAGTGTGACATCAAGATTAGAGGAAGGCTTATTAATAACTTGCACAACACAGATGACCCAACCATGCTTGCTGAAAATGAGGAGGACTTGAAGTCCTTGTTGATGAAAATCAAAGTTTGTAGTCTTTGGAATGGATTACAACTCAATATAAAGAAAACCCAAATCCTCACAACCAGGAGGTACTATGATGATAAAATGGGGAAAGATTGAAAAAAAAAATGGGGAAAGATTGTAGCTGTCAAGGATTTTGCCTTGCCTGGATACATATTTGATGGAGAAGAGGTGAAGAAGAAAAGGAGGGAGGTGCTGTCAGCCATCTAAACAGATGAGTGTAAAAAATATTTCTAAGAATGGCATGACAGATTTGACAGGTACGTAAGTGTACTGGTGAGTGTTTTGAAGGTGATCGGGCTGCTTCATTGGACATGTCCGTAGGAACCCATCAGGTATTTACTCTGTGTTCGAGAACACATACACACACACAAACGTACACACTTTTCATTTAGGAGAGGCTCTAGACATCATGACAAAGAATTTGAAATGTGCACACACATTACAGCTGTAAAATACAATTTTTCACAAGGAATTAGGGTTTACTGGGCAAATGGTTAATTTTAAGTCTTTAGCACAAATCATACAAGATCAGCTTAGAATATTATCCCATCCTAGAAAGCTGTGAAGGAGCTCTGGTGGCTCTGTGTGCGAACCACAAGATAGGTGGTTCAAGCCCATGAGCTTCTTTTTGGGAGAGAAAAAAAATGAGGCTCTTTGCTCCCCAAAATAGTTACAGTCTTAGAAACCCTATTTAGAGGTCTTGAGGAGTCCAACTGACTAGGTGTCATGGATTAGATAGTGGATGGCAGAGCACACTTAGAAGCCAACTTGAAAACAGCTCTAAACGGTAACCTATTGCACAATACAGACAGTAATGGGTTGAGCACCATTGGGCAGCTTAAATCCATGAAGTCTACTAGTACAAACAGAATGAAATGCTTCAGGGCAGTGACTCTTAATGAGGGACTTATGAGTCCCTAGAGAATATTTAATAATATTTGGAGAAAAAAAATTCATAAATAAGGGGTTTCAGTATGTGTTACTTGCATAGTAAATAGAGGCCAGGGTTGCTGCTAAACACAGGACAGCTCTTTTCAACATAAACTTATACAAATCAAAAATCAATATTGCTGAGTTTGAGGATACTGTGACAAGATTTCATTTGGGATATTTATTAAGCAAATGGAAGAAGCAAGTATTTATCTTGTCTTTTCTATACAAATGGCACCATGGAATAACTAGTTATTTATTTTTTTCTTGATCGAAAAACCGAAGCTTATAAATGAACAATAAAGAAAAAATAATTAGAAAATTGTACATTTACAGGCACTACACAATAAACTAATTGATGTTCATCAATACCCCTGTACCCAGGTGGAAGAGCACACAAATAGATATGACATTGTGTAGAAAAATAACAAGGAAAAAACCACAAATTTGAATCTGATCAGTTCTCTATACTTAACTCACAATTGATAAGAATTTTCTAAAACATCACCATCAGGATGCAATCAGCAAAATTCAGACCATCCCAAACTCTCCAGTATGAATGATTCTCTTTCTTCTACAAATAGATTGTAAAAATCAAAATGAGATGTAGGAAATGAATAAACAGATTTAAGAGCTATATCAACCAATCACAATGAAGATACCTTATTTGAATTCTTATTTAAGCCAATGCATTAAAATTTTTGTTTTAATGCTGAAGAGAGATCAGGATGAGAAGAAACTCAGATTTTTTTTTTTGGAAATCTGAGTCACATTGTCTGGGTCTCATTGGTGAATGAAAAAGCTGTAATTTTTCTATTGGCTCCAAGGCTTTATTTTATGAGATGTTATACATGTATGAATATATCATCATCCTAATCCTTAAATCAATTCTTTAGAAACTCTGCAAGATAAAAAGAAAATAAGCAAATTGAAAGCAGAATGTACGTTAAACAAAGAGTCAAACCACACAAACCAAAATAGGGGAAGCCAAGTCTCTCTTGTTCTAATGTTCGCATTTTCACACGATATTTTTAACCCTATTGTGAATAAATTATTTTATGCTTTGAATTCCTTGTTGATATCAAGCATTTTCAATAATGCAAGGGACGCTGGAATTAAGGGGGAAGATAGTTGACAGCAAATATGATACAATTTCTGGAACATATGTTCCAACTGGCCTTTGGTGGTAGAAATGGTGAGGTGATGCATGCTTCTTCAGATTCACAGAATTACACAGGTTACCACCAGGTGACAGCATAAACTAGAGAGAACAGGGACAACAATTTCCCAAGAAAACTGGGAAGATGAAAATGTATGACATGTGGGTGATCTATGTCCCTCAAGTCCCAGAAGGGTTAACAGAGTGGAGACTACCTGAAAGTGAAGATAATGGATCTGTGCATCACACAGACCATTGATGAGGCATCCTAGAAAAAGATCTTGAATGGCAGACAGTTGCAATAACCTAGGTGGAAATGTATTCTAAATAGCGAGACTTGGAAGAAACAAAGAATTGAAACAAATAAGGATTTCTGATTTATTTGAAACAAGTCTACAAAAATAAGAACAAAGCAATAAAGTAATAAGAGGATAAAGCATTGAGAAAGGACATACAAAAAATAACCCACTCACAGCGGAGGGATTATATCCTTGAAAGAAAGAGTATAATTCAATTTGGTATGTGATAGAAAAAGGAAAAACATAAAATGCAGATCCATCATTTTGACTGTACAGGAGATTGTACATAGAGGAAACAATGAAATGACTGCTTGTTTTGAGCACACCAGCGGGAGAATAGAACGTAATGGAAAGTTAAAAATATTGTCCCTGAACTGGATTGATAATTACATTTTTGACAAGAAAGTGAACTGTTTGGAAGATAACTGTAAAGTTGAAATGGACTAAAAACTAATTTGAAAAGTTTGTTGAAATGGAATTGACTTCAAGGAAGAAAATAGCCACAGCCTCAGGGGCGAAAAAGGAAAGAGGAGAGAGACAGAGATTTGCAAGGTTTCATTCTTAACCCTTCTTAAATTATGAAAGAATTATAGGCTTATCAGAAATAGAGAGTACATATGGACTATCAAATCAGTCGTCTTCATTATCTTTCAGGATAACAATCCTTCAGCTAAGCCACATATTTATCCAGCCTGTTCACAAAATGCACACATGTCGTCTTAATTACCAATTGAAGACCATTTTATAGTTTTTATTAACTTTCACATCTACTTATATAATCCAGCCTGAGCAAACCCTCAGTTATTATTATCCTTTAAAGATAGTGAACCTGACGATCAGACAAGTAGTGACTCCCTCATGATGAGAAAGGATATTAAAATCAAAGTCAAAGAGAAAACTCAGGTCGCAGTTGCATATTCAGCCCCGGATCTTCTCTCCACATATAACATTGGTTGTTATCACAAAAGTTCATTCATGTACAGAAGAGAGTAAATTGAAGAATATTGCTACTAGCATTCCAGTTTCTAGTGCACATAAGCACAAGGTTGATTACAAACAAAACATGTTTAAACTCGTCTCTGTGACCAGTGAATAGCTACAGATAAATTCTCTCAATGACACACTTGTCCTTGTTTCATTAGAGGTTTTGAAAAAAAAAAAAAGTAGGCTCAATCACACCAGGGCTTTCTAGGAGGGCTTCTAGGTTATTTATGTTAATTCTAGGCAGATGAAGCTGTAACAACTGTTTTTTTTTTTTTTTTTGGCTTTCAAAGGGTTATCCCTGATCTATTTTTCTCAAAGGATACAGGATAATTACAGGGGCTGATTTTGAAGGAGTTTTAAGAAAAATGGAAACTGATTAAGAAAAACAGTTCAGGAAAGTTATAGGATTGTTTTGTGTTTGCTGTTTTTGGGGTTTTTTTTTTACAGTCAGATAATTTGTAGCAATATGTTACAACATACCCTCCATCTCAGAATCCACTCCGCAAAGAATTCAATTGATCCTGAAAGGACTGTCATTTGTGAATTGCAACCAGCCTAATCACAGGAATGGGCATGTTACTTGAAATGGCTCATCAATGTGCTTCTAGAGCCTAGACCCGAAAATTAATATTGAGAGCATTTGGGAAACTGGAGGTTGATGCTACAGAAAGTACCTTCACTCTCATTTTTCATGAGACTATTAATTGTAAGAATAATTAGTTCAAATTAGCCTGTGTCTATTTCTTTTTATTGTCACCTCTATTTACTGCCTTGGGAACCCTACCGAGGGTCACTAAAAATTGCAATCAATGTGATGTTAGCGGACATAGGCACCTACCTGAAAATAAAGCTGAAAGACAAGAAAGGGGAACTGAGAAATTGAGACAGAATTTTAATGTTATTAAACTCCTGGTATAATTACCCGGATCCTAATTAGAGATGGGTCTCTGTCATTTGTAGTCAATAGAGCTTCAGTAACAGAAAGGCATAAATCAAAAGTAAGAGTGAAGGCTGAGAGATCAACTGCAATGATACTGCCAGTCTCATGGAGAGATGAACGGAAACTCTGAGCCCTACAGGACCAGTGGTGTGAGTGGCAAAACAGGGAGGGTAGAGGGAGAGTGGGTAGGAAAGAGGGAACAGATTACAAGGAACTATATGTGACCTCCTCCCTGGGGGACAGACAACCGAAAAGTGGGTGAAGGGAGATGTCGGACAGGGCAAGATATGACAAAATACCCATTTATAAACTATCAAGGGCTGATGAGGGAGTGGGGAGAGGGGAGGGAGGGGAAAAATGAGGACCTAATGTCGGGGGTTTAAGTGGAGAGAAAATGTTTTGAGAATGATGTACAAATGCGCTTTACACAATTGATGTGTGTATGGATTGTGATAACAGTTGTATGAGCCCCTAATAAAATGTTTAAAAAAAAAACAGTGAGAGGGAGACGGAGAAACAATAAATGAATGGGTGACAATGCACAGTGATGGAGCCAGCATGGGTCCAAGGAGGGTCACAGAATTATCCTTAAGCAATAGTTTTCAACACCTTTTTCTGGAGTGGTGGGAAGAACAAGGCAGATACAAAGGAAGTTGTCTATGGAAGAGTACACTCGAGGAAATAAATAGATCTTTACTGAAATGTATGAAAAAGGAAATGCAGATGTTTGAGTAAAGTTTTAAAAAATATGAAGGTTGGTAGTTGTTGTTATAAGTATGTAAGTACTACATCAAATCACTGAGTAGCAAATAATGGTGAGAGCTTGGATGGGATAGTATTCAGCTAGTATCACATGTGATCTTCAGTGGCCATAGCAACTGGTTTTTACTCAGTTTATATGGCCACAGGTAAAGTGCATCCTACAGAGAGAGTTTGAAGAAGTTTCAGGCAAAGAGTTCTAAATTTTCCTTACTATCCTTTTAGCAAAATACAGTTTTGTGAATGTTGTTACTATTGTTAAATGCTATCAAGTTCATGTTCTACTGATAGCAATACGATGTGACAGAGTAGAACTTCTCCACTGGGCTTTCTAGGGTGTAATACTCATAGAAGAAGGTTTCCATATTTTTCCCATTGGAGTCACTTGGCAGCGTAAAACTGCCAATGGTTCAGTTACTAGCTGAGTGCTTAACCATTGGGCAACCAGGATCTGTGTTTTGTGAATAGCTTTCTCAGTCCTCCTATATTTTTGGAC
Organism: Echinops telfairi; assembly: GCF_000313985.2. Lineage (NCBI taxonomy): Eukaryota > Metazoa > Chordata > Mammalia > Afrosoricida > Tenrecidae > Echinops > Echinops telfairi. Next base: position 7,110,319 of record NW_022103906.1, read on the forward strand.
AAATCATACAAGCATAATTGTATTCCGTAAGGTAAGCTTCTCTAATATTAATACACTACCTTTGTCAAAGAGAAAATATAGAAAACCAAGAGAATAAAACACATTGAGTATAAATAACCGTATTCAAGCAAATTAACAATATCAGTAAGAGAGGTAAGAGAGTAGAGCAGTTTACTACAATCGGCATGAGAGTCACATGAAAGTTCCCGTGCTCTTCCCCACTCCTCCTCTCCAGCACTCACGTTCGGTGAAGGAGAAAGCAGGACTTGAGACCCATTGTCCAATCCATTTTTGTTACAGATCCAAAACACAACAATAAGAGTCACTTTCAAAATTCATATTGAAATTCGGAGAATTTTAGAAGAAACTTAAACTGTAATCGGGTTATTTTTTAGAACATCGAAGAGATTGAAATTTGTTTATTTGCTTTTAAACCTTTTGATTTCCAAATAGCAAAAAGAATATAAACATCATGGTCAATTTCTCATTTTCCTGGTTTTATATTTCTATATCATACATCAAAGAGATCCTACATGACGAGACCAAGAAGTCATTACAGGGCAATAAAAGAGGAAACAAAGAATGTCAGAAGACACTCTGGAAGTAGTTCTTGACATAGATTAGCCAGAATAAGAGGGAGGATCAGCGAAGTAAAAGTGTTGAAACAAAGATTATAAAAGACAGCGCGAGGAGAAAATTACTTTTCTAAAGCAGTCCACCGGCATGAGAAAATAACTGGCATTGGAAAATCAGGATGGTGTTCTCAGGATGAAGACACTGAAGGGAAAAAAAGTAAAGCAAGCCTTGGGTTTTAAGATGGAAGGAGTCCATGACAAAAGGGGGGGAGGGGAATTGAATGAGTTAGGAAGTGTTAAAAGAAGATAAAAGGAATAAAGGGTCAGAGCGTCAAAAAGAACTGGTCAACATCCAACCAGTTCAGGAGGTAATCTGTGATCAAGGACTGATGGTATTGAGAGAAGAATCGAAGAGATTGAAATTTGTTCAGCGAATATCAAATATCAGCGAAGGCATTGTTCAAAAGCAAGCCTTCGGGAATTGATGGAATAGCAATTGAAATAGTTCAAGAAGCTGGTGTAGTGCTGGAGATATGCACTCCTCCATGAGATTTGTAAGAAACTGTCTTACTAATCAGTAAGAACAGAGCAACATTCCAAAGAAAAATGATTCAACAGAAGGTGGAAATTACCAAAAGTCTAATTTATGTCATGCGTGTGGAAACTTTTCATAGAGCGTGGGGCAATAATTTGAACAGAACAAGACGGTCACTCACTCGTTTCTTGCCTTTCAGTCTATTCTGACTCATACTGACCACAGAGGACTGGTTAGAAGTGCCCCTGTGGGCACTCCTGTAACTTTTCACAGGAGTCAAAAGCCTCATCTTCCTCCTGAGGAGTGGCTGGTGGTTTCTAACCACTGACCTTGTGGTTAGTAGGCCAACATGTAACCAGTGTACCACCACGGGGCCTTGAAAGACAGCACTAGGTGTTTTAAATCAGAAAAGTTGTGATCTAGGGTTATATTCTTTAGAGAAGCTTGGTCAATTGATATGTTTAGCAAATATTTGAGAAGGTTTAATATGATGACGAGTGTGGCATCACAACTTGAGGAAGAATCATTATCAATCTGAGGTAAGCAGATGGCACACCCTTCCTTGCTGGAAGTCGAGGACGTGGAGCACATGCTGAAGCAAGTCACGACAACACACTTACAGACTGCAAGCCCTCACGAAACAAAACGAACAAACCCAAACTCCGTCATTGCCAGCCCAGTAGCAACAGCACTGTACGTGGATGAAGAGAGAACAGAGCGACGCTGTCATGGATTCCCTGTTACTTGGAGCCACGATCACCACCCATGGGTGCAGTGGGTAAGAAATCAAATGATCTATTCCATTTGGCAAGTATGCTGCACCAAAGTTCTTTAAAATGTTAAAAACAAACAAACAAAAATGTAGTCGTTTTAAGGACGAAAGTAATTTTAACTAATTCCATGATGTTTTCAGCCACTTCTTATCCATGTGAAAGCCAGGTCATTAATAAATAAAATTTAAAAAGAGAATTGGTGCCCTTTAATGATGGTATCAATGGAAGAACAGGGACTATGCCAAGGACTGCCGTAGAAATGAACGGGCCTGTGCTGGGAGACGCACAGACAGAATGACCCTCGGAAGCGAGGATGATGAGACGTCTCATGGACTTGGGACATGTCATCAGTGAAGTCAGTCCTGGGAGAAGAACATTATACTCGCTAAATAAAATAGATCACTATAAAACAGAAAAATTCTCAGTGAGAAATTGAGACAGTGGCTGCAACAATATTCACATCCGTAGGAATGCTTGTGATGAGGAGCTAGCAGTGTCTGATTGTGTTACATATGATCATGATGATAAACTGAATCTCCCAAACTTAGTAAGAAGGCTAAATATCATGCCATTCATGTGCTGATGTTGGACACTACTCAGAGCTCCCTCAAAATCTAAGAATATGTAAAACGTGGGAACGGAATATTTCCTTTCTTTCTCTACAGAAAGGACAAAAATAAGAGAGTTCATGTGAATAGAACATAAACAATATTCAACTCAAGATTGTAAAGTTTCATAATACATTAAATATTCATATCATTAAGAGACTCTCTGTGATAGCAGTCTGAATACTAACCCCACCCGCAACTGCAAGCTTCCTGCCAAGTGTGGTCACATCAGGGTAGACGGAAGGGGGCTTAGCTCTTCACTATGTGTGCTGCTCTCAGGAGCCAAACATCTTGTCGTAAAACATATGGCAATTAGAATATAATCTGATTAAATGATTTTTTATTTCAAGCCACATGATCTTCATGTCAAAGTTCACTCTAAAAGCAGAAATACCATTTTATTCAGAGCGATCACTACTAGGTGTATGCCCTAAAAATTAAGAATTAGGGCCTTAACAGATGTTTTGGGGCTTTAAAACTTCATGGTAAAATGAAATGAAAGGATTCAAGTGTTTTTCCCCATGAACTTTTCAATGGCCTCTGGTATATACACACATGGCAGCTTTGCAGCATTATTCCCAGTAGCAAAGAGATGGGAACAACCTAAGTGGCCACCAGTGTCTGAATGGATAGCCACCTCCGGGTTGGCACGCCAGGGCTACTGTCAAGATTGTCAAGTGCATATGGGCTGCTAACCACAGGGTCTGTGACTCAGAACAAGCGCTGTTCTAGGGCAGCTCGTCGAGGCTGTCTGCTCTTGTAAAATGTGCAGCCTCACACTCCCTATCTAGAATCAATATGACTCAAAATCGGTGGCAGGGAGCTTTGTTGGTTTGGATTATGGTAAATACACGTCATTCCATACAGTGCAACATTAAAGAATAATGGATAATTGTGAAACACTTCATAATGTGAATGCAACTGAGGAACATTATGCTGAGTGATCCCAAAAGGATACATAGCATCTACTATAAAGAGTCAAGAAAAGATATACACATAGGGGGAAAAAAAACATGTGGTTTCTAGGAATTGCGAAAAAGAGGAGGGAAAACTAATTAAATAATGAAAGCAGTCATTTAGTTGAAAGGAAAAGCAATATGAAATAAAGAGTGATTATATCACTAAAGAAAAAGAAAACATGGAGAGTTGTGCAAGAGTTACAGACAACAAAAGTAAAGTAGGTACATAAATAATATTGCTTTGTTAGTAATAACACCCATTGATCTACAAATAGTACACAAACAGGTAACATGAACAGGTATGAGTAGACATAAGAAACTACACTCATGGTCATATACAGGATTGGCAGATGATATTTATGCATGTATATTTATATGTTCTGTAAATATATCCATCTTATAATAGAGAACACGTGGGGTGACAGTATGCAATGAAAGTTAAAAAATTATGTGTGTGATAAGAACACATTCCTGGCTTAAGAACAATGAACAAAAGTATGAAGATCAGAAATGTTGCAGGATATATTTAGGAAAATAAAATTAGCTATATTTTAACATTTTATATCAGTAATCCAAACGTGATGCATTTTTAAGGCAATAAAATTTAGTAGTCTGTTAGTAATTCTAACAGACTTTATTTTATTGTGATCACTAAATTTTAGAGCAAACAAAAGTATAGCACAGAATATAGTTCATAAAGTGCAAGAAGAAGAAAATATGTATGAGCAAAAGAGGATCCCCATTCTTTCTGACTCAGGGACTGTGTTAGTCTGGTAGATTAGAAAAACAAATCCAGTGACATACATGTATGTATATGAGAGAGCTTTATATAAAAGAACAAATGTATATTCATAGAATATCCCAACCCATCCAGATCAAGTTCATAAGTCCAATTTTAGTCCATATGTCCCATACTAATCCATAAATTCCTCTTTAGACTCATGCAGCACATGCAATGATGCCAGATGCAGGAAGATCACAGGCCATTGGATGAAAAGTCTTGTGGGTCCAAAGGAGGTAGAAACACCTCCAGGGCTCTGCCTGCCATCAGTGTGGCTCCAGGTGGCTTGTCAACAAGAATGTGTAGCAGAGAGAGAATGTGTCCCACCTCCAGGGAGGAAGAGAGGAAGTTCCCTGAATCCTCATGAGAAGGCCACACCCACAAGGAGGTATCTGATTGATAGGCTAGACTCCACCCCTTCACTCTTAATATCCTCAAGTTGAAAGGAGATTATGTAAGTGCCACAGGAAGTCAAGCATTAAAAATTTCAGTGCACATAAATATATTCAAACTTTCACAGTTCATGAAAGGAAGGAAGACATTGAGACGGCTAGAAAAATACAAAAATGGTTTCACTTAGAGAGCTTAAAATACCTTTTACAAACACACCTTATTAATATTTTTTTTAATCATTCACATGCGTCAAACACAGGACTTTCATTCTTACTTAGTATTAAGATACCTTGGGAAAAATATATCAACCAACCAAGAAAATTTCCCATCATTTTAACACTCTAGTCCTTACTTCCCATATATTTTCCACTTTACCAAATCTCAGTTGATTTTGAGCCTGAAATTTAATCTGTTAAAATAAATGTTAAGATGAGAGCGTGAGAAATAGCTCAAAATAATGGACCACTGCAACAAGAATTTAAATGTTATACTCTGCATTTCAATTTAATACTCACCAGCACTGCACCACTTACTCCAGTGGCTCATACATGCTAATACATCTATATATTTAAAAATGACTTAACTTGCATGATTAAGAGGAGGTCGTTTCTGTAACTCATTCATAAAAGGTAACAGAATAAAAATTGAAATATGGAGTAAAGTGTGTTGCTGATATGCAATGTTTTTTTCCTTCTACCTTTTCATTGTGAATTGGATAAAGGTTTACAAGACAGATAATCAGTTTTCATTCCACAATTCATACCCATTTTGTTTCAACTTGTCCATTGCATGACCCTCAGTGTACCAGCACCTACTATTCCATTTTCTCCCTGTGTTCTTGTTTCCATTTCACCTTCTTCCCAAACCCTCTGAACGTGTCCTTGAATAAAGGCTGCCTTTTTAATCTCCAAGTGGGGGGATTCTATTGCAGCTCTGAAGGATGACTAAGGGTGGTAATGTAAGTGGTTCTACTAATCTCGATGATTTGGTTCTAAATTTTCTCTCAGATAAATTGGTAGTGGTAGCTGGAAACCTTCTAATTTTTCTAGTTTGATATTCCTGCAGTCCATTAGTTCATTGGTCTAATTGTTTCCAAGTTTTTTGTTTGTTGTTGTTGTTGTTGTTTAATTTTAGTCCTTCTTCTTTTCTCTAGATGGGGAGAAATCAGTATTTTCACCTTAGATGGCTACACAAAAGCTAATTTTAAGATCCCAGTCACTACTCACCGAAGTAAGATGTAGAACATTGTCTTTGTGAACTGTTTTTCAATTGATCTTAGTGTCCCATGAGACTATACTCCTAAAGTCCCAGGACCAGAGACTTATTCTCTCAAAGTGTATGGTTATGTCTAAAATGTTTACATAACTTTGCCTCCCCCTATGCTCTACCACATCCATAGATATATTTGCAGCAAATGTTATACCCAAATATCCTCTGTCAAGCCTACACATGTTTGTGGATATGTTCCCTTTCTCTCCCCAATCCATACCTCCTGTGCCATACCTGTTTAGCCTGATGTCTATCCAGGCATTTTCTGATAAATGGATTAATATGGACATTGAACTTTCCTTTCTTTTTAAATTTCAGTTTGTTTTTCTGCTTGTTAAAATATGCACAGCAAAGAATATAACATTAAAAGAAAATTCTCCATGTACACCACCACTAGTCTTTCAGTTTGTCTCTTTGTGCCGTTGCTTTCATGCTGAACGTGATGTCACTGGTATTTCAGCAGAGTGCCCCAATTGAAAAGGTTTCAGCAAAGATTCCAGCCTAAGAAGGACTTGGCAGAGGAAGTCGTCACTGAAAACCTCCTGCATGTTTCAAAGCACTGTCAGATCCTGAAGGCCTAATGAAAGGATGCAGCACAATGTCAGAGATCATGCCAGAGGATGGCTCCGTGGGTCCAAGGGCACTCAAAATGTGACAGCGGAGGAGCTGGAGTTGATTATGATGATCTCAGTTGAGTAAAACTTGTGGGAGTGGAGCCTTAACGATCTTTATTTGTTGATGGGGCATGACTCAAGGCAAAGAGAAACAGCTGCAAAAATCTTCTAGTGATCAGAACTTGGAATGTGCGAAATCTGAATTTAGAAAAATTGGAAGTGGTTACAAAAAAAAAAAAAGAAATGGAACATAAAGATCGGTATCGAGCGATCTGATGAGCGCTAATTACTGACGAGCGCTAACAACAGCGACAACAATTGCATGTACAATTTAAAGACTTTCAAGTGTGTAATAACTTTAGCTATTATTTTCCAAATTACTCTACCACTGAATATTTATATATCTTAATTAAAGTTATTTTAGTGATTGGAACATAATAACAACCAATGAGCAATTACTGTAAACTCAATATTCTTTGAGTTGCAGTCTTTGTTTTACAATCATTTGTTAACATATAATATATGTTAGTCTCTTGTTGAGACAACTCAACCCAGGTTGAGTCAGTTTTAAATTTACCAGAGAAAAACAACAGTATTAACAAACAAACCTAACCAAATTATTTCAAACTCAACATCATATAATTACTGTTTCTTAAATCAATTGATTAATTCAATTAAAGAAGACTTTTATATAATACATGTCCAACAGCTATTGTAGAGATTTCGTCATTTTTTAATGCGACTCTTCTCTAACCCTGGCCAAATGATCTTTTCCTCCAGAGATCTGGTAAACTGTAGGGAGAAGACTGATAGGATTCACATGTGAGTAATTGTGAACAGGATTCACTTGAATGGGGAGCTCACTTCAGCAAGAGCCAGGAATGGAGAACAAGATCCCTGCGCAGGGAACATGCTGGAGCCTGAAGCCTGCTCTGCTCTCCGAGGAGGAGCAGCAACAGCAGCAGAACCAGCTGAGAGCTCTGGGGCAAGCGTCTGGCTTGTGGAATGATTTCATTCAAGGCTCTTAAGTTCGGGAGCTGAGTTTGCTGACCCTAGCGCTGGAGCCGAGTACATGTGGGCTGAAGCTTACTGGAGTGGGGTTCTTCTGGGTGCTTAATCCTGAGCGCTGGGCTTTATAACTGACAAAGCTTGAGCCGAGTGCCTTCAGGTTGAGGTTTACAACAGAGAGGTATGTATGCCTTTTGTTCATCTATTAGCAACCTTAAAAGAACTTGGTAACATATCCTGATGAACAACTCTATCCTGAGCATTTTTCTTTTGCATTACCATCACCTTCCTTAAAATCCCACTAATCATGAATTTGTCTGTGTGAACATTGCAATGGATCTGAGAACCTAGAGATAAATAGAAAATACCAGTTAACGTTTACACAATCTCCACATTTACATCTCTACCTACTCTGCATCTGCAGGTAGGCTTGTCTCTACATATACTGCCTGCTGACCATCTGGTTAAGTTGCTGAATGTCAAAGATGCAGCAACGCAGTAAGCTTTATGATCAAGAATTTCATATACGTGTTCAATAGAAATGTATTCTCCACTATATCTTGTGTTGCATGGTAGAACTAAAACTAGAATAAACCCAAAAAAGCACTAGAAAATTTTGAAGAACTACAAATGGTCCCTATCAAGTAAGAGTTTCAATTAGTCTCAATATTTTCAGATTTTATTTTAATTGTCTTCACACACCAAAAGAAAGTCCAAAATGTGTGCATTCAACAAAAATCAATTTCATGAAACTTCAGTGATCCCACAGGAAAAAAATATATGATGAGGGCAATGAATGTACAAATGTGCTTTACACAATTGATGTATGTATGGATTGTGATAAGAGTTGTATGAGCCCCTAATAAAATGATCAAACAACAAAACAAAACAACAACAAAAAATTAATAAATTATAACATACCCTAGCAAGACCCTGACAACCAATAATTGAAAAATGTTAGGAATAAATAGGTGATCAAAAGACTTTTTAAAAACCAGAAAAAGTCTACAGTTCAAAAGCAGGCAGTGTCAGTGATCATTTACAGTCATAAGACCGGATTTAAAATATTATACTAGAAAGAGAGCATATCTTCCATTTGTATAATTTTTTATTATCCTAAAAATTTGTACTTTATTCCATGGGACTCATTTTATTATTACTTGAGATTATCTTTTTAGTTTTGTACCTTTTCCCCCAATTCTCCAATAAGTTTGCTTTTTTATTCATTACTGTGTCTCAGCAAAGAGAGAACAAGGTCTAAGCTTGATTGGTGACCACTGAACGTTAAATCTATAGTGAATGAGTTCTCTGTATCTTTTATTATGTTAATTACAAGAGAACACATTTTTCAGATCCTTATTAAGATACAAACACCATATATTCTGTTATGGTCTCGATACAAATTAAGTAAAATGGGTCTCTGTTCTCAACAGACAAAAGAATATATTTATAAAACCTCAAACCTTAACTATTAAAAAGATGACTTTGAATAAAAGTAACAATTATGGAGCTTCATTGGAAAACACAGGAAGAAAGTATATTCTATCGGTGAGTTTTCTCAGGAAAAGTCTCACAGAGTGAGTAGCACGCAAACTGGGCAGAGAAGGCGAGAAGAATGTTGCCAGGGAGAAGGAGACTCCGTGCCTTCCAGAGGCAGCAGAAGCAACCTGAATGCTGATGTGAAAAAGTGAATGGAAAGTGGATTATTGGGAATGACAGTATACCAATGTGTCTACAGTGTAGTGCAACACTTGCAAAAATAGAGTAGTCTAGAAAAGATGAGAAATTGAATTAATACCATCTGCTGTCTTTGGGTCACTGAGGAGGGCAGACTAGCTGTAGGTTTAGACAGAAGTTAATTTATCAGACAAAACATGAAATATGTAGTGCAGAGAGACAGGCCACATGTGCTAATAGTACCCGTCTGCTGACATCAGGGAGATAGAATACAAATGCTGTGCTATCTAGTAATTGTACAGCTGCTTCCTTCTCATAAAAAAAATGTCTTTCCAATGGCAGCATACCGAAATGCAGACTCAAGCTCACCCTGATTTGCATCTACGTTTATCTTAAGAAGGTGTCCTGTATCCATACATAATAAAGCTTCAGAAATCTTTGTAAGATGATACTAACAAGACTCTTAAATAGAGGTAAGTTGGGAATTTATGCAGGATTGATTCCCTTTAGGGAAGATGGACAAAAAAAAAAAAAGACAAAATCTCACCTATTAAACTGGAGTTTAAGATTACCCCAGATAAAGGGGCAGGGCAACTCTGTTAGCAGGTACCAGATCATTAGGAGCTGAGTACTAAGACAGAAAATCATACAGCGATCCAGCAGGAAAGAATGAGTCTATATATTGATGAACAGATTTGGGTCTTTGAATCATAATAGCACCAACACTGCAGAAATATTCTGTTTCCTTTGACTCTGGCTGAAACTTTAAACCTTTAATGTTTAAAATCCAAATTTTAGACTACTTTAAAGACCTAGAATAGTACAAAGAATACTAATAAACAATAAGTTGACCTGCCATGATACTACAAAAAATCAGAATGACAAAGATCTTTGGATACATGTATGTATCCAAAACTTATTTAAGGAGAAGCTGCATCTCACAGATTCAGAATTTGCAAAGGAACATGGCATGGCAAACAGAGGCTATTTCCTGCTGGAGCTTATGCATACTCTGCACATAAGATAAAAAATCGCTCTGATATAGTTCAGGGCACTGTATGAATCTAATAAGAGAACATACAATACCATTTTTAAAGTTCATAAGAAAAAGTGTTTGGGTTGAAAGGATAGGATGAGTAAATTATCTACAGGTTGAGGACATGAAAGAATGATTCTTGCAAGGATCAGATATGTGCAAAGGTAAGAAAGTAAATAATGTAATCTTGGAGAACGGGAAGTTTCATATTGTTGGGACAAAAAGTGCACATGGTGCACATGGAATATGCAGTAGTAGTCAGTCATGAAGCCGAAGATTGGTAGCCAATTTAGATTTATGTCCTATGAGAACTAGAAAGATGTTAAATAGTTAGAAACAATGTTTGAGCAATCTGAATTTTCATTTAAAATTCTAAATGCTTCTGACTCAACTGGTCAGAGAGTCAAAACAGAGGGCCAAGAGAAAGGTTGAGATAGTTCTAGGTGGTGAGCTATCTTAGGGCAAAAGAAGAGATAATAGAAAGAAGAAAGTGAATAGGAAGATCGTAAAAGATGTGACTGATGAAAATGCATGAAGGAAAAAAGGATAGTATTAGCCACCAGGGATTTTACTGAGAAGAAATGATATTGAAAAACAAAAGTCCAGTTATAAATCTGGTACCCATGCAGGGGAAAGACCTGGCAGATGATGAGAGTCATGTCTGGATGATATGCCCAAATTGGACTGTATGAGTTTTAGGTCTACAAACTTGTAAAACTCAGATATATTTTACAGAGAAGTGGTTGGACACCAGGAAAGTACATCTGTCTGCTTCTGCTCACCTTATTGCTGGTCTTGGAAAAAATCAACCTTTATTTCAGGAGTTTCCAGGGAAGCAACAGAAAGTTCCGTTTTCACATATTAAATAAATGATCAATGTAAAAGATCAATGTAAAAATATCAAACAACACTTTGCAAGACATCTTATCTTGCAAAATGACTTGTTGTAAACTAGTTTTTTAATGAACTATATACTGCTAGGTGCTATCACCGTTGCCCTCAGAGCTGAGGTTGAGGGGTCTGGATGTAGATAATTTATAACTGAATGCTTTTCTAGAAATTGACCTCAAACCAATTAATTTACTCTCTAGAAAATGAGGAGTGTAGTGACTTATGAGGGTCCTATTATTTAGAAGATTTTCACCATGTTGAATTTCACATTTTGATAACAGCTAAGGACCAACTTAAATTGCTATACCAGTGAGAATAGGATGCCACCCTCTAGGATATGATGTATACCTTAACTGAATATGAAGTATATGGCACACCCATCCAATTGGTAGAATACATCTACCTAGCAATAGGGTCGCTATGATCCAGGATTTACTCGATGTAAGTCAGGTAAGGTATTAGGAAGCAGCAGTAGTCACCTTACCATCATGACCAGTGATATTGTTGGAAAATATATTCTTCTAAATGTGCTGATTTTTAGGATTTAATGATCTAGAAGTCTTGTTTCTACAGTGGTAAATGTTTCCACCAGAGAACATAGACATAGAATCCCATTACAATTTCCACTTTGACTACCTCAAATAACATCAAGAACCTGATTGGCTAGTTCTTGCTTGAGCTGTCATATTGGTCAGGGCAATAGTTGCTGCGCAGGAGGGAAAGGAAAGGCTGCAGTTACACAGTAAGAACAAGCAGATAGACATCTAGATGGCCCTCGGTGATGCCAGAAGGAGGCTCTTAGAGACCACTTGTCCAGTTGTGACACTGTTTCATATGACTAGTTCAGGGGTCATGGATGGAGCAAGAAATAATGTCCGTGACAGCTATTGAAAGGGCCTGGATTGTCTTTACATATGACTCACATACATCAACAAAGGGAAAAGGGGGAAGGGGAATTTAATTGTCAGGAATATGGCAATGAATATCAGCTGCAGAATAAGAATGTTATAGTAGTGGAAGCCCAAGTTTATCCACTGACTTTTCTTATAATTAAAAAGAATATGACACCAAAAAAAAATCATGGCGATACTCTTCTCAGTCAGGTAGAAACTACTCTAAGGAATAAGGAAATATGAATGGTACCGTGGGAAAATTATAGTAGATGGCCTCATTGTGGTTAGATACAATCAGGTTGGTCCTGTCACTGGGACCCTGTGTACAACAGATTAGCACTGCACCATCCTGAGTAATTGTCACAATCCAGTCCATTGTTGCAGCCGTTATATCAAATCACATCCATGAAGATTTTCCACTTTTTCAATAACCCCCTACTTTACCCAAAATTCTATCTTTCTCCAGGGATTAGGCTCTCCTAATGGCATGCCCAAAGATCTTGAGACAAATTTTTGCCATTCTTTCTTCTAAGGATAATTCTGTTTTTATTTTCTCTAGCAGATTTTTTTCATTCTTCTCGAAATCCATGATGTATTTAATCCTTTTTGAAACATCATAATTCAAAGACATCAATTATCTTCTGTCTTTCCTTACTCACATTTTGCACACATAAGAGATCATTGAAAATACCATGACTTGGCTCAAGCTCATCTTAGTTGTCAAAATGAAAACACTGTAAATAGTGTTTTGCAGCACATCTGCTCAATGGAGTGTGTTGTCTGATTACTTGACTACTGTATCCATGAGTGTTGATTGTGGAAGCAAAAGAAATGAAGCAGTTGAACACTTCAATGTTTCTTTATTCCATGCCAAAAAATGGCGTGGGAACCATATCTGACTTCTTCCTATTTCCGACGCAGACTGCCGCACAGCGGTGGTCAAACATTCTTCTACTTTTCATCCTTCGGAGCCTGTTCTAACAACAGCTGTTCCTCCCGTGAAGCTCTGCTTTCCCCACACTGCGCTTTTCTCCTGGGCTCCACGGTTCCTTTTAATGGGCACATAGAACTCAGAGCAGATACTTGCGATGATGGGGTTCCTGAGGGAAGGTGGTGGTGGTTGTTGTTAGGTGTCAGTGGAGTGTGTTCTGACCTCTCATGACCCTGTACACAGCAGAATAAAACACTGCCAGTCCTGTGCTGTCCTCACACGTGTTCCGATGGATATGCCCAGAGTTGGAGCCACTGTCAGTCCATCTTATCGAGGGCATCCCCTTTTTGTGTTGCCCCTCTACTTTACCAAGCATGATGTCATTCTCCATGGACTTTTCTCCCCTGTGGACATGTCCAAAGTCTTGCTATCCTTGCTTCTATGGAGCATTGTGGCTGTACTTCTAAGACAGATGTGTTGGCTCTCTTGGCAGTCCATGGTACCTTAAAAAGTTTTTCCAGCACCATAATTCAAATGCATAATTTGAATGATTTTCTCTTGTCTTCCTAATTTAATTTCCCTCTTTCACATGGATATTTTGATAGTTCTGAAAGTACTATGGCTTGGTCAGGCACACCTTAGTTTTCAAAGTAACATCCTTGCTTTTCAATACTCCAAAGATGTCTTGGGCAGAAGATTAACCCAATATGATATGTCATTTGATCCTTTGACTGCATGCTTCCATGAGCTGTGCCTGTGGATCCAAGCAAGGAAACATCCTTGACAACTTCAATCTCGTGTCCATTTATCATAATTATTACCTATTGGTCCAGTTGTGAAGATTTTGCTTTACTTACGTTGGTTTGTCATCCATACTGAAGTCTACAACCCTTGATTGTCAACAGTAAATGATTCAAGAGCTCTTAACTTTCAACAAGCAAGGTTGTCTCATTTGTATTTCTCAACTTGTTAATAAGCCTCCTTCCAATTTTGATACCACATTCTTCTTCATATAATCCTGTTTATCTGATGATTTGCTCAACATACAGATTGAACAAATACAGTGAAAAGTCACGACTGTGATGCATACCTTTCCCGATTTTAAATCATGCTTGTTCTATGCACACAACTGCTTATTCTTCCCTGTACAGGTTCCAAATGAACACAGATCCATCCTGTGTTCCCTGCTAAAATGAAAGTACCATTCTTCTCAAGACAATCCATAGTTTCTTTTGATCTACATAGTCCAATGCTTTGGCACAGTCAATAAAACACAAGTAAACATCTTTCAGGTATTCTGTACTTTCAGTCAATATCCATCTGACATCAGCAACGGTAGCTCTTGCTCCATATCCTCTCCTGAATCTTGCCTGAACCTGAGGCAGCTCCCTGTCTATGATCTTTAGCAAAATTTTACTTTGAGTTAAGTGAGACATGTTACCTGACCTTTAAGATTTTAATAATCAGTAATCAAGCAGCCATCTAGCTCAGAAGCAAAGCCTACATGGAAGAAGCACACTAGCCTGTGTGATCATGAGGTGCCGAAGGGATCAGCTATCAGGCATCAAAGACAAAAAAGCATATCATTGTGTGCTCACCTCCATGATACGATCGATGAAGACAAAGTGGATGCATAAGCAAATGTGGCGAATAAACCTGATGGTGCCCAGCTATCAAAAGATATAGCATCTGGGGTCTTAAAGGCTTGAAGGTAAACAAGCAACCATCTAGCTCAGAAGCAACAAAGCCCACATGGAAGAAGCACACCAGCCTGTGTGATCACGAGGTGTCGAAGGGATCAGCTATAAAGCATCATCAGAACAAAAAATATTACCATAGTGAATGAGGGTGGGGAGTGTGGAATGGAGACCCAAGACCCATTTGTAGGCCACTGGAGATCCCCTTGCAGAAGGGTCTCAGGGAAGAGACGAGCCACTCGGGGTGCAATGTAGCAACGATGAAAAATACAACTTTCCTCTAGTTCTTAAATGCTTCCTCCACCACCCACTATCATGATCCGAATTCTACCTTGCAAGCCTGGCTAGACCAGAGAATGTACACTCGTATAGATAGGAACTAGAAGCCCAGGGAATCCAGGCAGATGATCCCTTCAGAACCAGTGGTGTGAGTGGTAATACTGGGAGCATAGAGGGAGAGTGGTTTGGAAAGGGGGAACAGATTATAAGGATCTACATGTGACCTCCTCCCTGGGGGACGGACAACAAAAAAGTAGGTGAAGGGAGACGTCAGACAGGACAAGATATGACAAAATAATAATTTATAAATTACCAAGGGTTCATGAGGGAGGGGTGCAGGGAGGGAGGGGAAAAAAAGAGGAGCTGATGCCAGGGGCTTAAGTGGAGAACAAATGTTTTGAGAATGATGAGGGCAATGAATGTACAAATGTGCTTTACACAATTGATGTATGTGTGGATTGTGATAAGAGTTGTATGAGCCCCCAATAAAACAATTAAAAATATTTTAATAATCACTTTTAGTTTGTCAGGTACTTTCCTGCTTGACTTTGCTCAAGGAGCATATTATTTTCATGCTAGTAAGTCCACAGTGTTGAGGTTGCTTCCGATTTAGATTAGTGAGCTTTCAATCATTCAGTGGCCACAACCTGAACCTGTTTTTATATGTGCAATTACTCATACAGAGAACTAAGAAGGGACTGTGTCGAGTGATTGGAGGAAATTAAAGCTTTAGGAATGTAACTCAAGATTATGCAATATAGATGCTGTATCAGAAATAATATCTGCCAAGTATGGGAAGCAGATGCTAGTAGCTGTGGTAACTCATATTTTCTTGTACTCAGTGCAGGGGTAATGTTAGCCATCCTTTTCATAACAAGTGCAGAGACTCTTTGCTGCATCTTAATATGCCTAAACTAATCTTCATTTACTTCCATTATAAATTTGTTCACTGGATGTAGAAGATGATTGTGTTTTTGGTATGAAATAGTAATGTAGAACTCAAATAAATTCACTGAAATAATTCTTAGCCTGGGCTTAAAATAGGGCTTATTTTCACTCCACAGCAGCATAGCACAAGGAACATTTCCCTTAATTTACCCCCTGCTAAAATTTCAATAGCGATGGCAAATTACATAAAACATGATTTGTAGAAATGCAGTTCATCAACTTGTGTGATGAACTCTAAAGGAGCATTATTTTTCTGCCTAAAAAATGTTTTAGCTTTAACCAACTTAACTATAACAGTAAAGCCATAACTATATGAGCAATCAAATTGAAAAAAATTAATGCTGTGGCGAAACCTTAAAGTATCAAGGTTTCTTCTGTTATTCTTCCTCAGTGGTCAACTTGGCAAGGAGGGAGCACGTTACCATGAGTTTAATTACAGGTGAGATATGTTTGCTTGTGTTGATGACTAAGAAGGATGTTATAATAGATAATGTATATTCTCTTTTAAAGGTATACACTCATATCACATTTATTGTCAGTCTTAAGAAGTATTCTGGTATTTTTAATGTAATTTTTGTTCTAAAGTGAAACCAATTTTATCAATCTTTTTGTGTGTGGGGGCGTTAATGTGGTAGTTTTATTTTTGGGGAGGGAGGTTTCTTTTTTTTAATCATTTTATTAGGGGATCATACAATTCTTATCACAATCCATACATACATCAGTTGTGTAAAGCACATTTGTACATTCATTGCCCTCATCATTCTCAAAACATTTGCTCTCCACTTAAGCCCCTGGCATCAGCTCCTCTTTTTTTCCCCTCCCTCCCCGCTCCCCACTCCCTCATGAACCCTGGATAATTTATAAATTATTATTTTGTCCTGTTTCCCTTCACCCACTTTTCTGTTGTCCGCCCCCCAGGGAGGAGGCTGCATGTAGATCCTTGTAATAAGTTCCCTCTTTCCAACCCACTCTCCCTCTATGCTCCCAGTATCACTACTTACATCACTGATCCTGAAGGGATCATCCACCCTGGATTGCCTGTGTTTCCAGTTCATCTCTGTACCAGTGTACACCCTCTGGTCTAGCCAGGCTTGCAAGGTAGAATTTGGATCATGATAGTGGGGGGCAAGGAAGCATTTAAGAACTAGAGGAAAGTTGTATTTTTCATCGTTGCTACATTGCACCCTGAGTGGCTCATCTCTTCCCCAAGACCCCTCTGCAAGGGGATCTCCAGTGGCCTACAAATGGGCTTTGGTCTCCACCACGCACTCCCCCCCATCATTCACTATGGTAAGATTTTTTGTTCTGATGATGCCTTATACCTGATCCCTTAGACACCTCATGATCACACAGGCTGGTGTGCTTCTTCCATGTGAGCTTTGTTGCTTCAGAGCTAAATGGCCGCTTATCTCTGTTAAATATTCTAATTGAAGCCTTAAACTCCGGCTAATTTCATGCTAGCCTCCGATGATTTCGTGGGATATTTTCAAAGTTGCACCAAACTTTTGCCAGTAGTCTTGAGTAAAATCAGACTTTGTGTGCTAAATAATACCAAACTCTCTGGGGTCAACATACCCATAGAAATGAAATGGACTAATTGGGACATGAGAGTCTAGATTATATCAGTTTCACAGTTAAAATGCCTTCTGACTCCATCAACAGAATTAATGTCATAATGAAACCAAAATGTCATAGTATTATCTTACCTCTTCCATAGTCTTTCTTCTCAAGTTAAAGATTTCTTGCCCAACTGATCACACAAATCTCCCTTCTTGAATTCTCACTGCCTTTAAATACCTTTACTTCACTCTCCAAAAATAAACTGTGTCCTGATTAGGTTGGAATACTCCTAAACTAGCAGGTTAAAACTCAATAAAAATGATTCATAGTGCTTGTCTTTTCCCACCTCAATCTGTTATCTTAATATATTTTTTTCAAATTATATCCAAATGCTACTGCATTTGAGTCAGTTCTAATTCATATGACTCCCTTGTAAGGTTTCTGAACTATCAATCTTTACAAGAGCAGGCAGCCTCATTCTTCGCCTCTCTACTTCAGAGGGAGAAGCACAATGTGCCTTTGTAGGGACTAATCGCTCCTGACAACATGAACAAAAGATGTGAGGCTAAGTATCACCTTTTTCACATCTAAGGGGCATTCTGGCAGTTCTTCCAAGACAGATGTGTTTCTTCTTTTGGCAGTCTATATGAAGGGGTACTCAAAAAACCCTGGTTTTTTTCAAAGCTGTGTATTTAATTTTCTTTTTAAAAAACAACTTTGTCACGTTCGAAGTACTCTCCATTACGCTTCATATATTTGTCAAATCTATGATTCCATTCCTGGAAACACTTTTAAAACTAATCTGGATGGTTGACAGTACCTTCCTCATTTTTTTCTTCACTTCTTCTGTGTCGTCAAATCACTGTCTTTTCATGGCCTTCTTCATTTCCGGAAACAAAAAGATGTCTCACGGTGTGAGTTAGGGGAGTAAGATGTATGGGGTAAAGAGGCATGTTTTGTTCTGTTGTTTGCCAAAATTTGGTGCACTGAGATAGCAACATGAGCAGGTGCATTGTCATGATGGTAAAACCAGTCCCCCATCTGCCACAAATCAGGTCTTTCTGCGCCCCACCCCTACCCCCTCACACTGTTACATAATTGTTTCAGAATCTCTAAATAGAAAGCTCAATTAATAGCCTGACCAAGTGGAACAAACTTTAAATACACTACAAGTCGACATTTTCATCCATTTGGAATGTTGACAAACATCCAGAATGAGTTTTGCTATCAATCAACATTTCATCTTTTTTTGAAATGAGAAAATCACTTGTACACTTGAGTTTTTCCCATAGCACTGTCCTTGTAAGCTGTGTTCAAAATCACAACCGTTGAGGCAGCATTTTTCCGGAGCAGGAAAGAAAATTTCACAGCCGCACGGTTTTCTTAAATTGGCCATAAAAAAGAATGAGGTTTGAGTGAAACTTTTTACGAAAAAATGCTCTGTCCCCAGAGAGCCTCTTCCCAGGCGATGCCACTGGGTGAACTAACTCAGAGTGAGTTGCTCAATGCTTGCCTAGTGGGGAAAATGTACACTACAAAACCTTGCCCAGTGGAGCTTTATTCCATTTCTCCTTTTTGTGGGGAGAGGGCACCCTCATGGGCATCTGTTGAGGAGCCTAATGCTGTAGTCGTTTTGCATTTGACTGCAATCTGAATGGTCCTCCGTTCGAAACCACCAGCAGCTCCTCCAGAGAAAGACTGGCCTTGCTACTCCTGTGAACAGTTCCAGCCTCAGAAACCCACAGGTGGTCAAAATGAGTCCTCATTCACGGGATGACAGTGAATTTGTTTTTTTATACATTTCTCTATCTTTACATATATCCATGTATACATATATCTCTGCCAATGGATATTATGTAGGGAAATCTTATATGTGATGCACACACAGACAAAGAGAGAGAGAATACTGGTGGTACAATGGTTCAGAGCATGGCTACAAATGGAAGGTCTGTGGTTCTAACCCATCAGCCCCACTGTAAGAGGAAAAGATGTAGCTTGTATAAAGATTGTTGTTAGATGTCATCTTCTGGGTTCCTGTTTATGAACTATTCTCACAATCATTGTATTCTTTGTTCCCATTGTTGCAGCTACTGCATCAGTTCATCTCTATTGGATCTTTTTAATTGGCCCTCCACATTACCAAACATACTGTTCTACTTCAGAAGCGTGGCCCTCTGGACAGTGTCCAAAGTATCGGAGACGATGTCCCATCAGCTCTGTTTCTAAGGAGCATTGTAGTTATACTTTTTGCAACTCAGTTTTGGTTCTTCTGGAAGTCTGTGTTATTAAATATGCTTCACCAGTACTGTGATTCCAAGACATCAGTTCTTCTCCTGTACTCCTTATTCATTGTTCAGCTTTCTCCTGGAGGCGAGGTTATCCAAAGGCCTTGGCTCAGGCTTACTCTAGCCCTCACAGTGACATATTTGCTTTGGAATTGTGCCCCAGATTTCCCCTTCATTTTATTTTTCAGCTACTACTCCATGGGAATTTACTTGAGACACAAGTAAAATGAAACCCTTGATGAGTTAAATATTTTATCCATGTATCACAATTCTGCCTCTCTGTGCAGGAGTGCAGGCTTCTTGGGCACATAGTCAGTGGCCAAGGGACCACATGGCTGAGAGGCTGGGGACCAGAGGGACTCGGCTGCTGCTGAGGCAAGGTGCTATTATGAACCAATATTTACGTCCTTAATATTTAATGATCCTGGCTTGTGATAATCTACTATCTACCTTAACAACCCCCTTAATCATGAGCACTGTCTGTGAGTTCTGTGTGGCCATTGCAATGGATCATCAAACCCAGCAGAGGCGTAGAGTGTTCTGGGAGTGATGGTTGGAGTCAGAATAAGGTAAATGAAACCTGGAGGGTGGGGGCCTGTTGCTGAGAAGTTGGATTCTCTTCTCTCATGTATCTCAGGAGGCTACATAAAGATATGTCCTCCATGTCTTTTTCTCAAAGAAGGCAAGTTAAAATGCACTGTTACTAGAGTCCTAGTTCATGGGTACGTGCATATACCTAATTCTCTGATCAGTGGATGATTGCTCGCAACTTGATCCCAATGACACATTTATCTTAGTCTGATTCGGGTGCCTTCAACAAACCCTACCAAACAGTGGGATCTACTAGCCCAGTAGATCAAAGGGGATCTACTGGGCCAGTATATCGAAGGGGATCTACTGGCCAGTATATCGAAGGGGATATCGTGGCCCAGTATATCGAAGGGAATATAGTAGCCCGGTTAAATTCATGGCAGAGAAATCGCCTCAGAATATTGTGAGATTCCAAAGAAATAAGATTGAGAGGTTTTCTTCAGTAATATAGGAAAAGCATAATTTTCATGAAAAAGTTTTAGGAAAATTGGAAACTGCATCGGTGAGTGAAAGATTCACACTCTGGGAATAATGTTAGCCTCGCTTTTCTTCCTATTATAAACCTCATGCTATGCGTCTTCATAAGGTTGGAGTTAATTTACTGCAATATGCCGTGTTGGAAGTTTTTTAGTATTTCACTGAGGCTTTCTGATTCAACCAAAGGCAGTAGCAAGTATAGGTCATGTGGAAAATATACTTCTGCCATGCTTTCTTGAATAACTATAGTCAAATAGAAGTTCAATTAAAGGTCAGATCCCAAAGTCCAAATGCCGGGAAGTAATCTGCAATTATCGCTGAATTCTGCCCCTAACCTTTGAGTAGGATGCAAATATCATATCATTTCATATTAAAAAGAGTTGTGAAGTTCCCTCTCTCCACCTATGTTTCCAGTATGAAATCATCTATTTTATACTTAATAGAAAAGGATATTGACAAATCTTCTCATTATCATAGAACTTTTTTTCTTCTACAAAGTTTTACTGTGAACTGGGTGGTTACAGTACTTGTTTTATGGGGTTGACTCTTTTGCTGAGCATAATGTCTTCCAAATGTGTCCAGGCCCTGAAGTGTCTGTCAGTTCCCTTACTGTTCTTCGAGGATGGATGAGAGTCCACTGTGTGCAGGTACCAACGTGTATCTATCCATTCCCCCAGAGAGGCTCCTTTTGATTGTGCACATCTTTATGCTATCGTGGATAGTGGGGTGAGAGACATGGGTGTACATGAAACTGTGCATGCTTTTTTCATTATTTATTTGGAATCTACATCAAGTAGGGAGATTTCTGGATAATACAGTCTTTATATTCCAATTTGTTCAAGGAAGTATCATGCTTTCTTTCACAGTAGCTGCACAATTCTGTAATTGTACCAGCAATGTAGCTATCTCTCCATATCTTCTGTACCATGGTCATTTTCCATGACAAATTTTGCCAGCATAAGATGGTAACCTGAATCATCTTACATATAAATTATTTCTTTTTAAAATCACTTCCCCTAGAGTAAAACAATCTAAATGGTGGAAAATTGTGTTTTTTTATGATTTACATTTTGAGGCACTTAAAGCGAATTGGCCAATATATGACCATTGACGGCAAAATAAGGGTCCTCGGTGGTGCTGTAGTTTAGACACCAGGGTGTTAACCACAAAGTTAGGGACTACATTTATCTGACAATTAGTCAGAAAAATTACAGTCTAGAAAGCACGACGAAGGTTCAGTATGAGTATACAAGAGGGTATACCCCCCGAAATGGAGGCTCTTTTCAAAGCTATGTATTTAATTTTTTTTTTTCAAATCAACCTTAGCACTTTCAAAGTACTCTTCATTACACTTAATACATTTGTCAAATCTGTGATTCCTTTCTTGGAAACATTTTCCAAGCTCATCTGTTTGGATGGCTGACAGCACCTCCCTCACTTTTGTCTTCACCTCTTCTATGCCATCAAATCACTGTGCTCTTCATTCGCGAATCAAAAGAAGTCACACAGAGTCAGGACAGGTGAGTAAGGTGTGTGGGGCCAGAGAGGCATGCTGCTTTTTGCCCAAACCTGGCACACTGAGAAGGCTGCATGAGTAAGTATGTGTCGTGGTGACAAAACCAGTCTCCTGTCTACCACAAACCAGGCCATTTTTGTCACACACTGTTATGCAATCTTTCTAGAGCCGCTAATAGAAAGCTTGATCAACTGCCTGACCTGGTGGAACCAACTCCAAATGCACTAAGTCCCTCACAAAAACAACAACAAAAGACAAATGAACATGATCTTGATCTTTGATTTCACTTGACAAGCTTCCTTTGGGTGAGGTGACTTGACTGATGTTTGCTTCTGGGGTAGTTAGAATAGCACCATGCCTCATCGCCTTGGAAAAGAAGAAGTCTAGGTCAATTGAGAGCTATTCTCTAAAGGCAAGGTATGTTTCCAGTAGAAGCTCTTATTGCTAGTGATTCAAGACCCGAAGCACACATTTCACAGCAACCTTTCTCAGTCCCAAATCTTCCATTAAAATTTGTTGAACTGAGCTCCAAGATACACCAGAAACTCCCCATCTCTTCAGTGGTCTGATGTCAATCGTTGGGCACAGTGCATGAGTTTTGAGAACATTTTCATCCCTTCGGGACGTTGAGAGTCTAGAATGAGGTTCGTCATCAATCAAAATTTCACATTTTGAACTGCAAAAACCACTTGTACACTTGCGGTTTTCCCATAGTGCTGTCCATGTAAGCTGTGCTCAACATCACAACAGTTTCTGTGGCATTTTTCCCGAGCAGGAAACAAAATTTCCTTGCCACAGCCAGTTCTCTTCAACCAGCCATAAAAAACAAAAAAAAAAATGAGATTCGAGCAAAACTGCTTTCACCGAAAAATTCACTGTGACCAGAGAGAACCTTCCCAGCTGAAACCATTTGGTGCACTAACTCAGAGCGAGTGGCTCAATGTTCACCTAGTGGCGAAAACGCATGCTATGAAAGTTCTGCCAAGTGGAGCTTTTTCCTGATTTTTTTGGGGGGGGTCGGGTGGGATGGGGGGTGGGGGGAACACCTCCTCATAAAGTGACTCAATGGTAGTGTGTTTGGGTTTGGAGAGTCAGAATAGTGTGAACATTTTCTTACATTATGTTCTATTCAAGATTTCCCCTCTATCTTGCTTCCTTGCTATTTGCTAGGACATAAAATCCAGTGGTTTTGAGTTGGCTGTGACTCCTAGTGCCACCAGGTACAACAAAGCAAACCCTACAAGGTCATGCACCACCCTCATAATTGTTACATGCGAGCCCAGTGTTGCAGCTGCTGTATCAATCCATTTAATTGAGAATCTTTCTCTTTTTTCATTGACCCTCTAGTTGAACAAGCAGCATGTCCTTCTGGCAAAAAGGACTTGTCTCTTCTGGCAACATGGCCAAAGTACTTGAGAACTCTTACCATCCTCACTTTAGAGAAGTGTCTCCGTTGAACCTCTTCTAAGAATTTCAGGGGTGGTGTTCTCCTGTCCGTTCATAGTACTTTCAATATTCTCCATCAGTTCCAAACAAAACCAAAAACAGAGTGCCACAGGCTCAGTGCCGATACATAGCGACCCTAGGGGAAAGGGGAGAACTGCCCCCTTGGGGGTTCTGAGACTGTAACTGTTGACAGGAATAAGCAGTCCAGTCTTTCTCCCGTAGAGTCTCATGGTTTCCCACTAGAGAGCTTCAGATCACAGCCCAACACATCACGATATCCCCAGGGCTCCTTCGTCACCAACAGCAGAATGACAATGATCAATTCTTCACATACATAGTATAAACCCCATGGCAGGTCAAGTGCACTTTTGTCCTCAAAGTGATAGCTTTGTTCTTTAACACTTGTACTAGGTCTTGTGCTATTGATTTGCCCAAAGCAATACTTCAATTGATTTTTTTTTACTGCTGCTTCCAAAAATATTGAGTGTAGATCCAAGTACAATGAAGTTCTAGTACTTCAAACGTTCTACTATTTATCACAATCTTTTCTATTGGTTGAGTTGTTAGAACTTTTTCTTTTATTCCCCATCAAGTTGTAATCCATATTAAAGGCCATTTTTTTATATTTATCAGTAAATATTTCAAGTCCTCTGCTTTCAACAAGCTAGATTTTGTCATTTGTATATCATAGGTTGCTAATGAGCCTTCCTCCAATCCTGATGATTTGTTCTTCATCTAATTTATTGGATTCTCAGTTTATAGTGTGAAGAACTCTGGTGAAAGGATACAAACTTGATATGTTTCCTATTTTAAATCATGCAGTATTTTCTAGTGCTGTTTAAATGATTGAAGCTTTATATATGTATTAGTTCTTTTTAAGCAGAATGGAATAGTCTGGAATTCCCCTTCTTTCCCATTTGTTGTAATGGTATGCATGCATTTAGTTCATACATTGAATGTTTGGCTTAGACTATAAAACATAAGTAAACCTCTTTTTGAAATTCTCTGCTTTCCATCAAGGGTCATCTGCGTTATCAAATATATTCATTGTCGTAAATAACTGGAATTGGGCTTTAATAGCTACTGACAACCTTCAGAATAGAGGTATAAAATTCAGTTTTGTGTACGAAA
Organism: Echinops telfairi; assembly: GCF_000313985.2. Taxonomy (NCBI): domain Eukaryota; kingdom Metazoa; phylum Chordata; class Mammalia; order Afrosoricida; family Tenrecidae; genus Echinops; species Echinops telfairi. The sequence continues at coordinate 7,135,192 of NW_022103906.1, forward strand.
ACTTTGAATACTTTAAAGTGCCAGGATCCTTGTTAATTTAGTTATTTTTGGTGGTGTGCAAGCAGAGAGAGGAAAATCTGTTTTTATGTTTTTAAGGAATTTCGTTATTTGTAGTTGCCTTTGAGTCAATTTTCACTCACAGAGTCCCTGGGTGGTGGGGGTGGTTAAGAGCTGGTTAAGGAAACATAGCTGAAGACTGGGAATTGAATCCTCCCAGAGATTCCTCAGGAAACATATGTGGTGATGTACGTCCAGGTAGGTTAGAGCCTTAACAATCAAATAGAGCAGTTCTCTGCCCACACAAGGTGACCATAAATTTGAAATCAATATGTCAATATACATTTGCATATGAAGCTTAGAGAGTGTGAGAGCATCTAGTAGAGAACATGACGAGTTTCCCAAGAGAAACCTGAGGTATTTGAACAAAGGTACGGTGGAGCTAAGGCTGGGAATCCAGAAGCACCCTTAAATCAGGCTTCTATTGTCCACACATTTGTAAGCTAACAACAGAATGAACAACAGAATATTGAGGTGTAGCTTGAAAAGACTCACAATTATAAGTCCTTGATATTATTCTTTTGCTCTTATTTAAGCTTTTTTTTCCATAGTAAAAAAGTTTTTAAAATGACCAATTAGCACACTACCATCAAAAGATACCTGCCTTCTAGGAGACTTTTAGTTGAAACAGTATAGTGAAATATTGTGCTGCTCTTCTTGAAAATACAGGACAGTAAGCCCGATGTCCTGGGTTATAATTTTTGTTGCGCAACGACTTGCACAGACATTGTTTACTTCATGACGGCAAATCATCCATCATCCGCATCACGTCTCAACAATGAAGCCAACTTCCCTGAAGGCTCATTTCCTTTTGGGGAACTATGTTTAATTACTCCAGAAATAAGAATGTTTTTCCTAGGCAAATACTTTAATGGTGTTTTTTTTAACTATCTGTATTTGTGTACTTTCCATGATTAAAATAAAAAGTTTCTCCCCCAAATATGTACATAATAGGTTATAATTTAATTGAATCGAGTCCTATGTATGCTTTCTTTAAAATAGTCATAATCCTAACTACTTATTATAATCATAACCACTAACTTGAGTGATAATCATGATGACCATCTGTCAGTAGGAAATAAAGTACCATGATCTACAAGAAGGCACACATTTCATTGCTCACATTTTAAAATAAGTGCCAATATTTATAACTCTCATTATGGAAAATCACACTTTCAGGAAGTTAAAATTTTCATTCATGAATAGAACTATAAGCAGAGTATAATGCAGGGATATGAAAATTGCTATTCCCAACTTAAAATCATTGTACTTACTTATTGATTTTATGTATATTTAAAACACACAGAATTATATTTGCCCTTTACAGGAACATAGCTGTAAATATAAGTAATTGTATTCCAGTCCTACCTTGGTAAATAGCTTTAAATCCAGGTGAGCCAATGCTGTCATCAGATTGTAGATGTAACCACATCTGGTTGCTCATACTCACAATAAGATCAGGAACACTGGATCCAGTCAGTCTGAAGAGATGAGAAGTGTAAAAATAATTACTCAAAGCAAAAAGTATGTCTATCTTAACTTGATAGTGTTCTAAAAGTTAGTTCTAATTAAGGAACTGTTATAAATATAACAGTGAAGCTAAGAGTCATTATATCTGTGTAATTTTAACAGAGCAGCCTCACCTTTGTGTAAGTAGCAAGGCCCTCTTTCAAAGTTCTACAACCACTTGTAGTCCATATTAACATTTAAACATAACACTTGTTGTCAATGGACAGAAGTGATTCTATTCCATGATTGTGACTGCGTCTCTTTTAGTTGGAAAATCAATTCAGGGCAACCAACCATCCCTGCTGACCTGACACTGCTGGGCTTCTAGGAGTGTGGACAGTCTGTGTGAAAATCGTCTTGGAAAAACGTAGCTGTTTATCATATGGCAAAGGGGTCTATAGTTGCATGCATATAATACAACATCATTCAGGAAAAAGCATCTCTCAGCTAAACAGTGGCACCAGTTCATTATCAAAATGTTCAGAGTCTTTAGTCTGTATATGCCATATTATCTGTACTTCAACATCTCTGTTAAAATATATTTAACCATACATTAAGAGATGAGTACAAAAGAATAGCCTGCTTAGTTTAAATAGGCTTGGCAATAATTTATTAAATGGAAATTTCCCTCTCTATATTAATGTCCAGGTCACACCAGTGGAAGTTTCAGTTTTCAATGAAGCAGTATACAGCAACAAAACAGTTACATCATGGCTCCCGTCAGCTGGTGAAACAGTAAATCCACTGATGGAACGCATCATACTGACAGAACAGCCTGTTGAAATTGAGAAACTGTGAGAAGGAAAAAGGAATCAATTCAACCCAAACAAATGTCTCTAATCAATAGGAAGCTTTGCTTTCAGGAAAATAAACACATGATTTGCTCCATCAGTCATATAATTTGTCTATCAACCTAGTATTTTCTGCTTGGGCAACAGAGAATACCACACTCACCAGCGGAAGATGGACAACAGTTATTATATATGAAGTAAGTCACACACAAATTGAGAAAAAGAAAGTGTTTCAGAGAGTGATGTTCATTACCTAGATATGTATACTTTCTAAAGATCTGTCTCTGCAATGTTTTTAATTTGTTTTCATTTTTCAGTTAAACGTTTTCTTTTTTATTAGAACTAATTAAAATATGACATATTGACAATATGAGCATCACAAATGTCTAGCATCCTGGGTTTCTGCAAAGCGACTCTGCCTGTGAACTACTATGTAGATAAACACATAGACCATGACCAGCCCCCCAGGAGCCTCTCTTGCCAGCTACAAGTCATTACGCGCTTCTCCGCTTCCATTTTCTCACCCATAGATTCGTTTGTGTGTATTTTTTCTTTAATGTCATATTAATTAAATGATCAAGTTCTCTCACTGACAGCGAGCTGATCTTGTGTCACAGAAATGTGCAGTGGTTACCCATTGGACTGCTAACCCTCAACATCAGCAGTTCGAAAGCAATAGGAAGCTTTGCTTGCCAAGCCAAGCCCCGTGGGCGAAAGAGGAGGCTTTCTAGTCTCACCGAGTTACCGTCTCAGAAACCCACAGGGGCAGTTCTATTCTGTCCTATACGGTCAGTAAGGCTTCGAAATAAAATTATGTGGTCCATAATTCTTGTTCTAGAATACATTAAGGAAATTTGCCTATGCTTATAGTTGTGTTCGAATGGCGTGTAGTGGTGGTGTCTGACTTTCTTTGGCTGCAGCAGGGGAAGAGAATCAACACCATCAACATCGTCCGTCAGAGGCTGGTTTCTGTGAGTTGGAGGTAAGATGTGCTTCCGCCCTACACACTCTGCCGTTTCTGACACTAATTCCTCCAACAGCACCCTACCTCCTCTCTGCTGGGATAACAAATGTGCTGCACTGAACACAGAATTCACAGTTTAATAGGATATTAAAAAAAAACTACAATTCAGGCTTAGAAGCATCGAGGATATATTTTGTGTTGTTGTTTTTAGAATCACTACAGTTTCCTGTCAGCCCTGCCCCCTAGGCTTTGAACTTTCAGGTCCTCGGATTCGGTGATGGGATGAAAGTACGCAAATGCGTTTCAGAGGACTCTAATGTGGGGGTTGGTCAATTTGGCCATTCTTCTAAAAGTGACCCAGAATTCCATGACCATGACCATGAAAAAAGAAAAGCCACCAACAGAGTGTGTGCCAGAACCCTGCCTAAAGTGGGAGAGGAACCAGAGGCAGCCGAGCCACAGCACAGAGAACACTTTTTCCCAAAGGTTCTTTTTCTCGATCTAGAGTGCTTAGTTAACTTATGAAGGTCCCCCGTACGTCACAGCTTTTCACTTCCCTAGCTTAGGTTGATAATCATGTTATCAATCTGAGATTTGTCCTTTGAAAGAAAATATTTATACATTCTCTGTATTTTCCTTGTCCTATTTTTTAAAGATGTGTCACAAAGTGCTGCTGTTGTTGGAGGTGCTGTTCCGTCAGCGCTGACTCACAGCAACTAACTGTAATAGCAGGAAACCCTGCCTGGTATGGAGCCACCCTCGCTGCCGTTCTCACGTTTCAGCCCATTGTTGCAGCCACTGCATCACTACATCTTAAGGGCCCACTTCTATTTCACGGTCCCTCTACTTTACCAAGCACGGTGTCTTCTCCAGGCACTGATCTCTGCTAATAACGTGCTCAAAGTAGGTGAGACCTATACTGTTTTTGAATGAGTTTATTTTTATCTGTACTCAGACCGTTGTGTTGGCTGAGTTCTCTAGAGAAGCAAAATTAGTTAGGCTTTGCATACACAGAGTAATAAAGTTCTATCCAGAAATTGTTCCCACAGTGGTAGAAATTAGTAAGCTTACTATGGTTCAAATTTGTGGGTGAGATGTTAAGCTAGGGTTTTTTTCTTGACTTGTGTAGCTGCCAGGATGGACAAACCAGGATGCAAGAAGGCAAACTGGCAAGATAGGGCTGTTGGATGCACAGACAGAGGCATCTAAGGTCAGCAAATCAGAGGGCTCCCGGGGCAAGCAGGCAATATGGGTGGCCATTGGCTCAAGCCTAAGTACCGGAAGCCAAGGAGCCAGATGAAGGATCCAGAACACAGAGAAGCAAGCTAGGTTCCCCACAGCCTCAACTGACATGCGAAGCAGGGCCATACCAGAGGAAAAATCATTATGGTTCTGACAGCACTGGGAGTCCTGTGGGCCACTCTTCTTGGTCTACAGGGCACTATGAACTGGAATCAACTGCACAACTAGAGGGAAATTTTATATATATATATATATATATTTTTTTTTTTTGTTTTGTTTTGTTTTGTTTTAAAATCCTATCTAATCTATATTATAATCTCAGGATTTAAAGATTTGCTTTTAAAATTGTTATAAAATTGTTACAAAGGGCTTAAAGGTTAACAAGCGGCCATCTAGCTCAGAAGCAACAAAGCCCACATGGAAGAAGCACACCGGCCTGTGCGATCACAAGGTGTTGAAGGGATCTGGCATCATCAGAACAAAAAACCTTAGCCAATGAGAGGGGAAGCACGGATTGTAGACCCAAAGCCCATTTTTAGGCCACTGGAGATCCCCTTGCAGAGGGGTCTCAGGGAGGAGACAAGCCAGTCAGGGTGCAATGTAGCAACGATGAAAAATACAACTTTCCTCTAGTTCCTAAATGCTTCCTCCCCCACCCACTATCATGATCCCAATTCTACCTTGCAAGTCTGGCTACACCAGAGGGTGTACACTGGTACAGATAGGAACTGGAAACACAGGGAATCCAGGGCAGATGATCCCTGCAGGACCAGTGGTGAGAGTGGCGATACTGGGAGGGTAGAGGGAGAGTGGGTTGCAAAGGGGAACCGATTACAAGGATCTATATGTGACCTCCTCCCTGGGGCACGGACAACAGAAAAGTGGATGAAAGGAGACATCAGACAGGACAAGATATGACAAAATAATAATTTATAAATTATCAAGGGCTCCTGAGGGAGGGGGGCGGGAGAGGGGGGGAAAAAAGAGGACCTGATGCCGGGGGCTTAAGTGGAGAGGAAATGTTTTGAGAATGATGAGGGCGATGTATGTACAAATATGCTTTACACAATTGATGTATGTATGGATTATGATAAGAGTTGTATCAGCCCCTAATAAAACGATTAAAAAACTAATAAAATAAACTAAAAAAAATTGTTACAAAATCAATCCAATGATTATCTCCAATGAGATTTAAGGTCTTTATTTGTTTTGAGGGGGATCCTGGTTGTTCATTTTCTATCTCAACTAGTGTTTTGTTATTGTCTTTTCTTTGTTCCTATTCACTTTGGATTATTGTTTCTGAAGCTAAAATGGGTTTTATTCATAGCCATTATAAGTAGCTATTATTTATCTTGGAAAAAAATATTGTGAATCTTGAAGCTTAAAATTTAACTTGCACATTCAATTTCCAGTTAGTAATTTGTAGACAAATTGTTCCCTGACAGCAGTGACAATCGTAACAATGTGTCATCAGTCCTTCTTTCTTTCTGGAATTCCTTGCCTCCTTTTCTCCAGTTCCTCTGCCCCTCCCGGCACTCAATGGTTCAGGGTAAATTCCGCCTTTGGGGGGCAGTATTGGTCTTGTCGTAGTGTTAACTGTTTCTAGAGGCACATTCTACACATCCTCTTTCATAATTCATTAGTAGTTGAAAGTTGGTCTCTGGGCATACCTTTAGTTTCAAGCTATAAAAGTGAGGTTACAGTCTAAGGGGTTTTCCCATGGTCTCTGAGACCAGTCAGTAGGGGCTTCTTTGGTCACTTTGGTTGGACATTTTCACTCACTCTACATGGGACTCTGTTTGGATCCTACTCCAAGGGGCACAGAGTGGGGGTGGCAACATCCACCTTCTCTGGTGTCAAGTTAGAGAAGCCCATGGTTCACAATGGTCGCTAGTCTTTTGCACTAATTTTTATTTCAGTTATTATTATTTTTTAATCACAACTTTATAAAATCCCAGAAACTACTCATTGACTAGAACAGTGGTTTTCAATCTTCCTAATGCCACAACCTTTTAATACAGTTCCTCATGTGTGAGGTTCCCCAACCATAAAATTAGCTTCATTGCGGCTTCATAACTGTCATTTTGCTATTGTGATGAATCGTCATGTAAACATCTGGTATGCAGGATGTATTTTCATTGTTACAAATTGAACATAATTAAAGAATAGTGATTAATCACAAAACTATATATGATTATATATTGAGAAATATTTATTTCTAATGACAAAAAATGAAATTGTGTCTGGAAGCATGGTGTAGCATGGGTAACAGTCTTCATGCTGGGTACTTATATGTGGGCGTATCTACATGTGGGCGGACCCACCTGGAGCCGGATAGAGGAGCAGTGGCTTGATTCCTAAAACCATTGGAAATATGTATTTTCCAATGGTCTTAGGCAACCCCTGTGAAAGGGTCGTTCGATCCCCAAAGTGATCGCGACCCACAGGTTAAGAGCCACTGGACTATAATGTAGAGCATTACGCATATGAACTGTGTTTTGCCAATTTACCTAGGTGTCCCCAAGGACTAAGGTCCTTAACCATTAAATGTTCAGTTTCAGTGTCTAGTAAGTTTGTAGGTGTCTCCTATAAGTATAAATATGGCATTACAGATTTGTAGAAATATTTTTAAAATGCACACTGTCATTTAGTTGATTCTGACTCATAGCGACCATAGGTAGAATATACAAGGCTTTGTAAATCTTTATGGGAGCAGACAGCCTCGTTTTTCTCTATCAAAATAGCTGGTGTGTTTGAACCATCAACCTCAAAGGTAGCAATCCAATTAAGTTTAGTTGACTGTGCTATCAGGGCTCCCCTAAGTATCCACAACAATATTTACATATGTACTATTTTCCTTACCTATATTTCATCTTACATATTTTGGACATGTTAATAGGAAGGATCAGTTCTTGAAGGAGGGCATCAAGCTTGGTAAAGTAGAGGGCCAGCAAAAAAGAGGAAGGTTCTTGGGGTAGTTACATAATTTCATGTCAACTTGATAAATAAGTATAGGGGACATAGGAGAGGGGGAGGTAGGGGAAAAGGAAGTGGTGTTAACAAACCCAGGGACAAGGGAACAACAAGTGATCCAAATCAGTGGTGAGGAGGGTGTAGAAGGCCTGGTAGGGCATGATCAAAGGTAATATAACAGAGGAATTACTGAAACCCAAATGAAGGCTGAGCATGATAGTGGGACAAAAGGAAAGTAAAAGGAAATAGAAGAAAGAGCTAGGAGGCAAAGGGAATTTATAGAGGTATAAATAAAGGCATGTACATATGTAAATATATTTATATATGAGGATTGAGAAATAGATTTATGTGCATGTATTTATAGGTTTAGTATTAAGGTAGCAGATGGACTTTGGGCCTCCACTCAAGTACTCCCTCAATGCAAGAATACTTTGTTCTATTAAACTGGCATTCCATAATGCTCAGCTTCTCTACACGATCTCTGAAGACAAAGTGGGTACATAAGCAAGAGTGGTGAATAAAACTGATGGAGCTCAGCTATCAAAAGTTATAGCATCTGGGTTCTTGAAGGCTTGAAGGTAAACAAGTGGCCATCTAGCTCAGAAGCAACAAAACCCACATGGAAGAAGAACACCAGCCTGTGCGATCACAAGGTGTCGAAGGAATCAGTTATCAGGCATCAAAGAACAAAAAATCATATCATTGTAAATGAGGGGGAGTGTGGAGTGGCGACCCAAAGCCGATCTGTAGGCAACTAGACATGGGGAGGAGGGCCATGGGGAGGAGATGAGTCAGTCAGGGTGCAGTGTAGCAATGATGAAACATACAACATTCCTCTAGTTCCTAAATGCTTTCTACCCACCCACTATCATGATCCCAATTCTACCTTAGAAATCAGGGTAGACCAGAGGATGTACCTTGGTACAGATAGGAACTGGAAACAGGGAATCCAGGACGGATGATCCCTTCAGGACCAGTGGTAAGAGTGGTGATACTGGGAGGGTGGAGGGCGGGTGGTGTGGAAAGGGGGAACCAATTACAGGCATCTACATATAACCTCTTCCCTGGGGGTCAGACAACAAAAAAGTGGGTAAAGGGAGACGGACAGTGCAAGATATGACAAAACAATATAAATTATCAAGGGTTTATGAGGGAAGGGGGAGTGGGGAGGGAGGGAGAAAAATGAGGAGCTGATGCCTGGGGCTTAAGTGGAGAGCAAATGTTTTGAGAATGATAAGGGCAATGAATGTACAAATGTGCTTTACACAATTGATGTATGTATGGATTTTGATAAGAATTGTATGAGCCCCCAATAAAATGATTTAAAAAAAAGTATGGTGTGGAGTCTAGCCTATCAGTCAGGTCACAGCCTGATGATGCCTCCATGTGGGTGTGGCCTTCTCATGAGGATTCTGGGAAATACCTCTCTTTTCTCCCTGAAACTGGCCACACCCTCTCTCTACCTTACCTTCCTGTGGACAAGCCATGTGGAGCCATGCTGAGACCTCAACAAGCCACATGGTGGTGACCTGCACAATCTCTGTGATGTTTGTATTGCCACTGAATCCCCAAGACTTTTCACCCACTGACCTGTGATCTTCCTGCATTCTCCATCATTGCATGTGACTGCATGAGACTGAGGAAATATTTATGGACTAGTATCGGATTTATGGACTTGGTTTTGACTAGGCTGGGATGTTTTCTTGGCATTCGATTTTTTCCTTGATATGAAGCAATTTCTTACATATACATGAGTGTTCTTGAATTTGTTTCTCTAGTCAACCTGGCGTAACACAGTCCTCAAGATGGACTGGACACAGTGACTGTAACAAGGACTCATGCAGAATACCAACTGTGAGAATGGTGCAGGACGGGCTGTGCTTCATTCTGCTGTACATAAGATCACTATGAGCTGTAACTGATTGGATGGCACCTAACAACAGCAGTAGGTATACATATTTACCTGTTGGTCTTATATGTAGCCACTTATTATATCACAATATAATTTAAATTCACATTTTTAGATTGGGGAAGAAAAATGTTATTGCACAATAAAGTTTATATCTACTTAAGGAATAATATAAGCTTATCCATTGATTTCACTTATATGCTAATGTATACTTGACCTTTGTTGCTGTTATGTTCCATCAAGTGGTCATGGCTCACAGCAACTGCACATCCAACAGAATGAAACACCGTCTGGCCAGGCAGTTCTTGCTGTGTGTATCTCACTGCTCCAGACACTAGGTCAAGACATCTTATGGACCATCTTCCTCTTTTTCACTGTCCTTATGCTGCACTAAACAAAATGCCATTTGCCAGAGACTAGGCTCTCCTTAATTAACACATATCTAAATGATGTGAAACAAAGTCTTGCTATTTTCATTTTTAAAATGCATTTCGGATGCACTTCTGAGATAGATTTGCTTGTTATTCTGGCAATCCACGGTACTTCAATGTTCTTTGTCAACACTGTAATTGAAATGGTTGATTCTTCTTTCTTCCCTATTCACTTTCCCACTTTCAAATGCAAATGAGGTGACTGAAAATACCTTGAGTCAGGTGTCCCTTAGCCCTCAAAGTGACATCCTTGTTGTTCAATACTTTAAAGAGGTCTTGTATGGTGGATTTGCCTAACAATATGTTATTTGATTTCTTGACTTCTACTTCCAGGAGCAATGATTGTGGATATAAACAAGATAAATTTCTTGACAACTGAGTTGTAGTCAATTAATATGCCCTTCAAGCCAAAATTCTTTATGTGAAACATTATAATTCTATATTCTATGCCTGTAACTATAATCCCATGGAAGGGCATTCTCTACTAAAGGACAAGATTATGGTGGGATTCAGACCTGACTTTACTAGAACAGTGGTTTTCAACCTGTGGGTTATGACCCCTTTGGAGGGTCAAACAACCCTTTCACAGGGGTTGCCTAAAATGATCGGAAAACACAAATATTTCACAATATATAATTACATATTGTTTTGTGATCAATCACTATGCTTTAATTATTTATGTTCAATTTGTAACAATGAAAATACATCTTGCATATTAGATTTTTATATGATGATTCATAACAGTAGCAAAATGACAGTTACAAAATAGCAACAAAAATAATTTTATGGTTGGGGTCACCACAACATGAGGAACTGTATTAAGGGTTGCGGCATTAGGTAGGTTGAGAACCACTGTACTAGAGGGTATGAACTAAGTCACACCGTTATCCATGTGGGCATCTTTAGACTCTATCTCAGTAGAAGGGGTGAAGTAAGTCATGCTTTTTGTTTCTTTGGGTTTATCTCTAAGACTACTTTACTAGAAAGTGTGACACCATCATTTGTTTTCTTGGGGTTGGGGTGTAAATGCTGATACAGCTGTATGATTCTTCCACACATCTCCTAAAAATAAATATCTTTATTTACTGGCTGGACTTCGGTATAAGCAAGAAGACTTGCAGTGATTTGGGGGTATTTTTTCTTCTGACTCTTGAGCCTGAATTTAACTCACTTCTGCCTGACCTTCAGATTTGGGTCTGAACAACACCCACCACCATGTAAGACATACCTTTAAAATTTGGTGGCTTTCTGTAGGTTGTTTCAGGAAATTGAAGAACCCAGAAATGTGATTTTTTTCCCAAAGAATATACACACGGGAGAAGTAGGGGGGAAATGGATCAGAATAGCATCTTGGAAGAGTTGACTAGCTGGGACTTCTTTAATCTCTGACTCCTTGGGTCTAGTCTGATAGTAATTCTTCTTAGAGAAATTGTTACCATAAGAGCTTCAATCTTTTCTCTATGTCTTATGATGTTACTGATTATAATGTTCCCGATGGGTGCAGTTGTAAAAATTTTAGTTTTCTTATATTGAATCTTAATCCATGTGACCTTTGGGGCATATGTAATCTGAGTAGAAAATAGTATTTCTCCCTTTAATTCTCTCCCCTTAATTGTCATTAACAATTACAAATACTTCTTAGGTGTTGAGGACACGCCCGGGAGTCACATCTGAGAGAGAGAGAAGGAGAACACAACTTCAAAGCAATCCAAAGCCACATGCCCCAAGGAAGAAGTCAGACATGTGTCCATCCTCCATCTTCCTTTAACCTATTCTGACACCAGCCATTCCTTCCACCATGCTCGATTTTTGAGTTTGGTTCAATAACCCTTGGCAATGGCCAGACAGAGCTCATAGATAATGCTCAGTATTATTGCGACTTCAAAACTCAAACTCAAATTCACTGCTCTTGAGTCCATCCTGACCCATAGCAACCCTACAGGAGTTTCTGAGACTGTCACTCTCTACAGGAGTAGAAAGCCCCAACTTTCTCTTGTGGAGTGGCTGTGGTTTCAGACTGCTGACCTCTTGGATTACAGCCCAACATACAATCAATGAGACCAACAGGGCTCCTTGTTGGGGCTCACTAAGACTTCACAGATTACAAAATGGCAGGGATAGAGTTCTTCGATTCACAACACCTCTACTCAGCATACTGGTAGGTATGTCCTTTGACATCTGCCTATGGAACAGGAAGCTCACCCTCTGCTCAGCGTCACCGTGTTGGTGTTGCCCCTCATCCTCTCAGTGCTACAGCGTCTCCTGCCCTCTGCCACTTCAGACAAGGACCGCACTGGCACACTTCTGGTGACTCTTCTTTCTTGGTGGTCTGATCACAGGATTCTCTCTCTGCTTCTGAGATGACTCACTCTTATAAACCCAATGGAATTACAGAACTGACCAATCACCTCTATAAATGATTCGTATACCGACTTTGCATGGTCCCACCCACTCATTTGGTGAGTTTAACAAGACATGGTTTGAAGAGGAATTTCAAATAAATTTACTATACCACAGAGGTGTGACCAGCACTCGTTTTGGTTTGCATTTCTACTTCCATTTTATATGTTTTTTACACCTGCAACATTCATGAAGCAAGCTCCATTCTGCTGCTGTTCGTCCTTGTTGTTTCATACACTAGCCCATTGTCATCTTTACATTATGACATGATGGCTAGTCTCTGAGTGTCCAAATGGATCATATTTCTAATTTAAGTTTGGGATTCTTGATTTTCTCAACTCCAATTGTCTTACATTCTACTCTATTTCAGACCTTGGGATTTCGAACTCTACCTGGCACTCTGCTACTCTTTTTAAAAAAACTGGTTTAGTCTTTAATACATTCAACATATCTTTGGTATACAAAATATTGATCTGGCCTTTCCAGCTCCCAGAATTAGGCAGTTGTCCCATTTATTCACTAGTAAAAGCTTTATGTGCTGCTTGAAAGAGCTGCTGAATAATTCACCAAATTCCTCGTGTACACAGGTCTGCTTCTGACATGACTACCCTGCTCTGTTGATCTGTCCGTCCTAGCACTACTCCCTTGTTATTGTGTAGTTCTTGATATGTGGGAGCAGGTGTGCTATCCTTGCTGCTGCTGGTACCTTCTGTCCAATCAGCTCCAAATCGTGGCAGACACACTCACAGTAGGACTGGATGCTAGTGATCCATAGGGTTACCTTTTTTTTCCTTCTAAAGTAAATCACAAGACCTTTCTTCCTAATTTGTCTTAATCCAGAGGCTCTGTTGACACCTGTTCAACATCATAACAAGACTCCAGCTTCCACTGACAGCCTCGTGGTGGCGGTTTTGAAGTGCATTGGTCGAGAGTAAAACCCTTGTCTCCAGTGTGGGAGACAAGAACTCTACCACTGCATTGCTTCCGTCCTGTGTCCTTCCTTTCATTCTTTGACATCATCCTCTTAGTTTATTTTCCAGATATTTTAGATGAATTCCAGAGGCATTTTTGTTTCCCCAAATCTAGGTTACAACTATTACGTTGGATCGGTTAAATTTTATATGCATTCAAAAGCATATATACCTTTGTAATATTTTAGCAGTTTGAGACCACCAGCTGTTCTGTGAAAGAAAAACAAGGCAGTCTACTCCTGTAAAGAGTTACAGTCTTGGTAACTAACTCACAGGGGCATTTGTAGGGTTTGACTCGATGGTAGGGAGAGACATAGGATTTTGGTATGGTTGTTGTTTTTATTGTTAGGTGCTGTTGAGGCAGTTTGGTCTCATAGCAGTCAACTGTGCAATAGAATGAAACACTGCTCGGTTCTGCATCTCGCTGATAATTGTTATGTTTGAGTCCATTGTTGTAGCCACTTTGTCAATCCATCTGTATCCCAATTCTTCTTTATCACTGACCCTTTTTACCAAGCATGATGTCCTTTTTTCCAGGGAATAGTTGCTCTTAATAACATGTCCAAATGACAAGAAACAAAGTCATAACATCCTCTCTAAGGAGAGACCCTGCTACTCTTTCTGATAAAAATCGCACTAGTACCTCTCTCTCTGGCTACATCTCACTATTCGTATACATTGGGCTGCAATCTGCATTGTTGGTGGTTCAAAACAACCAGCAGCTCCACAGGAGAAGGACTGTGCTTTCCCCTACCATAAATGCTATAGTCCTGGAAACCCACAGGGGGCCACTAGGAGTCAGCGTTGACATGATGGCAGTGAGCTTCGAGCTTTCTGTCTCACTTATGAAATTGCCTCAACAAAATCGAAGCATTAAATTTCTAGCGACTGGTACTATTTCTTTCATTAAGTTTTTATTCATCCTGTACAAACTGATTCATATTGTGGTATACAGCTTCACGAACCCTCTTCATTCTTGAAAATTCCACACATCCACCCCACATGCATAACAAAATTTGGGATTAACCTAAAAATCCATTATTTATTGGTTTATACCTACACCTATGTCAATAAATAATTTCTATTTATATTAACATATATGAAAGTAAGTAAAAAAGTATTGCTACCAAGATTCCACTTTATACAAGAAAAGGTTCATTCCAAACCAAATGTTTTGGTTTGTTTGGTTTTGTTTTTTCCCCCAAACCAAATGTTTTTAAGTGTATCTCTGGGATCAGTGAATGGCTGCAGACAAATACTCTCAATAATACACTTGCTTGATCTTGTTACATGGCCTTCAAAAAATGCAATCCAAACAATAACTTCTGAAGGGACCAGTAAATTGAAGTCACAAAGGTCATCTCAGAAGTCCATATCGACTGTACTTTGGAATTTTGAAGGGGCCACTTTTGTAGACTTCTCAGACACACAGAGCTGTCCCAAGTGCATACAATGAAAACTTTCAGAAAATCAGAAACTGCATTGGTGAGAAAAAGGCCAGGCAAGTGCGTCGAGACTGGTGTCGATCACAGCACTGCTCTGACTCATTCTTTGAGGATACTCAACGTGCCCTAAGAGAATTTTACCTTATATCTACCCAAAGTCTTGATCTTGACCTCACTCCCCGCCCCCACTCCCCAGACTTATTGTTCTTCCCACAAACACAAAGAACAATGAAAAGGCAATTGAGTCTTTGAGAAAACCCAAACTGCTTATTTGACATGGCATAAATCATTGAGAGCAGTATTATTCAGGGCAAGGTTAGAGAGATAGAAGCAGCACCTTCAGAGGTGTAGAGATGAGTTTGAGGAAATACCAATAAATGGTAGCTTCATGTTTTGATTTTTTTCTTTAATAAAGATTTCTATAATTGTATAGCAATACGCTTGTACTTACCCTTTTTTTTTATGATGTGTAAGCTCCAGGCGCACAGAATCAACATACCCTTCGCTTGAGCCATTCTGAACTTAGTTTCCTTTCCCATTTCCACTAGCTATTAATTCAAATGATCGCCATATTTTGAGCTCTTTATCATTAAATTATTTTTCCATGCTCTGTATCTATAGCTATCTCTATATCTAACTCTATCTCTATCTTTTTATCTATATACAGAGAGAAGAGTAAGCACTCAGTTGTTGCTAGAATTAAGGAGCTGGGAGGAAGTTGTTCCTTATTCTTCGCATTCCCTCACCTAAGAAGTCCATTGATTAACAAGTTATGCTAACTTGACTTCTTTATCATTACTTGCACTATAGTTTTCCCTCCATCTCCACTTTCTTAGTTAGAGTATTGAACATCTCACACAAGGACCATTGAAAGAATCTCTTAATTCAGTCTCTTGATTTCGATTCTACTTCTCTTATACTTGATAATGTTAAGTTCTTGAAAAACGTAGCTATTGTGAAGCCAATTCTCACATATCAACGACTTTAGACTGCCAAATGACCACTTAGGGCATAGCTCTAAAAGCCTATATTTGAAATGCATATGGTTCTTTATGAGACTTAACTTTAACTCAATCTTGCACTGGTCTCTGGACTGACATGAAATAGAAGAAGCAAGTGCACTAGTGGAGCACACAAAATGTGCTTTCTATCACATAAATATCAAAGCAGGCTCAGGTGTCACTACAAAGTTTTCTAGTTTGTTATAAGGCTGCCATTGATCAGATTGTTCTACTTATGAAAAGGTTTTGAGGCATGATTGGTTATGATCAATTATATTTATAATTTTTGAGTGTTTCCAAAATTATTTTAGTCTGCTAGCCCTGCTAGATGATGTGTTTAAAGCAAAGGATCAAATAATATCATTATCCTTTGCAACTGCTCTTATGTTTAAAACAGGAGTCCCTCCCCCAATGTCTAAATTAAATAAAATTGATGCTTGCTTCAATAAAATATTCAACAACCATTGTAAGACAGAAGTTTCATTTCTTTAAAAAATAAATACAATTTTCTTTCTGCTCTACATTACAGTATATACTATTTTTATTTATACCTGAAAATAAACTTATCTAATGAAACATTAAATTAACTAAATTTAATTTTTAGACATCTAGGTTTTTTTTCAAAGAAAGATATTAATCAAATGTTTGCTTTTCCATAACCTATTGTAATCCCCAATTAATTCAAATCGTCTTATGTTTCAACTCTACTTAACTTCTTTTCATTTGCCAGATGTATTGGTCTTTACTGGTCTCTCAGTTTCTGGCAAACACTGAAACATTGCCTGAAACGCATGATCCTGTGGGAGCACAACTCATGATTTGGCAGTCGTTTGTTTTGTTTGTTGACAGTTGTCCTGAAGCTGTTTCCTAACGTGCCTGGTCTCGTGTTGTTAGATGCCTTTGGGTTGCCTCTAAAACACACCAACCTAAGAGCAACAGGATGCAAACACTTCCAGGTCCTGCATCATCCTCACAGTCGCTCCTGTGTTGGAGTCCAGGTTTGCAGCCACTGTACATGTAATTCATCTTTTGACGCTCTTCGCTCTCTTCACTCATTGCTACTCTATACAATGATATTCCCCCCTGTCACTGTAGAATCCTGCATATATATATATATATATATATATATATATATATACACACGATATATATATATAATATATATAATAACACACATATATATGTGTGTGTGTTATTCTTTAGTAGAGACAAGTTTAAAATAGCCACCTACTTCAATGTCTTCTGTCTACTACCAAATTCTGCTCTCTTGAATGCAAGCTTACATTTCTTGCCCTACCATGTATGTAATGTACACTTTTAAAATTAATACGTACAAGGAAATATAAATTAACCTGCTTTAAATCCATTCAATGTCTACCTGATTAATTTTACAGAGCCCTGATGGCATAGTGGTCACATGTTGGGCTGCAAACTTGTCCCTCATGAAAAGGAGTTGGTGTACTTGAAAGCTTAATTATAACCATGATGCAATAATTTTATGATGCTCTGCTTCCTGGTGATATGTGAGTGTGTGTGAGTGCATGTGTGCATGTGTGTGTGGGGGGGGGGGTGAGAGAGAGAGAGAGAAAGAGCACTCAACAACGACATTTCTTAACAGAGCTTCCCTGTGGCCATTCTAAAGGATAAAGCAGTTCTATCCGACAGGTATGATATGTAACTGTGTAAAATCAACCAAATCTAACTGACTCAGAGTGGACTATAACAGATTATAATTGTTCCATAGGGGTTTGAGGCTGTACCTTTTCAACGAAGCAGTGACCTCACTGTTTTCTGGGGCGGCGGGTGGGTTCCAAGCACCGATCTTTCAGTTAGTACTCCCTTGCTTAACCCATGCACCTTCAAGGCACCATCAATGTGTGAAAGGAATGACTAAAGCTGATTGACTTTATTTAACGTCAAACATGTGAGATCCACCCTTGTGGTTTTCTCTATCAATAGTTTGTTTCCCTTTAATGCTCAGTAAAATTCCCTTATATGGGAATAAAAATTCCATATATGGGAATTCTCATATACTAAAATGTGTACAAGGGAGTTTCAAAAACTTTGTGAAAAAATCCCATTCATTATCTTTTATTTATTTTATTAAATTTTTTTTCAATCATTATCTTTTATTTTTAATAATTAAATCATTTTATTGGGGGCTTGTACAACTCTTATCACAATCCACTCATACATCCACTGTGTCAAGCTCTTTTGTACATTTGTTTCCTTCTTATTCTCAAAACATTTGTTTTCTACTTGAGCCATTGGTATCAGCTCTTCATTTTTCCCCTCCCTCCCCGCTTCCCCCTCCCCCATGAACCCTTGATAATTTATAAATTATTATTTTGTCATATCTTACACGGTCCAACATCTCTCTTCACCCACTTTTATGTTGTCCATCCTCCAGAGAGGAAGTTATATGTAGATCCTTGTAATCTGTTCCCCCTTTTCTCCCTCACCTTCCCTCCATCCTCCTGGTATCAGCACTCTCACCATTGGTCCTGAGGGTTCATCTGTCCTGGATTCCCTGTGTTTCCAGTTCCTATCTGTACCAGTATACATCCTCTGGTCCAGCCAGATTTATAAGGTAGAACTGGGATCATGACAGTAGGGGGAAGGAAGCATTCAAGAACTAGAGAAAATTTGTATGTTTCATCATTGCTACATAGCACCCTGACTGGTTCGTCTCCTCCCTTCTGCAAAGGGATGTCCAATTGCCCACAGATGGGCCCTGGGTCCCCACTCTGCACTCCCCTCATTCACAATGTTATGATTGTTTTCATCTTTGATGCCTGATACCTGATCCCTTCAATGCCTCTTGATCTCACAGGCTAATGTGCGACTTCCATGTGGGCTTTGTTGTTTCTCAGCTAGATGCCTGCTTGTTTATCTTCAAGCCTTTAAGACCCCAGATGCTATATCTTTTGATAGCCAGGCAGCATCAACTTCTTCACCATATTTGCTTATGCACCCATTGTCTTCAGCAATGGTGCCAGGAAGGTGAGCATCTCAGACTGCTGAATTGTTAGAACAAAATGTTCTTGTGTTGAGGGAGTACTTGAGTAGGGGCCCACTGTCCATCTATTACCTTAATATTAAACCTATAGATATATGTACATAGATCTGTTTCCCCCTCATTGTATATAAGTGTATTTATATCTGTATATGCCTGTATTTAGATCTCTATAAATGCCCTTTGCCTCCTAGTTCTTTCTTCTATTTCTTTGTACTTTCCTTTTGTCCCACTATCATGTTCAGCCTTCATTTGGGTTTCAGGAATTCCTCTCGGTTACATTGTCCTTGATACAGTCCTGCCAGACCTCCTACACCCTCCTTGCTACTGATTTTGGATCACTTGTTCCCTTGTCTCTGTGTTTAACACCCACTTTAATTTCCCCCTCTTCCCCTCTCACATGTCCCCCTGGAACTGTTTAATACCATTTTTCCAAAAACTTTGTTTGTTTCTAATATCTTCCCTCATGAAGAAGAGTTGGTGTACTTGAAAGCTTAATTACATCTATATGATGAAATAATTGTATAATGCTCTGCTTCCTAGTGATAATAGTGTCTGTGTGTACAGAGCAATAAACAATCTCATAGTTTAACAGATCTTCCCTTTGGCCATAGGGAAAGGGTATGGCAGATTTTTGCTATCAGTATGACATGTAACTGTGTGGAGTCAACCAACACTAACTGAGTCAGGGTTGACTCTGACATCTGGGGACCTGAGAGAACAGATTAGAAAATCTACAAAGCAGATGGAACTATTCTGTGCCCTGATGTGGTAGACATACTGTTTAAAGGACTATACACAAGCCAGTATAATTTTTCTTTATTAATTTAAAAAATCAATGTGTAAAACCATAAAGCAAAAATAAGTAATAATAATAAATGAATTCTGAACAGCCATGGAGTTTTCAAAACAAGATACAGTTGCAACCTAACATCTGGAATAAGTTACTCCTGTATTCCACGGAGAGGTACCTGGAAAGGAAGTGTTTACTAAACCTTTAAAACATTAATTTTAATTGTCAATTTGCCAATTTAAAAGTCAATCTTCTTTAGAGATTAAAGTAAAATTGAAAAGTAGTCCCACATTGAGATGTTTTGAAGGTTTTTTTTTATTAGTTCTTGAATATAGAATCTTCAGAAAGCATAATTCTTTAAACTACGTTCTAATTGATAATTAACCTAAATTGGGTTGATGTAGTGTGAGATGCAGTTCATCAGGGAGAGTTAAGACCCAGTCTGCTGTCTGTTCAGGCATCTGGAGATAATCTTTACTCTCAGGCACAGAGAAAAATAACCTTAGTAAGAAGTGGGGGTTCCTGAAACAAATCTTTGGTGTAAATTGTCAGATGAAAAACTATCAGAGTCAGAGTCAGATGTTAATTTAGTCATTAAATTAACCAGTGCAGAAATAATTTAAATTCTGATCATCTGGAAGATCATAACTGTAATCATAGGTCTTGCACAGTTTCAAATACATTTAGCCAAGCAAGAAGCATCAGACCAAGTCAGCCCAGAGGGCAATTCTGAAATGTGTGAAAGTCCTAACCCTTAGATCCCTTGTCACACTAGTTACAGATGAAATGTTTATTTACATGACATGTAGCAGGACTGACTGCCAGGACACGTGCACAGACCAGTGCTCTGACTCTGAAATATACATCATGTGAGTAGCTTTGACAGTTGTTAGCATAACCACATATAAGGTTAAAACTGGAGAGAACTCATCCATGTTATGAAGTTATTAAGATTTTTCCCAATCAGTATCAAAATGAAAAAATTAATGATATTTTGTTGTTGTTCTTCCATTTTGATTTAACTCTGCCCATTACAGTAAAACAGCATACATGGTGTGTGATATGTCCATTACGGCAAGATCCAATTCCTGTGCACTCAATAATATGAGAATTATAAAGTGTTTATTTGTGGAAAGTTATGAAAAACATCTAATCCAAACATCCTAATCTTGCTGATTACAAATAATAACAATAAGCTAAGGCTGCCTATATTGTGAAATGAATTTATTTTATATCCTCTGTCATTGAGTAAGGAGGCCTGGTATCGTAGAAGTTACAAGTCGAGCTGCAGTTTGTTAAGGTCAACAATCTCAAAACAGAAGCTACTCCACAGAGAAAGATGAAGCTTTCTGCTCTCCCAAACAGTTAACAGTCTAAGAAATTCACAGGGGCACTTCTACACTGTCCTGTGGGGTTGCTATGAGTCCGCATCAACTTGATGGCTGTGAGTTTTGGTTTGGTTGGCTGTTGTGTGCAGCCTATATTATTCAAAAGCACAAAGACAAAGACTAGGTTAAACCCTGGGAATGGTGCAAGAGTCAATCAAAAGAGAATTCTGCAAGAAAATTTTGAGCTGCTGTATAACCCTGGGAGTAGAGGAACAGTCCAGCAGCACACAGAAAAGAGAGCAACATGGACTTGGTGAATCCTGACCCCTGAATTAGCAACAGAAGGCCACCAACATGAGCTTATTTCTCTCCTAGAGGGAACAGAACTCCAAACGAAATGGAAGCACACTGCAATTGAGCAGCCAGTGACAATAGTCACCTGCTCTGTCTGGGCTACATTACACATTGCCAATGTATGAATTGCAGAGTAGAAATGATCGATAAAGCTTTCACGGCCCGGATCTCTATGAGAGCAGATTGTGAAGCCTTTTTCTACTGCATCTGTAAGTGGGTTTGATCTGCCAACCTTTGGGCTAGTAGTACAGCACAGATTGCACTACCCACCTATCACTGGCTTGAGATGAGTTTTTCCAAAGAAATGGACCGGCACATTCAGGACCGTTAAGAATCTAATTCCCAAGCCCGGGTGATGCAAATGGTTAAGGAACTGGATGGTTAGCTAAAATGTTGGAGGTTTAAGTCCACCCAGGGAACCTAAGAAGAAAGCACAGGCGATCTGCTTGTGAGAAAGAAGCCACTGAAACCCTGTGAAACACAGTTCTACTGATCCGCGATGCTGTCTGCATGTGCCAGAGATAAGCCCATGGCAAATGGTAGGTGGTTAAGTAAGTAGAACAATTCCTATTAAAATACTTTGCATGCCTATCATCATGATTATTCTAAAATTGCATATAGAATGGCACCGACACTAGAAGAACTACAACAACCTTGATAAAGAAGAATAATGTATGAGAAGTCACTCAACTACTAGTTTTTACTGTCTAGCTACCATAATTCTAACACGATGGTATTGGCAGATTAATCATATCAATCCGCAAAACAGACTAGAGACCTCAGAGCCAGACACATACAAATATGCTCAACATATTTAACAACAGTACGGAAGCAACGCAAGTCCATTGAAAGCACTTGAATGCAAAGTGATGAAACAAAAAGGATCACGTGTTCAAGAAACTCAGCTGGACCAAATGAACAAGCATATCGCACAATGAACCCTGTCTGTCTAAGGGAGACAGTGAGGCTCATAGCATGTCCAAAAAATGGACGTTATACTTAAGTATAAAACATAAAACAGCAAATCATAAACACATCACAGAGGAAGAAATCATCAGGATAGAGGACTAGACAGAGTTCCTAGATGTAACATTAAGACAATAAATCATAAAAGTTGGTAAACTGGATTTTAGCAAACAGAACTTTTACTCTGTGAGAGTCCATATAAATAGGATGAAATAATAAGCAGTAAATTGAAAAATAAATCTTCTACCCAAATACTCAAAGGACCAGTATATAGTGTAGATAAAAAAATCTGAGAACTAAACCAAAAAAAAATTTGATTTAGAAGATTGAAAAAATCAGGAACAAAAGTCCACCAAAGGGAATATACAAGCCGCCAATAAGCAGACAAAGATAAAAAGGGCTCACCCTTAGGGAAAGGCAAATTAAACTGCAGTGCACACCACCGAACTGAAGAGCAAACAAAGAAAAGTGCCGACATTGACTACATTAGATACTTGCAAGGAAGTGGAGCATGTGGGTAACTTATTTAATGATGTTAGGGACATAAAAGATGACAGCCACTTGGGAAAGCAGCGTGGTAGTTTCTTAAAAAATTAAATATGCAATTAATCAATGACATCATTTGCCCTGCCCACATTTACATAAACATGAACACTCTCACCCCCTCAAACCATACAAAGGTATTTGTAGTAGCTTCTAAATACTCACAGCTGGAAACAACCCACATGTTTTCTAATAGATGAATGACTAATCATGAAATTCTACTCAATGACAGAAGTGAGGTATTGACGCATGTGGTTTAAAAACAAAAGTTAACCACCAAAATTTATACATTGCCTCATTCCCTTTACAGACAGAATGATTTAGCTGGAGAACAGATGTAGGTTAGAGATGGGTAGGACTGAAGTGGGGGGCTAGACATGATTACAAAAGACACCAGGGACCCTTTGATACTGGAAAGATTCTGCCCAGGATTGTGTTGCAGGATATATAAACTCAAGTGGGCTATAGAGTGTGTAGAACTTCATACACACAGAGTTCACATAAAAATGAACATAAGTAAAACTGGGGGCATGTGATTAACATAAAGGAATTGTATTGGTTGTGAAATTGTCACCGTTTATCCTTCCACAGGGACATGCTGATTCATGAAGCATTCCATTTATTTTTTTCCCCCGGAGCTCTGGTGGCACAATGTTTAAGCACTTAGGCTGCCAAGCAGTAGGTCAACCGCTGGAACCCAGCAGCAGGAGAAGCAGGTGAAATCACAGTCACGGAAGGCCTGCGGGTACTTCTGTTCTGGCCCACAGGGTTGCTATGAGCTTGGATCAATCTGATTGCAAAGAGTGAGCATTTCTTTTGTGTGTCTATGTGTTTGCTATTTTCCTACGTATTTGGGAAGCGTTAACCAGTGAAGGAGTAAGGGCAAAGTAGAAGAGAGGTTGATGAATAGGACCGCCCCAAATTAAATTAAGAGCTCCTGAACACAATTAATTAACTTAATTAGTAAACTCAAGTTAATGATGTTAATTTAAGATTGTTGCTATGTTAAGGTCTGAAGCCAAAGCTCTATTGTGAATCAAAAGTAATCTCAGCATCAGGAAAGTAGTCTGTCATTCCTAGAGCTCTCTAGTGTAACCAGAGGAAATTACATGATAAATAATGTTAAAGATGAATATGATTTTGCTTGATTAAACATACACCTTCTTCAGAAAACGGGTCCTGACAATGCTCAGAACAAAGGCCTTGTCAAGGTAAATCTCAGTGTTTCATATGTTCTTGCTTTGGTCAAGCAAAGAAGGTCTCATGGTTGTTTGGGAGTTAGATATACAAAATGTAATAATTAATTTGCAGCTTTAAAAGATAACTTTTGAAATATATATAATCTCCTGTCAGTCATTTGGATGGACTTCATCCAATCTTGTAACCATTAAATAAATATCAGCCAATCACTGAATTTTTATTGCACTTCCTTATATTTCTTAGTAAACTCTTTGTACTGTCTCATCGCCTCTTATCATTTAGTACAGAATCCTTTGGGCCTTGTGATCCAGATTTACAAAGGGATTTGCCTATCAGTAAAAGCTTTCTTCATTTCAGGCACACTGGTTTTTTTTGCTCATTGACAACAATTATAACGGCATAAGAATCTGCAGTTGTTGTTGTTAGCTGCCATCTAGGTGGTTCTGACCCATAGTGACCTTATGCACAACAGAATGAAATCCTGTCTTGTCCTGGGCTGTCAAAGCATTCTTTCCTTCTCCGAGGACTGCTCTCTCCTAACAGCATATTTAAAGGATGTACGTTCCACCATCTTTCCCTTGAAAGAGCACTCTGGCCATATTTGTTCCAAGACAGATTGGTTTGTCCTTCCGGCAGTCCATGGTTCTCTCAATATTCTTCCCTAGTACCACAATTCAGATGCAAGGACTCTTCTCCTATCTTCCTTATTCAATGTACAACTTTCACATGCATAGGAGGCAAGGGAGAAGACTGTGGCTTGGGACAGGCACAATGCAGTCCTCACAGTAGCATCCTTGCCGTCAGTGTTCTTAAGAGGGCCTGTGCAAAGTTACCCTGTGAAACAGGTCCTTTGCTCTCCTGCCTTTGGTTTCTGTGTGCATTGATTGTGGATCGAAGTAAGACAAATCCTTGACAACTTCAGTCTTTTCTTCGTTTATCATAATGTTCTCTATTGGTCTTCTCGTGAGGCTTTTGGTCTTTACATTAAGTTGTAATCCACACCAAAGGCTGTTTTGGTCTTCATCAGCAAGTGTTTCAAGCCTTCCTCATTTCCAGCAAGCACGTTTGTGCCGTCTGAATATTGCAGGCTGCTAATAAAGCTTCCTCCCACCCTGATGCTGAACTATTCCTCATAGAATCCAGCTTCTCTGATTACTTGCTCAGGATAGAGACTGATGTGTAGTGAGAGGAGACAACCCTGTCACACACTTTTCATGCTTTGAAAACATGCAGTATAATTTTCAATTAGCTTAATAAAATGTTCAATTTAAAGAGCATATAAAACGATTATATACGTGTGTGTGTGCTTGTTAGGGAGAGAGAGAGAAATCTGCATGAAAAGATGAGGGGAACATTTAATTTTAATCACACATTTACAAAGAAATCACTCTTCTTGGAGACAACATAAGCGACTATTGTACATATGACCACAGAACTCCAAGGAGGAATATATAACTAGGGCGGAAACAAAAACATCATTCGAAAGACTGACTTTGCAGTAAGACCATAAGGAAGCTAGCAAATGCCACCTTGATATCATAGACTGGTTTAGTCACTTATAATTATCTTTTATTGAATTTGTGCATGTTTTAGTGTCAAATATCTAGATCCTCATGGCATGGTAATTGCAATTTATATCAGTGTGTCTTTTGATCTTAAAGCACTGTCTCTCATGAACAACCGAATACTGTGCTGAAGGAAATCCTTTTTAAAGTGAGTAACAAAGCCAGTGACTAAAATAGAAATAATTGATTCCAAATATAGGTTTCTTTCTTTAGAATTCTATAGGAGCCCTAGGTTCAAACATCAGTTAGGCAACCAATTATCTAAATACCATAAGTTGATTCTCTCCTTATCTTCAACTATTTATCACAACTCTGTTCTGATACAATACAGGCACATACCAGAGAATAACAGTTAAATGTCCCCTCTTCCTTTGCTAGTACCTATGTCTGAATACTGTAAAATTCTGCTGGTTTTATATCTTAACGATAGAAAAATAGTATCTTCTGTTCACAGTGTACTTTTGACCTTTTAAAATACTATTGATCATTTACTATTTTATTTTTACTTATGACAATTCCTTGAGGTTGAATGACATAAAATATTGAGTTAAGGCTCTTGTACTCTAAATATGAATGCCACTTATTCATATTAAAATGTATTTATCCCCAGTAAATGAGTAACTTTTCATTTGAGGTTAGTTTGATGTCAAAAACACACAATGAAAACTTAAAGTACCTTTGACTGATGAATAGTGGAGAAGAGATGCTAAACTCTTCAGTGTGACAATGAATAAAGAAAGGTGTGCATTTCTGGACTCCTTGGAGAAAACAGAAACAATGAGCAAAGATACTTGTGGTCAACAACCAACAGAGCCGCTGGAAAATTCCTTGGGCTGTCCTTCAGGTTGTCTGGATCCAAAATTAGCTGAAGCAAGACCTCAACTTCACCCTACTCCAAACGTCGTGTTTGGAGTTGTTGTTGTTATGTTATGTTAGGTTAGGTTATGTTATGTTAGGTTATGTTAGGTTAGGTTAGGTTATGCTTGAACAAAAATCCCCTTTGGACCAGTAGAAAGGATTGCATGTATAGACGACTCTCCATGGGTTCCCCAGATTTCCTGGGTGAGTCAACTTCCACCAATACCTGTATAATAGGTGGAATCTGTAAACTAAAATGCTGGTGTCAAGTACTCTATTTCCCCATTGGCAGGGTTTTCAAAGCAAAGCACTCAGGCTGTACACTGTTTCCAGAGAGGCCCTATTTCTTTGACACCTACCCAAATGGTGACAAAGATAAGGACTCTCTTGCCTTCTCTAATTGATGCACAGGGTTTGTTGCTCTCCCAAATCCCTACTGTTAACCAATAGTCTTATTCCTTTCCAATATATGATATTGTAGAGTTGGCACTGTGCCATGATACACGACTCATGGTGACTTGAAAGGACCCCTTTTGCATGATAACGCGATACTAAATCATTTGGATCGGTCATTATTCAAATGGGGATTTAAGTTTTTATAAACAGTTATTCAGAAATGGCTTGTTATCCAAATGAACCGACTCCTCAATTCAGACAACAGTGACTGATTCCTCACTGACATAAATTCAAGGCATATTTTAGAACCAGTGTCCATAAATGGGTAAAGTGTAGTCACAGTGAGATTCGCAACCAATCAAAACAGCTGGAAAACTTGATATGCAATCAATTAAATTTCTTATGTTTATCCACATAGAATGATGCAATCAGTTAATAAAAATTTTAGATAAGGTTCACATGAACATGATACAATGTTACAAAGGTATCTTGTACCTGAGAACGTCTGGGCCATAGAGTGGGAAGTTTGTAGAGCCAGGGAACTCATTCTAATGATATATACTTTTGAAGAGTTCCTTTAAACTGTGACAAGTCTCAAAAGAATCTCATTGGATTTATTCTTAATACCTTGAGATTTTATCTATCTTAAAAACCTCATTTGAACCATATCTACAACTGTTAGAATATGCTGTTATATACAGTTTTGATTATAAAACATTATCAACATTTTGATATTATAACAGATCAATATTTTAAAATAGGTATATAAGCATACATTTACTGTAGATCCAAAGATATATATTTAAATTCCTTGCAACCTATTAAAGATGTATCACTTATTTTTTAGGTCAATTATTATAAAAATGCACAATACACTCAAAACATAACGTTAAATGGTATTTTATGCAAAACTAAAATAAATGCTTACATTAAAAGTTTATTTTGTCCTCTTGTATGTGTTCAAAATTTCTCTTCATTTCTTGCTTTATGTCAAGTATATTAGTAACTACCACATTAGCTATAAGCTACAGATAAATATGCCAAGAAGATAAAATGCTTCCTATTGTATGATTTATAATAAAGGTATAGTGCTATGATTTCTATGTCTATTTGTATCTTCATAGTTGTTTATAGATATAAAATATTGATTATATGAAACTCCACAACAATGGTGTGGTTGTTCAGGATCCGTGTGTCAGCTACACTTGAAAGCTAACCCATGCACCAAAAAATAAGACACTGTCTGTTCTTTCCCCCTTATCACAATTGTTGTTCTACTGCTGCTCATTGCTTGGACACTGTGGAATCCATCTCATCGAGCGTCTTCCTCTTGATTGGTGATCTTCTACTTTACCCAGCATGATGTCCTTGTCCAGGGATCACTCGTAAGATGTCCACAGTACATGAGATGAATACATACATCCTTTGACTTCTTGATGGCTGCTTTTGTGAACATTGACTGTGAATCCAAATAAGATGAAGTCCTTGATGATTCAAAATTTTCTCCATTTATTATAATATTGTCAACTGGTCCAATTGTGAGGATTTTGGTTTTCTTTACATTGAGTTGCAATCCATACTGATGACTACAGTATGATTTTCATCTTCAAGTTCTTCAAGTTTTTCTATAAGTAAGCAAGGTTGCACCTGAGAATTTCTGATTCATAACAAAAATTGATAATAAGCTTTCCTCCAAACCTGATAACTGAATTCTTTGCCATATAATCCAACTTCCAGCTTTTCAGATAATTTTCTTTCTTTTTATTTAGGGCACCAGGACCAACGATCACTAGCAGCCCAGATAACAAAAATTACGCTTCTAAAATCTCTTGATGTCGATTCCACATGTGTGCCACTTAACAACAGAAGCCCTTTTTTTTTTTCAGATAATTTTCTCACCACACAGATTGAGTTAGTATGGTGAAAAGACACAGAGCCTTGATGCACATCTTTTCTGATTTAAAGTCAGTGGCTTGATGTTGTTGCTATTTTGTTGTACATTGTTGCTTGGTCTTGATCTGTCTTGTTTTTGTGCATGTTGTTGTCTCAGGCCTTTTTTGATAGGACAGGCTGGATGAACAATCTGGAGGAGAAAACAATGGGACTGACAGTTCCGGGGGGACATGGGAGAGGGGGAGGTAGGGGGAAGGAAAGAGGTGTTAACAAACCCAGGGACAAGGGAATCACAAGCGATCCAAATTGGTGTGGAGGTGGGTGTGGGAGGCCTGGTAGGGCATTATCAAGGGGAATGCAACAAACAGGAAGTGCTGAAACTCTGGTGGGGACTGAGCATGATAGTGGGACAGGAGGAAAGTCAAGGGAAATAGAGGAAAGAGCTGGGAGGAAAAGGGCATTTATAGAGGTCTAGATAAAGACATGTACATATGCAAATATATTTATATGAGGATGAGGAAATAGATCTATGAGCCTATATTTATAGGTTTAGTATTAAGGTAGCAGAAGGACATTGGGCCTCCACTCAAGTACTCCCTCAATGGAAGAATACTTTCTTCTATTAAATTGGCATTCTATGATGCTCACCTCCCGACACAATCACTGAAGACAAAGCAGATAAATAAGCAAATGTGGCGAAGACAGCTTATGGTGCCCGGCTATCAAAAGATATAGCGTTTGGAGTCTTAAAAGCTTGAAGGTAAACAAGTGGCCATCTAGCTCAGAAGCAACAAAGCCCACATGGAACAACATATTAGCCTGTGTGATCTCGAGGTGTCGAACGGATCACTGAAGACAAATGGGTGCATAAGCAAATGTGGTGAAGAAAGCTGATGGTGCCTGGCTATCAAAAAGTATAGCGTCTGGGGTCTTAAAGGCTTGAAGGTAATCAAGCGGCCATCAAGCTCAGAAGCAACAAATCCCACATGGAAGAAGCACACCAGCCTATGCAACCACGAGGTGTCGAAGGGATCAGTTATAAGGCATCATCAGAACAAAAAATAGTGAATGATGGGGGGAGTGTAGAGTGTAGAGTGGAGACCCAAAGCCCGTTAGTAGACAACTGGAGATCCCCTTGCAGAGGCGTCTCGGGGAAGAGATGAGCCAGTCAGGGTGCAATGTAACAATGATGAGAAATATAACTTTCCTCTAGTTTATAGCAATTATTTAAGTCTATTTTTACTTTATGTCAATTCAGAAGTCATTTATTAAACGGAGACTCCTGCCCTGTAGCTCCGGACCAGCACACAACAGCAAGGAGGGGCTGGGCACAATCATGACAAGAGCAAGGGTGGCATCCAGAAGGACAGAGCAGTTTACAGTATGGTTTTCATCAAGTGCATCAAGTTTTTTTTCACTCTCAGTAAGCAAGGTTGGGTTTGTACCTGAAAATTTCTGGGTCTTATCAAAAATTGACAATGAGCTTTCCTCCAATCCTGGTAACAGAATAAGCAATAATGGATTAACAGTTCATAAGAGAAAAAAGGATTAACATTCATTTCCTTACCTGTTACTGCATTAATCTAGCCTGGCAAAGACTAAACATTTTTTAAAATTATAACTTGTGTTTGTAGTTTTCTGGACATTCTGATATTGATGCAATTTCTCCAGCAATTTCTCTAACAATTATAAAAGGCAGAAGGGCATCTTATAAAGGGATATCTCCTAATACAGTTCTCCTGCAAATTAAATTTGAGAAAATTATCAATATATATATATATATTAAATACAAATAGAATGCTCCTTAGAAGCAAAGATGGCAAGGCTTGATCTCATGTACTTTGGACATGTTATAAGGAGAGAACAGTGCCCAGAGAAGGCCATCTCGCTCGGTACAGCATAGGGGGAGAGTAACACATGAAGACCCTTGATAAGATGTATTCACACAACGGCTGCCAAAACGTGCTCAGACAGACAATTGTGAGGATGGCACAGGAGCCGGCAGCGTTTCTCTCTGTTACACAGAGGGTCACAGTGAGTCACAGCTGACTCCACAGCATCTCACCGCAGCAACATCCATATGTGTTTTTGAATGAGATTTGTTAAGTATTGTTTTTAATGGCTGCCATTCTATAACAATAACCTGAAAAATTTACCCATCCCTTGGGATGGTGGCATTTTTAAAGGAGTCCCCTACTGTTTCCATGTCTTTCTCTCACCAGGAGAGGTAAGAAAATAAAAACGCATCTACTAAAATTAAAAAATTTAAAACCATCATTAGATTGAGTATTCAATTATCTAAACTTGCAAATTTATGTTAATAATCAAGATCTAATTAGAATTCCTCTTTATTTCTTTAGCATCTCATTTTTTAAAACTCCATAACAAACAAGCAACAAAATAAATATTTGGTTTTGAATCAATTCCTAGTTCCCACTCATAGTGGTCCCAAATGTTTGAGAAGAGAACTAAGTGGCAAAGAGGCTGTTTGTTTTACATGTACTTTTTTTAGGGCTAACCTGGAGAAAGTGTCATCTAATAGTTACAGAAGGTTACAAAGAGTTTTAGGGAGTAGTTGTACTGAAAGGCAGCTGCTTACAAACAAATCAAAACAAAAAATCTGGACATCCTAAAAGGGGCAGGCAATAGAAAAGAAATTTAAAAACCATTTAAATTTAAAAACAACAAAACCAATCACCGTGAACCAACACAATCGTTGGAAAGAAAAGTAAAACAGGAGGCCTGCGTGGAGCCCAAGGTTAATCCTTCTAAAGTGATAAAAAAAAGTTGGGGAGGGTTTCCCTGAACCTCTCCGCCCCCAAGTGACTGGGCCATCAGTGTGCAGGCATAAAGGCGGAGTAGCAAAGCAACTCTTCCTAATGGTGCAAATAACATCACAAATATGTCCTACTTTAAAATGATCTGTTCTTAATAATTCAGTTTTTCTTTTCCTGATTCTGAGTTTCTTTTAAGTAAATACTATTTTCAGTAACTGCTCTAAACTCATTTACCAAATATAAATGTTTTGCTTTAATTAGTTTTCATTGATTTTTTTTCTCTAGCATTACAGAATTAAAAGTCCTACAAAATATGCCAATTCATTTACAACAAAAGAGGCAGCATCATTTAAAGATCTTTTTCAAAATTCTTTGTAAACAATTTCAGAAACTCTTCAAATATTCCTCTCTGTCTGTTACTCTCTCAGGTTTTCATACGTAAGTGTGTCGTTTTGAGAAGAAAGTTCCTAGGTCTCCATTGCCCAGGAAGTCTACAGAGCCAGCAGCATGGAAAGCAAATGAAATGGGAGATGGCAAGGGCTTGCGGGAGTCAGCGCGCAGAGGCCAGGGCAGCAGGCTAGGCAGCAGCAGAGGTGATGGCGGAGGAGGAGTCTGGGTTATGGCCCTTCACTGCCAATGGGCAGCCAGGAGCCTGCATTTCTGTGGCGAGTTCAGCCTGGCCTAGGGAACAAAGGGGTCGGACAACATTCCCAGGGAGAAGAGATTGATGCTCAGTCAAAAGTACAGTCCTACAACATCTAGGATTTTAGCAGTCACCCTAACTTCCATAGGATGCCACTCTTTTATTTATTTTTTAAATTTTCTTCTATTATATAGGTATTTTTAAACTTGTTTTCTCCTTTTTAAAATTATGTATAACTATTATGGATTTAAGAAGGGGAAAAGGGTAGAAATATTTACAGACCTTTCACAACAATGCCCTTGCCTTGGGAATCCCTTTTATCCCCTCTTTGTCTTTCTCACGCTTCAGTTACTGAGTTTTGTATTTCTGATGCTTTCCCCAGGCAGTCACTAAAATGTTGCTCATTGTAACAATTCCTTGCAGACATGCAGTACAGAAAACCATAGGCAAGTGCCACAGGCTTGACCGAGGGTAATCACAGGGCCAAAGAACTAGGATCTTACTGGTTTGGAAGCATTGAAGCATTGTTTTCCCCTTTTCATATTTTTGGTTTTTTATTTTATTTTTATTACTTTTTTCATAGCATCTCTCTAAGCAGTTTCAAGAGCAGCCCAGAGAGAGAAGGAAGTTCATCCTCTGTGCCCACACATCTGCAGTAACAGTGTGCTCCTTTGGTCCCCAAATAGCTAAGGGAATGACAGATGCTCAGTAGCAGCCTCCTGGCGACACCCTGGGGACCAGGCCCTGCCACACCTCTTGTCCCAGCCTGCCTCCAGGAGCCCCGGGGCAAGAAAAGTCCTGGAATCATTCAACAGCGGGTCTTCCCAGTCCCCGCCCTTCAGCCTCACCCTTTGGTTTCCTGTTATTTTGCTTTCAAGTTGCCTTTTCTCTTGTCTGTGCTTGTTTTTGTTTTCTCATTCTTCTTCACCACCTTCATCTTCCAGACAGATGTGTTGTGCCCCGAACATGTGCCATCTGAACTCCATAGACATTCTACTCTCCTTGAAGAAATGCGACAGTCACAGTGTCTGGCGTCTTCAGCTTGATTGATATTGGCTAATATGTCAAAGGGGTCGGCCAACAGTTCTCATGTATAAATGAATATAGGAAATGTCTTGTTTTTTAATGCAGCCTGTTCAGCAGCCTGTTTAATGTGAGACCTGGTCGCTCCAGCAGTGCTCAGTATGGGTCGAAGATTGCCACCTTTGGGCTGCTTCAGCTGCACCTGGAGTCTGGAAGCTGAAGTTCATGGCCTGGATGGAGGTGGAAGCTCTTGAAGCTGCGGTGGAGGAGCTTATTGGGCAAGGAGCTCCCTGACAGGAGAAGCCTGGAAGTGGGAGGGCACAGGGTGCTGGCCTTCTCCGTCCTGTTGCGGAATCATTGGCTGTGGCTGAGGAAACGCCTGGTTTATCTGACCCTGGGCAGCAGGATGGACAGCTCCACGCCTGCCCCTGCCCTCTGTCAGGGCAGTGCCAGGGAGGAGCCCTTTCGGGGGGAGTGGTGGAGGCTGTTGGCAAATACAGTTTCCGCCCCATGCTGCCCATTGGCCTGTGGGAGGTGGTGGGTGAAGCTGTTATTTCCTATGAGGGGAGGGACTTTAGTCTTGGTTGGTGCAGTGATGCTGGGAGGGGTGATGCCACCTGAGGGGGGCGCGGGGGAGGGTGGCCACCAAGCCTTTCATGTTGAGGGCAGCCATCTGCTGCATCTGAGCAGCAACAAAGGCAGTCTTAGGGTTCAAGTAGTCACTTTGGCAGCCGAGGCCATCAGGGCCACTTGCTGCTTCATCAGTGCCTGCACATGGGTGCCATAGGCTCTGAACAGGCTGGCCGCGGAGTTGAAAGTGCTGAATTTGCTCCAGGTCTGTGTCAGTGAACTTGACAGCCAGACTAGACGCAGCTCCTGCACCATCGGGCTGCCATGCAGGGTGTTGCTGGCGTAGGAGGAGTACTTCTCACAGACACACCCCTTGCTGGGGGCATCAGGCCTTGCAGCAGGGCGCTCTCCTCCACATTCCCTAAGGCCTGGCAGAGGTGGTTCGAGTCCTCCTTGGACTGCTGCTGTCGAACACGCCCACAAAAGAGGGTTCTAGCCCAACATATGGCCTCTTTCGCGCAAAGGAATCTTCAATAACTGAGTTTCTCAGGAACATTGTCGCGTTTTTCTTCTGAGCTCTCTCTGACTGGACTTGAACTTCCAGCCTCTCTAAGGCATTGATTCTCTGCGTCGATTCTCCACAAATTAACCTTTTCTCACATTAGGCCTTAAACATTAAATACCAGTTTCCCAAAAAGAGTTTTTTTTTTGTTTTGAACTCATGTAATTTGGAGTGTATGTTATGAAACTCCAAGATTCTATGCACTCTCTGGTTTTTAAACGGCCCCTGTGTAGCTGTCATTTCTACAATTAGATTATGAAGGGCGTGCTAAGAACAGTGACATATAAGTACTAAAACATATATGTTGATTTATGGTATAAATTTATGTGTTTATTCAAAGAAACTATTCATTTCCTTTTATATAATTTCAGATACCAAGGAAATATGTCAGAGGTTTTCAGCCTCTGATTAAATGGCCAAGTGGTCTCTGCTACAGTATGTTTCCCAAAAGGCACCTCCGTCTGATTGAGTTGGCTATTTAGGTTTTCATTCTCCGCATTTGAGCTATTGAGAGGAGTTTCTAATATTGCAAATGTCAACGTAATACATAGTTTGCTAGCACTCTCTTAACAACAAATAACATTAAAAAATAGATATATGACTTCAGATCTTTAATGGTGACCTGAGGGATTTTACATAGCATTGCTGGGCTACATTTATATTTTTAAATTTGCAGTTATTTTAAAAGCTCTCTCATTTACTTTAGTGACATCCTTTCTTAAATTAGGTGTAATGGAAATAATAAAGCTACTTTATGTGTGAGTCACATTTATTGCTCTCCTACTGCTTCATAGGTATTATTTCATTTTACTCCTTCCACAGATGACAACTGTTTATTATAGATGTCTTATAGCCATGGAAAAAGAGGTAGAGAGGTCCAGGGACTTCCACCAGGGTCACAGGGATAGCAAGTAGCAAGGTGCTGACAAGATAGTCCATCTTCAATTTCTCAGTGCTACCCAAGGAATCCAGTGTTCAAAAATAAGCTGTCCAGTTGTGCATAAAACTCATCTGAGAAGCATGTAAATCATGTAGATTTCTTGACCCCACACTAGGGGAAGCTGTGTTTTTATGAAGTTCCGTGGAGTAATACAAAACAAAGTAGAGAAATTTCATTTTTGCCAGGTCATTTGGCACATACCATTTTGGTGAGAGCGTAAGGAAATTGGGATATTAGTATATTGTGGTGGACAAGTAAATCGACATAACCTATTTCAAGAAAAATTTAAAATGCATAACAATGTAAATGAAAATACCCTTTGCTCCTGCAATTACTCCTGGAAAATTTTTCCTGAAGGAATATCAAATAACTAAGAATATGTATTCATTGAAAGTTATCTAGGAAGGAACAGTTTATAAAAGCAAAATAATGGGTGAGGAAAACAAAAAAGATTTAACTATTGAGAATTAGTTAAACTATATGACCCATCCATACATAATATTAAGTATAGACACTAGAGAAGACTCACCACCACACCCTAAGCCCAACCATACCCCCTACCATTATACCATTTTTAACTTATAATAACCCGAGTGGACAGAGCTACTGTTTGGTTTCTGAGACTGCATATCTGTATACGAGTGGACATCCCTCCCCCAACAAATTTTACCCTCCCAGAGCAACTAATGGGTTTGAGTTGCCAACCTCAGAGTCAACAGCCCAACAGTGAACTCATTGCAAAGGATGGTAACTGCTTTCACCTACCCAAATCATTCCATCCATTTTAAGATAATGTTTTGTTATGTCTACCTCACATTTCTGATCAATGGAGAAAATAATTTGTTCCAGGCACTTTTATTCAACGTGGATCAATAATTGGCATTCATGGAAACAACACTAAAAAAAAAATCAAAGATCCTACTTCATTGGACAAATCTGCTTCAAACGATCTCGTTAAAGTTTTCAAAAGCAAAGCTGACACTTTGATGAGTAGGTGAGTCTGACCCAAGGCAAGATCTGTCAATTGTATGTTCATGAACGTCTGAGAGCAAACATGGAACACAGAAGAAGGGGTATGTTCAACCTATGAGGTTGATGAACAATACTGAAAATATCGTGAACTACTAGGAAAATAAACAAAGTACCTTGGAAGAAATATAACCAGAATGTCTCTTAAAATTGAAGATGAGACTTTAACACACTTTTGTTTCTGGCAATATTAGGAAAGGTTGTTTGCTAGAAAATGACATCAGTGTAGTATCGCAGAGGGCCAACAAAAAGAGAAAACCCGTCAGATAGATGAATTGCTACAATAGGCCTTTATGGCGTCAAACATGCCAATGATTATGTTGGTGGCTCAGGAATGGGCTCAACTTTATCCTTTTATACCTTGAGCTTGGGTTGACTCCAGGATAACTAACACCTCAAAGAATTATGGTTAAAACCAAATAAGATGATATTTATTAAACATCCAGCTTACTGCATGACACATGAGGAAATAAATTTTACCAGGGGTATTGAAAGTAAGGCTATTATAATGATTATTAAAGGTAGTGGGCTATTATCATTATTTAAATTAGTAGCTATAGTAGTAGTAATGGGTTATTTAAAAGATTAGATGGGGCTTTAAGTGCTAATATGAAAAACTGTCCAAGATAAAATGAGTGAGGAAAGAATGCTACCAATGTAGATATAGTATGAACCCATATAAAATGTCACAATATGAAACACCACATATAAAACTGGTAAGTAGAGGAATAATCAGATTATCCATTTATGAACTATCAGAGTTAGAATTGGAAGTACACATGAGAATTTCAATATAATTCAATTATTATCCCTTCTTTTTTTCTAGGGAAGTAATATTATGAAATAGTTACTGGCAAGCTTTCTAACAAAGAGAAAACCTTACCAATGTGGAAAGACACTAAGAAAACAGTGAAAAGAGGATTTGAAATTTGGATTCACAACTTAAAATGTCTCTTCCAACTAACAGAACTGAGCGCTTCCTAGCCTTACAACTAGAAGTAGCTGAAGCAGAGGGTCCAGGGTAAAACCGCAGGGACTGGGCAGACTGATGCTAGTTGTCAGTGACAGTAGAGTGATCGCTATGCAAATATTTATATTGAGATTGTTATAACTTTTTGCTAGGACTCTGGATGCAATGTTCTACAGATGTAGAGTAGATTTCCACCACACCTGAACAACCTCCATCTTTGTTATTCTTGAATGCAGTTTTACAGAAATGCAAGTGGTTTAGGGGGACATATGGCATCATTGTAGGAAGCACCTGTACTTCCAACCAAAACCTGGTCATGATGTAGGAGAGTGGAAAGAGGGGGACTAATAAGAAACTTATGAGTCGAAAAGTTTTTAATTTTCCCTTTCTGCTTCTTTGAATGTTCTAATTTATTTGCATAAACACATATTTTTAATGATTAAAATATTGCTATAGATAAAACAAAATCTTAAGTTAATTTTGTGAAATTAAGTATGAAAATCATTAAAGTACCCATTTATGAAGTATCTGAGTTAGAATTTGAAGTCTACAGGAGAGTTTCAATATACTTCAATCATTACCATTTCTTTGAATGGTTTTGGAATTGGGAACAAGCTGAATTATATACTTACACGTATAAGACAGTTCTGGTGTCACCCACTTTCCCAGCATCCCCTACTGTAAGGGTGTCATATCCTCGTTCCAGTTCAAACTCTTCAAAGGCAAGTTTGATGACCTAAAGGAAAGGTACAAAATATTTAGAGGGACAGAAAGTTTTCTTGACTTTAAGCATGGCACATTTTCAGGTGCAGTAGTAACTTTTGCTTTTGAATTCCAATGTGTTTCAAATACTCATCAAGACTGTACAAGGTGCTCTAAGAAGCCATATAGCTAATTGAATACATTTGAGAACATTCAATTATTATATTGAATAGAATTTGAAATTACTGTTACTAAATCCAAGAAAATCACTATCAGTTCCAGAAAGTGAAATTCAACATCAATTATACTTTAAGCCAAACATTATCAAACATTTAACATGTCTAGTGTTGGGGATAATTTAAATATATATCAATTTAAGCTAAAAAAATGTTGATCATAGTTTGTGAGGACAGCCAGAAAAAGAAACACACTATAATAATTACCTGAAAGTTACATATGCAGATTTTAAGTATGGGTCCAAATTAACATATGAAAAGATCTTCTGAGTTTTGAAAGTTATTCTCCCCATTTAGCTTTTCATAAACTGGAAGTTTTACTGTAAAGAACACTTTGGCATGTTGATTGATACCATGACATCTAAATAAGACTAGCTTCTTATGATATAGAAAGAGAGTAAGATTCAATGAATTGCTCAGTTTTTTGATACAACAGAATAGCCAAATATAGAGATGTTTTCTCAGATGAGATTCTAAGATGTCTGTGTTCGCTTCGTTTAACTCATCTGACAACATGATGCATTTGTCTAGAGTTTTGAGGAGGTTGGGATTGTTTAAAAAAAAAAGGTAATTCAGACAATCTAAACTATAACCATTCCTCTACAATTTTTAGGGGGCTTTTAAACACAGGAATTTCTATTTTCACAAAGAGTTACGGCCTCAGAAATACAGGGACAGCCAACACTCTGTCCTCAGGGGTCACTATGAGTTAGCTGACTTTGATTCGATGGCAGTGAGTTTGTTTTATCTTTTAAGAGTAAATTGAGAAAAATATACAAAATGAATACTAGATGACATAGTTCAGATAATTTGTCCTATCCAATAGCTTGCCCATATAATAATTCTCACTTTAACCATAAGTTAAAATCCCCCTTTAACCAGAAGTACATACTATCAAGTGAAAATTATTAATTTATGAAAAATATAAAAAATGTATTTAATACTCAGGTACACGGCAATGAATATTGATGCAATCTTGTGCATTTAAAATTAAATCACTTGGAAAAATATGCTTTGTCTGTCACCCCCCAGGTCTATCCGGGTTACAGGAAAAAGGCATATGCGTAGATACAAGAGCAAAAACAAAGGACACATAATTAAATGCCAATGCATCATCTCAATACAACAAAAAGTAACTCTAATAAAAGCCAGAGATTTTGGCATTTATAAGGAAAAACATATTACCTGCTAATATTTAGAAAATAACAGGGAAAACTTAGACTTGTCAACATTCATTCTACTCAGCAAAATAATGAAAAACAGGAGCCGAAAATGTGTCCGGATTACAGCATTCACAAAAGCATCTTAGAACCATTGTGCTGGTCAGTAGGTGGCAGTTTGTAAGTCTTAAGCATCAGCATAGAGATCGTGAAAGCACAGTGTATGGCGGTGGCGCCTTTGGTGTTGCTGGTGATGCGTATGTGTGTGTGGGTGGGAGGTTGGACGCTGACAAACATGTTCTAGGAGTGGGGTGGGGAATAGCCCTATGGAAGTGATGGCTTTTCTTTAAATACATCAAAGTAATTCAAGTATAATTAAAAAAATCAAAAGCAGAAAGGTCACTGCAACGGTAGCGGTGAGAATACACAGAAGGAAAGACTGCTGCAGACAGACACACTGATGCCCTACTGCGATGGTAGAAAAAGTCATCAAAGGCAAGCTTAAAGTGGGAGGAAGGAGAGAGAAAAGGAGAGGAAAGGAGGGGAAGGAGTATGTGGGAAAGAAAAAAGAGCAGAGAAGAAAAGCGGAAACTAAATTGGGAACACTTGGAATGGGATGTATTCAAGAGTGACTTGGAGTCTATGGAAGGGTTTCAACTGCCTGTTGGTTAAACTCGAGAGTAGTAAGTTGGTAAGTTGGTTAGCGAGCGGCCTCTGCTAACCGCCAGGTCAATGTGTGCCGTTCCAAGCGGGCTGCGAACAGGTGTTCTGCCCGGCAACACTCTTTTGGAATAAATTAATTGTGCTTTTTTTGTTTTGTTTTGAATTCTTACTAAAATTAGTGATGTATCCATTATAATTTATTTTTAAAAAGTGAAACTATTTCAGAGTGTAGTGTTTGTATGAATATATTATTTTAGCAATTTGATTTGAAACAGGTGTAAGGTTTGATAGGCTGTTGGAAAAAAATATATTACACATTTAACTTAGCACCTGATGATGGATTTACTTTATTTTTATCTTCCTCCTTACTCATTTTTATACCACGATCTAATAATTAAAGAATAAAATAATTAAAGGATCACTATGAAGACCTGGATATTTCCTGTCACCTTTTTGTCACGTTTACTAAGTCATGACTGGAGTGAAGCAATGATAATGCATTAAGGTTTGAGGGTCACAGCTGGCTGATTGTCAATGAATCACCGATAGGGGTCACACTACATAAATGAACTTTCATTAGGGCTGTAAAAATTGCCATGTTGTATTGCTTTCAAGTCATGACAAAGGTTGAGAGAGAATTTATTTATTTTTAGTCTCAACAGTCAGCAGGGGCTATTGTCAAATGAAACCTATTAATTGCAATTAATTCTTAGTTTATAAAAAGAAAGAAAATGAAAATGGAGGCCCAGTCATGTGTAAGGACTTTATCTTTATGACGTATAATGTAATATGACATTCCACTAATATATCAGATAGTAAAATAGAAATATATAATTTATATCAGACATCCCCAGGTCAAATGACAGGAGAAGCTGATGATAAAAACGTCTTTCCGGTTGTGAATGATTTAGTTATATGCTGTAAAAATGGCTTCCTATGTGATGTAACCTCTACCTTCCAATCTGAATTGGTTCCCTACTGCCTATTTATGATCCTACATGTGGGGGGAGGTTAAATGGGCAGGCTTTCCCTCCCCTGAGGGAATCAGTTGCCAGACTGCTGTCTCATCCCTCCACAGGGGTGGGCCTGCTCCCTGCCTCTGGGGACAATGGACAGACTCTTGTAGGAGGGGTTTACACCCTACTGATAATGTTCCTATGGAGACCTAGAGACCACCCCCTAGACCACCCACTCATTGCTGTGTAACCTATAGTGCAGCCCCTTCCTGTGACGTATGTCTTTACCTGTAATTAGTGGGCTGGATTGCCCCCAAAAAGTATATAGGTGTAAGACTTCAAGGACTTCTCTCTCTGACTCTGACCCTGAGCTCCTTGCTGCTCACTCCCTGGTTACTC
The DNA here is from genome assembly GCF_000313985.2 of Echinops telfairi. Lineage (NCBI taxonomy): Eukaryota > Metazoa > Chordata > Mammalia > Afrosoricida > Tenrecidae > Echinops > Echinops telfairi. Next base: position 7,176,427 of record NW_022103906.1, read on the forward strand.
CCCTCTCCCTTGTTCCCTTTCCCTCCTTCCCTTCTCCCTCTCTCCACATGGACCACCAAGCTAGGCTGAGGTGAGCAATGTTGCTATGTATCATGCCTGACTGTATTATTGTATTATCTCTCATGTTCTTGATGACTTTAATATAATGCTTATATATCTCAACCGTACAATTGTGCATTACTGAACCCAGAAGTAGTATTACTGAACCAGTGAGTTCTAGTACCGGGTGGGGCTGGCCCCTCACCCTCCATCAGCGTCATTTTATTTTTTATTTAATACTACACCTACAGATGGATCTTCTACTTTCTTCAAGTTCCTATTTAATATATTTTCCTTAGCAATGGCTTCCCTGTCTATTCATTCAAAATAATTAGTCTGTCAGCATTCTGTCTGTTTCTTTCATAACATTTCATTTTCCTTGAAAAATTCCATATTGGTTTGCTTGTCTGGCCTGTAATGCCAGACTGTAATGCACATAATGCACTGTAAGTGCCCACAGGGCAAGCTCTCGGTCTGTTTGTTCACCATGTGTAATAACTGGCCCAGTCTTCAAGGGACTGCTGCTCTCCTACTTTGTCCAGGCCATAATGCTGAGAGTGACACCAGATAGAGAAGGGACAAAGATCCAGCCTCCTAAACAGCTTATTTCCTGGGGACATCTTGATAAATACCAACTCATTAGAGAAGTTAAAATTTGACTGATGAAGTTTCAGTAATGAATATAAATAAACTCTTCCCATTTTCAACATCAAAATAGACTCAGATTTGTGAAAAGAGAGAGAACTCAATCTAGGATTTGATATACTTTAGAGATACTTTTTTTCTTGTATTGGCTGTTATAAAACTAATTTCTATTGTAAAAAAAAGACATTGTTCACTTTTCTTAAACAATATTTTTTTTGTTTTTTCAAATATCTACTCTAAAAGGAACCTTGTCGTCACTGGCAGTAAGGTCAAGACAGTGTTGGAATGCTATCCACAGATCAACAGTTCAAATCTAACAGCTGTTCCGTGGGACAACGGTGAGGCCAGCTGCTCCTATGGGAACTGTTAGCCTCAAACCTTACATAGGGTTGATTGATGTCCATTGGCATCAACTCAATGGCAATGAGTTTTGAGTTTGCTTTAATGTAAGATTATATATATATATATATTCCAGTTCATACATATATGCAGGGTTTTTTCCTAAAGGAAACGTATTTAAACGTGTCTCTGTGATAAGTGGATGATTGCAGCCAAGTTCTATTAGCAACATGCTTAGTTTCTTTAGAGTGTGGTCAAAACAGGGTCTTCCTATAGGATAGGCTGAGCCAGTTAAATTGAAGTCAGTTCAGAAGGTTATGGCGGGGTGTTCCAAAGTGCTCAAAAGATATGCTTCCTTTAAGGACACAGGGAAATGACAGGATCTTATGATAAATAACTTTTCAAAATATTACATTTATGAAGAAATGGTCATTGCACCAAGGAACTGTTTTCCATCATAACAATGATCACTCTTCAAGGGTAGCAAGAGTTTTCTGAGAAGAATTTTGTTGAGAAACCTTGTCTCATTCACCCTGTAGCCTTGATGTTGCCCCTTCACATTATTTTTGTTCCCCAAACTCAGAGAACATTGAAAAGGAATGTAGTTCAAGTATTTGAGAATGCCAAAATTGATCATTTGCCTTGCTATGAAAAACACAGAATTTTTTTTTTTTGAAGAAAAGTCAGAGAATGCCACCCACAGAAATGTAAAGAACTGGGTGGGGGATATATTGAGAAGCAATAACTTCATAGTTCAATTTTTTTGGTTGTTGTCTAATAAAATTTCTGGAATCTTATAGTAATCCTTTAGAGTTATTCTTATTTTTAGCCCTATATAATTCTTTAGTTTATTTCCCCCCTCTAATTCCAATTCAGTTTGACTTTGTACAGTATGCACATTCCTTGCGTTCTAAGTCTCTTGTAATTAAACGAGTATACGACGAAAAGACTCAGAGTCTAGTGTAAACGGTGGAGTCTCGCAGAGAGCTGCATGACCGAGCTCATCTCAGAGTGTGACGTGTGTTTGAAGGAGCAGCTGAGACGTAGATACCTGAAAAGATTTTCTGGGAGAGATGGCATGTGGGTACTAAAGATGTCTAAAACGTGCTGTGGCGCTGAGGGTTCCTGAATTTACACAACGTGGTTTTTGTTCATTTTGCAATATTTTAAATAGATATATAAATTTTCCTCTCCTAATATTCTACCCCAATATGTTAACTTATACCTAAACCTAAGGAGGACTTGAGGCACAGGAGCTAAGCGTGTGGTTACTAACTCACAGTTGAGGTTCAAATGCACAAGTTCCTCCTAAGGAGAAAGATGTGGTAGGCCGCTCCATTAATATGAAACCTTAGTCTATATTTGGAGTTTGATAATTTGCTGTTGTTGTTGCTATCATGTGCCATAGAGTCAGTCATGAACCACATACACAACAGAACAAAGCACTGCTGGTCTTGAGCCTCCTATATTTGAGCCCATTGTTGCAGCCACTGTGTCAGCTCAGCTCCTTGAGGGTCCTCTTCTTTTTTTTTTTTTTTTTGCTAACCTTCTTCCAAATACGACATTGTCAGCCAGGGCCTGGTCTCTCCTGACAACATGTCAGATGAAGTCTCATCATCCTTGCCTGTAAGGCGCATTCTGATGCTTAGAATTAATATGGACAGGTTTGAAATTAATAGCATAGGAGATGAAAACAGGGTGTTCCGGGGAAAAAAACACTGATAAAACTAGGCTGTAATAGACTTAATTCATTAAATTTCAAATTATTTATCAGAAAAAGTATCTACTAAACTGTGAACTCCCTCATAAGGAGCATAACAAATCTGTTAGGACATCAATAATGTTGCAATACAAGCAATTCATTACACATTTTAAAAGAAAAGTCAGTTTTCATTAAATGAAAATTATCAAGCAAATTTTATAATTGTTACATATATATAATTTTAGGCTCTAGCCTGAAATTCTAAGGGCCAATATTAAACAATATAATTAATAATAAAAGACAGTCTCTCCATGTATGTACCATAGAGACTGAATAAACTTAAATCTAAACTATGTAAGAAAAACACATGTAAGCCTTCATTTCTGCTATAATTTCTCATATTGTTTCTAACTTTCAGAAGAAGTAAAAGGACTTCAGGAAAACATTATCTGGAGGCTATCCTTGCTTTACTACTGGCAACTCAACAGTTAAGTGTCCTTTTTATACTACAATTCAGCATATTATTAACTAAGTGAGGGATCATATGTCACTTTACATGGAAGCTATGGTACTGTCAACTGGTGCCACAAAACGTCAAAGTAACATGATTCAGTGACAGGGGTGGGGGTGAGGAGAAATACTTCCATGTAGTAAGATGTACTTCCTCTGTATTGTAGCCAACTGGTGGTACAACGGATTGGGTGGCAGGAAAAGTAGGAGGGTATTTTTCTCTCCGTGAAATTCACCAGCTGATTCTCCAGAATTCTGCACATTGCCGAACCATCTCCCTGAGAGTAGCTGCCAAGTTCCTTCTTCCAACTGCAAATGATCTATAAAGGATCTCATGTATGTCTCTCTGTGCTATGTCTACACACACTTAGTATCAAGATTTTCAAAAAGTCTGCGCCTCCCATCTACAGGGCACTGAGAATGAGTTATTGAAATGACTCAGTTTAGGTTCCCACGCTCTCTCCTTTTAGACAGTATTGTTGTTTTTAACGTGGCAGGAAAACAAAAGCAGCAAGTACAAGAGTGCTGAAACAAAGACAATCAGGCAACGTGGCTTATTCAATGACGCCCTTAGGCATATTGTTATCAGTTTCATCATTTGTAAAATGAGAACACTGCTGATTTCCCCACAGGTTTCAAAAACTAAATGGCAATGCAGGTAGGGTATGTGAACCTTCCAGGCATTTAGCAGGCATTCAATCAGTGGGAGCAGTTTCCATTATTATCTTTGTTCTTGAGAAATCCTCCCAGCTACATTCTAACATGGATCTGACGGGATCTCTGTGGTTCAGAAGATTTGATAACCAAGAAAAATTCTGGCTCTCACATCATCACACAATAATTTCTAACTAGAATTTTTTCTTCAAATTTCAGATAGAATTTCTATATGCATCCTTTCTTTTCTATTTTGCTCAAGAAGTGTTGCTTAGTAAAGTATTTCAATATGAAAATTATGGATTCTAAAACCCAATGTGATGTCTATTCAATGTTTAAAAATAACAGGATAGGGGTAGTGGGAAGATGATAGTGACTAGCATTTAAAAAAGAATCTCTCAGGCAAAAATTATCAAAATTCTGAGAGAGAACTGAGACTTAGAATAGGTTCAGTACAAGAGCAAAGACTAACCCAACCACAGTGGCAATAAACAAAGTGTAAGTAGTAATGGGGAAACAGGGAACATGTTTTCAAAGTAGCATGAGAGAATAAAGTAGTGAGGGACCTCAAAAACTACAGTTATCTTTGGAAGTAAGCAACCAAATAATCCCAAATAGAATTTTAAATTTTATTGGCATATGTATGAAAGAGAATAGCACATTTAATAAAAATGAGACACTGGAAATTAAAAAAAAAATCAAAATTCTGTATCTACTCCTGAATGAACCCAAACAAGACTCTCACTGCCATCAAGTAGATGCCGACTCACAGCAACCATATAGGAAAAGGTAAAATGGCCCTGGTGAGTTTCTGAGATGGTATTGTTTATTTTTTTAAGATTGAAACTCTTTAGGGAGTAAAGAACCCCGTCTTTGTCCTTGGAGCAGCTGGTGGTTTCTAACTTCAGACACTGAGGGTCACGGCCTGTGGCAGTTACATAATCTGTTGTCAACTTGAGACATGAGAGTGAAGGGCGGTGTTTAGCCTGTCAATTCAGTCACAGCTTGATGACCTCAGTTGGAGGCACGAAGGAGATAAATAGCTCTCTGGAGGTGAGACACACACTCACTCCCTGGGAGACATTCCTGCTGACAAGACACATGGAGCTACCCTAGAGCCCTGGTATTAGAGGAGCCACATGGAGACCCCTGCCAGTGTTGAGATGTTTCCACTGCCATTGGATCCACAAGACTTCCTACCCACTGGCCTATGATCTTCCTGCATTTGGTATCATTGCATGTGTTGTGTGAGTCTGAAAAGGAATTTACAGACCGATATCGAACATATGGGATAATATCAGACTTATGGACTTGATCTGGACTGGGTTGGGATGTTTTCTCTAACATACAATTACTCTTTTATATAAAGCTCTTTCTTATACACATATGCATGTCTGTGTTTCTCTAGTCAACACAACCTAAAACATAGCCCAACTCGTAACCACAACATCAACATGACTAGACGCAGTAAAATTCTGATTTAACATTTACAGCACATTGAATCAATCAATAGAACATGTATATTTAACATTTGCATGGACAGAAGTTATGCCCCAAGAAACGGCCATTTCAGGGAAGCAGGCATTTACCAAGTGTCTTTGTACCCTTGAACGATGCCCTTCCCCCACAGGTAGTGGGGCCACCCCAGTCACAGAGAGAGTCATTGGGAATGTTTCCCACATCCACCTCTTTTCAGAATAAATTTGGAGGTAACCATGAGTTTCTAGTCAGGTAGGTTAGCATTATGATGTTAATGGTTCTGGTAATCTACTATATTCATATTATAAAAGGATCCCTGAAATAACTCTAGTGGAAACTTCCCTGGCAAGTTTAAGGTAGTCTTATCCTGCCTCTTCTTTGTGTGCTCTCCATGATGTGACAGAATCTGAGATGATAATGTTAATGAAGGCGCAGGGACAAGAAGAATATTTGAAATTAAAACACAAAGTCAGAGTAAAGGAATTTAGAATCACTGAAATGTTAGCTAACCACCTCCATCTTGGTGGCACAAACCATCACACAGTGCTTATGAAGATGAAAATGAAGTGGTGTCCTAATAACTGGGACTCCTAGGCATCCTCTACAGACAGAAAGAGGTGGAAGGTGAGAGGAAGCAGCACCAATTCGTCCCTCCTCTTGTAGTACCCCAAATTAAGGTCGACCAGCAAACTAGACGTATGACAGACTGGGCAGAGGAGCAAAAGCAGTGACCAAGACCAGAAACAGAGGCAAGAGAATTTCTCTTGTAGGACAAGAACCCAGAGAAGCTTCTTTCTTAGTGAAATATTAGGTTTCTTGGGTTAGAAATACCTCGATCCTTGGCTTCCAACAAAAAAGAATTCATGCCAAAGCCTGGTTTGGGATCCAAGTGAGGTTTTATAAAGGATAGAAGTGTCAGGGTTTTACACAGGCACCCTAAGGGCATTTCACACCCGCACGTGGACACCTGAGGCCAGAGAAACAGCAGCATGGCCAAGGAGCACCTGGGAAAGAGAGTGCTGGTTTGGAAGTTTCTGGCATTATGTGGCCCTCCACTGGGAGGCATGGTCGATGGTACTGGTTGACCCCATTGGCTGAATTCAGCCCACCTGGCCTAGATTGGGCCAATCCAGGAGTAGCGCCCACCTAGGTTCATTGCCCCTTCCTGGATTGGAGGCTGAATTTGGAGCATGGCCAGTGGACACCTTGGTCCCTGTTCTGACTACCTAACAAAATCTTTATTTTTACATAGATATTGCCACAGAGACCAATAATAGCTGGTACCCTTTTATGGACTATATCTCACCCTCAGCACTATTTTCCCCAGACACTGAAAACACAGCATCATCTAGTGGGCACAGAGCATTGAGAACTGAAGTTCTCAGGCTTGTGTGCCCCCTGAGGGAATCTTGCATGCCTTGTAGGAATCTCAGTTGTCCCACAGGAATCTTGCAGGCTCCATAGGAACCTTGTGGACCTTGCAGGAACCCTTAAAGAGCGTTGGCATGCTTTCATGTACTTGGATCTATGGCTTCTCCTCCTAGGATCCTCTAGTGAAAATCTCAGTGTTGCCTCTACCAGGCAATGTCTCATGTCTCCTCAGACTTTATCTTTCTCTGGACCTCAGTCTGGTAACATTTGGCAGGCCAAAAAGGAGAAAAGGGGTACAATGGAAAAGGACACCTCATTCTCCATCATGATGAGATTGGACCAGAGTCTTCCCCAGACAAGAAAGATAAGTAGCCACCAGAATTCCTGTTAATTTAGTGCCCTATCTGCCTCTGCTGAGCATCCAGTCAGGCCCCAGAGGTGAGAAAATCTTTGGTGGGGAATATTTATTCTCTTTCTTTTCTCCTTTGGTCTCGTTTCTCTCAGCCTATTTATTGTCTTATGTGGTAACAATTTAAAATCCTCTGTAAGGTCCAGGTTGCATAGGAAGTCCTCTACCATGTGAAAGATGATGGAGAGAAACAATGGATGGCTCAAACTTCTGGGGAGCAGTTTAAAGCCTCTGCACTGCACCGTGAAGGACAAGGGGTACCTCCACCATCTGGATGGCAGGGCGGAGTCTGCTGGGCTTCAGTTTTCTTGGCATCTGAGCTCTTCCTTTGATGGACCTCTGGAAGGTCTGTCGGGATGAAATCCTTTCATTGGTTTCTGTGAAGCTGGCTTTGTCAGTGTCTCACCATCTTGCCCTTAAAAAACAGGTTTCGGCTTCCTTGAACCTGTTCTGAATTTTACTGGTCTTCCTGTTCTTTGGCCCTGTATTGAGAGTACTGTGAGTCTGAAGTGAAGAGAAAGTTTCATTTGATTGGTGTGTGTGTGTGTGTGTGTGTGTGTGTGTGTTTTCATTAGAATGCTCACTGCAATCAAGTCAATTCCGACTTGCAGCTTGGATCTATGGCTTCCTCCTAGGCTCCTCTAGTGAAAATCTCCAGTGTTGCCTCTGAACAGGGTAGAACTGCCCCTGGTGGGTTGTGAGACTGTAACTTGTTTTATTTAATCATTTTATTGGGGGCTAGTACAACTCTTATCACAATCCATACATCCATCCATTGTGTCAAGCATATTTGCACATTTGTTGCCATCATCATTCTCAATTTGAGTGTTTTAACAAAGGCTTTAGCTTACTTTATTCTTAGACATAGGGAAAAACAAGCAGTGAGAGTGTCTGTTTAATTTCTGAATTCAGGGTTTTCACTACACCCAAGAGGGGTCCCCATTTTGAGATTTCTTCTGACTTTTGGATTATTATATTTGAACTTTGTTCTTTTTTTCCTCTTAAAAAAGCCCAAAAAACATTTTTTATGGTTTTTAATAGGTCAATCTTTCTAAAGAGTACACTATTTTAAATGGTATAACGAAGCCTTCTAAAACTTAAATCTTGATAAAATGACAATTTTTACCTACTTAATGTATTCATTACATGAAATATATATGGGTATTTCTTTTCTTTAGGAGCTCAGCATTGAATTTATAGCAGATACTTATGGATTAAGCTTATAATAACATAAGTAACAAATTGAAATTATATGATTGGTACCCAAGAAAAACAGAATTTTTTTTCAAAGTTATGTATTTACATTATTTTTTTAAATAACCTTATAACCTTCAAAGTACTCTCCATTGGACTCAATATATTTGTCAAATCTGTGATTCCATTCTTGGAAACATTTTTCAAACTCATCTGTTTGGATGGCTGACAGCACCTCCCTCGTTTTTTTCTTTAACTCTTCTACATTGTCAAATCGCTGTCCTTTCATGTCCCTCTAAATTCATGGAAACAAAAAGAAGTGATACAAATTGAGGTCAGGTGAGTAAGGTGCACGAGGTATGAGAGGCATGCTGTTTTTTGCCCAAAACTGCATGGTCATGATGGCAAAACCAGTCCCCTGTCTGCCTTTTTTATCACACACTGCAACACAGTCTTTTCAGAACCTCTAAATAGAAAGCTTGATTAACAGTCTGACCTGGTGGAACAAACTCCAAATGCACTATGAGTTGACATTTTTGTCCATTCAGGAAGTTGACAGATGTACAGAATGACGTTTGTCATCAATTGACATCTCATATTTTTGAAATGAGAAAACCACTCACACACTTCAGTTTTTCCCATAGTACTGTCCTTGTAAACTGTGTTTAACATCACAACAGTTTCTGCAGCATTTTTCCTGAACAGGAGAGAAAATTCCACAGCCCCACACTGTTCTCTTAAATCAGCCATCACAAAACACAAGATTCTAGCGAAACTGCTTTTATGAAAAAATTCACTGTGACCGCATAGAACCTGCCTAGGTGATGCCACTGGGAGCACTAACTCAGAGCTAGTTGCTGGATGCTGGCCTAGTAGGGAAAATGTGTACCTATGAAAGCTACGGCCTGCCATATGCAAATCCAGTTTTTTGGGGGTACTTCTTCTGTTTGGTGTCTGTGTGTGCGTAATTTAGAATCAAGATCTTAAGTATTCTGCATTTATTAAATTGAGATAGAAAAGTTTTGTCATAATTTGAGCTATTTTCAAATCTAATGCCATATAGATTTTTCTGTTAGGCTGTATCTTTATGCACTGGCAGAAACAACCCACTGTTAAGAAAAATAATGTGGGCTTCTACATCAGGCTAATTTTCTCCATCCGTTTTTGGAAAGATGGAAGCAAGAATGCCATTTTGAGAATTATCTGACCCTCAAATGATCTTCTTTACTGGGTTGACAATATTTATAAATCCCAGAATCCAAAAACACAGGGAATATCATCCCTCTGCTTCCTTCCTCCATTTTCTGTACCTTTATGGAATCTAGCAGGCCTCCAGAATTAATAATTCTTATTACCTGTGGACAGGAGCACCCAAAAAGTGTACAATGTACCAGCAGCACAGAGGAAGGAGTTTCCCCAGGTGTAGATCCACAGGGGAGTGTGAAGGCGTGGGTTATACAGTTCTTGTTGTTGTTGTTATTAAGTGCAATTGAATGGGTGCTGACTCATAGTGACTTTATGCACCAAAGAACAAAGCACCGCCTAGTACTGCACCATCCTCACAATTGTTCCAATGCTTCTGCCCACCTTTGCAGCCACAATGTCAATGCATTTCCTTGAGGACCTTCCCCTCCTTCGCCGCCCCTCCACTTTACCAAACGTGGTATTCTTCTTCAGGGATGAGCCTCTGAACTACGTGTCCAAATTATGTAAGATGAGTTCCCACCACCCTTGTCTCCAAGGACCACTCTGGCTGCACTTCCTCCAAAATAGATCAGTTTGAATAGTGACACTAATTAATTTTGAAATCCCTGGTTTGAGAAGGGCCACATTTTTTTGAAAAGGCTGTAACATAAACAGAAAATTAGAGTATGCTTAACCTTTAAGATGATTACCTCTACTCTATTTTAGGTGAGCAACCAAACTTCAATGTTTCCAAAGCCACCTCTGGCATGCATCCCTAAAGTGTGGGACAAGACTGAGCCCTAAAAAGAAAAAGAGTGATATTATTTTGTAACACAACTTGGCCTCAGTAAGTTAGGCAGTGAGAAATTTTGGTCTGAAATGGTAAGCTAAAGTAGAATACCATTTACAACTAAGCTTACTTTGCAAAAGAAAAGGGAAATGAATAGAGGTCCCTATGTGTAGACTTTCATGACACTGCGGGTGCTCCCAAACTGGGCGTGTTCTTCTTCCACAGTCTGTGGTACCACATGAAACCATTAGGGTCCAGGCTCTATTCACTATGAAATACTTAATAGACAAACTGAGCATTTATGCAGATTGCCCAAGTAAGGTTATAAAATAATGAAGCAAGGTAACTCTATTTTTTAGTTTATACTAGAAAGATGTTAATGTAATCTTCCAGGAGACCCTAATGATCCCAGAAAGTGAAACCATTAGGGGAAAAAAAAGCCAGTGGCTTATGTCATAGTACATATACAAAATGGCAATTACCCACCAGGAACAGAGGCAGTGTCTTATATACATGCCCACTGGAACTGTGACATGTAGGATGCGTCATGTTCAAGAGAGGATATGCTGTCTTGTCTTCTACATGGGATGAAGGATTCTCAAAAGAGACTAATCAATTATAACAATCTAGCTGTCACTGACCAAGGCTCTCAAGAGAACTTGGCAGCCTTTTAATGAAGAATAAAAGAGACCATAATTAAACATACTAATCTGGATCATTAGAATCCCATACCAAAGAGAACATTAAAAAAATAAGCTTATTACTCAATCTGTCCCAGATAGCATAAAGAAATTACAAAAGTTACAAGTGGGTCCAGAAACCCTATAGATATTTCTAGCACAGTTCAAGAACTGTATGGAGGGTAGTGGTCTGCCTATAGATTAGAAGTGTATATACATTTGCCTGTTTAGCATTAAACATTAAACATACTCTTTGCACTAAGAAAGATGAAATGCTTCTTTAAATTTAAATCTCAACTGTCTACTGCAAGAAAAAGAAAGAACATTCAAAGTCAGGGCCTCTGAAATCACGGGACTTCGTTTGGGTTGCTTTTACTTCTGAGGCTCCTCAATAATTGACAACCTAGGTCTATCATACATTTACCATTAGTTGTCATGATCTTTGCTTATTATCATCTGACCTATGTCCAGCAGGTTATGTTTTACCTTAGTGAATAACTGCAAAAAGTCTAAAATGCTGCAAAATTCTGTATTGTACCAATCATCTCATCTCAATTTCTTTTTTGTTTTAGGGTTTTATTGGCACCTCATCCACATGCCATACAATTTACCACATCCCTATACATTTTATTCTTCCTTGTACTCATTGTTATTTGTGCAATTATTTTTTTTTAATTTTGGGAAAAATATACATAACAAAACATTCTCCAATTCAAAATCTTCTACATGTGTCACTGTGTCTTTGATTATATTCTTCATGTTGTACAAACATTATTAATATTCTTTGCCAAATTATTCCACCCCATAAACATACACTCAGTGCCCACTAAGCAACAACTCTTCCTCCTTCACCCATGGCAACCATTGGTCAAGATTTTTCCCAGTAGTTTTCTTGGTATGGTATTCATATATCATATAGTTCCATAGTTAAATCACTTTATGAAGAGTTTTATATACATGATTACAATCTGTTCTAATGCTCCCTCCCCTCTCCTACAATCATAGTTGGCTCCCCAAATCCCTTCCCCTTCTCACCCCCACCCCCAGTCTCCAGGTCCCTGAAAAACCAATGCATCAGTTATTGTCTCTACTCGTTCACTCCTTCTGTGCTTCCCAAATAGGGAAACCCAATGATAAAAACAAAAAGAACAATAAAACAAAAGCAAAAGGGTAAGAAGAAAATAATAATATAATGATAAAAAAGAGTAAGAAAGAAAAGACCACCATCAATATTTAGAAAGCTAGAGAAGAGATTTTTGTCATGGAATAAGCGAGAAATAATTGAGCCTAGAGCAAATTCATTCTTGGGTCAAGAAGGAGGTCAATTGACCAAGTATCATACTATAGCATGGTTTCAACCAAGTTTGAATCAAGTTTACAATCTCTGTCTGATAGTCCTTCGCCTGTGGCTAAAGGGTATCTGCCAGAGGTTTAATTTTGGCTCCCACTATCCTCCATAACCTTCTACAAATTGGTGTTTACCATTTAAGCTCTGATACTTTTCCCTTCATGATAATTGCATTTTGTTATTGTCATTTTTGGATCACACAGACTGGTGTGCTGCTTCAATGTGCACTTAGTTCATGCTTCACTTAGATGGCTGCTTGTGTGAATACAAGCCTTTATGACCCCAGATAATATCCCAAGTGATAGCCAGGCACCATCTGCTTTCTTCACCACACTTTGCTGTAGCACCTTTTTCTTCAGTGATCTCTTAATGAAGGTGAGTATTGAGCAGGACTCTAAGAACTAACTGTTCTTGGATTGGGGCTAGAATTAAGTGGGAGCCTAGAATCTATCTTCTTGCCCGTGTTATCAATGACTCTGGTTAATTTGATGATCATTGAGATAGTTTATTGTGCCAGCCTGGCCGATAAACACAAGTAGGATTAAGTGAAGGGCAGAGAGATAAATGGCTTGGTGAGTTTTGCCTTTCTTGTCTCTCACTCTTTGATCATCAGACCAGTGTGCGGCTGCCTTGCTTGTCCTGTGCCTCAATTTAAAGGCTACACTACCTGTGGGACACCTAGCCTGTGGACTGTGTCGCTGTAAGTTGAGGTCCCTTTAAGAGATCGCTGGAGCTGGGTACTGGCAGTTGGTGACCTGGCTGGCAGTTGGTGACCTGCCTTCTGATTGGCTGCTGTGCTGACATAGCCTACCTCTCTCTATAAATAGAGGAAGATCTGACAGCAGACAGGACTTGAAGGAGTGCTAGTCTCTCACAAGTCTCTCACGGGAGTGAGTTGAATTGAGCCATTTGTAGTGCTTTATAATTTAACTGTTTCTTTCTTGTATTATGTATTTATCTGTATATGATTTAACAGTTCATTTCTTGTTATATATCTAATTATCTTTATAAATAAATATCTTAAATTATCAGCAATTTGGTTTTATCTCTCTAGAGAACCCTGTCTAACACAGTCATATAATGACAAAAACAAAAAACAACAAGAACAACAAAAACAAACAAAAGACAGACAAGTAAAAAACAGAAATAAAAAAGAAGAACACTCTCAACATCCCCCTGAGTTATAAGGCAATTGCATTGATAAAATCAATAATTTATACAATGGAATACAATTTAAGGTACTGTTGATATGAGGAATTTACTTCAACTTAGAACTGCAATCTATGAGTGTGGGCATTTCCTTTATCATTTCTAACAAGTGCCGACCCTTGCCTTTCATAATAAAACCTGTCATATTCATATAATTGAAGTACTAAATATATGGTGGTTCTGGGTCATCTTTCATTGGATGCCTGCTAAGCCAGGGTTCCCCCACAAGGTCCAATTTTTACCATTTCCACAGTCTTGGGGTGACCCTCCTTTGCTTCCTCTCGCATCAGAGTATTTCAGTTCTAAGTCCACCTAGTTTTGAGGTAGGACCCAGTTCATCCAATTGAGTCCCTTGGTCATGGCCCTTGCAGGATGCTGTGTTGCTTCTCAAGTCCAGCCTCTAAAGTCATTATAGTGTTTAGTCCATGGCATGGTTCACTAGGGTTAGGTAGGAACATATTCATAGAGTCTACCCAGGAACATACAATTAGGTTTATTCTCCCCTTAGATTCCCTACAATTATTGTTTAGCATCCTTTCTCAATGTGATCACCTCAATTTCTTTATTTAATTGAGTAGTGATATTTATTTTTATATAACATTACAATTTTTAAGTCAGTTACTGAAAATTTATTAACTATTGATCAACATCCTCTCTTATGAGTGGCTCATTTCCAAGCATAATTTGTTCATCCTTACATGTGATAATTATTACATATTTCAATAATCAATATTAACAGAGTATAATAAAAAATTATTCTAATTGCCTATCTACTTACCTTTTCTTTTTAGGGCAATAGGTTTTTGTACCAAGAATGTTTTGTTAGATTGTTATAATCCATAGTGCTGGTAACTTAATGGAGTGTTGGATTTACCACAAGAATTGCTTGTTCTGATAGGAAGTTGCCTCTGTGGGTCCCCCATCTAAAACTATCATTTAATTTTGCCTACCACTTTAAATGTTTATAAGCTTTTATCTCATACAATCAATATGAAAGTAAAGACTTCCCCATCAGTAACCCTTAACCTACCTATCTGTAGTACCATGTTTCAATCTCACTTGAGAACTGATTAAACTAGTTCTCATCTGACACACAATTATTAAAACAGAAATTCCCACAATCTCATGGTGAAAGTGGATATTTTGTAGCAATACACCAAGACTTTCCTCAAGATATAAGTAGGTGGTATGGAGAATATTAGGATAAACTGGCTAAAACTTCAGTCTATAACTGTAACTCTCACTCATGTTGCTAATAGTGGATGCTAAAATAATTTCAACAATGTAGAATTGCAGCTGTCTTTTTGTGATAATTCCATAATGAAAATTTGATGTTATATGCAAAATTTTCTAGTTCCTATATTTCCTCTGGACAAGCTTTATGCTTCCCTTATTGACATGAATTTCTATGTGATGGATCCAGTTGCACTAGTTTAAACTATCCCCCTCTAATTGACAGACAATTGATGTAGGCACGCTCTTGTGGAATATGCACACAGTGCACTTTGGAAACACTGGGCTACCTTTAGATGCTCATCGTAAAGATGCCAATAAACCCTGGAACATTGATATCAAAACACTCCATCATCCATGATCTCTCCAAGCTGTGAGCCATCTATGGCACCCAGCAGACATCGACAGTGACCAAGGAACACACTTCACTGGAAACAGAATATAGGAACAATTAACCTGGGCATTTCATCAAGCCCACTGCCATTGAGTTGATTCTGCCCCATAGGAAGGATATAGGACAGGGAATAACTGCCTTTGTGGGTTTCTGACACTGTAACCCTTTACAGGAGTAGACAGTCTTATCTTTCTCCCTTGCAGCAACTAGTGTTTCCAAACTGCTCACTTTGTGGTGAGCAGCCCAATGCATAAGCACTCTGCCACCAGGGCTCCTGCACTCTGGCACTATATCATAGTTTAGCACCTTCACCTCCCCTACAATGCCAACTTTGCTGGACTCACGAAACAGATGAAGCATCCCAAAGCTAAACTGAGATGTGATCCCCAGTTACTGCAGCAATGGACCAACCAACTCTCAGAGGTCAGTTATACATCAAGAGTACCAATGTCCAACACAACTTAGTGCCTCTCAATTATTAATCCAAAAAAAAAAGCAAACCATGTGAATCCAAAAATCTGGCAAAGATGAGGAATAGCTCTGCCTGGGAACTACCAACCTCTTCTCTTGCCATTGCCCAAAGTTTCAGCCCCAAGGCAGACCATTTTCTCTCTCCCATGGACATGGCAAGTCAGTTTTGGTGACTTGATATTTCAGTTCCCTGGTGAAAAGAGCTAGTTAGGGTTGCAAATGTTACCGTGGCTACACTAAGTAACCCCTCAAGTTTGCAGGTAAATAATCCATGTGAGGGGATGATCCCTAAAAAGACCTCAGTTTTAAGCTTGTGGAGTATTCGAATCCTGGGCTAGCTGTACACTGGCCTCCTTCTTGAGAGACAAGTCTGGGGACTGCCCAGCCTGCGTTCACTACCACGGTGTGTATATTGCTAGACAGTTATAATTTACTCATGATTAGTGTCTCTCAATTCTCCTGCTTTTCACCCCTATTTTATCCTATTGCCTGGTTTTCTAACCAGATGGGCTGCGATGGTTGCTGAAGTGAGAACTCCACCAGACTTGGAAAATGCCAACTTCTTCAGCTGTCCGTTTGCTGTGGAAAGCTGCCCCAGCCAGTGCCAGCACTGCACATAACTATTGGAACTGCAGAACCAGTCAGGATTGGGACGACTGTCCCCCTTCTCCTCTTCCAAGCTAATCAATTGTGTATCCACTGAACTGTTTTCTAACTGATTTAATTCAACCCCTCCACCCACCACAATACGTAGACTGTGCTGTTGTCCATCTTGGGAATTCTTAGTCTTTGAGTGATTTTTTTGTTTGGGGAATTATTGTTGTAGTTTCAAACTGCAAATCTCCAATGCCCAGGCCTGAGGCATAATGACTGCTGGTAACATTATAAGAGCCATTTCCGGGGTGTTGGAGTGGGTTGTAGGGACACTAGTTACACTCTAAGAAATGGCCACTTCAGCTAAGCAGACACTCCCTGCCTTTGGCCCATTTAGAGGCAACCCTTCCCCCACAGGTAACCAGGGGACTAAAGCCACATCCAAAAGCATTCTGAATGCTTTCTGCTTCCTTCTCCTTCCAGAATAGCATTGGACCCAACAATTAATTTCCTGGTGAATGGTTCTGATAACCCACCTCCTTCAAATTATAGTAAGATCCCCCAGAATGATCTTCCTAGAGGAAATTTTCTTGTCCAGCCCACTGCTTCTGGAAGCAATGTAGCGTCCTGCTCCATAAATCCCAGGCTGCAAATACCCCAATGTCTCTCAGATTGGGTTTCACTTTTTTGGTTTCACAGCACCTATGTATGGCAGTCTCTCTCTCTCTTGGGGTTGAGCCCAACAAAGATCCTTAACTGGAACTTTGAAGGACTAAAAGACAAAAGCATTACACAAGAAAATTATAAATCTATAATAAAAGCCAAAGATATTTAAGTTTGTCAAGAATATCTGGAACAAAAGGTACAGAATCAGTCACTAAAATTATAATGGAAGACATTTTTATAACCCATTATGAAGTTTAAAATAGAGATTAAAAGTAGTTACTTATGGCTCTATTTAAAGAAAATAATACAGTAAGTGAAAGATAGACATAAAGAACTGTTGAAGAAAACCAAACTAATTCTATACTCAAACCAAGAAGATTAAGTTGTTATTATTAGAGGCTGCTGTTATTATTATTAGAGGCTGTTGTTATTGTTAGAGGCTATTATGGCATTTGTTGTTATGATTAGAGGCTGTTGAGATACTTCCCAGCAAGCCTGGAGCCAAGCTGAACTAAACTTTGCTTGACCTGCTGTGTTTTCTTCACTACCAAAGGCATTCAAGTATGGGAATCATAACAAAGTAGGGATAGCATTGCCAGAAAAAGAAAAATACTAGAGTGCCAATGTGTGCTCATGTGGATTATGTTTGGAGATATACAAGTTAAATTTAGTTTTGTATTTTCAGCGACAGTAAAACCCTAGAGGCGATGATCAGCAACACTGAGTCTCAGAGGAAAAGGAACAGAATGCTTCTCTTAAAATGGTCATTCAGTGAAGAGGTTAGTTTATGTGAGAGGCAAGAGAAAATCTTTTAAGGTTTCTAACTGCTTCTGGTATTTTATTAAGTCATTTGTACCTTGACTAAAAGATAACTTCAAACAATAGGATGTATTTCTTAAAGAGTTCCGTGTACCTAGAAGACTATTCTGGTTAGATGTAATGAAGAACCATCTAAAGAAAAGTTATACACACTTAAAGGGGAGGGGTTGAGTTAATAAAAATGATCTCTATATATTTAAAGTTAAATAAATTAATGAAGTAGCTAACTTATCCCAGCAGTACCAGAGACCAGACTTGGCCTCTCCAACTGTTGCCAATAAGCACACAGAGAGAGCATATGTGAGCAAATACAGGACACGGCAAGCTGCGTATCCCCTGAGAAGCGGGTAGGAAGACAGAGCCCTTGGACGCCGGGACGTTGCCAGGATAGTTTTACCTATTATGGTCGATAACCTGAACGCGATGGTGAGATGTTTGGAACACCTCGCACTCCCATTTCTTTTCTATGCTCAGTCTTCAGAAGAGCAAAAGAAGCATAGTAGTTCTTGGATTCTAAAAATTATCCTGGAGGAGGAGGGCTTTATACATGCTCAGAAAAGGGAACATGCAAAGTAAGAAAGTATTGACGTCTCCAGCATCGCATCGGCTGATGGGTGAAGGGGAGAGTAATTAGCAATAGTCTTTCTTCAGACTTAGATCTACGAAACAGTAATTATACAGAAATGTTCATGTTTCATTAATTGTAAACCATGTCTATAAATATGATTTATGTAAGAAAGGTTTCTTATATTTATATTTCTATCAGTAAAAATAGAAGAAATTGTAATAACATCATGAATAGTTTTAAAATATTATATCATAAGAAAGCATATTCAGAATAATTTATTACTTAACCCCAAACTAATTCTTGGTGGAAAAGAAAGTTGGATCTTATCTTTTTTTTGTCCTTTGTCTCCCATTGTTCATTTTTGAGCTCTAATACTATAATAAGTTCTCTTGATCTGAAAAGTGTCTCTTTGTCTGCAGTTGGCCTGGCTATAAGTAGCTCTGGTGCAATAGTGGTTAAGTGTTGGGCTGTGATCGCCAAGGTTGGAAGCTTGAAACCAACAGCCACTGAGGAGGAGAAAGCTAGAGCTTTCTACTCACATAAACATTCTCAGAAACTGACGGGGGCAGTATTAAACAGTAAGTGTATCATTTTAATTGTAGTTTCAGGATGTTTCTTTATATCAGATTATATAAATTCATACCTAACAAACTTCTTAGTGTCTTTAAGTGATACAAAAATGCTCAAATGTTAACTAGAAGATTTGCATCTACCAAAGATTTTTCAGGGGCTCTGGTGGCTGTTAAGCTGCTAACTGCGAGGTCAGCAGTTTGAAACCACCAGATGCTCCAACAGAGGAAAGCTAAGACTTTCTCCCGTCATCAAGAATATAGAGGTACACTCTTGGACACTCACAGGGGCTAATCTCAGGGTCACTATGACTCAAAATTGACTCCATGACAAGGGCTAGAGGAGCCGTAGTAGAGGTGCTTTGGAAAACCAGTCAACAGAGTCCAATTCTGCTCTGATACACGTTGCTCATGATGTACTCATGAGCTCACAAGCATTTCTGCATATAAATTCCAGTTTTCCCTCATAACCTCATATTAACTATTTAAATTTGGGCAAGTTATTTCCTCACTCTTCTATGCCATAGCTTCTTGCTCTTATGGGAACTTAACATAAGTGTTTGGTAAGTAAGTAGAAACTTATTCCAAAAGTGTCTACACTTACAAAGAGTCCTCAACAAGTAAATCTCCATGTCTACACTTTAAGTTCTAAAACTGAACATGGACATGATTATACAACTATGTTTAATGATTAGAGAATTGAACTGGATGATATGTGAGTCATATGCCAATAGAACTGTTAAAAGTAAATTTAAAAAACAAAGTAGATTTATTCTTCTTCAAGGAGCTCTTCATGAAAATCAAATGAGAATTAAATATAAGAAGTGTGAAACAAACAGAAAAAGTCATCAACAAAGGAAGCTAGATAATTAGAAGAAAATGCAAAGTGAAATTGCTTTCTGACAAAGGGAAAGAGGGAGGCAGGGAGAGAGAGAGAGAAAGAAAGGAGAGAGAGAGAGAGAGAGAGAGAGAGAGAGAGAGAGAGAGAGATTAATAGAGATTAAACCAAAGTCGGAGAGGCAAATTGTTTTTGAAGCTTTCCCTCTATGAGCACCACCTGTGGGTCACTTTATGCTAGTGTGGAGGCTTGGATGTTCCACTGATGCCAGAAGCCCTATCACCAACATTTCAAACACCAGAATAATCAACCAAATGGATAAGAAGTTCTAAGCCAAAAGACTAACAGAAAGGTTTGGTAATCAATTTCTGAAAACCTACAGATCACAACAGAACACTTTCAGACTCACTCGCTTGTTGTCAAGCAAAAAAAAAAAAAAAGTAGTTAGTGAAGTTCAAATACAATGAGGAAAAGGATGACACCCTAGGTGAGGTGGCTCAACAGAGAAGACACAAGTAGACTGAAACAAGTGAGTAATAATTAGTATTATGCAGATCTTGATATTGTTTTTATCTTCTAAACATAGGTCACCATAATTAGAAGCCAGCTCAATGACAATTCTATCGTCTATCTTTCTATCTCTCTATCTATCTATCATCTATCTATCTATCTATCTATCTATCTATCTATCTATCTATCTATCTTCTACCAAACTATTCATCTATTATCTATCTATCATATCTTAATTAGAGATAAATAAAAGCATTTTCAAAGCTTTAATTAAGTTTTTTACTAAACTCACTGGCATCTAGTAGAAAGTCTCATCTTTTTCTCACAGAGCTGGCATTGGTTTTGAACTTCTGACCCGCTTTGCTACCAGGGAATTTCTGTAGCCAAGTTTGGACCATAATTTTCATCATTAATTTATGACCAAATTGGGGCACATCTATTTGCACTAGGGAAAGCAAGCCTCAATTTACTAACCTAAACAACCATTGCAGAAACATTGGGATCATTATCAATCATATCTATTGTCTTGGAGCCCTGGTGGCATAGTGGTTATGCATTGGACTGCTAACCACAAGGAGAACAGTTCAAAATCACCAGCTGCTCTGTGGGAGAAAGAGGAGGTCCCTTACTCAAGTAACGAGTGATAGTTCTGGAAACCCACAGGAGGCAGTTCTTCCCTGACCTATCCAGTCCCTATGAATCAGGATGGCGTCATTGTTAGTGATTGTTATTTTTTTATTTATTTTTTTAAAAGCTCTATGGTAAAATGCATTGCTCTGCTACCATCAAAGGAGATAATCTAGTTAACAATATGTCACGAAGCCAAAAAAAGATGATGTTTAGTTTAAAAGCCTGCACATTTCATGCACTTGTTCTCCAAATAAATCAAATGGATAACATATGTAACTCATTATATGAAGAATGTAAAATAAAATATTATAATTGTCCTAATAAACTGTGGATATAAAGATTTGGAGAAGAAACATTGGGATTTCAAAAGATAGTTAGACATCCAAAGTTCTAGTAGATTCTTGAGGCCAAGAAAGAATAGGTAATTAAAGAGTGAGAGTAAGAAATAATAGTAAGAAAATAGATTTTCACCTATGATTTTCTTTATGGTACAAAAATGAGTTTTAGCCAAAAGATAACTAATAATCCATAGCTCAAAATTTATGAACATTATTTAATGGACTAATTTCTATATATGACAATAATCTTATCTTATAAAGAAAGTCCTGATTTTTTAAAAAATTAGTATTCTAACACTAAAATTAATTTATACGACTTCTGTAATTTTCCCCATCTAATATATAAAGAACCTTCTTCCCTATTTCCTGGGAGTCTATTAGTTAATTCTTTATAGTGTATGAATTATAAACCCTACAAATATTACAATTGCAATACAAAAGAAAGAGACAATCATTAAAATGAACACAAAAATTATTTTAAATATACTAATATTTAACTAAATATTAATATTTTTAAAATAACATGAATACATTTTATTACATTATTGGAGGAAAAACCTCAAATATGTTTAAATGTATTTCTTTAATTTTATTCCTAATTTTTATAGCCATTGACATATCAAGTTGTTTTACATAATTTATGTTTTCATATCAGCATCTGATTTTAATTTCACCTAGGTGCTATATTTAATATTAGTGTTTTTTTCCCATTAAAATGCTGTCTTCCTTTAATACATGATGTCCCTGACACTTTTCTAATCAAATTGTAACTTAGAGTAGAAACATAAGAGGAACATATTTCTAATGTTTTTTGGAAATTAGGGAAACATGCCATAGGGTCTTCTCATTATGAATATCTAGTTCTTAGTATCTTTGCTGTGAGTAGCTATGGTAAATAAATTATTTGAGTAGATCTTTTAAATATATGGAAATGCTCTTTGAAAATGAAACTTTGTCTGAATATTTATATCTAATATTTTAAAAATTTGGTACTATACCAATGATTTTAAACGCCATATTTCCCAGAACAACAATTCAGCTAATAAATGAAAATTTTCATATATTTAAAAAATCATGTTCATCGATGTTACATTCATTTTGAATAGGTGTCAAGAATCAAAAGGGACTTGCAAAAGTACTATTTTCTATGCAATTTTAAAGATTTGTGAACATTAAATGTCAAGTACATTTGACAACACTATTTGTCCTTAATATAAATAAGAGCGCTGTCCCTGCATTTTGGTGGAATAAGTGGTGTGGATAATGATATCTGAGCAGGTGCTGTCATTTTGGTCAAACAAGCTACATAGCAATCCTGTGTAACACGAAAGAAATCAGAAATTGTTTGATGACCATCACAATTTGGGCCATACTTAGATACTTCAACATATATTAGTCAGAGAAATTTCCAGAGGAGGAATATGCAAAATTATTTTTTGCTCTGTGTATCATTGGAAAACTAATGAAACTAATGCATATAACATCAGGGAGAAATGACAGAGAGAGTCTGCTCTTCTTTGCTCAGTTTAAGAAGGTTATAGAATTGTTTACATTTTAAACTTATTACAGTACTTCCATGGATACTGAAGGCCATTAGGGATAAACCAATAGGCAAGAATATGCTCAGCATACCTGAAACTGAAAGAACTCAAGAAAAATTCAATCCATGAATTGTAATTTAGAAAGATTCTATAGGCGAAATGTTGTATGATGCAGGTAGTATCAAGAGAAGATGAAAGGAAAATGCAGAGTCACTGTACCCAAAATAGTCTGCCGTCTACCATTTCAGGAGGTGGCATATGAACCCCAACTAGTGGCACTGCAGGAAGAAATTCAAACTGAGCGGAATGCATCAGCCAGAAGCAAGGCTCTAGGAATTGAAGGAATGAATCCTCATTGTAATGTTTCAGAAAGCTGAAAAAGCACTGGAAGCACACACTCATCCAGGCCAGGAAATTTGGGAGAGAGCTACTTGGCCCACTGACTGGAAGTTGGCCATGTTTGTGCCCATTCTAAAGAGAGGTGACCAACCAGAACGCTCAGACTGATATAATTTATATCAAACACAAGTAAGACTTTGCTGAAAATCATCCAATAACAGTTACAGCAGCACACTGACAGGGAACTACTAGAAGTTCAGACTGGATTCAGAAGAGGATGTTTAACAAGGGAAACCATTTCATTGCTGATGTCAAATGGTTCTTGGCTCAAATCACAAAATACCAGAAAGATGTGTGTGTTTCATTGATTATGCAAAGGTGTTCAATTATAGGGACCATAATAAATTGTGGATAACCTTGAGAACAATGGGAATTCTGGAACATTTTATTGTGCTCATTCTGAACTCGTACGTGGATCAAGAGGAAATTGTTTGAAAGGAAGAAAGGAGCACTACATGGTTTAAAGGATAGAAAGATGTGTGTCAGGGTCACATCATCTCTCCCTACTTGTTCAAGCTGTATGATGAACAAATCATCAGGGAATCTGGATTATATGAAGAATCGTGTGGCATCAGGATTGGAGGAAGGCTTGTTACCAACCTGTGATATGCAGATGATACAATTTTGCTTGCTGAAAGTGAGGAGGAATTGAAGCACTGTTGAAGAAGGTTCAGGATTATAGCCATCAGTATGTATTACAAACTCAGTGGAAGGAAGGCTCAATAGGTAGCATCATGATAAATGGAGAAAAAGTTGAATTTGTCAAGGATTTTGTCTTACAGGGATCCAAAATTACTGCTCATGGAAGCATAAGTGGAAATCAAAAGATGTATTACATTAGGTAAATCTGCGGCATAAAACCTCTTTGAAGTATTGAAGAGCATGGATGTTTCTTTGAGAAGTACGGTGAACTGGACCTAAGACATGGAATTTTCCATTGTATAATATGTGTGTGAAAGTTGGACATTGAATACGGAAGTCCAAAGCAGAATGGATACATTGGAATTATGGTGCTGGAGAAGAATATTGAAAGAACCATGAACTGCTAAAAGGACAAACTAATATGGATTTGAAGTTCAGAGTGCTCCTGAGAGGCAAGGATGGCAAGACGTGGTCTGACATATTTTGGACATAGTATCAGGAGAGACCAGTCCCTGGAGGGGCGGCGAAAAAGAGGAAGGCTCTAGCCAAGATGGACTGGCACGGTGGCTGTATCACGGGGGTCAGCCATGGGGAAACTGTGAGGATGGCGCAGGCCATTCTGTGTTTCATTCTTTGTGCGGAGGGTCACTATAGGTAGACCTAACTTGATGGCACCTAATAATAACAACACAGAAGGATATACTAACTTGGAAGTTAAAAATCAAATATTCTATGAGAAAGTAAATAATATTATTCAACATTGATTAATTCACTTGAATGTTTGGATTTTTCTGCCATTATCTACTTATTACAAATACACTGTCAATAATTACGTTGGGCATTGGAATCCCTATAGGACAGGGTAGAACTGCACCTGTGGTTTTCTTTTTTCTCTCTTTCTTTATTAATCATTTTACTGGGGACTCGTACAGCTCTTATCACGATCCATACCTACATCCACTGTGTCAAGCGCATTTGTACATTTGTTGACATCATCATTTTCAAAACATTTTCTTTCTACTTGAGCCCTTGGTATCAGATCCTGATTTTTTTTCCTTCCCTCCCTCATGAACCCTTGATAATTTATAAATTATTATTATTTGTTCATGTCTCACACTGACCAATGTCTCCCTTCACCCACTTTTCTGTTGTCCATCCCCTGGGAGAGGGTTATATGTAGATCATTGTGATCAGTTCCACCTTTCTCCCCCCACCGTCCCTTATCCCTCCTGGTATTTCTACTCTCATTATTGGTTCCACCCCTCCCCCCACGCCCCATTTCCACTTACCCTCCTGGTATAGTTACTATCATTATTGGTCCTGAGGGGATTAACTGCCCTGGATTCCCTGTCTTTCCAGCTCTTATCTGTACCCATGTACATTCTCTGGTCTAGCTGGATTTGTAAAGTAGAATTGGGGTCATGATAGTGGGGGGAGGACACATTAAAGAACTAGAGGGAAGTTGTATGTTTCATCAGTGCTATACTGCACCATGACTGGCTCATCTCTTCTTTGTGACCCTTCTGTAAGGGGATGTCCATTTGTCTACAGGTGGGCCTTGGGGCTCCACTCTGTTCACATTGATAGATTTTTTTGTTGTGGGTCTTTGATGCCTGATACCTGAGCCCATTGACACCTCATGATCACACAGGCTGGTGTGCTTCTTCCATATGGACTTTGTTGCTTCTCAGCTAGATGGCCACTTGTTTATCTTCAAGACTTTAAGATCCCAGATGCTATATCTTTTGATAGCCAGGCACCGTCAACTTTCTTCACCACATTTGCTTATATACCCATTTTGTCTTCAGCAATCGTGTCAGGAAGTTTAGCATCATGGAATGCCAGGTTATTAGAAAAAAAGTGTTCTTGTGTTGAGGGAGTAGAACAGAGGCCCAAATGTCTGTCTGCTACCTTATTACTTAACATATAAATGCATGTACATAGATCTATTTCCCTCACGGTATATATGAATATATTCTGAGAGTTTAACTATTTAAATAAGTAAATAGCCTCATTTTTTTTCATGTGAAGCAGCTGGTGGTTCCAAACTGCTGACCTTGTGGTCTGAGTTCTATGAGGCCTATGAGTTTTATGTTGCTGGTGCTCAAACCATTATACCAAAAACCAAACCAAATTCACTGCCATTCAATCAATGCTGACTCATGGTGGCTCTCTAGGAGAAGCTAGAACTGCCCTTTTGAGTGTTCAATCTTTAAGGGTTTTCTCCAGAGGAGTGGCTGGTGGTTTCAAACTGCTGGCCTTGAAGCCCAACACATAACTACTACACCACTAGAGCTCCTGCAACGGATGACAGAACCAAGGAAAGTTGAGATGGCCTGGGAGGAGGTGGGTGGCTGGAATTAGGATCGGTAAAGAAGTGTGGCTTGTGGAGACATGCCTGACCTCCACTCATAGGAATAGGCCTTGTGCTGATGGTGACTTTGAATTTGATTCCCTTTTATGAAGTAAGTGGCACCCCCATATACGTCTTACAATCACATATTTCAACTACGAAGAATGATAGTGTAAATAATAATTTGTATTGTTTATCTCAATAAGTTCAAAATATTGTTTGTGAAAATTTTAAATCCTACAGATCTTAGGAGATATAAATAGCATTAATTTTAAGATCAATTTTCTACTTGTTAAACCATTTTTCATGACAATATCAAATTACTCAATGTTCAAAAATGAAAACTAGTGTTTACTTGACATTTTATTGGTTGTATTAATTTAAATAAAATATTACATATGGTATTATTTTGAAAACTACTTATTAAGCAATGAATTGTTTATTGGAAATAATGACTTACAGGGAAAAGGGGAAAGGACAATTCTGAAGAATTTTTCTAATGCTTACAAAATGCATTTTTTGATGATTATAAGAACATAATATTTTCATTGTATATTGCATTGATCATCTCATCTCACTTTCTTTAGGTAACTCAGCAGTGATACTTATTTTTATATATCATTTCCATCTATAAGTCAATTACTGATTATTTAGTGAGCAGTCCTTGATTTCTAAGAGAAGTCACTAAGTTGTGCAAACAGCATTGCCAGCTGATACAGGTTAGTGTTTCTTGCTTCCTCAGAGGCTTCTGGAAATAAAACTGGAAATCACTTTCTGAAAATTCTGCCATTGAGGACCCAAAGCACACAGTTCTACTGAAGCAGACCTGAGATCACAAGTATTCGGAACGAACTCCACAGTAACAGCAGGTGGAAATAAAGTTCTAAGTCTTACGTTTGGTGATACAGAAAAGAATGGGAAAAGCCTTCCCTCTCAGATTAGAGTCTAAAGACAAGTCCATTAAACAAATACACCATCTATTGTGATATCATGATGGAAATAAAGACAATGGGGTCTGGGAATGAAACAGGAAGGGCTCATCTTTAGTGTGTGGAGCTGAAGAACCCTAAGGAGGAAGAACTATTTTTGAGAATGGAAGTTGAATACAAAGCAAAAGGAAAAAATGTGGGGAAACACTCAAATTCACAGGAGGCAAGCAGTGTGTAGAAAGGAGCAGTGACTATGTAGCATGGCAACACATTTACCCCTGATTTGTGATGGATGCTTTTTAATGAGTACTTCTGTTATGTCTTTCTCTAGGCACACTCTGCCCACCCCTTCAAGGGCTGCTTCTAATACCTTCTTTTCTTTCTTTTTGAATCAACTTGGCTAAACCAGGATTTTCACTAGCTTGGTAGCTGAGACCTAGGAAATTCTCACGATGTGACCTAATATAATGTAATCCACTCCAGGACAGGAACTGCTGTGAGCAGTCACACAGTTGTGAGAAGATTGGGTAGAGTTCAATCCCACCCAGTGCAGATCATAGCCCTGATGCAATTGAAAGGAAGCTTCCTCTGGAGCGTAGCTTATTTCTTATGTAAAAAAACACTGTGGAATGCTTGCTTGCTTTTGCTGGTTGTGGATTCTGCACCTGAATCACTGATGTCTGGTTCTCTGGGCTTGAGTCAATGGCCTGCTATATTGCCTGCCACCCTAGAAGTCTTCAGGGGCTTGTCACCTGACCTACCAAAATTGGATTCATTCACCGCTCCAGTCCCAGACTGCTGCCTTTCTGCCATTCTTGGCTTCATCAGCTCCTGCAGTTATGTGAGTTAGAACTCTGTAGCCTAACATCTTACCCAGGGGCTCGGTAACTCCCTAGACTTGAACTTGACTGCTTCTACAATATAAATTTTTTGCTCTATTTAATAAATAAGCAACATATGTTTTGCTTCTCTAGAGACCCCGTCTAATACAGATAGTATTGCCTTGGTAAAACTGAATTCCTACTTGAGATGATGAATAACTTGGATATGGATAGCAATTCTGGTTACATGACATGATCAGTGCAATTAATACCACTGAATTCTACATCTAAAAATGTTCAAATACAAAATGCTGTGTTATTTGTATTTGCATTTGGTTGTATACATTAAGAAAATAAATCTTTCCCAAAGTACATAGCAGTATACTTATGGAATGCCAGAGGGAAATAATAAAGTGTACATCATCACCTTGACCTGAATTTTCTATCCCAATCTCTGAACATTTTCCACTGTCCAATTGCAAATAGAACTCTATCTTTGAAAGCTAAAAATATGAATATCTCATTTTATGTCCAAATTTACTACCTAGCACACCTCCCCCCTAGCTACAAGTAGTATACCACAAATCTTGAGTCCTGCGGTTAGCAGTTTCCTGCTCTGTTAGAAGCTCCACTAGGCAGAACCTATTTAAGATTTGACCTTCCTCAGATGAGATAGCATCTCGGTTTGCTGAGGGCCCTTAAGAGCACTACAGGAACCTGGGAAGCAGTAGACCAAGTTAAAAAGGAATTAGCATTTTCCAAGAGAAGGGCAGTATTTCAAAAGCACTCTGAGAAGTAGGATAAGGATCAAGATTCTACAGTGGATTTCAGTTCAAGGCAATCATAGTAATATCCCAGGAACTGTGCTCACAAAAATGTACAAGCCGGGCTATATTATAACTGACAGCAGGACATGGAGAGCTAGCCTCCATGATAAGAAACAGTATAATGCCATTGATTTTAGTCTGAAAATACTAGTGGAAGCTATTGCCTTTCTTGACAGTTCAGGCAGCCGAGAAATAAGCCTGTCACAAGGGTGCCATTGTATCCTCGAAGCCTCTCGTGTGACTCTGTATCAATCTCATCATGACAGCAATCAATAGGAGTAAATGCTGCTTTATTTACTCAGTTTACTAGAATCCATTAAGATTTTAACACCTGCAGGTTGAAAAGTACATGTAGAGGAAATGAATGGAAACAACATATTATAGAAATTTCTAATACAATACTTGACTGTTTCCTGATAAATTAGTACATGGATTAAATCACTGTCATAAG
Organism: Echinops telfairi; assembly: GCF_000313985.2. Taxonomy (NCBI): domain Eukaryota; kingdom Metazoa; phylum Chordata; class Mammalia; order Afrosoricida; family Tenrecidae; genus Echinops; species Echinops telfairi. The sequence continues at coordinate 7,205,574 of NW_022103906.1, forward strand.
TTACCAAAATCTCTGTTAGAAGCGTCATCACAGTGTAAGATATGACAAATAGTAATTTATAAATTATCAAGGGTTCATGCGGGAAGGCGGAGCGGGGAGGGAGGGGCAAAAATGAGGAGCTGATGCCAGGGGCTTACGTGGAGAGGAAATGTTTTGAGAATGATGAGGGCAACAGATGTACAAATGTGCTTTACACAATTGATGTTTGTATGGATTATGATAAAAGTTGTATGAGCCCCTAATACAATGATTTTTAAAAATTAAGTAATTAAAAAAAGTGTCATCAATTTGGTTTCTATAATAGAACTCATTGGGAACCCATTACATAGCAGTGATTTCACATCATTGCTTTTTAGCCTCAGAACTGTTCTTTGACACTGGTTGAATCAACTAATGTCTATGGATGAAGAGAAGATGCCATATCAATTAAATGATTTGCCCCAAATCAAGTAGCCAGTACTGTGTGTATACCCAGGAGTAAATGACTCAGAGGCCGTCTCTGACCTCCTCTGACGACGCAAAGCAGAAGGGACTCCAGCTCCACAGCACAAGGCAGAGATCAGACAAGCCTCTAGCCTTCTTTAGCTATATTGAAACCCATAATCCCTCTGACAACACTACTTTTTTTGCTAGGTTTAATAATTTATTGGAAGGCCACACAGAGCTCACAGAAAATACTCCCAATTGTGGAGGTTTATTTGGGAAACCAACAAGCCAGGATCAGAAAACATCCGTGATACATCCCTGGTCCAGAGAACACCTCCTCTCAGCCAGCAGCCAAGTCTTTCTCTCTGGTCCTCAGCCCATCAGTCATGTGGTGCCTTGGCCTTACCTTCATGAGCCAGGAAGCCTGCCTGCCACACCCCCTCCCTGGCTCATGGTCTCAGTGCCACACCCCCTCTATTCCGGGTGGAGCTTCTTCACTCTATTCCATCGTCTCCAAGGCTGCAGCTTCCTGAGTCTCTAGTCTTGGCCTCTGCTACTTCAGGCGGGATCGTCCACATGCAACAAAGATGCCTATTGGTCCTTGAGGGTCCTGGGGATTCTCTCCCTTTGCCTTCAACTCTCATACTCAGAGGAAGGACTTTGATGGAGATGTGTTTTTTGTCTTTCAGGAGACCATATCCCCCAGGAAACAAAGAGCGCTGCCTTGGCTCACACCTTCTAGTGAAAATAAGACTCAGAATACATTTACCTTAAATCTATGATACAGAATTTTATCCCCAATGGGATCATATCCCAGGCATACCAAAAAACTCATTGCCATTGAGTTGAGGCTGCCTCATAGCAACCCTTTAAGAGTAAGGTAGAATTGCCCTGGTGAGTTTCTGAAACTGTAGGTGCTTATGGGAGTAGAGAACTCTGCCTTTCTCCCATGGAGCTACTGGTAGTTTCCAACTTCTGACCTTGTGGATTGCAGCCCATCCTCAATCATAGATGCTAAAATGTACAATATGTCACAAAGGGAAAGAAGCATATTAAGAAATTTTACTTGACTCCAATGTACTGCCAAAATGCCATCAAAAAGATGAGTTGTCATTTCCAATTTTATATATATATATTCTCATTTTAGAATTTTAAAATGGAAAGATGTTTTATTTATATTAATAGATAATGCTTGTAAGCTAGTATTATTTCTGACATTTCTCCATCAATCATAAGGAGGCATGGTTTTCACTTCCTAAATTCTCTACAGAATATAAAATGCCTAGATAATATCTATTAACGAATAAGAAAATAAAATCAAGCATATCCCTTCCAATTAAGAGAATGCTTAAAATACAACTTATGTGTAAATACAGACTTCAGACCCCTTTTACATCAGTCAAGAGAAATGAAACCCTCTCCTATATTAAATATATTTTAAAACTTAACTATAGGAAGTTCCTACACAATTTAGACACAATAAGTGCATTACTAAAGATTGGTTAGTATGTAATATTTTCAGTCTGGACATAAGTGCTATATAGAAACCTCTAGAACTGTGCTTGTTTTCATGGTAATGACCATACAGTGCCCACAAAGAATCATTGCCTTGTACTAATTCTAAGGTAATGTGTTACTGGATAGGCAATATTGGCTAATTCTTTGAATGTAGTTTCCCTATTGATATGTTGTATCTTTGTCCTGATACAAGAAAAACCAGAGCATTCCCATGGACTCCTGTCCCAAAGGATATCAGTTATATTTCCTTCATCAGGATATTATATTTTGAGCACCTCTTAGGCCCAGGCTCTCCTCACTCAACAAAACAAAACCAGAGGTCCGTGGTTACGGATTCGTGCTCCAAGTAGTCCACTCCGTGTATTGGTTTGGGCTTCTCTAGGCTCACTTGAAGAAGCTCTGGCCTTGTGGTGGGTACACAGTGGGCTGCTAAGCACAAGGCAAGCAGTTTCAATCCACCAGCTGTTCTTTGGGAGGAAGGTAAAATTCTCTGGGGTCATAAAGATGTGCAGCCTCAGAAATCCTAGGGAGCAGTTCTCTGGTGTCCTGTAGCATCAGTATGAGTTGGAATCAAGTTATAAATAGCAGTGGGTGTTTTGATTTTGAAGCTGACTTTGTAGCTTAACTTGTCTTTTTATACTCTTACATCCTATTCCACTTTATGACAACCAGGTCCAAACACATCTCCAAAAGGACTGAGGTTTGCCCATACTTCTCCAGGTATAGTACAGCTTTCTAATCCTCCCCAAAATGACTGGCTTGGAAATAAAACAGATCTGACTTCAAAGGCTTTTGTCTTCCCCCTTCCACCCCTCACTAACTGTTTCATCTTCAATAATTCATTCAACATTTATGAGTCATCATTTCTTTGTCTGAAATACTAATCCCTTATCATCTGTGCATAATAACATTCAGCTTTCAAACTTACACACATCTGTTTTCTTTGGTGTGGTAATGTGCTTAGAATCCCAGTATATCCCTCAAATAGAAGTTATTAAAGTGGTGAAGTCTTTGTCAGTAAAATAGCAGTAGAAGTTGTTGGTGAGACTTCTGGGAGTGTCCCCTGTGGGGGACATAATCTTCTTGGTTCCCCTGCTTAGCTAGTGTCTACATGTAGATATTTTGGGCATGCAACGTTGACAGCCATACTATAGGAAAACATAAAAAAAAAAAAAAAACAGAAAGAGGCTGCATTTCATGTGAAAGCAACAATATATCAATCTCAGAAAATCTATCTCCACATTTTTATTAAAAAAAAGATACTTCGGTGCTTTTGAAAGTCGCTATTTGTTTTCTTTCATTGCTCAAAGCCAAACATAATTCTTAATTGATATGCAACTGATGTGAAATTTAAGTGGGAACATTCAAATGAAATGTCCTAAGTTTAAAGATATTCATATTATTAACAAAATTAAAAGTTTAAGTACATATGATTTCATTTTATACATTCTCAAGTTAACAAAATTGAAGAGAGGGAAACTAAATTAAAGGTTGCTAGGTATTAGAATCAATTTAGGAAGGGTAGGGGACCATACAACTTTTCATAGGGGAGTTAGTTTGTGGAAATGGGAGTTATTTTCTTGAGTGTGGTGGTGGTTACACAAATTGATAAAGCTACACCCACCTGCACACGAGTTCATGTAAAAACTGGTAAAATACAAATAAATCTGTAGATTATGCGCTTATCTGTTTTCAATAGTGCACTGCAGATCTGTAAGCTGCTACCACTGAGAGAAGGGCACACAGGACATCTCTACCATTGTTTCAAGTCTTGTAAGTATGTAATTATTTCAAAATGGAAAGTTAAAAAAAATCTTCTTTAAGTAATTGCTGATATGAATATCTTAACAAGTCGATGCGTTTAAGACAGGGTTTCTCAACCTCAGCTCTGCTGACATTCTCAACGTGATCAATCTTTGTTGCCAGGGGCTGTGCCTTGCAGGGTGTTTAGCATCAATCTGGTCTCTCTACTCATCAAAAGCCAATCTTAGCCAGCTGTGACAACCCCAAATCCCTTAGACGCTGCCAAATAGGCCTGATTAGCTAATTACTGCTAGTTGAGGAGCACTGATTTAGAGAAGAATTGGAGGGGCTCATACAACTCTTATCGCATACATACACACCTCAATTGTGTAAAGCGCATTTGTATATTCATTGCCCTCGTCATTCTCAAAACAATTCATTTCCACTTAAGCCCCCAGCAT
>NW_022103906.1:7210775-7225198 GCF_000313985.2 Echinops telfairi
ACGGCTGCTCCAGCACCCAGGGCTGCATCAGGATAGATCCATGCGGCTTCTCCTTGGGGATGTCTTGGAGGAAGTCCATCTTGCAAGCTGAAGCAGGGAACTGCTAAGGCAGCTGCACCCGATACAACCATCACAAAACAAGAGACCTGAGAACTAGAAAGGCGAGGCTTCACCACCCATTTATCCGGCGAGGCTTCACCACCCATTTATCCTTCCGCCTTTCAACCAGCACCACATGTGATTATCGGCCAGGCTGGCACAATTAACTAACTCAGTCCTCAAATCCAGGACACAGCTCTGGGCAACACTCCTGACTTACATACAGTCTTATATCATTTACCAGACCATTTTGTTCATAAAACTGTATAAAATATACATTTAGATATTCAAAATACAATTAAAAAATTAATTCCTTAGTTAAAAACCTTGATATCTTTATTGACCTTAAAATAAGGTGGTGGAACAGAACGTTAGCAATGGTGCACCTGAAACAAGCAGGTCGATGTGATTTAGGAAGCTTTATGAACTGACAAAGTGGATGTTAAATCGTTGAGACAATTTCTCCCCAACAAAAACTGAAAGGTAATAGACAGAAAACACCTGCATCAGGTTATTACTGGATAGATTGGGAAGTAAATAGAAGGGTGTTGATTAATTAAAATTTTAATATTATTTATGTATTATAAATATGCATTTGATTTGCATTTATCTACAAAATATGATAAATAATGTGAGCCTTAAATAATCACATGTCAAGGAAAAGTATGACTAATTAAAATCATACTGACATCACTTCAAGAACTCTAAATAGTATCACTCATAACAGGCTATTATTGGACAATGCCTACTTTAGTAAAAGCTATAACCTAGTCTTTTTGTGTGTGGATAGCATGTAGGAACTTCTTTGAAAACTGGAATGGAAAGGTAGCTAGATTAGAACGAGAGGAGGTTATCTCCACAAATACCAGCTGGCCCTGTCACAATACAGAGGGTGGAAAGAAATTGGGCAAACTTTAGACACCCAGGGGAAAATCCAGAACCGAGCATATGCAGACTAAGGCCACCTAAGCCTAGGTGGAGGTCCATGACCACCAGTACCAGCTACATGACATCACACAGGTATGCCTGAATGTAGTCAGTCATGGTGGCCAGTGCCCTCACCCGTCCCCAGCCATCAAGCAGGGAGAGGAGGGGATAAATGCAGACTGAGGTCAGGCCACTCTCTCTGTGGTGTGTGCTCTCTTGCAAGTCCAAGTATGGCATGTCTCCTGGGTGCATGCACAGCACGCACGTGGGTCCTGGCCCGCACTCTCTCATTCGGAGCTTTCCTTCCCTTTTTTTTCTTTTTTGGTTTGCTTTTGGTTCTGGCATACTTTGGGCTCTGTGGACTCCACTTTCTGGCCACTTTGCCATGTGGTTTTTCATGCTCCTCCAAAGCGTCCATTTTCAGTCGCACTTTCCCACGGTCCCCGGCCATGCAGCTCTGCATGCTTTCCCAAGATGGGGTGTACTGTCTGAGACTGCAATACCTCAAAGTTCCCTTGGCCTCATAAAAGTTACTTGGATTTATAAAAGTGCTTCTGCTGCGTGAATTCTTTCAGTGGTGAGAAACAAGAACTGAGCTAAAACACCCCAGAAACCTAACATTTTTGGCACTGTGCTCAGATAAAACTCTCTGGAATCCGCCTTTGACGTAATCCCAGTCTTGGGACAAAACTTTCTGTCCCTGGAGCCAGGTGTGAATCTCCGCCTCACTGGCCCACTTTTCCGGTGCACACTCTTCAGTTTCAGGCCCATTTGTTCTTTTGGTCCCTCTGGTCCCTTTTGGTTTCTCCAAACTTCCTTCCTCCAGTTTATAGCTAAGCCAGGTGAAAGGGTTTTCTTGTTTTCTTGAGTTCAGCTCTGGTGTTTTTGGTGTTTGGTCTGTGTTTTCTTGTTGGTTTTTCCTTTTGCCAAGCTTTGGCCAAAAGGCATTTGGAAATAAGGCCACTGAACAATTATTAATCCTGTCAATTCCAAGACCACTCAAGAGGACTCTTAAGCCTGTGCCTCCTGACTCCACACAATGGGTGGGCCCAGACAACGGGCTATTTACATCCTTGGTACAATGACAATGGGTTAATGAATATGCAGCCAAGGATCCCAGTCTCCCTACAGTTGAGTGCTTCAGATTGAGCCATTAGACAGGTTGTGATGATGCCACCCATTAGTCAATGATCCCCTTCGAAGATGCTGGTGGGCCAACCATTAGCCGGTGGTACCCTAATGCCTGACTTGCTCTTCAGAAAAGGAGTCTGGTCGATGGTTTAAGGCTGGGTTCCAATTCCCCAAGGATGGAGACATCTGTCTGAGGCTCTCAGCTTCCAGTGTACCAGGACTCCTGGTTATGACCTGGACACCAACTCTCTAACCGCTTGCTGTTTGTTTTCTAGATGGGCAACCAGGAGTTTAAGACTAGGTTCCCCAAAGTACTGATGACAGAGACATCTGTCTGATGATCTCAGGTCCCAGAGGACTGGAATCTCTGGTGAAGGACTCTGGGACATGGCTCTTTAACCTTTTCACTGTTTTCTAGATGGGTACCCAGGAGTCTGTTCCCTGGGGAATGCTTTTGTACTGCATCCTGTCTAATTGGTCTAGAATTGACCTACAGATGCTAAAGAAGCAGAAACTAGTATTCTTCTGCATTTCTATCTGGCCCCAGTACGTTCTAGGTGTTAGGGAATCCTGGCCAAAGTCGAACACACTCTCCCTCCCTACTCTAATACAGCTAGAACTTTTCTGCAAGGGGATGGGAATATTCCTTGTGTTCAAGTATTTTTCCTCTTGAAAGCAGTAAAGACCTTTGTTCTAAATGTACCAAAGATCCTATAAAGGGCCTATGGCATGGAGCTGAGAACCTCTCAGCCCCTAGCCCAAATACATCTCCCTCGGATTCTGAACCAATAGAACATGAGAAGACCCCATCAAATTTGTACCTTTGGCAGAGACAGCTGAGAATTTGGTTCTCAGAAGGTTCATAAGCAGATTCAAAGCAACCTAGGCAGCTCCTCAGACAATCCAGAACAGTATATAGATCCCTTTCAGTACCTCACCCTGACCTATAACTTGGCTTGGAAGGATGGACTGATAATTCTAGGACAGACTATGACAGATTTTTGATAAAGAATGAGTATTAAAGGAAACTAAGAAATTTGCAGAAAAATGGGTAACTATTACCAATGTGAACTTTTACAATAGGGACAGGGAGCAAGAGGCTTGGGCTCAGAGAAGCAACAAAGGAAAGATGGTGGGAATGAGCAGGTAATGGCTGCCATTGCTAACCAGTGCCCATCTAATGCCTCCCAGGCTCTAAAGATCCCTGCACAGGGTATAAAGCACCATGTGTGTCAGCATTTGGGCCACTGGGACCAAGGATTGTCTTAATAAAAATAGGCTTCCACAAGGGCCATACTACCACTGTATACAAACTGGCCAGTGGCTGCGTTCTGTCCTATGGGGAAAAGCTCAGGGGAGAGTGGTCTGCTGGCAAGTCTGCAAGTGCTAACTGAAGACAGACACAGCTCCGTGGGACAGCCCAACAGCAAAGGATTGCTGTGACTGGTCTGGAAGCCTGGTGAAGCATAGATGTTGGCAGGTAGGCCAGTAAATTTCTTCCAAATTGGTGCTCTCCAACCTTGTTTCTCAAACTCCAAACAGTAGCTCGACACTTAGGAATAACTTATCTCCACTGTGGCTGGAGACCGCAATCCTCAGTAGAGAGAAATAACCAACATTTAAACTAAGCCTAAGAAACTGACACAAGAGACTCAGATGAACTGGAAAGATGCACTGCCGGTGGCCCTGTTTTGTCCCAGAATTGCCCATGGCACCCTACATGTGTAAATTCCTGTGAAATTTTATATGGGCGACCTTTCCTTGTAACAGAGCCAGCTATAGATCCCAAAGTGTCCCTAATACAACAATATGCCACAAGAGAGGCCTAATGCCGAGGTATTCTATCAATACGGGCTTTGTGTTAGTCTGGGTACTTTAGAGAAACAAATCCACAGCAACTCATGTATAAGAGAAGAGTTTTATATAAAGGTTAAGTGCACATCAAGAAAACATCCCAACCCAGTGCTACCCAAGCCCACAAGTCCAAAATCACCCATGAATCCATATGTCCAACACCAGTCCACAAAGTCCTCCTCCATCTCACAAAACAGACGCAATGATGCCAACTGCCGGAGGAAAGCCGAGTGAGTGAGCGTGTAAGCATCTCAGCGCTGCAGGGGTCTCCACACGGCTGCTCCAGCACCCAGGGCTGCATTGGGGTAGGTCCATGCAGCTTCTCCTTGGGGATGTCTTGCAGGAAGTCAGCCTGGCAAGCTGAAGCAGGGAACTGCTAAGGCAGCTGCACCCTGGTCTGACTGTCACAAAACAAGAGACCTGAGAACTAGAAAGGCGAGGCTCACTGAGCCATTCATCCCTCCGCCCTTCAATTAACCCCACATGTGTTTATCGGCCAGGTTGGCACAATAAACTAACTAATTCAGGCTTATCATGGCCCACGGGGAAGACAAAGTACCTCCCTATGCCTTCCTTGAGCCTGAGCTCTCAGAAAAGCTTAGAAGGATGGGGCCACAAATTCCCAGCTCCACTCATTCGGGAAGGGTATGTTCCTAGTAATTCTCCTGATCCCTACCACCGTTGAAGTTCCAGACAGACTGCATGGATCCACCTTTCACAGGTAAAGCTGGGGAAGCTATTGGAACTGCCTTCCTCAGACTCAGGATAAATGGAGCAAGATAAGTACGCATGTGAACCCTTATATGGCCTTAAAGTCTTTAAAGATGGTGCTTCGTCTGCACCCTGAGACAGTAATGGAAGTAATGATCATGCTGTTTGTTTTTTTGGGTGGTTTACCTCCATTCTTGCTTCTGAACTGAAAGAATTGATGTGGAAGAAGCACTTTTGTAAATCCAAGTAACTTGTATGAAAGGGAAGTTTCAGGCATTACAGTCTCAGGCAGTGCACGCCATCTCCGGAAGTCATGTCAGGCGGCATGGCAGAGGCCATGGGAAAGTGCGACTGAAAAACGGCTGCTTTGAAAACGGCATGCATGAAAACCCGCGTGGAAAAATGGCCTGAAAGTGGAGACCACAGAGCCCCAAGAGCGCCTGAACCAAAAAGAAAAGAAAAGCTTGGAATCAAGAGAGTGTGAGAACTCTCCCGCTCTGACCTTTAAGAGAACTCCCCTGAAAGAGAGAGCAGCCTGCCCTTCATCTGCAATTATCTGCTCCTCTCCCTACTTGGTGGGTGGGCATGGTTGAGGGTAGTGGCCAACCTATTGGCTGAGTTAAGGTGCACCCGTGTGATGTCATGTCCCAGGTGCCTGCTCTGTGTGCCCAGGGGCACAGAATTTACTAGGTTAAAGACCCTTGTGGGTTTGAGGTAAGGTTTTCTGCAGAGCCATGTGAATTCTTTCAGTATTGGTCAGCAAGAATGGAGGTACACCACCCAGGAAACCAACAGAATTATCATTAATTCCTTAGGATAATACATTTTATAGTTAAAGATGATATATAAAATATATAATTTTGGAAAGCATTTATATTGCACTTTATATTATTGATCCAGGATTTTCCCACTGGAATTAGACTCTTGAAGGGTAGTCAAGGGCTATATAAATGCAAAATGCCACTCGCTCATATATCACTGACAGTTCCTTTTCATAGTCTGCCAGTAATGATAAGAGTGTGAAGTAAGCAGTTATTAAGTCATGTGACATAAATACTGAAAAAGCCCTTGAGTTGTATGAAATCCATTCCAGAAAGAATTGCATGTGCTTCAAGTAATTGAGTCTGTACAATGAAGGGCAGAGGGACGCAACTGAAGAATCCACTAGGAATCCTTACCAAAAAATCATCTTAGATTTGGGTCAGAGGATAAAGTAGGGATTATGTGATCCAGGCTCTAGTATGGATAAGGAATCTTAAGCACCCCAAATGCAACCACAGTAAAATATCTGAAATACCACAGGTCTGCCTTTCCCCCATGCTCTCAAAAATTTTAGTCACTGATCATGTCTCAGTGCCATCCAGTGGATGCTGATTCATAGTAACTCCTGAGGGTTTCCAAGACCCTAACTGTGTGGAAGAGTAGAAAGCCCGGTTTTCAGACTTTCTCCCTCTGAACTGGTGGTGGTTTTAAACTGCCAAGCATGCAGACAGCAGTCTACCCCCTGCACCACCAGCACTCCATATTGATAGTGTAGCTGTTAGACTTTATGTCAACTTGCATCTGTGTGAATGTGTAGGGGTGGAGTCCAACTTATAAACCAGGCCACAGTTAGAGATGCCTCCTTAGGGCTGTGGCCTTTCAATAAGAGTCGCTGGAAACTTTTCCTTCCTTTCTGCCTCATTTGTCTTCTTCCTCCCTGAGAGTCTGCTTCCAGGGGGGCAGCCCCATGTGGGTCACCAGCCCAGGGAACTGTTGGCGTCCTGCCATATTCCCACCAACCTTGGATCCCTGGGTCTCTGCCCCCAGTGAACTGTGATTTCCCAGCATCCTACTTCACCTTTCTGCATCACCAGCCTTCTGCTACAGGAATCTAAAGAGCCTCTGGCTAGCATCGAATCCATGAACTTAAGTTGGACTGGATTCGTCCTTGATAGAGGATTACTTCTTGATTTAAAATTCTTTGTTACACTAGATAACCCAGTTCTTTCTCTAGATAACCCAGCTTAACACAAACAGGGCACACTGTTACCACTTGTCTTTCGTTTCAGTGGAAAATATGTGAGTTTTCTTCCTACGAGAGGTTTCTGCCTTACCCAGATTCAGGCTTTTACAGGTTTTACTATAGATTTTGAGAAATCACTGAGTAATGCTGCTCTTTTGATGCATAGTTCATGATCTGTCAGAAGTATAGAGCTTGTATTGAGGAAAAATATGTTTAATAACCTGCACATATTTATCAACATATCCTCATTATTTTGTTTTACCTCCACAAATTGCAATTAATTCTTCAAATGTTTGTGGATGTCCCATATTTCCCTTCTAAGAACCCTCTCTTAAATTTTGTCAGCCTCAATATTTTGAGTGTAAGTTTCTGTGGTTAGTAAATCAATTAAAATAGATATTAAATATATATATTCCTGCTTTCCCATATTTCTTTTCCACATTACAAATCAAGAATTCCATCTCAGAACTCTGTTCAAGTTGAAATTATAAATTTTATCTAAATGCTTTTATCATCTGGAGATAATAGCAAGACACTGCTGCTCATTCTTTCTTTCTATACTTTTTAAGTGTAGAGAGTATACTTTTTATGTTTACTTTTTAAGTCATTTACACACATACCAGAGTGTTTTATGCCACTCATTCAACAGATTAGACTACAACGTTCAATTTTACATTATAACATGGACCATTGTAGAACTGTGTTTATAAATAACGTAGATTTTGCTCTCTCTCATTTCCTCAAATCATAATACGGGCATAATGGGGCATATTCCTGGAGATTAACTTTCTGGAAAACAGCGTAGCCTTGCATTTAAGAACATGCTTTGGTCTCCTAGACCAGGGTTTAGATCTTAGATATTAGTTCTTTATAACTAAACTGTGTGATCTTGGTGGGATGACTTTTTAAGCTTCGATTCTGTTTCTAATACTCATTTGAAAAGTTTGCTAAAAACTGAATGAGTTAGCAAATATACAGTGCTTTGACACATTATCAATACCAAACCAATGCTTATATCAATATTTTGCATTATGAATTCTCTTTCTAAATACATTTGAAATCTATTTTTTATTAGTGCTTTCACTACCATTATTTTACTTCAGGCACTTCTTGCCAATATTGTTGTAGTAATCTTTTTTGTGTATGTGATAATCTTATCATGTTTATTACCTCTCTTACATGAAGGACATTAAGGTTATTTCTTCTTCTCTCCCTATAAATTGTAAGTGCAACAAGCCCAGGAACGAATTCATCTTTGAATCTTTCATTGTATTAACAGAAAACCTTCCTCACAATAAGTATCAAGAAATCTTAGGAACTGTTGTCCAGTGTCAGTTTATGCTTAGATATATCCATTAGGAAATCGGAACATATAACAAAGAATAATAAGATTCTGCTAATATGAGGTAAATGTGGAGTAGAAAATCAAATAGATAATGTGTATCTTGAGATTGTGAGATTATATAAATATCTATAGGATCATAAATAGCAAGAGAGCTAGGAGTACTAGACTCATAAGATTACCATCAATATTGGTCCAAATGCCACCTTTGGCACAATTGTGAGACTAGTTCTCCAACTTACATATCAATCAAGATGGTCCTGGATATTAAGGCTGATTAGAGCCTTCCAAGAATCTTCTTGCTGATTGGTATGCATTTTGTGAACCTAAGCTGTATGTGTTTACTAAAAGGAGGCACGCAGCTGAAGTCTTGAGTGTGTGATGATTCTTGTATTTTATTTTCTCCCAAGAGAGGTTTGCCTGACATATTCTCACCTAACTTTCCCCTCCTTTCAAGACCCTAAAAGTTAAAGGCTTTAGACCACACAATTTGAGAGCTCTATTAATTTAAAATATAGAAGCTAATAAAAAATGCATTGAATTTGTGTTATCTTGCATTTAATAACTGAAATATGTATAGTATATTATTCTTTAGCTAGTCTACAATTATAATGAAATAAAACAATTCACTTATAATTATACCAAGTAATTTGTTCAAAGCACCACATTGACAATGTCATATATATGCAAAAAAATGTTGACTGCTACAAATGTATTTATATATCCTGAAAAAATGCTTATTATTTATAATCACCAATGCTAGTAGCACAGTCTTTTACATAAAGATGTACTCATATATTTTAAAAGAGTACTAAATCAATACTAAATATAATACCATCATATAATTATATGATGGTGGCATATACTTTGAAGGTATTTTCATGTAGGATCTTATTATAGCTCTGAATTTATATTTAGACTAAGATGCCAACTAAATTAAGAGTTTGGTAACATAAGATTTAATGATAAAGATTTCTGTGACACATTGACATAAATGATGGACTGTTCTTCCGTTATAACCTTTCACAATAATTTCAGTATAGAAGTGAACTTTAGCACAGAAGACTTATTGATAGATGAAGAAATGCAGGGATTATATTACTTCCCAATATTTAAAAAGAAATGCATGTACTTACAATCAGATGCCTTCAATTTGCATTTCTTTAAGAATTGAAAGCCATCAGTCACAAACAGCACTATAGAGGTTAATGTAATGCTGCTGAAAAGAAATCCCAATCAGGTATTTTCCCTCACGGCTTCCCTGACCCACTCATAAGGACTATGTATCTTCACCATAGGCTTTCAGAGTCTGAGTAGCTGAATTCTATCATAGCACATATTATAACATGCTGAAAATTTCCATCAACATATCAGACTTCCCCAAGTACGGTCTAAGGCTTGTGCAGTGTTTTTTTATTTACTTACCTTAATGTTTATCATGCAGTCTAACCAATAGTAAATGCTTTCCTCCCCGAATCATTGTACACTTAATACTTATCTGCTACAGATAACCATAGTCCAAATCTTCTGAATCTATCAAACCCACAATATGCTACCATCAAGGAATTTCCAATTTATAGTAAGACTATAGGACAGAGTAGACCTGCCCCTTTGGGTTTCCAAAGCTGTAAATTTCTATAGGAGTAGAAAGCTTCGTCTTCCTCCCACAGAGCAACTGGTGGATTCAATTGTCTAACGTGATTACAAGCCCAACACGTAACCTGTTAGCACACCAGAATACTACAAGTTTATTAAGTGAACCTTTAATTATCCAAAGATGTTTTTTGCTCCCTGTGGTCATTTGGTATGTAAAGATGTCTTTGTAACTCCTACTAAATGTTTGGGCAGGACAGTACAAATAGGATGTGTGAAAAACTAATAGTGGATTGGCTAGTTTTGTCATTCTGTTGAGTATATAAATCGATTCAGAAGCAGGAACACATAGCATTGTGTAACCATCAAGAAAGGAAAGGCACCATTAGAGCAGTTGATGAGGTCCCTGTCTGAGGCACAGAGGCAGAGCCTTTATAAGCTATCAAGCAGTCACGCTAGGGGGAGTAGGTGGGGGGGGGGGGCAGGGGGGGAGTGTGGACAGGAGCTGATACCAAGGGCTCAATAGAAAGTAATTGTCTAGAAAAGAATGATGGCAACCTAGGTACAAATATGCTTGATACAATTGATGTATGGATTGTAATAAGCATTGTAAGAGTGCTCAATAAAATGATCAGAAAAAAAGAAAAGACCACGAGGCAGAACAGGGGAGCTGCACTGAAACCACGAGGCAGAGTATACGAGCAGTATTCGGTAGCAGGTTTTCTTGTTCCGTGGAATAAGGCAGAAGCTAAAGGACCGTGGCGTTGATAGACCGAGGCCTGGAGAGAGACATGGTGACTAGGACGACTGCGAAGCAAACAGCAGTGAGGACTAAAGATCTGGACCCTTAACATTTTGTAATCTGTTAACTTCCCTAATGAGCACTCTATTTATGAACTCTGTCTGGAGCTCTGGGTGGCCGCTGCAGGGAATTACAAACTCAGCAGAGAAGCAGAGAGCTGTGGGAAGGACGGGTGGAGTCCAAATAGAGGAAAGAAGGAAGAAGGACGGAGGTAAGCCTGACCTCTGCCTGTGGCCGACAGTATGGGACTGCTGTGGAGATGGAAGCTTCTTCTTACAGGCAGAGGCCAGGGGCGGCCTCTGTGTCATTTCTTCTGTCCAGTAACTAATAATAAGAGTATTTTGAAGAGGGAAAATGAAATATTTTCATTTTTGACATTGCTGCTTCTATCTCATATTTCATTAAAAAGATAGTTTATGAATGATTATACTTGTTCTAGGTTATTAGCTTTAATTCTTTTCATTTTAGTTATTTTAAAACCATAAGCTAGTAGAGTTTATATCCCACCTGTCACTTACATGCATTCTGAAATAATGAGCATCCTAAAACCATTGCTTGCTTGAAGCTCTGCCACTCACTTGCTTCTGTGATGCTGTGACTTTCTCTTAACTGCTTCAGAAGTTTTGCATTCAATTAGTTAACACTTTTATTAAACGTCTTGCCAATTTGTTATTTGACTTCATCTTTAGCTTTACATTAAATTCTCCAAGGACCTGTTTTCAACATTCTTCTTTGTTCTCTACTTTAAAGCTTCTTTACTCTAGGGGATTGTTTTATAAATTCAGTGTGGTTCTCCTTGATCGTCTCTCTTCCTCTGCCTTGTACAAATCGTCTACCACAAACTGTGAAGATAGCATTTCTAACACTTTTCTTTCCCCATGTTCAGTGATAAATAGATATCTTTGACTCTGTCAATTAGAAGAGAAACATATTTTTTAAATGAGCATACCAGCAATGATGAAACATACAACTTTCCTCTAGTTCTTTAACGCTTTCTCCCTCCAACTATGATGATCCCAATTCTACCTTACAAATCTTGCTAGACCAGAGGATGTACACTGGTACAGATAGGAACTGGAAACACAGGGAATCCAGGACAGATAAATCCCTCCGGACCAGTGGTGAGAGTGGCGATACCGGGAGGGTGGAGGGAAGGTGGGGTGGAAAAGGGAAAACAATCACAAGGATCTACATATAACCCCCTCCCTGGGGGATGGACAACAGAAAAGTGGGTGGCAAAGAAGAAAACACAATAAAATAAGCTTTTACATATTTCCTATTATTTGGGGGCAAGAACATCCCGAGAAAAACCACATTTGAGAGGGAGCAGTGAGGAGGGCATGCTGCCAGAAAAGCCAACACATTAGTCTCTTAGCCCCATTTGGTGAAAGGTTTGTATCAGCTCTCTAGAGAGGAGAAATGGACTTGATATAAAACCTATATTGTTCATTTTTGTCATTTATGGAGTATTTTCAGTTGATGTCTGTATGCTTTTCCTAAAGTCTTGAGTTAAAGGGGAAAAAAAGCAAATCATCATTTACATTTTATAGTTCTGCTGGATGCTTGTTTGTGTCTGGGGAAATTGTACTCCAGTCACGTCTAGAACATGCTGCTTAGTTGTCCTTCTTGTTTGCAGTTATCAGACATTTGAAACCAATGCATGAGCTTACAGGAGAAGAATGCACAGAACCTCTAAAGGTCAATTTATTTTAGCTCATTTTTATGAATATTTCACAGCAAGGTTTTTATATTAAATTTGGAGAAATATTGCTCTCTTGCCTATATTAATTTATTGACAGTCAGAAAGCCACCAGGTATGTATTTGCTGTTAGTCTAGAATTCAGGGAGAATATATTCAAGTTTTCAATAAAAAAAAAACAGTGGCAAAAGACGACAGAAATCCTGATTCATATTTTTGGATGTGCTACAGATATTCTTTCATCACAGCCCTATAGGACAGAGTAGTAGTCTGCCCATAGGTTATCCAGGGCTTAAACTTCATGGAAGCAGATTCAAAGTCATCTCAGTGATTTAAGGAGGGCTGGTCTCTCCCAGCGTAGAAACTTGTGGAGTCCCACACTCACCCCACTCCCTCCATGAGCCTCCTTCAAACCTGACCATACAGATTTCCTTAATGATGTTTATTTTCAGTTTTAATCATAGAATAATATCCGAGTGTTATACTTAAAGCAATATTTCTTAGATTGTAAAAAACACTAAAAATTGTTTTGCAAAAATCTGTCTATAATGCATTACAACAGTCCTAATTATAAGGTTATTTATAACTAAATAAGAGTTTTTATTTACTGCTTCTTTTTCTCTTTTACTAGAACTTTTTTTCAAAAAAAATATTGATACAGGTTCACGAATGCTAATTACCACAATATTGTAGCTAAAACTAGAAATTTTGACAAAATCAATGACTATAGAACACTGAGGAGAACACAATAAAGGTAAGTAGTAAAGCAAAAGTTTTATAGCCCATCATTAGGTGTCACTCCCTCTGGCAGTGTGATCCTTGCAGGCTGCATCTCCACATCATTTTAGTGACAAACAAAATATAGAATGCAACAAAAAATGGGGGCCCAGGTGTTACAATTTTAAGCATCTGAATTTAGCTAATTAACAGGTCATATCTCCCAAAAGGCCGCTATCTCAAGATGAGATACAGTTCCCCAATTCCTTGACTTGCAGTGAGCCTGGTTGTCCCAGGCTTGCTTTTGACCTACAAAACTGAGATAATATGGGATGTTGTAAATGTGAGACATTACGTTTGGTTATTGTTTGGCAGCAGAGCAAAACTAACACAGGCCTCATGTTCATCTTGATTTAAAATCCAGTCTCTTCACAGTTTGTTAATATTTTTGCTTATACAAAGCAAACTACGTCAATAAATACAGAACTATTATAAGAAATGTTTAAAGGATGCCTTCACAGACTTCATCTCTCTTCTTACCTAGATTCCCCCTGCCATCCTTCTCCTTGTCCCTAACCCCTTTAAAGAAGCCAACAACATTTATTTTAGTCCTTAAATCCAGACAGCTTTCTTTCCTTTTGTTAAAATTTTAGAGTAATCCTGTACCTAGTGTTTCTCCTTCTGTTTAGCCTTTTGGAATCATAGTCAAATATCTTTCTTGTAAGATTTATATCCCTATCATATCTAGGTGGCATTGTGTCTTGTTCAAAGTGTTTATGTTACATAATATTATACAATGGCCTTAAACACTACATTCCAGAAGTTGACCATGTACAATAGGTTTCTAAAAACCTGGTAAATTTACAATCACATCCTTAGGAATTTAAAAAATGGGGCCAGTGAAGGCCATCATGTCCCATAGTGGGGCTGGCCATATGGCCCTCTCTGTTACTGGCTGTTCTAATTGGGGTCATCGTCCTCAAGGCCTGGTGGGGCAGGATGTGCTCCAGTCTCTCCTCCTCCCCTGTCATCTGCTCCCATGTGCTCTGATCAGAGACATCTCTCTCCCGGAGCTGCGGATTCAGTGCCTTCCTGTCCTTTGAAATAAATTCTTCTCGGGGGAGGGGCAGGCATTCACTTAGTATTTGGGACTGGGGACAATCCCCCAGACCTCTCCACTGGTTCCCTACTCCATGCTGGCATGTTGCATTCACACCTTGGAGCACTGGGTTGCAGTCTGGTCCCTCTTTTCCTGTGGAGATATAAACAATACTCTCCCCTTGGGTGGGTTAGGGCCCCATGCCCCCGCTACCCATTTCTTCCTTATTTTCATCATTTTTTTTTTGGTTCCCTTTCCCTACCTCCTCTCAGTTGTCTACCATGTGCATCCCTGCATTTGATCTGGTCCCTGCCCTACTACCTGGTCACTGACCCATGGCCCTGCGGGGGACAACACCAGAGACACAGTGTGGTAATTGCACCCCGTCTGATCCCACCACACTGAGGCAAAGCACTGGGGGAGTGCAGCAGAACAGCAAGGGGA
>NW_022103906.1:7226703-7247787 GCF_000313985.2 Echinops telfairi
TGGAGAGGAAATGTTTTGAGAATGATGAGGGCAATGAATGTACAAATGTGCTTTACACAATTGATGAATGTATGGATTGTGATAAGAGTTGTATAAGCCCATAATAATATGATAAAAAAAAGAGTTGTATGAGCCCCCAATAAAATGATTTTTTAAAAATGGGGCCATATATGTGTGAACCACATCTTATGTAGAAAGCTTTCAAAAAATAAACTGATAATCCCATGGTTATTTTAGATAGCTATAATTGTGCCAGTATGAGAATTGTTTGCCTTTAATAGCACTCATATTTCAGATTTAACTTCAATACTCCATGTCTATAAAAATTATATATCACTTCATACTTTCTCATAAGTAAAAGAAAACTTTTTCAAGTACGTAAAGCTAGTTGGGATGCATGGGAAGAAGTAAAAACTTGACCAATTACATATGTATAAACCATAAATAGTTCAATATTATAGGTTGAATTAATACTTATCAATTAATTCTGAGGAAGAACACATTAGCATATCTTAACTGAAAGAATTCAAGAAAATGTCAAGTCTCAAATTGCAATATTGAAAGATTCTGTACGCAAAATACTGAATGATGCAGGAATAATAAAAAGAAGATGGGAAGAATATATAGACTCAGTGTACCAAAAATAACTAGTTGACATTCTACTGTTTCAGCATGTGAGCGAGAATAAATGGTACTGAAGGAATAAATTCAAGCTGTACTGATGGTATTAACCAAAAGCAGGGCATCAGGAGTTGAGTGACTACCAAACAGCTGATGAAGTACAGGAAGCACTCCTTTGTCTGCGCTGGGATATTTGTCAGGCAGCTACTTGTCTACCTGACTGGAAGAGAGCATTCTTTGTGCCCATCCCAAAGAAAGGCAACCCAACAGAATGCACAAATGATAGAACAACATCATGAACAGCAAGGAGTTCTAGTGGTACAGTGGAGTCACACATTGGGCTACTGACTGCAAGGTCAGCGATCTGAAATCACCAGCCTGTCTGCTGCAGAAAGAAGAGGTTTTCTGCGTGGTAAATTGAGGGACTGGATGAGAATGTAATGGAGCTAAATCCCCTATGCTCATAATTACAGGTCTAAAAAGCCAACTCTGGTGGGGGAAGGCCCTCACAGTTATGAGATGGAAATAAATCTTAATACACATTCTCATAACTGAACACAGTCCCTCCAAGAACCCCCCATAAAAGAGCTGTCATAAAGGAGTTACCATAAAAGACGCATCATTCTTGTGTCTGACTAGTCACTATTCCTGAAGGTTATCTGTAGATAAGAGCAATCAAGTTCTCTAGTCCAACCCAATGCTCCCCCGGTAAGGACTCCGAAGCATTCGAGGTCACCTAGCACTAGATCAAGACACTGAGTCATGTCATTGCCTGTTCATTATGTTACCCACTTAGGCTATCACTCATTGACTATGCAGTATGTTCACGGTATTAGCATTTTGAAAGATATGTAAGCCTGTTCATTATATACCACCATTGGAAAATACATTCTCTCTCTGGGTTCTGACATTGGGGCAAGAAGACCCTGCTAGCTGTCTGTGTTTTACTTCCCATAATCGCAAAGTCACTCCTAAGGACCTGTTTGATTGTTGGGGGCTGGTACCCTGACATCTACCTGCAAAAAGAGGTACAATCACAGAAACAGACAACGGCATTTCTTCCTTGCCTTATATGGTCACTGTGAGTCAGAATTGACTCCATAGTAGTGAGGTCAGTTTTGGTATCATTAAAATCAAATACAAGTAAAATTTGCTGAAAATCACCCAACAATGGTTGCAGCAGTACATTGACAAGAGGTATCCGGAGGGTCAGGTAAAATTGAGAAGACAGGAAACAAGGCATATCATTGCTGATGTCAAGTGGATCTGGACTGAAAGTAGAGAATGCCAGAAAGATGCTTACGCGCGCTTTATTGCCTATTCTAAGGCATTCAACTGTGCAGGTAAAAAAAAAAGTATATACAAAACAACCTTATCACCTTCAAAGTACTCTATTACACTTAATACAGTTGTCAAATCTGCAATTCCACTTGTGGAAACATTTTTAAACTCATCTCTTGGATGGCTGACAGTGCCTGCCTCGTGTTTTTCTTCACCTCTACTATGTCATCAAATAGCTTTCCTTTCACATCCCTCTTCATTCGCAGACACAGAAGAGGTCATATGGCGCGCGGTTAGGTGAGTAAGGTGCACAGGGCATGCTGCTTTTTGCCCCAAACTGGCACACTGAGATGGCTGCATGAGCAGGTGCACTGTTGTGGTGGCAAAACCAGTCCCCTGTCTGCCTCAAATCAGGTCTTTTTTGTCACACACTGTTATGCAATCTTTTCAGAACCTCTAAACAGAAAGCTTTCAGGTGATTAGGGTTTCATGGGGGCAAGAGAGGCATGCTGGTTTTTGCCAAAAACTGGCACACTGAGATGGCTATGTGAGCAGATGCATTGTCATGGTTGCAAAAGCAGTCCCCTGTCTTCCACAATCAGTCCTTTTTTTTGTCACAAACAATTATGCAATGTTTACAGAACCTCTAAATAGAAAGCTTTATTAACAGTCTGACTTGGTGGAGCAAACTGCAAATGCATGATGAGTTGACATTTTTGTCCGTTTGAGAAGTTGATGGATGTCCACAACAAGGTTTGTCTATCAATTGACATTTCACCCCTTTTTGAAATGAGAAAACCACTTGCACACTTGAATTTTTCCTATAGTGCTGTCCTTATAAGTTGTGTTCAATGTCACAACAGTTTTTGTGGCATTTCTCCTGAGCAGGAAACAAAATTTCACAGCTAAACACTGTTCTCTTAATTCAGCCACCACAAAAAAATGAGGTTTGAGTGAAACTGCTATTATGAAAATTCACTATGACTAGAGAGAACCAACCCAAGCGATGCCGCTGGGTGTACTAACTCTGAATGATTTGCTAGATGTTTGCCTAGTGGGGAAAAATGTGTACTATGAAAGCTCCGCCCAGCAGAGCTTTTTTCCATTTGTTTGTTTGTTTTGGTAACTCTTTGTTTTTATAGCCTTGAGGAGAATGGGAATTCCAGAATCACTTATGCTCATGAGGAACTTGTGCATGGATCCAGAGGCAGTTGTGCAAACAGAACGAAGAATTGCTTGTTTAAAATCAGGCAATGTCTATATACTGATTAAATAAACAGAGAAGCTGGACTATTGATGAATAAGTCAGCATCAGAAATGGAGGAAGGCTTCTTATCAAACTAAGATATACTGAAGACACAACCATGCTTTCTAAAAGTAAAGATGACTTGAAGCACATGCTGATGAAGTCGAAGGAATGCAGCCTTCAGTGTAGATTACAACTCAATGTAAAAAAATTAAAATTTTTTCAAGTGGACTAGTAACATAAACCGAGAAAAGATTGAAATTTCAATGCTCATAAAAGCAAGAGGCAAGAGATCAAGTTATCTGTATTAATCTGCGTAAAGTAGAGAAACAAATCTACAGAAACTCATATATATAATATACACATATACAATATATATGAAGAGTTTTATATAAAGGATATGTGTACATTATGAAAGCATCCCAACCCAGACCAGTCCAAGCCCCTAAGTCCAACATTAGCCTATATGTCTGACACTGATTTCTAAAGTCCTCCTCAATCTCACAAAACACACGCAATGATGCAAACTGTAGGAAGAAAGCAGAATCAGTGAGCCTGTAAACATCTCAGCACTGGCAGGGGTCTCCACTCAGTTTCTCCAGCACCCAAGGCTGCATCAGGGTAGTTCCATGGGGCTTCTCCTCAGGGATGTCTCACAGTGAGTGAGCCTTGCCAGCTGAAGCAGGGAACTGGCTAGGCAGTTGCACCCTGTGTGACCGTCAGAGAGCAAGAGACTTGAGGACTAGAAAGGTGAGGGTCACCCAGCCATTTAGCTCTCCGCCCTTCAATTAATCCCACATGTGTTTATTGGCCAAGTTGGCACAGTAAACCTTAAATATCTCATTATGCATTGCAAATCTCTTCAGAGTGCTGAAAAGCTAGGATAGTACTTTGGGAACTAAGGTGTGCCTGACTCAAATCATGGTACAGTACTTCAATTGATTCCTGTGTATGTGCAGTTGGACACTGAATAAGGAGGAATGAATGCATTTGAATTATTGTGTTGGTAAAGACTATTGAGAACAAAAACATGCAGATCTCCTTTGGAAGAAGTATAACCAGATTTTTCCATAGAGGCAAACGTGGCAAGACTTAGAGAACAGTCGCTGAAGAAGGACATCGTATGTGGTAGAGGGGAGGCAAAAAAATAAGGAAGGCCCCTAAAAAGATGGATTGTTCTGATGATGCCTTACACCTGATCCCTTCGACACCTTGTGGTTGCATAGGCTGGTGTGCTTCTTCCATGTGGGCTTTGTTGCTTCTGAGCTTGATGGCCGCTTGATTACCTTCAAGCCTTTAAGACCCCAGACACTATACTTTTTGATAGCTGGCATCATCAGAACAAAAATCTTACCATAGTGAATGATGGGGGGAGTGCGGAGTGGAGATCCAAAGCCCATTAGTAGGCCACTGGAGATCCCCTTGCAGAGGGGTCTCGGGGAGGAGATGAGCCAGTCAGGGTGCGATGTAACAATGATGAGAAATACAACTTTCCTCTAGTTCCTAAATGTTTCCTCCCCGCTCCCACTACCATGACTCGAATTCTATCTTGCAAGACTGGCTAGACCAGAGGAGGTACACTGGTACAGATAGGAACTGAAAATACAGGGAATCCAGGACGGATGAGCCCTATAGGACCAGTGGTGTGAGTGGCAAAACAGGGAGGGTAAAGGGAGAATGGGTAGGAAAGAGGGAACCGATTATATGGAACTGCGTGTGACCTCCTCCCTGGGGGACAGACAACTGAAAAGTGGGTGAAGGGAGACGTCGGATAGGGCAAGATATGACAAAAGACCCATTTATAAACTATCAAGGGCTCATGAGGGAGGGGGGAGAGGGGAGAGAGGGGAAAATGAGGACCTAATGTTGGGGGTTTAAGTAGAGAGAAAATGTTTTGAGAAACGATGTACAAATGCGCTTTACACAATGGATGTGTGTATGGATTGGGATAACAGTTGTATGAGCCCCTAATAAAATGTTAAAAAAATAAATAAATACATAAATAATAATTAAAAAAAAAAAAGATGGATTGACACAGTGATTACAACAATCAGCTCAAAAGAACAATTCTGTGGATAAGCAAGACCAGGCATTGTTTTGCTTCTAATGAATATAGGATAGTTATGAGTCAGAACTGACTCAGTGGTAACTAACTATAACAATAACAATCAGTTTTACAACTTTTGTCCCCATAGTTTATTTCTGACACATATTTAACTTTTCTTTTATATAGAATAATGCTTATTTCTTGCATTATTTTTTTTGTTTATCCATATTACAGAGGACAACTTGTTCTTTCTTTTATCACATCTATGTTGAAGTAAATGAATTTCCATCTAAGACAGTAGGATAAGTTGTTTGAAATCACCAGCCGTACCTCAATATTAAGAGGAGGCTTTCTCCTCTGTCAAGAGTTAGTGTCTTGGAAACTCACAAGGGCAGTACTACTTTGTCCTGTGGGGTCGCAATGAGCCAAAATTGATTGGATGGCAGTGAAGTGGAGGTGCACAAACTGATGGCCATATGGCAAGACCCTATTCACATTGTGCAAACAGCAGAATGTTTTAAATCTTTCTGGACCAACACTTGAACATTTGGATTTCAGATGTTCAGATGTTTATAAATCTTGATTTATAAAACCAAACTAAACACACTGCCATTGGGTAGACGTTGAATCACAGAAGCCCGATATTTACAGCATTGCTTAAAAAACATAGAAGTCCAACAACATATAGTCTGTGACCCAACTGATGTGCAACTATCACCTGGAACTAAGTGGCAACTCAGTTTTGCCACTGTCCCCACAAGCCAACACAAGTATGCTTTATCTCTTCAGCCTGGCTCTCGCCTCATCTAGAAAAATGAGAGTCTGGTTGAAGTGAGCGTCATTTCTCACCTGGAATGCTACAGTAGACTTCTGATTTGTTCTGTCTGCTTCCATTCTGGTCTCACCTGGGAACCATTCTATACATAGCAACTAAAACAATCACTGCAAAGCTGAAATCTTAACAAATCAGGCATTTATCTCAAAATACTACAGTAGTTTCTCCTTATAACTGGATAAAATCTACTCTATTGTAGCTTAATGGGGTGCAAGATCTGCTCTCTTCCTCCATCACTAAGTTATTTGTTCAATCCAAATGTAAGATCCTACTCAGGTAGACAACAAGGTCCATCCAGCCTCATGGAATTTACATTTGTTGCTATTTCTGCCTGAAATGTTCTTTCTCCATATGAAATGATCTCCACAAAACTGCCTCCTGTGTGTTTCTTAGGTGAAATTTCCTTGAATAACTTAAATAAAATATCAGTAGCCACTTAAGTTTTACTCCATCCCTGGTTTTATCTTGTGAGCAGCATTTATGACTATCCAATTAATGCAGGACATGTAGCAAGAAATCTATACATATAGATTACATTTATGAGACACTGAGAGTCTAATACTAAACATGCAAGGACATATGTGATCCAGAGGTTATATAATGTGCCTCAGAGTTCCCTGCTTGAATCAAACATAGCTCTGCCTTACTACAAACCTTTTTTTAATTTGATGGGGAATCTTTTCACACTTAAAAACTTAAGGCATGGCAAAACAACACTTAAAATTGAAGACTCATAATGCTTTGAAAATAATATTCCCCTAACACCTTTTTATCATAAAAGACTATAAAATATGAAAAAAATATCTAAGAATGTGCTAAAGTTCTGTAGCGATTCAGTGAATAATGTTTCTCAGCAAAATAGACTGAGAGAAACAGAAAAATACTCTTCTAATTAAAACACAATTATGTCTTGTTTATTTGCCGACTTTTCTGTTTCCCTCTCATTGTTCAGAGATTGAGAAATATTCTAATTCTGTTGGAATGCATGCATCTCAAATAAAACCGAATTTGCATTGTAGTGACTGCTGTTACTGGGCTTGCAGTGAGCAGTGTAGTTAGGTTTTCATGTTTTAAGTGGGCTTTTCTTTGGTTTCAATTGTTTAGAAATATGTTTTCTAAAGTCAGAGTTTTCAGACTGAGAAATTAAGCTGAATTTAATGTAAGACAATGGCAGTTTAGCCTTGAAAATAACTGCCTTATTCTAAAATTTTGGGTTTAATAAACTGAATTTTGTCCAACATCTCCTGATTTAACTTATGTACCAAGCAATCATCTTATTTGGTAGCATAGCAAAGAGAGTTAATTAAATTAGTTGCTAACATTAGTTTTGGTTAGAAATGCCTGGAACTTTTGCATCACACTAATGTTAAATATAAATTCCCTTAAAAATTTTAAAGCTATATTTTCATATGTAGCATAACACCATCCTTTAATTGTACATTAAGAAAACATACCAGCCCAGTCCAGATCAAGTCCATAAGTCTGATAGTAGCCCATATGCCAATACGAATCTATAAACTCCTCTTCAGATTCACAAAACACATGCAGTGATGCTGAATGCACGGAGATCACAGGTCAGTGGGTGGACAGGCAAGTGGGTGGAATGTCTTGTGGACCCAGTGGCATTGTAAGCATCGCATTGCTGACAGGGTCTCCATGTGGCTCCTCCAGCTCAGGACACTAGTTTAGTTCTGTGGCTTATCAGCAGAAATGTCTCACAGGGATTAAGTGTGTGTCCTACACCAACTGAGCTATTTATCTCCTCAGTGCCTCCAAATGAGGTCATCAAGCTGCCACCTGATTGACAGGCTAACCTCTACTCCCTTCACTCTTAATCCTATCAAATTGACAACAGATTATGTAACTGCCACAATGTTTCTGTGTTTAAAGCCACAGTACTGAAGTGATTTGATTTGAGAAAAGAGAGGGCTAAGAAGATACTGGCCAAGTGATATTTACAGGCAAGGCACACTAAATGATATGAATGAATGGACCAAGAGAAAACACCAAATAAATAAAAGAAGAATACCACTAATAGAGTCTAAATGGGAAATGTGGGATAGCGTCAGATGTGTCAAATGACACAGGAGGACTTATAGACCAAGTTAGGCCTATTTTGATAGAGTTGTGGGGCCAAATGTTTGACTGAGTTTAAGGGAGAAACTGAAATAGGGGTTAGTGACAAGGATTATAGGGGTTCTACATTTTCTAAAGAGAAAGAAAACAGTTGCTGGAATGTGATGGTCTGAGACTGATTATTCCAAATTCCCTTAAAACTCTACTTATTGAAAAGTGAACATTGTTAATTCCACGAATCCAACCAATTTGTGTTTAATCTGAAATTATTTAGAAAATACTGTGTGTCTTTATTTTCATCTGTAACCTGGATTTGGTTGTTGTTGATGCTTTTACTATTTCATATCAAGTATCAGGCTATTTAAAAACAAGATATGCTATTATCTGAAAAAAGATTGTCATGACCATGCCACTTCATACTGGGGCAAAGTTAATATATACATATACATACATACATACATACATACATATACATATATACATTCATACTCATACATATGGCTTTTTATTTTAATGTGAAAAGTGGACTTAATCATTTTTAAATCCACTTTCAGCCATAGAAATCTTTAGTGTATTAAATAAAGTAGTTGTATTGTTCCATTGTCTAATATATTATTTTACCAAGATCAGAGTAAAACCTTTTTATTAAAAAGATAATAATCTCATGAATCAAAATAGATTAGCTTTAAATAGAAGAATATAACACTTATATTCCACTGGCAGAATAGACTAAATAACTACAGTCTTTATCATTAAAATAAACATATCTCATTCAACAATGGAAAGTAATGTAGAGTTATATAAGCAATAAGTAATAGGTTATATCTTTTTTATACATTCTGAGATCTAGTTTGAAGTGCCTTGCCATCTATAATAGGATAATATCTTTATCCCTCCAAAGAAGTCTAGTTAATATAAGTATTATTCACATCTATGCCCAACCATGCCAACCGGTGATGAAGAAATTTAAGAATTCTACTAAATTCTTTGGCTTAAAATTGATCAATCAGGCAATCAAGATGATTCGAGAATTACTGGTGATTAAACTGCAAAGGTCGGAAGTAGAGAGAAAGGGTGAGTAGTTGGAATATATTGCCTTGGTGCTAGAAACCAAACTGTAGAGCACGTAACAGAATTTGACAAGACCAACAACTCTTTCATTCCCAAAACATTCTTCCAACAACATCAATTATCCACATGGATCTTGTCCAATGGAATACACAGGAATCAAATTGACTATATCTGTAAATAGGGATGATGGAGAATTTCAATATTATCAGTGAAAACAAGAACAAGAGCCAATCCGAAATGGTTCCTTACCAGCAAATTCAGGTTGAAGCTAAAAAACATTAAAACACGCAAGAGTTAAAATATGGCTCTGAGCATGAGATCTTGAGACCTCTGTTCTCCAACTGAATTTAAAGACTGTCCCATAAGAAGATTTGCATCAAAAAAAAAAAAAAAAGAAGATTTGCATCATTAAACACTAATGCCAGAGGACCATATGAGATGTGGAGCAACATCAAGATCATCATATAGGAAGAAAACAAAAGATCATTCAATGATGATGGCAACATATGTTCAAATATGCTTGACACAATGGTTGTATGTATGGATTGTGATAAGAGTTGTACGAGCCTGCAATAAAATGATTTTTAAAAAGTCATTCAAAATACAATGGAAAAAGAAAAGACAAAGTCCATATCAGAAGAGATTCTCAAACTTGCTCTTCAACAGAGTAGCTAAAGAAAATGGGGAAATGATAAAATAAAAGAATAGAACAGGAAATTTCAAGGGCAGCTCAAAAAGATAAAGTATTTTGATGAAGTACAAAGACAGACAGTTAGAAACCCCGAAGTAGGGAAATGATCAGCCTGGATCCAGCTGAAAGAACTGAAGAAAAAAATGCAAGCCTTGAGTTGCAATATTGAACAATTCCATAGGTAAAATATTGAAAAACTCAAAAGCATTAAGAATACACAGAGTCACCGTACCAAAAAACTGGTTGACACAAAACCATTTCATGGGGTAGCATATGATCAAGAATTGACAGGATACAAATAGAAAGGTTTCAACACAGCACTTCGAGAATCACCCACTTGTCCGTGCCAACACATTTCGAAGGCAGTTATTTGACCAAATGACTGGAAAAGAGTCATATCGGGGACCAAAGTTATTTAAAAAATCATTAATATCACATCCAAGCTACAGTTTGCTGGAAATCATTCAACAATGGCCACTTCACCAGGGAGCTACCAGAAATTCGAGCCAAATTCAGAAGAGGATATAGAATAAGGAATACCATTGCTGACATCAGATGGTTAGTGAGTGAAAGCAGAGAATACCAGGAAGACGGCGACTTGTGTTTTATTGACTATGTCAAGGCAGTCCAATGTGTGGATCCTAACAGACTACGGATAGCCTTGAGAAGAATGGAAACCAGAACATGTCATTGTGTTTATGAGGAAAACATGACCAAAATGCTCTGGTATGAAGAGAAGAAGGGAGTATTGCATGGTTTAAAATCAAGGAAGATGTGTGTCAGGGTTGTGTCCTTTTACCATATTTAGTCAGTGTGTATGCTGAGCAAAAACAATATGAGGAACTAGATTACATGAAGAAGAAGGCAACAGGATTGGAGGAAGACTCACTAAAATTTTGTGATATGCAGGTGAGACAAATTTGCATACCACTAATTTTCACAAATCATTTGGCCTTTGGAACCTAACCACATTGATAGGACAGAAATAATCAAAATTCATCAGTTTAATTTATCATCTCTAAGTTATAGAGTTATACATTTAGCTAAAAATTATCTATGTATTAATAAACTTTTTCTGATTAAAATCCTGATATTTATAGATTTGTATGGTATGCAACCCAATATATGACTGTAAATTGTTCCCTTGAAAATTAGAATTAATTTTGCTATAGAAGCAAAACACTAAACTGTGGCTAAGTTCCCAGACTAGTCCCCATATGGCATTTTATTTCCTATACAACTTACTGTTGTATACAACAAGAGAATTACATTCCTCCCTGTACTTCATATAGTGTATGATTGTTTCTTTTGGAACACAGAGTCCCCAGCTCTAATTGGAAACGCCTCAAGATATTCTAACTTCAGTAAGCAAGCCAAGTTATTTCTAAAAACTCCACCATATATGACCTTGTTCACTTTTGAATAAAGATGTCTTTTATTATTTAAATTTAAGTTCCTTTTACTTTCTGTTATTTTGTTTTTTTAATTGCAGAACTTAGAAGTTTGGGAAATAAATGATTAATGGCTTTTTAAAATTTATGGCTATATAAAAAGAAATTCTTTATATGCAAGTCTCCCAGAAGCCAAATGGGGTGTCAGAAGAGGAGTGCTGTCTCACTAGAAAAATCTTCTGTATTGTGATGAAGATCCTCTTACTTCTACTAGAGTAGAAAAAATACTCAAAACCCATTCCCTGACATTGTTGAGTTGATGCTATCTCAAGGCGACCCAATCGGACAGGGTCCAACTGCCCCCATGAGCTCTGGGCCTGGGACTGTTTCGAGAACAGAAGCTCTGTCTTTCTCCTGCAGATGGACTGGAGGTGCCAGCTGTGAACCTGGCGGTTGCAGCACACAGGTAATCATCGTGCCACCACGGAACTCCACAAGGTTCTGATATAAGGTGTCATATATTTTAATTCCATTTGTCGACACCTTTTCAAAGTCCACTTATAGATCCTAGATTACTTGATTATGGTTTGTTAAAAACCCACACCTTATACCTTATACCCTCATAAATGTTGCATTGTTCTCTCAAGTACATATCTTCCTTTTTTATTAATGTCATTAATTTTAATTATCAATATATATTTCTTGAACTAATTCATTACAAAAAACACTTATTAAGGAGCCATCCCTGACTCATGGTATTTCATATTTGTCAGAGTACAACTGTACTTCACAGATTTTTAAGTGGATATATTTGTTTCCACAATTCGATTGCTAGGCTTTACCGCTGAGGTGTGTCTTGAAGTAGCCATACACATTAACCATTTGCACCAACCAGAGTTAATTCAACATTATTGGGTAAATGCCAACTGTAGGTTATAAATTACATTCCAATTCATGACTTTATAGAACGAAGTACACCTGTTCTAGACTGTAATCTTCATGAGAGCAAATCATCAGATTCTTTTTCCTATGGACTCTCTCATGGCTTCCAACAGTGAAACCCTCATTTAATCAGAAGTGAAACAACATAAAACAAATGAACCACTGCTACTGATTTGAATTCCACTCATCCAACCTTTGGGACAGAACTCTATAGAGTGCCTAAGGCTTCAAATCTTTAGAGCTAACTTTCTCACACCTAATGACTATTTACAAAATGGAAAGGGAGGGAGGGGAAATGGGAAGTCAATGGCAAGGGACACAAGAAGGAAGAAAATGTTCCAAAGTAGATTTTGGTGATGATTTCACAACCCTAGTGAATATGACTGGATACTGAATTGTGTGAAATCTTAATTCGATCTCAATAAGAATTTTTTTAAAGGTCATATTTGTAAAAACCCTTTATAGTGCACATGGGGTCATCACTAGTCAAAGTGGAGACCATAGCAATTGGTAATAATAATTTGAAAAGTGCATGTGTCTCTACGATCCCATGATCCCAATGGTATGACAAATACCACCCGAGTCACCTATGGTGGTAACCCTAACCCAAACCCCAAACTATAGGGTTTTCTGCAGCTTCTGGACCAAGACAAACCAGGAAGACAAGGGGATCTCGTGATGAACATGAGTCAAAGAGAACTCCTGAATCAAATGAGGAATACCCACAAAAACCTGGCTGTCAGATAGCCCCCAAAAAGGTCAGAAGGCAACAATGGACTCACGTCTGCAGCTGATCATGAAGATGGTGCAGGGCCCAGTAGCAATTTGGTCAGCTTGCGTGGGGTCACTATGAGGCCAAGCCTCCTAGAGCATAACTAACAGCAACAGTTCAAGAACACAGCTTGAAGGCCATGGTCAAAGAGCAAACTGGAACTTGTGTTCAAATGAGAGAGCCTCTGGAAGGAAGAAACCATTCCAGATCGAGCACTACCGTGTAAAAGTTCACACAGCATTACAGTGAAAGAAATGGTTCACAAAGCTTGAGTACAAGGGAGCCAGGGAGCCCGAGAGCATTTGAATTGGTTGACATTTACAAACTCGGCCTTCACAGACACAAGACCTCTCAAGCGCCATTTTTCTGGCCATGAAAATTTGAGTCATTTTATCAGCGTTTTCCGACGAAGCAGGCTAATCTGAATGAATGCTCTTCCTGCGAGCAGGTCATGAGAGGGATGGGGAAGAAGGAAGGAGGATGTTGTGGTAGGCTCAGAATAGGCCGTAAACAGGGAAAAATAAATAAATAAATTGAGTCGGACCTGCATCTTCTGTTAAGCTCCAAATTCTTTTGAGACCCTTCATACTGTGCCCAAGGAATCAGCCCAGTACTTCCAATCGCCTCTACCTGTTGGTGGGTGAGGGTGGAGAGCATTTGCTTTGGCAAAGCACGAGCCAAGGGGTTCATGTGAGTACCTGACCCTGGACACAGGAGCAAACGTG
Source organism: Echinops telfairi (assembly GCF_000313985.2). Lineage (NCBI taxonomy): Eukaryota > Metazoa > Chordata > Mammalia > Afrosoricida > Tenrecidae > Echinops > Echinops telfairi. Next base: position 7,240,402 of record NW_022103906.1, read on the forward strand.
GAGCCAGGCCAGAGACAGAGCAAAATGATTCTCTTGTATAAGCGAATGAGCCCAGAGCTCAGAGCTGTCAGGCCTTGCCTCTTCATGAACGCTTTAAGGCTATTTAACCTAGATTTTGCCTCTGAGACCTAAACTGGTGCCATCTTGTGGGCTCCATCTTCCCTCAGGACGATATTCCCCAGAACTTCTGGCCAGATGTCATTTCTTTAGGAACAGAGACAGTTTTGACTGAAGTTCCCAGAATCTCATACCTACTATGGGAATTTCCCTGGCACTTGGGAACCCTTACACTTTGTTCAGCATGTGCAGGAGAAAAAGTCATTAGGTCAACCAACATGATGAGGGAATCCTGCTTCCGGGAGCCACTAAGAAAGTTCTCCAGCATTATCTCTCTGTCCACCAGCGTATCTCTTTCTCCTGATAACAGACCAGACTCATTTTGGCAACAAGGCCTAATGACTTCAATTTTATGCAAATAATCCATTAATATATTCTACATCTGGATTAGCTTATTAAAAACTTTACCACTGACTTTTAAAATATAATTGTAACTGACTTTCTTTAATCCTACTTCAAGAGAACCTTATTTTATATGTAAATGTAACATACTACTTTAAGCATACTCATATTTTGTATAAAGTTTAATTAAAATTATTTAATGTGCTTTAATTTTAATTTAAAATTCCTTTAAATTTTCTATTTATTATATAGTTATACATAACTTTAATTTCAGTTATACTCCTACTGTATACATTCACAACCTCACTCCAAGAAATTTTTTGTACAGGCTACAAAAGTCAGTCAATGATGATATTCAAACAGCTTCCCTAAAACAAATATTTAAGACTTTGTTCATGTTTCCCCAAACTAACCATGTTTAAAGAGGTGAATTTAATTCTGTGACCACACACCTCATGTGACTATTGGCAATTATAAATGTCCTAAAACTGATTTTATAAACATAAAACGTTTAATTAAGAAGACTTTGGTCCACCATGTTAGGATACAGAAGATATCTTTTGAAGTGACATAATTGATTCAGTTCTTTAGCAAAAACTGCAAAAATGAGTGCAATTTTATAAACAACAACAATATTCCTATTACAAACAGAAATATTCCACATAACAGTATTGACTTTATGGATGCCATAAAAATATTTAACTGGATACAGTTCATAAAATAGTGATGATTATATTTTACAGGGAAAGAAAACACCTTTTAAAGAAAGATATGACTACATAAAACATCACCTACTCAGCAGCACCCACAAGAACCCTGCCCGCGGGGTAAATGCTGTGAGGCTTCCACCCCCCACACACCCTCCCTTATTGCCACTGGGGCTAGCTGATGACCTGGTGACAGCTATCAGCACACTTCACACTTCAGTGGAAGCCACAGAAACAATTACCAAGTTATTAACACTGTCTTTCAAATACAAATGGCAATGTATCACTTAGAGAATTGTTAAGAGAAGCAGAAAACTGTACCCAATCTTTGGAATATTCTCTTTGCATGTCTGTGTTTGGGGTGAAACCACTGGGTAATGGTGTGCTATCAAATATACAGAGCAGTCCAATGCTGGGTAACACAATATAGTGAAGCCAACTGCATGTAAAATATTAATCACAACTGAGAATGACAGTGACAAATGAATCTTTTGCATTGCACACAGAATGTTTTAAAGAAAATTATGTGTCATTTATCTGGAAATATAGTGGATTCCATTTTCAGAATCCAAATAATACATAGATTGATGGGATTTATAGCTTGGACATTTTGTTGTTTTTAGGTGCTGTTGACTCAATGCACAACAGACCTTTGGAAAAACTGCCCAGTCCTGTAGCACCCTCACATGAATACATGAGAAGTCTCGCCATCTTGCTTTGAAGGATGGCTCTGGCTGAATTTCCAAGAGAGATTTATTTGTTCTTTATTTGTCCATGGTACTTTGAATATTTTTCACCAGCACCATCATTAAAACGTACTGATTCTTCTTTGGTTTTTCTCATTTCATGCCCGACTTTCACATGCATCTCAGGCAAATGAATGAACATGGCTTGAGTCAGGTGTAACTTAGTCCTCAAAGTAATGTCCTTGCTTTTCAACACTTGAAAAAGGTCTCCAGAGCAGATGTACTCAATGCAACGTGCCTTTTGATTTCCTTTTTCGTTTTCTTTCTTTTCTTTTGCCTTTTGATTCTTGACAGCTGTATCCATGAGCATTGATTGGAGATCCAAGGCAGATGGAATCTTGGACAGCTTCAATCAATTTACTCAATTGATCAAGATACTGTCTATTTGTCCAGTGGTGAGAATTCTGGTGTTTCGGTACATTGAGTTGGAAGCCATATTTAGGCCGCCATCTTTTCTCTTCATCAGCAGATGCTTCAAGTCCTTCTCACGTTCGGCAAGCAAGATGATGTGATTCGTCTATCACAGGTTGTTAGTGAGCCTCCCTCCAAGCCTGATGCCACATCCCTTTTCATACACTCCAACTTCTCTGATTATTTGCTCAGCATACATTGTGAATTAGTGTGAGGAGAGTATACGACCATGACACACACATTTCCTAATTTCAAAACAGGTACTATTCCCTGGTTCAGTTGACACAACTGCCTCTTGGTCCAGCTATAGGTTCTAAATGGGCACTCTGAAGTGTTCAGGATTCTCACTGTTCTCAAGGCTGTCCACAGGTTGTTATGATCCACACAGTTGAAAGTCTTGGCAATGTCAATAAACTACAAGTACACATACTTCTGATCTCCTCTGCTTTCAGCCAAGATCCATCTGCTGTCAGCAATAACAGCCCTTCTTCCGTGGCCTCTTCCCCTGTCAATGTGCTGCTGCGACGGTTGTTGGATGGTCTTTTGAACAATTTTACTTGCATGTGATCTGAATGATATTGTTCTAAAATTTCCACATTTTGTGTGTCATCTTTCTCTGGAATGGGTGCAAACATGTGTCTTTGCCAGTCAGCGGTCTCCCAGTCACTACAAGCATGGTCATTATAATCATTCATCCGGTATCTTTCACTGCATGCCATATGCTAGACACGTGAAAGAGATATCTCAAAGATGTTTTAGGCATATAGTTGCTTTCAAAACATAATTTTAATCATATGTTTCATTCAAATCTAAGTTGTTTAAGAGGTTCTTTTATTTTGGGTTGCTAAACAAAAAGCAGGTCCAGAACAGCCCCCCACCCCTGTTGCTCAATGAGATAAACATGAGATTATCTATAAAATGAACAGCCTCAGGAATTGCTTTAGGGTCAATATGAATTAGGTTAAATTCCATGGCAGTAGGTTTGGTTTTTGGTGGTTTTAAGTTAGTAGTTACACGTTGGGCTAGTATCCTCCAGGTCGACTGTTCAAAACTACCAGCTGTTCCACATGACAACGATGGGGTTTTCCACTCCCGTAGTGTTACAGTCTCAGAAATATACCAGGCAGTTCCATCCTGTACTATGGCAGTGAGTGGGTATGTCTTAAACAAAGTCAAATGTGCACACATAAATTCTAAAAGGAAGACTGTGATATAATACTAATTTTAGCTCTTTTCAAATCATAAAATGGTTATACCAGCTCCTTACTACTTTGGATTACTTTTATCCAGTTTGAGGGATTTTGGGAGTTCTACCTTCAGTTGAATTACTAATATTGTGCAAGAAATCTATTCACAATTATCTCAATGGAAGAAAAATAAAATTTCTCTACTTGTGTGTCTCTGTGTGTACCCCTTAATAATTTGACATAAATCCTGCTTTGTCAAGGAGAAGTATAGATCTTTAGCTGTTTCTTCCTCCACTCTTAATAGCATTTACTTCAAAACAATTGATATTTAGTGAATTAATACAGCCCTTCTGGCCATGATTCCTTATGTAATTTATTATAATTTTGAACTCTATGACTGCTGCTATAATCTAATTTTGAATGGTATTTTGTTATAGGATTTTTCTTTAGACCCTACTCCCATTTTAGAGGTAGCTCTCTGTTACAGTATTGAGGTGGCACGCTTCTTCATGACTAGAGGAAGTGACTTAAGTCACTAAATTTTGTTTCCTGGGGTATATGGTTGTTTAAAAGGCCCAAAGCACAAAGCCATGTTTTTGTGTATCAGAGCCATCAAATACACAGAAAGCGTAGGACCACTGGAAGAACACGTTCTAGGTCTTTGTCTGAGGGGTCCGAGGCTGAGAGCAGAAGCACCAGAGACCGTGGCACAGACACTACAAGACAGTACAAGAGGAGCAGTGCCAAAACTTTGGGACTGTGAGGCAGAGTGACGGGCAGCCTTCCTGGTCTGTGCAGGCAGAGACCATGGGATCCATGGCTGAGAGACTGAGGGTCAAAGAGAGGGTTGGCTGCTGGCTGAGGAGATGACTGTATCTTTATTGTTTACCAGTCCTGATTTGTGGTAACTATTAAGCTCCCTAATAAGCTCCCCAGATTGTGGATACTGTCTCTTAGCTCTGTGTAGTCATTACAATGGGTTATGGAATCCAGCATGCATGCAGAGAACCCTGGAATGAACAGCTAGTGTCAGAGCAGGTAAGAAGAATGGAGTGTGGAGGCATCTCTGACCACCATCTCTGGGCCACAGAGAAGCCAGAGGACGTCAGATATGGTTTCTTGTCCCACTTATTGCAAAAAACACAGTACAGTTTTACTCTGGGCTACCGGGTCTCTTTGAGCAGGAGTTCATTCAGTAGCACACAGACACACACAACTTGCTTACTATTGATGTTGTTAGTCTTTATTCATGAATTTTAATAGTTTAATATATTTGTGTATATATGTATCTTAAAGTTTTATATTTAAATAAGAAAAGATGCTAAAATGAAAAAAAATATTTCAGAAGAAAATGCATGTAGATATATAATATGAGAAGATAACATATATTAAAGGAAGTTGTAGCCATCTCTAATGCTTCCTTAGCTAATTAGGAGCATGAAAAATGAAGTAAGGAATTAAAGAGCTTCAAAGAACATAGGTATTTCTACCTCCCTGTATCATAAAATACACATATATGTTACCATAGTATGACCCCTCGCCGACATCTTTCCAAGTGCTGTCAATGTTCAGACAGCATAGATTTTGTAGGAGAAATGTGATTCCTAGTAGCATCACCCTATTGGAAACCTCTCCAAATATTAAATAGCTAACAGAGATTATATAGTTAGTATGAATTTTAATTCAGGATACTCTGACTTAGGCATGTCAAAATATTGTCTAATATTCAAAGATCACCCATTCTAGCAAACCTATCCATTAATTCTTCAAATTTTATATTTTTATGAGTAAGTTTAACAATTAACATATATTTTAACTGAACATAATCCACTTCTTTATCATATTATTGTGAGGAGCCCTTGTGGGGCGATCCACATGGCTGGCAGTTCGAAATCACCAGCCGCCCTTGCATTCTCAGGAAGCTCAGTGGGGTCACTGTGAGAGCATTGATTCAATGGCAGTACTTTTATTCTTAAAACATATTATTATTTGTTGTCAGGCAGATTTGACCAGAATAATTTTCTAGTTACTTTCTAGCTAGTCATGAGCCAATGGGAGAAGAAATGATTAAACATTATGTAACACCAATATGTAAACCACTATTCTATGTGATATGTGTACATGCATAAACATGTATATGTATCATATGCACATGCATGTACACAATGTATAGAAATTATATACTCCATGTATACATATGTATAACTTCTGTTTGATTTAAAATATATGCAAGTAATCATGATTAATCTTATTTTCTGTTTTATTTTACAGTTATAAGAAGGGGAAATAAAAGTAAATAGCATGGTTCCAGAACTCAGTAATCAGCGTATTATAAGAAAGACAACTTAGCGGAAAGAGGAGACTGTAAGCGAGAAAGGGAGTCTATTAATAAGGGAGTGCTAAGAATTATTTGTTTTGTGATATATTGTAATTCTGAACTCTCTGCCGGTGGCTATACTCTCATTTTGGGGGAGTTTTCTTTGATGCTAATGGGCGGATTGTGATGGGTTCAACCTGACTGTAAGAGCTCTGGTGGCATAGTGGTTATGAGACGGGCTGCTAATTACCAGGTCCCCAGTTCAAAACCACCAACTGCTCTGCAGGAGAAATACAAGGTTTTCTAATTTCAGAAAGAGGTACAGTCTCCAATAGGAGCTGTCCTATTGGATCAATACAGTATGTGTCAGAATTGACTCTATGACCATGAGTTGGGTTTTGTTTTTTAAGGCCTGACCGTAGTAGAGAGTGTGAATTAAGTCACACTCCTTGTTCCTTGGAGGTATCTTTTAAGACCACTTTAACAGAGAATATGACTCAAGGCACCATCCTTCATTTTACTTGAGGGTGTCTTCAGCTAGACAAAATCTGTCCCTCCTTCAAGGCCTGTAGAAGACCCATTTCAGACAGAGAGAAACAGCCAAGGAGTATTGAAGAGCATGTTCCAGATGTCAGTCGGAAGTGGAGACTTAGCGGAGCAGTACAGAGAATATGGGGTAGCTTCTTCCCATCTGTTCAGAGATGGTGGGACAGAGCAGCAGGTATATTGGCTTCTTAGCTGAGAGGTTGAGAGGCTGAGGCCTGGCGAGAGGCTTGGCTCTTGGCTGAGGTGACTGTATCCTTACTGATACTTGGTCCTTACTTGTAGTGATCTATTAATTTCCCTAATCACTCCCCCATAATTGTGAATATTATCTGTGAGTTCTGTGTGGCCCTTGCACTGAAATATTGAACCCAGCCTAGAAATGAGTGTTCTGGGAGAAACAGTGGTGTCAGAATAAGTAAAGAAGGACGGAGTGGGGGGGCATGTCTGACCCCTGTCTTTTGGCAATAGTGAAACCAGGGAACGTCAGATATGGTCACTGCATGCAGTTTATTGCAGAGAGGATTTGGGAAGGACAATTACAGATACTGGAGCAGGAAACAGTTACGAAAGCCAAAGTAAGTTCACAAAAAAAGTTGCAAATATTACACAGTGATAATGGGGATGTCTTTGATAATTAAAGGGCTGGCACAAAGAGATGAATACATTGGACAGTTGACAAGGACACAATAATGAACAACACAAGATTAATGGTGATGGCCCCGAGAAACTGAATGAGCCTTTTAATGTGTAATGAAAGGAAATTGGCATGAATTCTGACATTCCCCAGTGGAATTCAGTGACATGTAGGCAAAGCTAACAGGGCAGTTAAATAGATTTCATCAAGCTTCTCGGCTGGAAAAAAAAGCCTGTGATGTAAAAGACAGAGTCATAATACAGAGTTACAGGTGAAAGTCAAATGCCTAATATATATGTTTCTGCTAATCTGTGCAACCTTTAATTGGTAAGTAGAAGCTTTTAAAATGAGCATGATAGTGGGACAGGAGGAGAATCAA
>NW_022103906.1:7248976-7257939 GCF_000313985.2 Echinops telfairi
AATGTTTTGAGAAACGATGTACAAATGCGCTTTACACAATTGATGTGTGTATGGATTGGGATAACAGTTGTATGAGCCCCTAATAAAATGTTAAAAAATAAATAATAAATAAATAAATGTTCAATTAAAAAAAATAATAAAATAAAATTGTAATTCAACTATTTAAAACTATTAAATAAACGAATTTTGTCTTAAATTTAAAACATTTGGGTATAAATACATATTTTGTGTATTTATATGCATGTATTCCTTTAAGTTATGTAGAAGCATGACTTATTTTATTGTATGTCACTTTATTAAGCTTCCTAAACATTGCAGTTTATTTGTTTTTCACAAATTGAAGGCTCGTGGCAACCTTGAAGGAGCAAGTGTATTGGCGCTATCTTTTTCAACAGCATGAGCTGACTTCATACTTCTGTGTCACATTTTGGGAATTCTTACAATATTACACCCCTTTTCATAGTACTATTGAACACTTAATAGACTACAGCCTTGTGTAAAGATATCTTTTCTATACCCTGGGACACCAAAACCTGTGTGTGACTTACTTTATGGAGATGTTCAATTGACTGCAATGTCCCGGAGCCCCCAACATCTCAGAAGCATGTCTGTATTCATATACATATAGTTTACATACATACATACATATATACCTCTGAATAATAACATAATGTTTTTGTCACCATAAGGAATACCATAAAAGTGTGCATGTCAAGTAATGGAATTCAAGGCAACCTTTTTTATTTGACTATAGATATCAGAGATGTACTTATTAAATAAAAGGTGTAATGCAAATGCATAAACGACCATGACTAACTATATGCAACTAAATATCTCTCAAAACAATTTCCCCCCTTAAAATGTGATGTCCCTTCTTACTTCAGACTCACATTAGCTTTAGATTTCGGAAGAAGGAAGGCAGAAGAGGAGGGGGAGGAGAAAGAGAAGACTGAGGGGAAAAGGAAAGAGAGGACGCTTCTATAAGTCGCTCTCAAATATCAAATGCTTAGTGTTTGACAATGTTCTAGTGCTTTGCAATGATTATATATTCTTGCCAACAATGTTGAAAGCCGAATAACATTAATATAATAACGAAACACAAACAAAGACAACTGGACTTGAGGTTAAAAAAATTGCTCGCCAAAATCACACAGTGGGTATATGGCAGAGAAGTGCACTCCCTGTGGTCCAGCGAGACGACCAGACAAGTCTGGTCCAGTGTCTCAGCTAATCAGCCCTATTCGGCTCGGAACTTTCATTTCTGCATTTCTGCCTGTTTCCACTACTACCCTTCCCTGCTTTATTTCACAAAACGTTTTGGAATTTTTTGAAAATTCTTATAACATCTATGAAGCTATTTTCAGATCAAAATTGTAATCTTTTCTTATCAGTAATCTTCTCGATTATAGTCCATAGCAATATAAGAGAAGTGGTGAAATCCACTTTCTCAGACTTTTCTGAAACATCCACCCTCGTCAAACGTTGAAAACCCTGCAGATGAGCTCTTACCACAGTCACTTCCAGTTCCTGAAATTTGTGTCTCACAGAGTACTCTGTAGATAATTTGATCGCATGACTCAGCAAGACTTTTATTTGTGAGACGTCTGATTTTTGGATGAGCTAATGTGGAAATATATAAGTAAGCATAATTTATTGTATTAATTCTTATTGACCTTGTATTTGAGCGGCATAGAAAAACATTTCTGATTCAGTGATTCTAAATATGCTTCTCCAATAAATCCAATCTTGTGGAATCTATTTTTTAAATGTTCTCTTTAGTATCTCTTATAAAGTATGTACAAATTTCATTTTTTAAAATAAATGAATGTTCAGTATTTTTGTATTTTAACTTGATATCCTATATTTATTTTAACTTGATATTACAATAAGAGATGTATGATCTACAACTGAACTTCTTACATCAATTTGGTATGTCTGTGTGAGAGTAATCTTATGTTAAGATTTGGCATAAATTGATATAGATCATTCAGCTTTATGAATCAAAGCAGAATTAAGACCCCAAAAAGAGTATAAAAATCATGAAGAATAAGAGTGTTTCAAAGAAAAGCAATTTATTAACTCATCTATGCATAACATTGAAACTTTTTTAGTGCTTTTTTCCATCTTATTTCTTAAAAAATGTGCAAAGCAAATTGAGCACACAAATGAGGAATAGCAAAATTTCTTATCCAGAAGTCTCAGGCAAATCATTGTTGTTTGGAAACCTTGATATGATTGTTCTTTTCTCTTATGCTTAATATATAATATACCATCATCACCATGCGCTTAATCGGGAAACCCGTTTATTTGGAATGTCTCCCAAGGAATCAAATTAAGCTTAATTATACTTAATGGCAAAGACTGCTGCTTAATTTGGATGGTAATTCTGCTTAATTGAGATGCCTTCAGGTGTCTAAGTGGTGTTCAACTAAGAGGATTCGTATGTTTGTAGTGTATCAACCTGCAATATCTGGTTTTTCTTCCTTCAAAATCCCACAGAAGTAAGTGAATATAGGCAAATAGAATTCTGAAACAACATAAAATGTACATATATTTTATCTGTAATTTAAATAAATAATTTTAAATATTTAGAATCTTGATATTTTTAAGATACCTTTATGTATATAGAGATATATCAAACTTCTAAAACTGAGAGAAGAGAAATATGTAAACTGTATCTCTTCCTTACTTTGTTATTATACAATTTGGAGAGGGATTTGACTATCCAGAATGCAAAGAATTGAAAATGAAGAGAAAAAGGCCTCTCCTCCAAGTCCCCAAGAAGAAAAAATCTTTCCCCTGAAATGGAACCCTTCATTTCAGACATCTAACGGCCTCTCACTCACTGCTATTGAGCCCATTCTGACTCAGTGGTACACGATAGGGACCTCAATTCTGGACTCTGATTTCTGGGAAGGCTGGATCTGCCCTCCCTCAAGTAAAGACTACACTCTTCTTTTTCCTACCTCAAAATCATTCCCAAGGCCTCCTCTTTCTAGCGAGTTACAATATGTACTAGGTGTAGCCACAATGCAAAGACATGTGGATTATAAGGCCAAAAAGGAGAAACAAGAGTGCCCCCCAGCCATCTCTCATCTCCTTCCCTCACCACACTTCAGTAGTCACCAGATTTCACCAAGTCTCTATCTTTATACATTTGCACTGCACCTGTTCCCCTTCCGACTTCATTACCTCTCACTTGGAACGTTGTAGCAGATTCCAAACTCTGTCTCCTACTTCATCTTCTAAAACGCTATCATTGTGTAGTTTCTTCTTCTCAATAGGAAAGGCTTATATGAAAAAGTACATTACTCCTAATGTTAATGTTTATTTTATCATGGACTTTTCCCCAAAGCAAGTCTTGAGAAAAGTGGTTTCTTCTAGCCCATTTAGTTGAGGAACCACAAGAAAAGTCAGACAAAGGGATGGAGAGAAACCTCAGTCCTAGATGAGTTGGTGACTCTGTGCATATTTGTCCTAGTGCTACTGGATGTACTTTGCAGAGCTGTTAAGATGGTACTCCAAAAAGCATGCTTAAAACAGAGAAGAGAGTAGTATTCATTGACAAATTCCCAATTGGTTAAGGGTAACTCAAAGGTGTTAACTCTCATAGACCAAATGTATGCTTGAAAATTGGTTCCCAGGTGGTGGATGACTGAGCCACGAAGATAGATAGGATTGTGGTCTATTTATCATTAGTTCAACTAAACACCAGATATATCCCCCAAATTAAACAAATCCAATAGCTTTAAAATGCCCTCCTTTATATAAAGTGTCACATTCTAACCTTTAGAACTTTTCAAAATTCCCTATTTATAAAAGGATAAAAGATTTTAAGAAGAGGCATTATACAAAAATATCAAAATGTGAAATTGTTTCTTGATCTATCCCTCATCTATGTCAATACACTTTCAAAGGTAATATTTGCATCTCTTTAACACTTCCCTGAAAAATTCTGTGTTTGTCAATTTACAGCAAGCTCAAACACTTTGGGCATCCTCACGGGACTTACACTGTGTGCCTTTGCAATGTACTTTGAGTTTGGGGAACAAAGTGAAGTCTGAAGGGGTAAGATCAGGACAGTAAGGTACATTTGGAGTTTTCTCAACAAAAGAACCTCTCATCGGACACCCCTTGACACTTTTGAAGAATGAGCAGGTATATTTACAAAATGGGAAAAAAATATTTGGCACAATTTTCTTGGCGTTTTTCTTAACAATTTTCAATTGGTTGCAAACTTCTTAACAGTGAAACTTTACATCTGTCCTGTACTCTCCAAGAAAATTTATCAGGACAAATCCCACTGTCCCCACAATCTTATGAGCTGAACTCTCTGCCTGAAATTTTACTGACCTCAAGGAAATTCCTGTTTTGCATGGACCTTATTTCTTGTTTTTCTGGAAGGCATTTTAAGGGGACTCCTGACAGAACTTGTCTGCAGCCCTCCAGTTATTACAGAGACTTATTTAGACTTTTTTTTTTTGCAGGGTGTGTGGGGAGAATAAACAGTGCAAGAGTGTGATAGTTCATGTTTTGTGTTAACTTGTCTGGTCCAGAGTTCTTTGTGGTCTGGCAGCTAAGAGGTACCAAATTCCCCATGATGAGATCTCACATTATGTGATAATAACCATGATGAGATCTGCTATAAGCAACCCATCCATTGGAAAAATTTTTCCTGGGGCATGTGGTCTGCTTCTAGTATAAATGGATGTTTGTTTGTAAAACCTTGCTTGCTTCTTTTCTGGTTCTGGATCAAGCATCTGGCTCATGAACCTCTGGTTCTTTGGCCTTCATCCAATGTCCTACTGATCCCAGAAGTTGTCACCAGCTTGCCATTTTTCCTGTAGACCTCGGATTGGTTTGCTACAGTAGTCAGAAACCCTTGTCTGACCTGCTGAACTGGGGTTGATCAGCCCTTGCAATTACTCAAACCAAGAGAAGGCTCCAGCTTGAATTTTGACCCACAGACTTGGAATTTACCCACCTCTACAACTGTGTGAGCAAGAGAACCCAGCCTAAGACAATGTGTTAAATGGAGTCCTAAGAGCAATACATTTGAATTATTCTCATATTCAGTTTTCTAGAGATCAAGATAATATAGTTAAATGGTTATCAATTAGTTATATGTTTTATTATTTTGTTTTTTTTTATACAATTACTGTTAATCCTAAAAGCTTCTTGCACTTAGGTACACAGAATGATTTCTTTAGTCTTCACAAAAAATTTCTAAGATTAATATTATCAAATCCTTACAGATGAAAAATATAAAGCCCATAAAAGTTAGTTAATTATCCCAAGTTCACACAACAGTTCAGGGGTAGACATGGTGTCTACAGAGACAACTATCTCATCTGACAAAATGTAGATCCCTCATTAAAAATCTGAATAAATAATCAATTGACTAACATATGAAGAAAATACAGCTTATATCAGTGTAATGGCTAACCCAATGCATAACACAGCTTTAACAAATAGCAGTAGCTGAAAAACAAAACTAAGCCTTTTTTTTCAAATCATTGGCTAGCTTAGCAGTTACTCAGTTTTCACGAGAAAAACCTGTATATCACACTGGTAAAAAATGAAGTTCTTTTTTTCAAAGGTTTTGTTTTGATATCTATAAAAACTGGGCTTCTAGAAGTATAATAAAAAAATAGTAGAAAACAGCCACGAAGAACAATTTAATGAATAAAAATATCAGGACTTTTCTTCTAGATTTTGAAAATCTAATAGTTTAGCATTTCTAATATTGTCCCATATTGCAGAGATTCGGTGATCCTTAAGAATGCTTCAGACATGATATTAGAGACCTGTGTTGAGATAGATGGAAACTATGCAAAATTGTTAAATATATGAACTCCTGACCATAGCCTGAGAGCGAGTAGCAAGCGACCATCCTGAGCGTTCTCACTCGCCTTATCACGCAGTCTCAGAAAGGCTTCAGCTCCCTGTGAATATAAATGCACACAAGGCCCGATGAGCGCTTTTACTGAAACAACACATTCAGGAATGCACGCCACTTCCCTGGTTGTTTGTCTTCAACAGTGGAGAGAGCCAGTGCGTTGATTACATGAACTAGTGGAAGGAACCGAAGGCCTTACCTTGTCAGGGTCTGTGGTAGTGATGACCCAGACACAGTGTGCATTGTCTTCATACTGGACTGGATAATTGGGGGATGTAATGATACCACTGGGTCCTCGCAGGTTGGATCCGCATGTTCTTGCTATAAATACAGAGAAATAATACTATTATTCTCCAACATTCTATCAGTGTGGTAAAACATTAATATGGAACCTACAGTAAGCTGAAGTGGTTATGGTCAGAAGTGGCTGATCAATAGCATAACTCAACACGAGAGCCCGCTGAGTTTACTCTGCAATGACCCACCTGAAGGGCATCACCAGTACCCTCAGGAGCATTAGATTTTTTTAAATTATTTTATTTTTTAATTATTTTATTAGGGGCTCACACAACTTTATCACAATCCACCCATCCATCCATTGTGTCAAGCACATTTGTACATTTGTTGCCACCATCATTCTCAAAACATTTGCTTTCTACTTGAGATCAGATCCTCATTTCCCCCCTCCCTCCCCGTTCCCCTCTCCCTCATGAACCCTTGATAATTTATAAATTATTATTATTTTGTCATATCTTACTCTGTCCGACATCTCCCTTCACCCACTTTTCTGTTGTCTATCCCCCAGGGAGGAGGTTATAGGTATATCCTTGTTATCAGTTCCCCCTTTCTACCCCACCCTCCCTGCACCCTCCCGGTATCGCCACTTTCATCATCAGGACCAGTGGTGAGAGCATTAGATTTTCAGTGGCATCGCCATTCTCTGAGTAACCTAATTGATGGTATCTCTATTTGAGGGTGATTCGTAGTGATTCTGTCGGACCATGTAGAATTGTTTTATAGTGTTTCCAAGGCTGTCCATCTTTATAAACATAGATTGTCACCCTTTCTCCTGAGAAGCCACTGGTGGATTCCAACCACTGAACTCTCGTGTAGCACCGTTAGAACTCCTTCAATATGACGATGTGTGATGTCAATATCAACTTAGTCCATATCAAGTCATATTGTGATTTAAAGAGAATCAGTATAAACATTTAGTTGCATGTAGATACACAACATAGAATTAAAACACACCAGGGTTTTAAAGGAACCTTTAAAGGTTCGAAAGGAATGCTTGTTATGTAGTGGTTACAATTTGGACCAGCATTTCCAAACACCAGCCGCTCCTCAGTGGAAAGACAGGTGTGCCAGTCCTCCAGAGACACGGTCTGAGAAACTGTCCTATAGGGTCACAATGAGTCAGAATCAACTCTTTGGTAATGAGTTGGTTTAGTTTTTAGCAATGCATTCGGTAGAACAGAAGTGAAATTTTTTAACTCTAGCTTATCCTATGAAAATCTGAATAAGAACTTTAAACTTCCACAGCTTCATTCTTTCAAATAAGTTAGGACGGTATAAAAGGTGATTGCTGAAATGTACCTCAAGCGGTAAAATCGACTCTACAATAAGCTATGCCAATTTCTACATAGCACAATAGAAAATGGAAATTAGAATACTGTTGAAAGTTTAAAGAAAGAAAATAGATATGGTGGTTCAAAAAGGAATAATAACTTAAAGTTGAAATCCAAGACCAAATGAATAGATAAATGGATAGATCACACAAATATGGGTGAACTTAGTTTGGAATTCCAAAATAATTCAATTGTCCTTCCCTAGAAGTGTTGGGAGTAAGTAACAGGCTATTAACTTCCAGGTCAGTGGTTCAAACCCACCGGCAGCTCATGGTGGGCAAATGAGGCTGCCTGATCCTTAAACATTAGGTCTCAGAGATCTTGACTAGCCTCAGTAGGAGTCTGAATGGGCACAATGATAATGGTTTGGGTTTGTTTGTTTGCTTTAGAAATAAGGATTTTTTTCAATAAATAGATAATCTTTGGAAATCAAGTGTAAATTTTAAATTCAATTTTAATTTTAATAGTTTAGAGTGTTTGTGAAGAGTGCTGAAGGAAGTCATTTCACAGAAAATCTAATGTAACTAAAACTGCTTCATATTTTAACATATCAGTATAGACCGAATAAATTTATCAAATATAAATAAATTCTAACTATGATATATCTTTTCTCTTGTCCTCTCACATAGGAAACATCTTTTACAGATCTAGATAGTATTATAGGATATTAAGCACTGAATTAAATAGACAGGATTTCTGACATTCAAGATATCTTCTGACAAGAATTGTAAATCATTTAACATACCTTTTCCTAACTGCTCAGTGAAGTGTTCGCCATTTTCCATTCATGGTCGTACCGTTATAAGATACATTTTGTCTCTTATCTTACTTTTGTGATTACTGACTGTAGAGTCCATTCTAACTCCAGGAGACCATTGCATGCAGAGTAGAACTGTTCCCTAGAGTGTTCAAGACCTTGACCTTTCAGAGCAGAGTCCAGGACTGCCTTGTGCGCTGCCTCTTAGTGGGTTCAAACTGCCACTATGTCAGCTAGGAGTCTGGCACTTGCACTATCAATAGACTCATATTACTTTTTTATATTTTGTGAATAAGAATTTGTAGATCTATATTTTTAAAAGGTTGTGAATTGCTGACCATGCTAATAGGAATTTTCTTATTTTATCTTTACATCTTTGTCCCCATAATTGTATCTACAATCTCTGATATATAAATATGTAACAAGATTCATTTATATAACTTTTCTTTTGCTCACCATGGGCTACTAAAATTTACTTAAACTTTATTATACACTGATAATGATGAATGCATTACAATTATTGGGGACTGAGCATGATAGTGGGACAGGAGGAGAATCAATGGAAATAGAGGAAGAGCTTGGAGGCAAAGGGTATTTATAGAGCTCTAGATAAAGACATGTACATATACAAATATATTATATGAGGATAGGGAAATAGATCTATGAGCCTACATTTATA
>NW_022103906.1:7258990-7261655 GCF_000313985.2 Echinops telfairi
GATGTACAAATGCACTTTACACAATTGATGTGTGTATGGATTGGGATAACAGTTGTATGAGCCCCTAATAAAATGTTAAAAAAAAAAAACCAAAAACACTGGTTTACACTTTCCAGATAAATATTTCTTAAGTAAAGACGGATTAAAGTTAAGTGGTTTTTAAAACCCAGTAAAATTTTCAGCCCCATAGATCACCTAGAAAAATGTTTGCTATACCGTCAATATTTTAAAACTTCACTCTCTATTACATCCATTTTAAGAATGCATTCTTAAAGAGGATCATGAACTTCAGGTGTTAAAATTTCCTAAAGCACTCTAATATTGACAATATTATTAGATAAATCTTGGGAAATATATCAATAAAATTAGAGTTATAAAATCTTTATGTTACATTTCACAATTTCTAGCTGGCATAAATATCATGATTTGTTAATAAATATACATATTACATATATCAATAGTATTGAATCCCCTCTCCAAATATTTCAAATTTAAGAAATATATCTGAAGAAAGTATGCACTAGTGAACTAATGTACTATATCTCCACTGACAATTTGGCTCACTCATTCATTTTCCCCAGCTGCCACTCTGCTGGAAAAGTTCAGCAAGTCAGAGGCTCTGCCAATGGCCTTGTATCCCAGCAGTCGGTTTTGAAGCTTGGCCCTTGACTTGACTTATTAAAATTGATAACCAGCTCTCCATGAAATTCACCTGATCTATTGCTTGGGGAAATGTGGTTTCTAGCAAAATGTATCTTAGTGAGATAACTCTTGTAAATTTCTAAGAAAATCAATTTTTCCCACATTACCATTTGATGGTAAAATCAAAAGTGTAGGTAACCCCAAAATGAAAAAAAAATATTATTAAGATGTATTGGTGAGAAAATAGATCTAAATGATAAAAAAGAAAAATATTCGATAGATTAATTTCACAACTTTTTGGCGAAGAATATCTATTAAAAAATCTGAAGTCATAACATGCTTTAAGAGAAACTTGGTACTACAAATATTTCAAAATGTGGGGGGAAATTGACTTTCTTATAATATTTTACAAATAATTATCTCACTAAGATTCATTTTCACTAAAAACCACATTTGAATGGCTGACCCTGGGGCAACCATAAACAATACAGTAAAAGTATAATTTACTAATTCTAATCCACTTTCTGAAGAAGTTGTTGAAACTTTCTGCTAATACATAATCATTTCCCATTAAAAATGTCTCAATCCACACTTGTGTGATAAGAGTTGTATGAGCCCCCAATAAAATGATTTAATAAAATTAATAAATAAAAAATAAAAAGAGATTTAAAAAGTCTCAATCATAATCATTTGCATTTTTTCATCCAGTGATCTTTTTTGTCATCACCTCAAATATAATTCACAGGCATGGTTTTCTTGTCTCAATAATTCCGTGCATCGGAAGAATGTTATTCCTCAGAAATGATTCTCTTTTTTCCACTGGCAAAAATTCAAGTTGAATGATTTGAGTGTGAGTTTTTTTTATTATCAATTAGTAATGTAGTTTGAGTTATGATTTCTAGTAGCAGAGGCCTATTGAGATTTTCTGTTTTTTTGTTTGTGTTTCTATTATAAATGTTGTATTAAATTATTACTTTATCTGAAATCAAAGTGGAAGGAATATGAGGTGATTTCAAAAAGTCCATGGCACAATGACATTCAAAAAGATGAATTTTTCTATGAGCCTTTTGAAGCCCTCCACCCTCCCAATAACCAGCCTACATTGCATCCTCCTCGGTCATGCCGCTTCTGTTTTACTTTTGCTTGCTTTGCTCTTTCATTAGTTTTAAACACTTAGGCTGAACTTTTTATTACATTATACTTAAAAAAACATTTTAAATTAAATATATTAAGCTTGAAAAAAACCCAAAACAAAACAACCCAACAATTCTAACTCTGGGGAAAAGAGCAAGAAGACAAACTACAAGAGTAGGAGAGATATGAGGTGATCTAGCATTCATTCATCTCTACCAGGCCATTTGAAAGACAGCTACTGGGCCAACTGACTGGAAGATATTCATATTTATACCCATTACAAGGAAAGGTGACTCAATAGAACGTGAAAGTTATAAATCACTATCAATATCACATGCAAGTAAAATGTAGCTGAAGAACTTTGAAAAAATAGTTGCATCAATATATTGACAGGGAGCTGCCAAAAATTCAAGCTGGACTCAGAAGAGGACAAGTAACATTACTGATGTCAGATGAATCTTGGCTGAAAGCAGAGAATGCTAGCAAGATATTTCTCTGTGTTGACTAAGTCATTCGACTGTGTGGATCATAACAAACTGTCCACAACCGTGAGAAGAGTGAGAAGCCAGGACACTTGATTGTTCTCATAAGGAAGTCATGTTATGGCTCAAGAGGCAGTCGTGCAAGTGCAACAAAGGAATATTGCATGGTTTAAAATGAGTAAAGATGAGTTTCAAGGTTATATCCTTTTTCCATATTTATTCAGTATGCAGAGCAAATACTTAGAGAAACTGGTTTATATGAAGAAAAACATGACATTAGTATTAGAGGAAGGCTTATTGTGTTAGACAGGGTTCTCTAGAGAGATAAAACCAAATTCCTGATAATATAATATATTTATTTATAAAGATAATTAATATATAATGAAAAATGAAATGTTAAATCATAA
>NW_022103906.1:7264686-7275243 GCF_000313985.2 Echinops telfairi
CCTCAACTTACAGCAACACAGTCCACAGGCTAGGCGTCCCACAGGCTGTGTAGCCTTTAAATTGAGGCACAGAACAAGCAAGGCAGCCGCACACTGGTCTGATGATCACAGAGCGAGAGACTAGAAAGACAAGGCTCAGCAAGCCATCCATCTCTCCGCCCCTCAGTCAATCCCACCTGTGTTTATCAGCCAGGCTGGCACAATAAACTGTCTCACTTATTAACAACCTGAGATATGCAGAAGAGACATAACTTGCTTAAAGGGAAGAAAATTTCAAGCACTTGCTGATGAATTTCAATAATTTCACTCATCACTGTAGACTAGGACTCAATGTTAAGAAGACCAAAATTCTCACAAGTGGACCCATGGGTAACATTGTGATAAATGGAGACAAGTTTGAAGTTATCAAGGGTTTTGTCTTGCTGGGATTCACAATGAATGCCCATGGAAGGAGCAGTGAAGAGATTAAAAGATGTGTTGCATAAGGTAAGCCTGATACACAAGAACTCCTTAGAGTATTCAAGAGTAAGGATGTTCCTTTGAGAACTAAGGGCACCTGACCCAGGCCATGTGTTTCCTATTGCATCATGTGCATGTAAAAATTGGGACACTGAGTGAAGAAGATGAAGAATGGAAGCCCTTGAACTGTGGTGCCGGAGAAGAATATTGAAAGTGCCATGGAGTGCTGAAAGGACAAAGCGATCTGTCTTGGAAGAAGTAAGGCCAGAGTGCTCCTTAGAGGAAAGAATTCATCTTACAGACTTTGGATACATAGTCAAGAGGGAACCAGTCCCTGGAGAAGGACCTTATGTTTCAAAAAGTAGAGGGGTGGTGAAAAAGAGGACAGCCCCAACCAGATGGATTGAAAACATGACTGTAACAATTAGCTCAAGGAGAGGAACAATGGCGAGGATGGTGCAGAACCAAGCAATACTTCCTTCTTTTATGGACTGCGGGACTATGTCTTGGAACCCACTCAATAGCCCCTGACAACAACAACAAACCCATTGTTAATGTGGTTAGATCAATTTTCAATTGCACACCGGCATTGGAAGTGCCTGCCTTGGTGGGGTAGTGATTGTGCATCAAGTTCCTAATTGAAATGCCATCAGCTGAAAACCAAAATAAGTTCCATAGGAGAAAGATGGCGAGGCTTTCTGCTCCCATAAAGAGTTATAGTTTTACATTTGATCGCATTCTTGTTCTTGTGCAAGGTCCCAGGCATGGCTCTGAGAGAACTGAGCCAGTCTACACAGGAAACACTTAGAGTGACTGCCTGGCACATCCATGCAATCACAAAGGATTTCAGCCGCTCTGGCTGATGCATTGACCAGACAGTTACCATCTGCCTCTGAAGTGCCTGGTGGCTCTGCTTCCACTCCCATCGCTTCCTGAAGTGGCTTTTTGGGCTCAGAGAGGACGCTCACTTAGAAGTGCAGAAGCTGGGGCAAGGAAATGGACTTCGTGCTTGTTGATGATGTGGCTTTCTGCTTTACCCAGGAAGATTGGGCTTTGTTGGATTTTTCTCAGAGGAAACTCTATAGAGATGTGATGATGGAAACCTTCAGGAGCCTGGACTCAGAATAATAATAAACAAAGGTTGTCCTTGAAGAATGACTCCTGGCTATCCATCACAGGAGGACTGCATGGATTTCAGGACCTCACAGAGCAGCTCTACCACCAGGGAAACTTGACAAGAAGATACATGGAAGCTAAGAATATATAGGAAAGGAACATAAGGAAGGTCACCAGTATGAGAGAACTTTCCACTGGATTGCAGATCGTCCTGGGCTAAGAGAACTCCTGCTGATGTAAAACCCTTCTAAATGTCATGAGTGTGGAAAAGCCTTCATGGTTCAGACATCTGTGCCTCAAATGAGATCGCAGATTGGATAGCAACCTTATCAACACAAGGAATGTGGAGAAGACTGCAATTGTCCCTCTTATCTGAAACCTTTTGTGAGAACTCTTCCTGGAGAGAGACTTTGTAAATGTGAGAATTCTGGAAAACCCTGTAGTGGTTTCTCACCTCTCACTAAGTATCTAATAACCCAGTGTGAAAACAGGGCTTACGAATGTAAGGAATGTGGGAAAACCTTTAGTCCTTCCTCACGCCTCACTAAGGCAAGAACTCAGAGTGGAGTGAGGTCCTATGCGTGTAAGGAATGTGGAAAAGCCTTTTGCTATTCCTCTTACCTCACCAGCCATATAAGTTCTCACCGTGGAGAGAAACCTATGAATGTAAGAAATATGGGAAAGCCTTTAGTCGTTCCTCACACCTCACTGCATATATAAGAGCTCACAGTGGAGAGAATCCTCATGAATGTTTGGAGTGTGGGAAAACCTTTAGTCATTCCTCACACCTCACTGAACATAGAAGGCATCATTGTGATGAGAGGACTTACTGATGTAAAAAATGTTGAAATGTTTGAAAATTTTTCTTTCCTACTTTCAATGACACTCATGTATATAGAAAAGCCTTCTGTCTTAACTACTGAAACATGTGAGAAGTCTACCAAAGACGCATCATGTAAATGCAAAGACCCTGGGAATATCATGTGGATTGATCCTATGGATGTCAAAGGTGACGTAAGCCTTCGGTGCCCCTTCTCCTTCAGGATTCCTGTGACATTTTGCACAATGGAGAAACCCTGTAACTATAAGCATTGAGAAAGCCTTTGATCTTCTAATTTTCCTTTGGTGCACAATAATATTCCAGATCTTGCAAACGAGGACATCAGCACTGCTATATCCCCATTTGCATTAACTTCTTCTTCTTTTTTTTTTTTTTTGTTAAATACACTAAGTTTACAAATATCCCTCTAAGTTCCTTTTTAATCTTAGGATATGAATTTTCATGCATAGTCTTCCCATTTGGTTCATATATGTAATAGTATTTTTCAATAGAAAGGTTCATTGATACATGGGTGTTTTAAGGTGTGTGTATGTTTTTATCAACAAAGTCAAATTGTAACCTTTTTGTTACTTTGAATATGAAACAACATATTCTCATTGTAGAAAAAATTATTTTAACCGCTAAATGTATATAAAGGTAAATCTAAAAACAAAACAACAACAACAACAACAAAAGATTTATAGTTTCAGAAACCCACTGATACAGTTCTACCCTACCCTGCAGGGCCCCTGTGAGTTAGAACCAATTCAATGACAGTGAGCTAATTTTGATTTGGTACTAAACAGATTTTAACTCGCCAACAGCATATTAAATTAAGAAAATAATTAGTAATTAACCTACTAGTGTCAAGAAAATTTTATAGCAAAATTTAAATATATTGTTATCATTGAAATATATATAACTAATGCTATTTTACTTCTGCTCAGATTTTTCTTGTCATAATCTTCTTACAAATATACATGTAGTATAAAGTAAGACACATTCAAATAAAATAATTTTTGTTTGATGATAACCATGAACTAATGTACAACTGATGAGTTCTGATGGCCTAGTGGTCAATGGGCTAAGTTGCTAACCCAAAGGTTGTTGTTAGGTGCCATCGAGTCAGTTCCAACTTAAGTACCTCTGTGTAAAACAGAAGGCAACAGTGCCCGGTGCTGTACCAGCCTCACCATGGTCCTGAAGTTTGAGCCCATCGTTGCTGGGCTCTTCCTCTTTTTGAGCTGACCCTCTTCTTTACAAAGCATGATACCCTTCTCCGTGAGCTGGGTTCTCCTGACAACTAGTCCACAGTGAGTGAGACAGATCTCACCACGCATGCCCTCAGGAGCATTCTAGCGGTACTACTTCCAAGACAGAGTTGTTTGTTCGTTTGGCAATCTGTGGTATTTTCAATAGTCTTTGCCAAAACCATAATCCAAATGCATCAATTGTTCTTTGGTATTCCTTAATCAATGTACAACTTTCACATGCATATGAGGCAATTTAAAATATCATGACTTGGGTCAGGGGTACTATAGTCCTAAAAGTAACATCCTTGCTGCTCAACACGTGAAGGAGGTCTTGTGCAGCACATTGACCTAGTGATTCATCATTTACTCTCTGTGAGCATTGATTGTGCATCCAAGCAAGTTGAAATCCTTGACAATTTCAATCTTTCCACCATTTATCATGGTGATATCTCTTAGTACACTGGGGTGAATTGTGGTTTTCTTGGAAACTCACAGAGGCGATTCTAGCCTGTCCTATAGAGTCATTATGAGTGGCCATAGAATAGATGGCAGTGAGTTTGGTTTTGATTTTTACTTATTGGTCCAGTGTGAGGATTTTGAAGACTTGGGTTTTCTTTATATTAAACTGTAATCCATCCTGAAAACTGTAATCCTTGATCTTCATTAGTAAGTGATTCTAGTCCTTCTTACTTTCAACAAACAAGGTTGCATCATCTACATATCACAAGTTTTTAATAAACCTTCCTCTAATTCCTATGCCACATTCTCCTTCATAGAATCCAGTTTATTTGAACATTTGTCCAACATACAGATTGAATAAGTATGGTTAAAGGATATAACCATACTTCCCTGTCGCACACCTTTCCTGATTTTAAATCATGCAGTATTCCTTTATTCTGTTGAAAGCTGCTCCAAGGAGGAATGTTGAGGATTCATACTTTTGACAGCCTTGGAGAACATATAGGGCACTTCCACTCTGTCCCATAGGATCTCTACTACCTGTGATCAACTCCATGGCACTGGGCTAAGTTTGGTTTTGATTTAGTTTCCAGCTAATGTTATACATTTGGCAATGTCTAAATGTATAATATCTAATGTCACTTATATCTTACATGTCTTTGAAATCAAGCTAGAATTCACAAAATTATAAATTGGAAATAAATATATGGAAATGGAGAAGGCTAAATATTTTTAAATGCTGCTATCAGTTGTTTAGTCATTGAATCTGGATATTTATTAAGTATAAAATATAATTTTTTTCATGCAATTTAACTCATTTAATATGAAATTGATCTATATAAATCCAGTTTCAGGAATTTTTCCTCTCCAATAGTAACAATCAAATCAAATTAAGAGAAACATTCTAATTGTATTATAAGAAAACAGGGCTCTCATGTGAAACTTTATTTTAAGCAAAATTGTATTGTTTAATCCAGAGTTTAAGAGTTTTCTTTTGAAACAAAGCATTTAGCATATTGCCTAATGTTCTAACATATATATTTATTATTCATCAAGGAAATGTACACACACAAACACATTAGATGCCTATTGTGAGTGAGATGCTATTTCAACCATTGAGGATACAGCAGAGATGAAAAAGAAAGTGGTGCCTTTACGAAGGAACTAGCAAATATATATGAAAAAAATGAGATGAAGAAATTCACAGAAAATAAGAGGTGGAAACAGGAATTGTCCC
The DNA here is from genome assembly GCF_000313985.2 of Echinops telfairi. Classification (NCBI taxonomy): domain Eukaryota; kingdom Metazoa; phylum Chordata; class Mammalia; order Afrosoricida; family Tenrecidae; genus Echinops; species Echinops telfairi. The sequence goes on from NW_022103906.1 coordinate 7,270,031, forward strand.
GAAATGAACCTGCTATGGAAGATGGGTGGTCATGGAAGAATTTTTGATGGGGGCCATTTGATGAACTGTTTCCAACAGAAAGAATAAAGTACAAAGATCCTACATCATAAACTTCCTGTTATGTCCTATGAACACTTATTAATACTTAACAGACATTATTGTTAAGGTTACTTTGTCTCAGCGTTTGGCAGTAATATAAAAATATAAAGCTTTATTATTGCCAATGTTTTCATAAAAAGAAAGAAAAAAGAAAGACAAAAAAACAGTTCCCCTCCTATGGCTGCTAACTAAGTTGCTCTGTGCAGAAAAGTGGGGCTTTCGATCCCAATTAGAATCTCAGAGCCCTGCAAGGGAAGTTCTACCCTCTTCTATATGATCATTATGAGTTGGAATCAATTTGATGGCAGAGAGTTTGTTTAGTGTGTGTGTGTGTGTGTGTGTGTGTTTGATTCATACTTTAGTAAGTAAAACTAAAAATATGTAGAAGCATTGAACCAAAATTTGAAATGTTTGTAAATTATCAAAGATTAAAATGTAATTACAAGTGTGTTTATGTTTCTTTAAGTCTCTGATATTATAAATTTGTTGTCATCAATAGATAAAATATGATCTTAAAATTAGCTGTAGATCTTTAACCAAGTAAAGCTAAGTCAATATTCAGGTGAAAATAATCTCTTCATCATTATTTAAAAGTTACTTTCTTATGAAAGAAGCAGAAAGGAAAAAAGCATTAAAATGTCTTGATAAATGATACATTTTTAGTTAAGGATGAATCTTAGCTATGCTATCCTTACACGGAATCCCAAAGCAATACTTGTTCTGTGACCCTTGATGGTTCTAATTAGCTTTTATGTAACCATGGTTACAATTGCAAAGTCTACTTCACTTTTCATATATGCCCTTTTAACTCATAGAGCAACTAAAAACATGAATTTCAGAGTATTAAATCTCCTATAAATACAACTGTAATGAGATATCGCTCTGATTTTTTTCTTACAAATATGTAATAATATCCTCCTTTTTTATTTATTTGACAACTCTAAAAATAACTTTCCCTGCCAGTTAAACATAGAGTTGTAAGCAGCTTAGAAGGTTTTATCCTCTGAAAAATCATAATAGCTGTTTTCATATGCCTAAATGAAGTAAGCATAATTTCACACAAAATTACGTGTATAATTACTGAGCTGTGACAACCATTCATCTGTTTGGTAAGAGGAAGAAAAGGTAATGTTGTCCTAGTTCTGAAAACGAATTAGCTAATGTAAGCATTGGACAATGACAGCAACTTCCAGATGAGAAGTGTCACTTCCGACTCACTGCAATTGATCAAGTATGTATCAGATAGTCTTTCTATATAGAAGGCATGGTAATTACTGAAGAGCTAGAGACCCTTAATGGTGATGAGAAACTAGAGAAATTGGCCCTCCCTTAATTCATAAATCTGAAATATCTCTATGCTTATAATGTGTATGATGTTAAAAAAGAAAAATTCTTATATTTGATATATGGATGAATTAAGAATACAATTATTTGGTTGAGCTTATCAGTATGTGCAATTTTTAAAATGAGAAAGATGGGATAAAAATCTAGAACACATTGTATTCTCTTCTTTACATACTATTTATTATCATGATAAATATAGAGTAGAATATGAACTTAGACACACTTTTTTTTAGTGTTCTTTTTTTAAAAAATCATTTTATTGGGGACTCATACAACTCTTATCAAATCCATCCATACATCACTTGTATTAAGCACATTTGTACATTCATTACCCTCATCATTAACTTGGAAACACTTTTGCTATATGGAATCTAATGATAGTTGAGTAGATATTTCTAAAGGCTGTCCTGCCTAAAAATTGAAACATGATTATACTTCATGTTAGACACTGCCACCTATATTTTAGATACTGAAATTTAGCTCTTGGTAAAAATAATTTTAAAATTTCTGATTTTTAAGCTCTTCTCTAGTGGATTAATGAGTCATTAGAAGCAAATAGGAACTGTGTTTCTAAAAGGGAATGATAAGATATTGAAGAGTTCCTAAATGTTGCTGGTTTAAAACCTTATGGATTTTAATCAAATAATCTATGTTTTACAGTGATGGGTGACAGCCAGGAAAGAGGTATATGGCACACTTAGCTCATTTCTCTCCTTTGCACCTAAAAGGGTGTTTATTGCTTTCCATAATTAGTAAGAAAACTAGGACTGAGAAATGAGCCAAGAATCTGGAGTTGTGTTGCCAGTAGGAAAGCCACTGATCTCATGTGCCTATTGAGTACTTAAAATGTCCCAAATCTGAACCAGGATTTGCTTAAGTATGAAAACACACAATGGATTTTAAAAAGTTAATACAACAACAAATAAACTATTACTACATGCTAAAATGAAAACATTTGGATATTGTTGTTGTTAGGTTGCTAGGTGCCCCTGAATCAGTCAGTTCTGATTCATGGCTACCTATGTACAACAGAAGGAAACACTGCCTGCTCCTGCACCGTCCTCACAATTGTTGTTATATGTGAGCCCATTGTTGCAGTCAGTGTGTCAATTCATCTTGTCAAGGGTCTTCCTCTTTTCATTGACCCTCCAATTTACCTGGAATGAAGTATTTTTCCAGTGAGTGGTCTCTCCTGATAACATGTACAAAGTAGATGAGACAAATCTTTTCATCCTCGCTTCTAAGGAGCATTCTGGCTGTACTTCTTCCAAGGCAGATTTGGTTGTTCTTTTGGCAATCCATAGTAATTTCAATATTCTAAGCTAAACTCACAATCAAAATATGTAGATTCTTATTCGCTCTGCCTTATTCAATATCCAAATTTCTTTCACATACATTTCAGCTCACTCATACCCAAGATATCAATCTTTACATGTAGCATTGCATTTTGATCATTTCCAATTTTTCTAGATTCAGCTAGCAGTTGGGTAACCCTTTTAAACCATGATGATGATAGTTTCACCAAAAGTAAGACAGAGTAGGGCTTGAGGCAATTTTAATCCTTAGAATAGAATTCCTAGTCTTATTTTATGTTGCTTAACTCTAAATTGGGGATTAGAGAGAAAGAAGTCTCAATTTGGCATACGTTTTAGAATTTGTTCACATAATTTTTGTCACAGAGTTTAAACAAACCATCAATCAGTATCCTATATTTTTGGTTTCAGAACATTTACCTTTCTGTTGATGCTTTGTTACTTTAAGCGTACTAAATTCTTCTCCAAAGTTTAAATAAAAATAACATTTGTTATGGTTTTCCCAGATACAACCTGCTCTAATCATTCTTTTAGCATGTAATGCTATATGAGAACCATTTCTTAACATCATTTCCAGCCATGGTTGATGTTGTTCATCATCATAGAGTTAGCTCCAAGTCATGATAATCTGGTGTATGACAGAGTCAACTGTCCCATGCAGACCCCGTCCCGCTTCATGGCCAATCTTGTATTTGAGTGTATTATTATAGATTTCTTGAAATTTGTCTCATTGAGGGTTTCTTTAGTTCCTCTCTTTCTCAATCCTGGAGGCTCTGCTGGGTAAGTGTTGAACTGGTGAATCAAAGTTCAAACCAGTTAGATGCTCCACGGGAGAACGCTGAGTCTACCTGTTTCTGGAAAGACCTCCAGGTAGTTGCTTGGATTTGGGATTGGTTTGAGGGCAGTGGATTTGTGTTTGTATTTCTTTCTCGACCATGATGCCCTTTTCTAGCAATTAGTCTGTTTTGATGATGGGATCAAATGAAGTCAATGGAAACCTTGCTGTTCTTGCTTCTACAGAACATGCTGCATCTATTTTAAGACTGATTGCAGAAAATTAAATGTAATGTATTTTAAAACAACCAAAGCATTACACTATGAAAATGAAAGTGCATCTAATTTTAGCAGAACAAGTAAATCATCATCTGAGAAAAGAGATGAATAAAGGTGAGCCCCTCCCCTACCTTTGAGATCCCAAGAGGGAAAGGTGGGATGATAGACACTGGAAGTGCGACTTTCACATCCACATCCACATTCTCACAGTCAAATAGAAAACTAGGATGTGATGTGAGGAATTTTCTTTTCTAAAATACCATCACATAGGGAGTTAGAATCTATAAGAAGGAGGACAAGAATCCTGCCCTAGTTATCTCAGGATGAGAGGCTGGAGGGCTGAGGAGCCTGGAGGGAGAGCACACCGCCTTTAACCTGGCTGGAGCAGCGGGGGGTGTGCAGATAAGCACCTCAGCACGCCCTGACTTGATGCCAAGTCAACAGAAGTTGAGGTCAGGATACTGATATCTTTTGAGCCTAAGATGGAAATCAGGAGATAAAATACATGGTATGAATTAATAAATAAGAACCGTATATGTACCTTTTCTTACTCTGTACATACATTTCCTTTCTGGAACCCTAAAATACCTATTTAAATTTGATGTATATTTACTAGTTGTTTAATTTGTATTTTTTGAAAGTGAAATGTATATATGTCACATAAGACCAAGAAAAATTATATATGTGTATCTTTTTCCTTTGGGGGAAAATATACTAGATCTTAATCTTAATTTACACTTGAGGGCACTGCATGTTAGCACTACTGATGTCACTTACATTTTGGTATACGGAAGTTTTATCATCTCACGTTAATATTAGAAATGTACAATAAAATCTAGTGATAGTCTGACGACATAGAGCAGAGACATCCACATTTCCTTGACCATTTATTTCCTTTTTTCTGAAGGGCCTCCAGTTCACAAAGTTGTAGAAGAACAAGGAAACAACTCCCCTGGCCTGACAGTCCCCTCACACAACTTTGCTCAAGGTGTGGATAAATGATACAGATGTGTCCTTGACATTTTCCAAACGACACATGTTAGTAGGTAAAGAGCACAATAGAATAATCTGTAATACATAATTGTTCAGTTAGGTAAAGTTACAAGAGTATTTGGAGAGGACTTTATTTCAAAAGGTGTAGTGAAAAATTGATTAATCAGAATAGACTATAAGAGGCAAAACTTATTCTTAGAGATAAACATTTTCTTTGTTTATTTCCCTAGGTCCAGTTAGCTGTCTTTCCCTTAAAATGTACTCACTTGGACTTCCGGGAAGATGGCGGACCAGGGTACCCACCTACTCTGAGAGCTCTCTCCAACAAGGCGGTTCGGTGTCCGCGTAGCCGAGTGGTAAGTGAGAGAGATAGTCCCCTGGGGCCAACGGCTGGCTCCCACCCCACACATT
>NW_022103906.1:7284852-7294293 GCF_000313985.2 Echinops telfairi
TTCCGGGAACCCAGGAGGCAAGAGAATTTTGGGAATGATGAGGGCAACAAATGTATAGATGTGCTTTACACAATTGATCTATGTATTGTGATAAATTGTATGAGCCCCAATAAATTGATTAATTAAAAAAAAAAAAACTTAAAAAAAAAAAAAAAATGTACTCACTTACTGCCATCGAGTTCATTCTGGTTCATAAGAACCCTACAGGGAAGGGTGGACCTGCTCTTGTGGGTTTCCAAGACGAAAACTTGACAGAGCATGAAGCCTCATTGTTTTTCTATAGAACAGCTGACTTCAAACTGCTTATCTTGTCATTAGCAAACCAACATGTAACCCATTACAATTATTTTCAAAAATTATTTTTGCAAAATGATTTTTGTTTTAATTCTTATACATTTTCTTTATTAAAATATTCCAAAGTATTTACTACTTGTTTCACTGTAGTTTCTATAATGCTTATTGTTGTTATTAGGTGCCATTGCTCTGCTCTATCTAAGAGCAAGTTTATATAAACAAGCAGAAAGAAACACCCCCTAATCTTGCACTCTCCTCACAATTGTTGTTAAGCCTGATCCTACAATTGCAGTCACTCTGTCAATCCGTCTTGATGAAGGTCTTCCCCCTTATCATAAACGTCTATAGTACCAAGCACGGTGCTTTTCCCTAAGGATTGATATCTCCTAAAAACATGTCCAAATATGTGGAATGAAGTGCCAAATCCTTGATTCTAAGGAGAATTCATGAGTGTACTTCTTCCAAGGGAGATTTGCTTGTTCTTCTGGCAGTCACCAAGACCATAATTCAAAGGCATCCATTCTTCTCTTGTCTTTCCTGCTGTCTAGCTTGTACATGCATACGAAGCAACTGAAAATATCCTTGGCAGCTTTTGTCAATTACACTAAGTACTCAAAGAGACATCTGTACTATTTTACAGTTTAATAGATCTTACATCTGACCTATGTTATACATAGTTTGATTTCCTGACTACTGCTTCCACAGGTATTGTGTTAGTCGGGGTAGACTAGAGAAACAAATCCGTAGAAACTCGTATGAGATTAAGAAAAAGGTTTATATATAAGAGCAGTTAAATAGTGAGAAAACATTCCAGCATAGTCCAGATCAAGTCGAAAAGTCTGATATTAGCCCAAATGTCCGTTAGCAATCTATAGGGTCTTCTTCAGATTCACGAAACACATGTAATGACGCCAAATGCAGGAAGATCACAGGCCAGTGGGTGCAAAGTCTTGTGGGCCCAGCGGTGTTGTAAGCATCTCAGCGCTGGCAGAGGTCTCCACACAGCTACACCCAGGGCTACATCAGGGTAGGTCCATGTGGCTTCTCCATCTCTCAGTGCTATGTGTCTTGTCAGTAGAGTATCCTCTCAGGGAATGAGCAGAAAAAGAAGTGTCTCCAATCTCCAAGGAAGAGATACTGGAGTTCCCAGAGGTCTCAGGAGAAGGCCATGCCCACACAGAGGCCTCATTGGCTATGACCTGATTGACAGACTACACCACCCCTTCATTTATAATCCTCTCAAATTGATACCAGATTATGTAACAACCACAAGCATTGATTGTGAATTTTAGTAAAACGAAATAGTTGATACCTTTCACCTTTTCTTTATCATGATGTTCCTATTGGCTCAGCTGTGAAGATTTTTGTTTTATATACATCAACTGGTTATCCTTACTGCAAACTGTAGGCATTAATCTTCACCAGTAAGTGCCTTACCTTCTTTACATTCAACAAGCAAGGTTGTGTTATCTGTATATGATAGATTATTAGTGATCCTTCCTCCATCCCTGGTGCTACATTGTTCACATTTTCCAGCTCCTGTGATTATTTCCACAGCATACAGATTGATTAATTATGGTAAAAGGATACAATCCTGACAAACACATTTTCCCAATCTTAATCCATTCAGTATTCCTTTGTTCTGTTCAAATAATTGTTTCTTACTTGATGTATAGTAACAGAAGTAAATGTTCTGAAATGCAAATTATTTTCAATGTTATTTGCAGTTTTTTATGATACACACAATCCAATGGCTTTACATAGTCATTAAAACACATAAATATATTTCTGATAATCTCTGCTTTTGGCAAAAATCTGTCTCATGTTATTAAATAGCTTCCTTATCTGAAAACAGATTGAACTCTGACTGTTTCCTGTTGGTGTCCTGCTGTAACCATTTTTGAATTATCTTTAATTCAATTTTATTTGCATATTGTATTAATATTATTTAGTAATGTCTACATGTCATGGGTCACTTTTGTTTGGAATGGGAAAAAATATAGACCTCCTCCAGTTAGCCTGTATTCCAAATGTCTTGGCATAGATTAGTGAGTGCTTCTAGAGTTATACCAGTTAAAAAAATAAACATTTAAAAAACATTTTAATGGAATTCTGTCCATTCCTGGAGTCTGAATTTTTCCTAATGCCATCAGTGCAGTTTAGACTTCTTCCTATTGTGCCATTGGTCATCTGTTATTTTGTGAAATGGTTGAATGTTGACCACTTCTTTGGGCTGATGACTCTGTGTGTTGCTTCCATCTTCTTTTGGGGCCTCTTGCATCATTCTAGACTTCATCCTTCAATATTTCAACTCAAGTGTTGACTTGTTTCTTCAGTCATTTTAGCTTGAGATATGCTGCGTGTATTTTTTCTTTCTATTGTTCTTACTACAGGTTTTGCTCTTTATTATTGTTTGTTACTTTGTCCTTCCGAGCTGTCTTTTGAAATTTTCAGTTCAGCTATTTTACTTCATAATTACTTCCACTCACTTTAGCTGCAAGAATTTGAGTACCTTTGATAACCACTTTGGTATTTTCTTTCTATCCTTTTCAGTGTCTTTTCGCTATCTTCATGATCATACATGTTTCGATGTAATCACACGACTTGCCGGCCCTCTGGTCATTAGTGTTTGATGTGGGAAATCTGATATTGGAACTGTATCTAACTTCAGGTCGGACATACTCAACAAAGTGTTTTTTGGGCTGTTGTGAACTTGTTTTATTTACTTCAGCTTCAACCTGATTTTTCACAAGAGCAATTGATTTTCTGTCCCCGAATTGGTCCCTGGCCTTGTGTTGGCTGATATATTAATATTCTCTATCATCTTTGCCCATAGATATAGTCAGTTTGATTCCTGTGTCTTCGAACTGGCCGAGTTCAGACGTATAGTCACTGGTTATGTTGCTGAAAAAAGGTATTTGCAATGAAGAAGCCATTGAATTTGCAAAATTGCATCCTGTGATCTCCATTTTTTTTAAATTACTAAGGCCATATTTCCCAGCTATGGATTCTTCTTCCTGAGTTCCAATTTTCACATCTTAATCACCAGAAATTATCAATGTATCTTTTATGTGTGTTTTATAAATTTCAGACTGAAGTCGTTGATAGAAGTCTTCAATTTTTTCATTACCAGCTTAAGTGATTGATGCATAAATTTGAATAATATTTGTATTAACTAGTCTTTCCCATAGGTGTATACATATTATCCTATTATATATGCTTATTTAGCATTTTAATTCAAGACAGACATTGAAATGCTCTTGGGGGTACAATTACCAGAGGCTTATTTAAACAGCTCATAATTGAATTGTATTTTCACTCTTCTAATTTCATATAATTTATTTTTAAATAATGAAATTGCAGTGTTTTTCTTGACTAGGTCACATATTACTTTAAGATCATTTATTATGAAAATTATATCTAGGAATAATATTAACTGACTATATCATGAATAAAGTTAAAGTCAAGAAATTCAACCTCACTATTTCTGAAAGGTGAAGTTTTAGATTTTCATGGGGTACACATAAAACTTTCTATGTGATCTTATCATGCAATATATATTCATACATATGGGTACTATTCATTTATACATATATACAGATGTATATTGTGATAGTTATAGTTTATGTCAACTTGAATTTGTATGAAAGTGTAGTGGTTGAGTCCAACCTGTAAATCAGGTCACAACTTGATGATGCCTCTTTGCAGGGATATGCCCTTTTTTACAAGAGAGAGAGTGAGAACTTCTCCTTCCTCTCTGCCCCTTCACTCTCCCTGCTTGCTTGGGCTCTGTGCCTGCCATTAGGGGTGACCCCATGTGGGATGCTAATCCTAGGACCCTGCCTGGTAGCTGTCGTGTTTATACTGACTTTGGATCCATGTGTCTCTGCACCTACCAGCCTGTCATCTCCCTGCTTCCCACTTCACCATTCTGCATCATCACCCTACAGCTGTGTGAGTCTGGTGAGGGCCCCGTCTAACAGCAAACTTGTGGAATTGAAATCGACTAGGCTGGGATGCCTTCTTGATATAAATTTCTTTATTATATGAGTTCATATCTTATACATGAGTGTCACTGGTTTTTTTTTCTCTAGACAACCCAGGTTAATTCAGATACTAAGGGATAATGTGCATGTGTGTGTGTGAGAGAGATTCAATTATTAGATTTATTAGTACTTAACTTGAAATGTAAAATCAACTAGTGAAAAATTTGGTCTCCTAATAAATTTCCAGAAGATATTTTGAATCCATACCCTATGAAAACATACATAAGTTTTAAGTCCATCACTATGTATTACGCTTTGTACTTGTATCTCATTGTGTGCCCAGAAGATGCCCAGGCCTGATGTACAAGAAGATCTAGCCCATAACTCACAGTGTACACTTTACCTCGGCAGATGGGTCGGTGGTCACTCCAAGCAGCGAGTGTCTCTGTGACCCTCTGGCAGGTGATGCTCTTGGAGCCCTGGAGCACGTAACTGTCCTCACAGGAGAACTGCACATTTGCACCAACCCTGAGCAATGCGAAAACAAAACAACACAAATTATTCAAGAAATCATTCTTTTTAAAAACAACCAACTTGCTGTTGCTGTGACATTCCATCACACCAGCATAGAAAGTAAATAATTTATTTAGCTATAAGAAACACAAAAAGCAGGGCATGTTCAAGGGTAATGTAACTAAGAGGAATTGCTGAAACCCTAGCGGGGACTGAGCATAATAGTGGGACAGGAGTAAAATCAAGGGAAATAGAGGAAAGAGCTGGGAGGAAAAGGGCATTTATAGAGGTCTAGATAAAGATATGTACATATGCAAATATATCATATGAGGATGGAGAAATAGATCTATGTGCCTATATTTACAGGTTTAGTATTAAGGTAGCAGAAGGACATTGGGCCTCCACTCAAGTACTCCCTCAATGCAAGAATACTTTCTTCTATTAAATTGGCATTCTATGGTGCTTACCTTCCCGACACAACCGCTGAAGACAAAGCGAGTGAATAAGCAAATGTGGCGAAGAAAGCTGATGGTGCCCGGCTATCAAAAAGTATAGCGTCTGGGGTCTTAAAGGCTTGAAGGTAATCAAGCGGCCATCAAGCTCAGAAGCAACAAAGCCCACATGGAAGAAGCACACCAGCCTATGCAATCACGAGGCGTCGAAGGGATCAGGTATAAGGCATCATCAGAACAAAAAAATCTCACCATAGTGAATGATGGGGGGAGTCTCCATTAGCAGGCCACTGGAGACTCCCTTGCAGAGGGGTCTTGGGGAGGAGATGAGCCAGTCAGGGTGTGATGTAGCAACGATGAAAAATACAACTTTCCTCTACTTCCTAAATGCCATCCCCGCTCCCACTATCATGATATGAATTCTACCTTGCAAGTCTGGCTAGAGCAGAGGATGTACACTGTTACAGATAGAAACTGGAAATACAGGGAATCCAGGGAGAATGATCCCTACAGGACCAGTGGTGTGAGTGTTGATACTGGGAGGGTAGAGGGAGAATGGGTTGGAAAGAGGGAACGGATTACAAGGAACTATATGTGACCTACTCCCTGGGGGACGGACAACAGAAAAGTGGGTGAAGGGAGACATCAGACAGGGCAAGATATGACAAAATAATAATTTACAAATTATCAAGGGCTCATTAGGGAAGGGCTAGCGGGGAGGGAGGGGGAAAATGAGGACCTAATGCTGGGGGCTTAAGTGGAGAGGAAATGTTTTGAGAATGATGAGGGCGATGAATGTAAAAATGCATTTTGCACAATTGATGTATGTATGGATTGTGATAAAAGTTGTATGAGCTCCTAATAAAATGATAAAAAAAATAACCAAAATACCAAATCTGTTTGTCGAATCTATTTCCACTCATACCGACCTTATATGTGGTAGAGTAGAACTATGTTATGAAAGAGAGTAGCAAGCGTTTAGTCTAAGGTATCTCTGGACAGGTTTGAACCACCAACATTTAGGTTAGTAGCCAAGTTCAGAGGGAACACTGGTGGCATAGTTATTATGGCCAGGTCAGCAGTTCAAAACCACTAGCTAGGGGGATAAAGATGATATTTTCTACTTCCATAAAGAGTTACAGTCTTGGAAACCAACTGATGCAATTCTACTTTTGTTCTAGAGCTGCGGTTCTCACCCTGTGGGTCTTCAACCCTTTCGGGGTTGAACGACCCTTTATAGAGGTTGCCTAAGACCATCGGAAAATACATCTTTCGATGGTCTTAGGAACCAAGATACCGCTCCGCTATCCATCTCCAGGCGGGTTGGCCCACATGCAGAAACACCCACATATGAGTACCCAGCATGAAGACTGTTACCCATGTTACATCTTGCTTTGAGACAAAATTTCATTTATTTGTTATTAGAAATAAATATTTCACAATATATAATTACATATTGTTTTTGTGATTAATCACTGTTTTCTGTATGTTCAATTTCTAACAATGAAAATACATCCTGCATATCAGATCCTTACATGATGATTCATAACAGTAGCAAAATGACAGTTATGAAGTAGCAACGGAAAGCATGTTGTGGTTGGGGGTCACCACAGCATGAGGAGTTGCATGAAAGGGCCGTGGCGCCGGGAAGGTGGTGAACCACTGCTCTAGAGGGTCACAGTCCCCTCGATGGCTGCGAGTTTGGTTTGGAATTTGTAAAATTCAAATCTTTTTACCATTCAGGGACCTTATACACATTTTATTGTTATTGTTGAATGCCATCAAATTGATTTCAACTAATAACAAACTCATGTGAAAGGTGTTTAGGCTCTACTCTTTATGGGAACAGATGACCACACCTCCCTTGGGGAGTCACTCGGACAGTTTCAGCTACTACCTTTTTGGTTAGCTGTCTGGTGCTTAATCATTGCTCTTCCGGGACTTTTTAACTCCATAAACCAACAAATCAAAACAGTTGCCATTGCATCAATTCTAATGCACAGTGACCCTATATAGGGTCATAATAGAACTATCTCCTTAGGATTTTCAAGGCTATACATCTCTATGTAAACAGGCATGATGCTCCCACAAAGCATTTGATGAGTTAGAACTGACAAGCTCCCAGTTAGCAGCCAACTTCTTAACCATTGTTCAATTAGGGCTCCTTAATACATACATTAAATAGAGAAACACATACAAACTCATAGCACCTATAGGGCAAAATGGAACTTATTTTAAATGTCTGAAGACTGTAAAATCTTGGGAGCAGAGAGCCTTATCTTCGTTCAGTGGAGTGATGCGATATTGGCAGTTTGAACTGACAACTCTGTAGTTAGTTATCAGCCCAACACATGACCCACAGCACTATCAGGGCTCATTTTTTACATGAATACAACCTTTAAATTGGAAAATGATGTGTGGCCATAAAACATGATTCAAATATCTCTGGAACTTTCATAAATAAATAAATATATAAACATTAATTACCTCTATAATAGATACTGTAATAAATCTGACACCAGAAAATCCTGTTGTTTAAGAGAATATGTATGGGAGTGAATATGAATACGTATTTAACTTTCAAAGAACTGAAAAAACCTCTGATTAAGAATATGTCTCACTAACCAATCTGTTCCTATAACACTTTGGTGATATTCAAAAAAGGTCAGTGGCACTGTGTTTCAGAAATACATTTTACAAGAGAAAAATCTTTTTTTTTTTTTTAATGAAAGCAATCCTTAGATCCCAGAGTTAGATAAAAAAATTGCTTTGGCTCAGCACATACATCTGAAAACACGAAGTTTTAAGGTTGTAAGCATTAACAAAATGCCATTGCAAACAACAATTCGACAGGTGTATAAAAAGATGTGAGAGGCATAAATCAGGTTTGAACACTCAATTACTTCCTCTGAGCCTGCTGCCGGGCAATAAGTTGAGTGTAGTATTATTTTACTATCTGACAAGCTTATTGTTACAAGAGGGAATGCTACTTTTGATTTCCATTTGACAAATCCCAGGGGTTGCTATTGAGGAAACAGTCATGAAAGTAAAAGTCTTTGCTAGGGAATATATGCATAGTCATCCATATGTATAGATACAGTGAAGAGTAGATAAAAGATAGAACACAAGATAACAGAATAGCTTTATGCCTAATTGAGGGGAAAATGCTTTGTCAATAATTTTGAGTGATTTTCAAAAAGTAACATTACATCAGCATTTCCTTCCCACTCTCTCTGGGGATGTCATAGATATTTTACAAAATTCATCAAATAAGAATCAAGTCATTTTGCAAAATTCTAAGTTAGACAAAATTAAGCATAGTTTGTTACAAAAGGGTTTATACACTAATTATAATCTAATATACAAGAAGCGTGTACCTCTTCAAGAGAATTTAATAGCATTTTCTAAAGGCATTTGTTGAGTGACCTCCCTTTTGATCAAGTACCATAGGCAAATCAGAGATTGATGGAATACATTTTGAGATACACTGAAAAATAGGTACACAATAGTCAATATATTTGAATAGCTAAAAATGTAAGGGCGTGGGTTCTATTTTCATTATCACCTTTCAAAGAACTGGAAAAGTAATTTTAATACAGTCAGACTCTGCCTACAAGGAGCTCTAGTGGGCCAATGTGCAAGCACACGGCTAACAACCTACAGTGCAGTGGTTTGCATCCACCTGCTTGTTTGGGTGAGGAAAATATGTCTTTCTGGAAAGATGGCGTCATAGTTAGATGATTTTATGTCACCTAAACACTACTAGCTAAGAAAGGAGAAAAACTTGTCACTCAGGTCAAGCCTGATGCTCTATCTTGGAAATGTGGTCTTCTTAGAAGGAGCATCTTGGAACCTCCTCTCTCCCCGTCATTTTGCAACCTGCTTGAACTGGGCTACTAATCTCAAGACCCGCTGGGGTCTGGTCATGTTCCCAGTAACCTTTGATGCACACAATGCTGAAGCCACTGGCCTGTGATCTTTGTGCATCATTCATGTGGCTGCGGAATCTGAAGGGGGACTTGTGGACTAGTGTTGGACTTATGGACTTGAGTCGGATTGGGATGGTATGCTTTCAAAGACCAAAAAAATATATATCATAACATTGTGAGTGAGGGGGAGTGCAGAGTGGGGACCCAGAGCCCATCTGGGGCAAATTGGACATCCCCTTGCAGAAGGGCTGCGGGGAGGAGAGGAGC
>NW_022103906.1:7295579-7325433 GCF_000313985.2 Echinops telfairi
CCTAATGATGGGCTTTGAGTCTCCACTCTGTACTCTCCCTCATTTACAATGATATGATGTTTTGTTCTTTGATGGTTGGTGTAGTGGTTATTAGTCACGGGCTGTTCACCACAGGGAAATGGTTCGAGACTGCCAGCTGCTCCATGGGAGAAAGATGAGACTTTTTACTCCTGAGAATCTTTTTTTTTTTAGTCCTACCCTAATTTCTGTTCATTGGTATTATAGATTGGACTATGTCTCTTCATAATATATATTAGAATTCCAATCCCTATAGTGGTGGATTTATACCATGAGTCAGAATCCAATAGAAAGCAATCACTTTGGTTTGGTTTGAATTTATACCTGTAGATAAAATAGATTGTAATTATCTTACATCCACTGTTTTATTAGGTATTTTGTAGTTGGTTCCAACACATAGCAAAGCTATGTTGAACAAGAGAAAATACTGATCATTGATTGTGAATTCAAGTAAAATTAAATCTTTGACAATTTCAATCTTTTCTCTCCTTATCATGGTGTTGCTTATTGGTCCATTTGTGATACTTCTCTTAAATTTTCCTGTTGAGGTATAGTCTGTACCGGAGGCTGGAGTTTTTAATTTAAGTGCTTCAATTCCTCTTCATTTTCAGCAAGCAATTTTTCTATCTGCACTGCACTGCTGGTTCAAAACGTCCTGATCCACATACAGAGACGTTTCTTCATGTCATTAGTAAATGAGTGGAATCTTCTCTTTCAGCAGGCAAGGTTATCTCACCTGCGTACCACGTGTGGCTAATGATGCTTCCTCTGATCCTAATGCCCCTACTTCTTCATCTAGTCTATCTCTTCAGATTATTTCCTTGGTATTCAGATTGCATAAGTCTTGTGAAAACTAAGACCCGGATGCATAGCTTTCTGGTTTTTACATCATATAGTATCATCCCCTTGTTCTGTTTCAAAATGCCTCTAGTTGTAGGCTGGTCAAAAGTCTGTAGGTTTAGTAATTAATCCTTTATCTGTTATGCTGTTACTAAATATATTTTCCTTGTTTGTGGGAAGTCACCCTCTTGAAACTGCGTTATATGCTTTTCTGTCTTTGCGGAATATGAAACCCAGCATTGATGAATCTTTGGGACAGCAAAAAGGAGAAGGGGGTACAGTGGTGGTGGTGGTGTAAAATGGTGATGATATCAAGGAGTCCATGTAAAGAAAGAATATTTGGAAATTGATTTTGATAAAGGAAAATTCATCCCAATGTTCCTCAATCTTCCTAAATGACTACAGAGAATCTAGTCCACGACTGTCTACCTGGATGTCTTGGGTATTCTTCTTCAATACATCTCTAGTATAAGCTTACCTTATTCTTTAATCACTATCAAGAAGCCTGTATTCAAACTTAAATGTTGAGCACTAGGTTTATGAGAACCCTAAATTCATTTTGAGTCTCCATTGACTGGCAGAGTAAAAAGCTTTGCCTATAGACAGAGTTATTTAAAAGTAGATTTCTGGGACTCCCATAGCCACTCTAAGGTGGGGCAGTCTCACCTATAGGGGCTTGCCTAGGCTTGCCCTTGATAAAAATTCAGTACCATGGTCACATGGTTTTTAATTATACACCAACCAAGATTGTCAATGGGCCTCAGAATCAATCCTAATATACCATCATACGTGTATTTTATTCATGGACCCTCCCCCCTTCGGTCACCCTTCCTGTGTCTGTGAGAGATTGATCTGCCGTCAATCACACTTTTGTAATATTTTACCCACTTCTTTATGTTAGCTTCATAAATGGGAGCCCTTTGAATTTCATGTTGATGATCTCCCTAATTTGGATAATTATTTTTTGTCTTTGTCTCAACCTTCCACACTAAATCAAAACAAATCAACAACAGAAACCTTTTCACTACCATCGATCTGATTCTGACTTATAGCATGCTTTAGGACAGCCTTTGTGGATTTCCCAGGCTGTAACTTTTGATGCAGCATCCCTCGGCGTGACTGGTGAGTTTACACTACTGACGTGCTGGTGAGCAGCGCAGTGAATAACCCACACACAGGCCCCGAGGGCTCCTCCTCTCTGGTCTCTCTTTTTCTTTTACTTTTCTTTACTTATTTTACAACAACAAGCCTTTCTATAAATTACTGGGAAAAGCAATCGATGAAATAATGACATTTTGATAATTCCAAAGCATGAAAATAATGAGTAAGAACAATTTCTTAATTTGATGAGAGGCTGAAAAAATAAAGCCTGAGGAGTAAACTCACTTTAGACAATTAAACATAGGACTGCTTAGAATGATATGGCAATTGAAACTAATATGATCCAATTTCTCATTTATTATTCCAAAGATTTTCTTTGGTTTTACTTGGTATATGAACCATTTTAATTCACAATTTTAATAAAATATGTTTTCAATTATATGTTTTAACTCTGACATCAGAAAGATTATCTCATTTGATTTTTTAGAAAGTCCTCAGACAAAAATTCTCGTGGAGGGGAGGAGAGGGAAATAAATAATCACTAGTCTTCCAGGGGCATGTAATATGTGAAAACTTAGCTAAGATTTAGTCAAGTAATTGGAAATTGTAATAAATAATACAAAATTATTCTAACATCAATATATATTTTAGTTTCATACTATGTTAAATATCAACTAGCAAAAATGACTTAAACAATCAAAGAGGAATACTTTTAAATAGAAAAAAATAAGTTAAATAATTTTACAACTTCTTCAAAACAGCACTTCTGAAAAACTCATCAATAACTTCTTAATTAAAAAAATTATTTACTGAAATATATAATACCTTAACTACTATAGTAGTAGTAGTCTATATAGAACATTTAGATCTAAAAATGGTTTCCCTAAAAAAAAGATTATTTTTAATTTATTATTGGTTCTATAACTATTTTTTGAAAATAAAACATAAAGCATTATAATTTTAGTCTTTAAATCATTTAAATTTATTGTACAAAATAGAACATGGGTTGATTTAGCTGTGATGTCTGGCACTTCATTAAGTACTAGAAAATCCACCGATGTACCTGACTAGCTTAACAGATTTATCCATCCTCTTCCATTCACCTGTGCGGTGCACTAATTCAAACATCTCCCCTGGGGACTTTATGGAAGCAACACATCTTTTCATACACACACACATACGCATAAGTCTTTTTGCTTAAAACAAAACAAAACAAGCCAAATGCAGAACAAAATACCCTTAGAGATTCATAGATAAATGCAGGAGGAAACATCTAGACTATATATATACTGTCATACCATTAGGGCTTTTTATTTTTGTTTTTTCTTCTCAAGTAATAGAAAACACTACAACTTCCTTTCGAGCTAGATTCAAATTAGGGTTTATATTTGTCTCATAAAATGAGGATAGGTATCATAAAATACATGCAACTATAGACTTTTCAAAGGTTCAGAAATATTTTTAATAAATTATTTTCCTAAAGAGAACAAATAGTATGTGGCTGAATGGTGCGTGCGTGCGTGTGTGTGTGTGTGTGTGTGTGTGTGCATGCGTACACGCCAGCAAATATGCACACTTGTGATTTTTCATTTAATATTTTCCTGGCATCCTCAGTCCCTTGTGCTAGCAAAACACAAGTTACAATTGTAGGTTTCTAAATTCAGGTATCAATAATACAGTTCTGTAGTGTGAGTGTTCTGTTGGATCACCTTACTTTGGAATGGACACAAATATCGATCTCTTAAGCCAAATAGCTGTCTTCCACATTTCCTGCCAAAAACAAGTAGTGCTTCCAATATTGCATTGGGGATTCCATCAATTGTGGAAACTTGTTTTTGTCTCATACTTCAAATGCAGCTTGAACTTTTGCCTTCAGCACCATTGGTTCTTGCTCATATGCTACCTCCGATGTGGGGGATTGTTGACCAATTATTTTTGAAACAGTGACCCTGTGCATTCTTTCCATCTTCTTTTGATGCTTCTTGCAAGATTCAATATTTTGTCTATGGAAGCTTTTAAGATAGCAACTGGAGGCTTGAACAGATAAAGGGGTTAAGTTTTATAACACCTCTATTTGTGAGGGCACAATTCAATACAAAATATAAATATAGGAAGGGCATTTTGTGATGCTATAGATGTTGATTTCTCAGGAAATATTTGCACAATACCATTTGAGCTACTAGATCAAAGAGGCAATTCACCAGACAGATATTGGGCATTCTTTTAAATAAATACACATTTCCATAAGAATACTAATAAGAAAAAATATTTTGACTTTTGCAATGAGGTAAGAGAAAATTACTACCAGACACTAAAAATTTGTGGTGGGCCTTCGCAGGTAAGTAATCTCCTTACCTCCAAAATGAGTACACAATTTGAACCGCACCATAAGAATGCCTATATACCAAAGCCTGTACCAAAGTAGCACTTTTATTGTCCAAAACAGTACTATTCACTCATTATTCCAAAAGGTTGTATCCTCTCACCATACTTTCAATCTTTATGCTGAGCAAATATTTAGAGAAGCTGGCTTATAAAAAAAAGACTGTGGCATCAGGATTGGAGGAAGGATTACTAACAATGTTCAATATGCAGGTAGCACAACCGTACTTGCTGAAAATGAGGAGAACTGGAAGCACTTGCTGATAAATATTAAGAACTGCAACCTTCAGTATTGATTACAACTCATTGTAAAGAAATTCAAACTCTTCATAAATGGACAAAAAGATAACATCATAACAAATGGAGAAAAGATTGAACCAGTCAAATATTTTATATTGCTTGGTCACAATCAAGGCTCATGGACGCGGTATTCTGAAGGTCAAATGATGCAGTCCATGGGTAAATTATAGCATAATTCCTCTCTAAAGTGTTGAAAAGCAACAATTTTACTTTGAGGACTAAGAATGGCCTGACCCAATTTGTGGTATTCTCAACTACTTTGTATGCATGTGAAAGCTAGACATTGGATAAGGAAGATCAAAGTAGAATCACTGTGTTTGAATTATTAAGCTGACGAGGAATAGTGAAATTACCAGGGACTGTCAATAGGACAAACTGATCCATCTTGGAAGAAGTACAGCCTCAGTGCTCCTTAGAGGCAGGATGGGGAGACTTCATTTCATGCACTTCGGACATGCTATCAGGAGAGACCAGTCCTTGGAAAAGGACACTATTTTTCCTAAAGTAGAAGGGCAGTGAAAAAGAAGACACAGTGGCTACAAAAATGGGCTCAAACATAGCAACAATTGTGAGTATGTCAAAGGACACAACACTTAACACCAACAGCATTCCAAAGAAGGAGCCCTGGGTTGTGCCCTGAGCTGCTAACCATAACATCATCGGTTCAAACCCCCCAACTGCTTCTCTGGAGAAAGATGGGGCTATCAACTCTCATAAAAATTGAAGTCCTGGAAACCCCAAATCGTTCTACATTCTATAAAGTCTCCATAAATAAGAATTGCCTCAATGGCAGTGAGTTTATTCGAAGGACCCTGAAAGCCGTCCCACCATTTCTGGCCCTGTGTTCCCTATGGTAACCCAACTCAGCCAATAGGACTCTATTTTGTTTCAAACTGCCTTCTTTGTCTATGCTGGACCCTGCCAGCAGCTGGCTGCTCCCTACCCCTCCACTTACCCTCTAACTGGTTCCCCCAACCACACCCCCTGCCACCCAGCTGATGGACCTTGACTGTCTGGACCCCTTCCCAATATCTTCCTTGCTCAAT
Organism: Echinops telfairi; assembly: GCF_000313985.2. NCBI lineage: Eukaryota > Metazoa > Chordata > Mammalia > Afrosoricida > Tenrecidae > Echinops > Echinops telfairi. The sequence continues at coordinate 7,301,267 of NW_022103906.1, forward strand.
TAACAGGAAATGCAATCTATCCTGCCAGGCCTGATTTACAACTTGCAGATGGCCCTCCTAACTGCCCCAGGTGTCCTGCCTGTCCAATAAGTCAAGAAGGCAATGGCCTGCATGTTCCCTCCTTCAGCCAGCCCTCTGCTATTAACCACAAAAATGATTGATTGATTGATTGTTCTGGGTTAGAGTTTTCCAGGAAAGCTCCTCCTGTTGGCTCAGCTGTTTCATAAAAGCATACTATTAAATGGTATGTGATTTAATCTTGGGTGGATTAGAACATTTACTATCTCAGTCTTTCCACCTCTTAGTCACGATGGCTTCCATCTCCTTTCCCTCCTTTTACTAATTCTCTAATTTTCTACCGTTGAAGTATAAAATCTAATTATTTAAATGCTCTATTGCTGTTATAGTTTGAGAGAGGCTGGTATCAATATGTGATAGCAATAGCTATATGGACCTGCAGCACAGAAGCAGAAAGAAAATCACAGAGGAAGATGGACAGAGATGTGTGACCCCCTTGAGGGACCTCTTTCTGTTTTCTTTAACTTGGATTCTCATACTGTCTCTCACATCATCTATTGAGATTGTAATATCCTTAAAGATATTACATATATCATTCTAGATATCCACAGAATGAACAAACTGGGCAAAAAAGAAGAAGAACTATTACAAAATCAGAGATCATCTCCATGATGCACAACCAGACAACCAACTGGAAGACTTTAGTGAACACACTCTGATACAAAAACACAACTTTTTCATTGACTTAGCAGGATAATCTTTAAGATAATCTATCTCTACTTCAAAATAAGTGGTTTGAGACAACCTCATTGCTTCTTCAATAAATTAAGACTGACACCACTCAGAGGGAAATTTTGATACCTGTTGTTAATTATATTCTCTTCCTCAAAAAGTTATGTTGAACCTCTAATTCTTGTTTCTAAACATATAACCCAATTTGTAAATAAGAGTTTTGTTATGATAATAAGGTCAGAGGGGAGTAAAGTGTGTAAAACCTAATCGTTCAGAGTAGCATCTTTTAAAAATGGAGCATAGACACAGGTAGACATGGGGGGCGGGGAGGGCAGGGAGAAGCGACAACATAGACAGATACGTCATCAAGCCTAGAAACATCAAGACTTGTCGGCAGCTCCTAGAAATGAAAGAAACAAAAGAAAGAAGTTTCCCTAGAGCAGCCGTTCTGACTTTAGGTTTCTAGCCTCCTGAATTATGATCAAATAAATTCCTGGTTTTTAAAGGCAATTTTAAAGCCAATTCAGCTAATTTTATATATATATATATTTTGTTTCTGCAGGGCAAGATAACTAAGACAATATTTAACTGCACAATCTCCAATAATTCAAGAATTGATCCTAGCAAATGAAATGGAGAAAGCTATAAAGGTAACTAATAAGTAAACTGGCCACTGAGCTACTAAGACTTTGTCAGATTGTATAATTTGCACAGCATTCTAGACAATGCCATCATCAAAGAGATAAATGTGAAGCTTCTAATTGGAATGTGTTTTATTACCTTTTTGATTGTCACACAGAGTATGTCATTTCAGGGTCATTTTTTCCCCCTCTTTTATAGCAACACTTCTTTTTGACTCATCTGCTCTAGCATTGAGGCAATTTAGCCACTCTGAAAATTGAATCAGAGAGTAGATGAAGCTCTCTAACCAAAGAAAAGAAACTAACATTGGATATGATTTGCTAGATACTAGATGTTAACAATAATACAACAAAAATCTCTAACAGCAATCCAAAGATGGAGCTTTTCTAGGGTATAAATAACAAATATGCTTTTGAAAAAAGCTTCATATGACGAGCAGGTTTCAAACTGTGTCCAGCACTTAGGATTACTGCCCTTAGAAATATGTGTGAGTTTTCCCATGAGGAAATGCATTTCAAATCTTTCAAGTGTATTATAAGTTCACAGGTACCTACTACTTATGATAAAAGATTTGTTTTTCTAGTAAAATAGGACAATTAAATCATTCCATTCATAAATCTACCACCCATTCAGAAAGCGACAGAAGCACTATCAGCACTAATATTATTACTAGCTTCCAGAAGGTACAGACAGGAAAAACAAGACGAGTCAGAAGGCTATTCGGCTTTCAGACATGGCCAAGCGATGGCCATGTCTCTTCTCCCACCTCACTTGCATCTTTCCGTGAGTTCAGGGGCAGAACACACCCTCTCTCTTTCTGACAATCACCTAATGTCCAGAGAGCAGCAGCCCTTCTGTTTTTGTTGGTTTACATTGGAAAACCAAAGGCTTTATTGCCGCTTTCCTCTCCTCTTCCTCTTGAGTGAGGAGGCACTCCGAAAGCACGTGGGAGGCAGAGAGACAGGGAAAGAGGAAAGCGCAGACCACGAGTGAGTCGCTGGTGCTCCACTTTCACTGCGCGCGCCTTTGTAGGACAAGTGTGCACGGCAGAAACACAGGACAAGCAAGCAGTAAAAGTTAGTTTGATTTATTTTATAAACTGGTCCCACTGATTCCAGGTAATTAAGGAGTCCTGGGGGCTTAATAGTTTAACATTGGGTTGTTAAACACAAAGTCCGCAGTTCAAACTCACCAGCCGCTTTGAGGGAAAGAGATAAGGCTTTCAGCTACTGGGAAGATGTAGAGACTTGGTAACCCATAGGGGAAGTTCTATTCTGTCTATAGAGTCACTGTAAGTCAGAAAATGCTCATGACAGTGAGAGGCAGGGATGGAACAAGTATAAATAATTACTTATATTGTGACTGGCATGGTCATGATATACCCATGATCCTCATAGTACATTCAACACTGTAGATCTTTCCATTAGTCGATGAGAAAAAATGAAGCTTAGAGTGATTTGTTAAGACTATACAATTCATAGATACAGCTACCTTTTTAACTATAAAACATATCACTTTTGTGTGGTCAGTCCACAATAGTAAATATTTGCAGGCTTTTCAGCAAATAATTTTCTTCTGCACTTATATCTCAAGTATATAGAATCTCTCAATGTGTTGATTCCTCAGTGTGTCCTTCATTACTTGTTAACAACTCTAATGAATTAACAAACGGTGAGAAAATTCAGACTCGACGAGCAAAATGAAAGCAACAATAATCATAATAGTGCGAAAGTCAGAGGAAACGGAGAGAGAGCAAAATACCTATTATCATTTAGTATTCATTATTTTGCTGCATTAATTAAAACAACTATTATCCATTTTTCTCACAGGTAAGTACATACCCACACACCAGTTACAAAATGCGGGGGTTTTAAGTAGGCTTAGGGTACAGCCTAAAGGTATAATGAGTACAAATCCCTCTACCAGACTCTGTACAAAGCCAGTATGAAGTGTTGACTTGGGCCAATCTCTTGTACAAGGTCTTTTTAAAGTGTTGAAATGCAAGTATGTCCCTTAGAGGCTAAGGTTCATCTGACCCAAAGCATGTGAAAATTGGAAATGAATAAGGAAGAATTGATGCACAGGAATTTTGGTGTTGGTGAAGAATTCAAAAAATACTGTGAATTGCCAGAAGAACAAACACATTTATCTTAGACAAAGTATACCGGAATGCTCCTTAGAATGGATTGTAAAACTTCATCTCAAATACATCACACTTCCTATCAAGAGAGACTAGTTCCTGGAAAAGGACACCATGCTTTAGCAAAAGAGAGGGTCAGTGAAAACAGGAAGACTCTAGTTAAAATAATGTGCTCCAACACAGCAACCACTATGGGGACGGAGCAGTTTTGCCTTCTGTTGCCTATCATCGCTCTATACTGGAATCCATGTGAGGGCAGCTAACAACAACAGCAGCAGCAGCACACATTGTACACAAGTCAGTATGCAGTGCTCAGGAGACAGGGGCCGATTGGATTCATTTTATATTTACCTCAGTCCCATCACCTTTTCTTCTCATCTGCAAACTTCCTGGCTGGAGGGCCCTAGGTTATGGATCATTCTGTTCCCGGGGTTATGAAATTAGTTTTCAACTGGTCTTGCCAACTACTCCAACAGATCTAGCCAGCACATGAAAAACAAACCAACAATTCATCAAGAACTATCTGGGTGAGTGCATGAGGCTCTGGATTCTTACAGCTGCTGAGGACTGAACCCTGGAAATATGAAGAAATAAAGGCCCTATGGGACATCCTTTGGCCAATGGATCTGCTTCTCTTCCTCTGTTTGCCATACTGTGGTGAGTGGTGTGTTGCTGGAATCTGGGTCCCCTGTATTTCAAAAATGATTAGGGTCATCCGAGGTGTACGGGGTTCTGCAGAGCTTGCAATCGAAGAAGAGACTGGCAGAGCAACATTGTTAGATATCCGGAAACCTTATGAATAGCAGCATACCATTTTCCTCGGGTTGATATCACTCAAAAGACAACCAGGGAAGAGCTGTGTTCTTAAAGATGATGAGTCCCTTAAGCTATAAGTCACACACAACTAAGAAAGAGCTCCCTTCTCAAAATAGAGTTCATCACAGTGGCATGGCTGGACTAAAGACTTTTGCACCTTCATTTGCTGATGGGACATAACTTGCAGAGAGAAGGAACCACAGCACAGTAAAATAACTGAACAGAAAAAATTTAAAGGCAGCTTGAGAAGACCAAGTAAAGTATTATGATGAAATGCACTAAATCTAGGGTTAGAAAACCAACAGGAGGGCATACTACTCATATCTCTAGCTGAAAGAACTGAGGAATAAATTAAGCTTCAAGTTGCAATATTAAAAGATTCATGGGAATAATATTGAATGGTGTAGGAAGCACCAAAAGGAGCTGAAAGAAATAGAGTCATTATAATCAAACATAACATAATTATATCAAAAGAACTAGTTAAAAAGAGAAGACATGATCAAGACTGATGGTACCAAAGGACAAAGTACAAATTTCAGTGAAAGCATTAGCAAAAGCAAAGCGCCAGGAATGAGTGCAATATCAGCTGCAAGGTTCTACCAAGTTGATGCAGCACTGAAGGCACGCAGTAGTCTATGCCAAGAGATTTGGAAGACAGCTTCCTGACCAACCTACTGGAAGAGATTAATAGTCGTACCCATGACAAAGAAAGGTCATTGGAAGAAAGCTGTTTGCTCCTTAGGCAAACAGGGTGGGGATCACCACCTTCCACAGTCCATGGCCTAGGGGAGAATGCAGAGGGACTCAGCCTGTCTCTCCTTCTGAGATAAACAGACACTTGCCTCCTGTTTCCTGACTAAAGCTACATGTGCCCAGCCTCATTCTCCCCTCTTGTCTGTGAATAACTTGGCTGATGTGTGAATGCTTCTTTGTAACCTTCTGATTGTGAACTGTCCTTTTGTTGCAAGTCTGTCACATGTTGCAGGTGTCAAAACAAAATTCCAGGACCTTGGAGTGTATTGCTGCAGGGTTCCCCCGCACTGCAACTGCATCGATCTTTTCCTTATCTGTGTTTTCTCATTACAGACCATACCTGTCTCCAACCTGTTAGTAATGTAAGATAGGAGCTAGTCTCTACATTAGCTTACAAAAGGTGACCTCACAGAATGCAGAAATTACTTAACAGCCTCATTAATATCACATGCAAGTGAATTTCTGTAGATCATTCACAGCAGCTGCAATAGTACCCTGACAAAGAGCTGCCAGAAGTGTGAGTTGGATTTAGAAGAGGAAGTGGAACAAGGGGTATTATTGCTGATGTCAGTGTCACATGGATCTTGGCTCAAAGCACAGGGCACCAGAAAGATGTTTACTTCTGTTTTATTGATTCTGCAAAGGCGAATACTTCTTTGTACTCACGAGCAACCTGTATATGGATTAAGAAGCAGTCTTTGGAACAAAACAAAGGAATGCTACCAAGTTTAAAATAATGAAAGTTATGCATCGTATTTGTATCTTTCATCATACTTATTCAATCTGTTTGCTGATCAGATAATCTGAGTCGCTAGACTGTATGAAGAAGACCACAGTATCAGTTTGGAGGAGGATTTACTAATACCCTTTTATCCATGGAAGACACACCCTTGCTCACGGAAAATAGGACTTGACACACTCTCTGATCAAGATCAAAGAAGGCACCTTGCAGTAAGGTTTACAACTCAATATAAAGATGCCCCACGGGGAGGAGCCATAAGACTCTCTACTGTAAATTAACAAGGATGTTTTGAAATGGAGCCAAAGGCAGATTATAACAACAACAACAACAACAACAACAAAAAAAACAACATAGCTCCAGGAATGGGCTTTAGGCTTCCACTAAATACTAGCTCCACTTTAAGAATAATTAGTTTTTATATCATTACCCTGCTTGATACTCGCTCATAGAGAGGGAACACAGAAGATACAGATGCTATAGCAAAGTGTGATGAAGAAATTAGTTGGTGTCAGTCTATCAGATAAAATAGCATCTGAAGTCTTAAAGGTTTACTTACAAACAATCAGCCCTCTATGTTAGTTGTCAACTAATTCCATATGGAAGATGCAAACCAACATCAGTGATCAAAGGATTGTAGATCACATAATCCGAAGCCAAAGGAGGGGATAGTGACAGAGTCTAAATTGTGAGAATCTGGTTTGCAGAAGGCTATGGATGACAGTGGGAGCCCAAGATACATTTGTGGGATCTACCCAGGAAATAAGCCTCTGGTGATTTCCCTCTATCCATACTAGAAGGATGAGAGGAAAGTGGTTACCAAACACGGTGTGTTGGAGTGAAGACTATAGGGGATCAAAATGATAACCTGACTTAAATGGTTAAAACCTTGTCAGTTGATCATCCTTCTGTTGCACTTTAGGCCTGATTTGGTTTTCATAATTTTCTGTGTTTTGTTGTTGTTTTTGTTTGTTTGCATTGGGGTTTATCTCAGATGTGCTATGACACTGGGGGTCACACTCTTGAGTTTTTGTTATATGTTTTCCAGTATATGAAACCCAGAATTGATGAATCTACACAGCAAATAGAATAAGGGTTTCTCGAACTAATAAGAAAAAACCAGATTTGTCTGACAGATACGATTGAAACCTCCGTTACTATGGGCTGAGACACCAAAAAAGCCCAGACTTGAACCCACCTCCAAGGTCGAACCTTCAGCCCAACAACAGACTAACCTATGGAGTGACTCTACACCAGCGACGAATTTACTCTTCAGTACTGACCATGGAAGACCATAAGCGCGGTCTCTGTTCCCAAACACAGCTCAGAAAACACGAACAGGAAGGAAAGAAAGAAGAATAGAAGTGGGAATCCAGGTAAGAAGTGGGAAGAGAATTTCTTATATTGAAGGGGTTCCAACCAATGTCATGAGACAAAATGTGTATACATTGCTGAATAAAAAGTTGTTTCTGTAAACAGACTTCCAAATGAAAACAAAACAAGAATATTGCCAGGCCCTGTATCATTCTCACAATCACCAGTATTTTCAAATCCACAGTTGCAACTAATATGACAATTGATCTCACTGAGTGCTGTCCCCGCCAACAGTAATATCTTCCTCCCGAGATTGATTCTCGATAGTGAGATATCCGAAGCAAGCCTGTCAGACAAAGCTCCCATGTGACGCACAGCATTTAAATGTATCATTTCCCCAAGCAGCGTGCCGGAGCATTCATCCTGGGTGGTCTTCCTCTGGAAGCTCTGGGGTATCTTGTCTTCTCCTTCCTTTGGCCACCGTTGATCCTGCAGGTGGTTGAAAGATCTGAGGCACAGCTGCCAGCATCGCAAGAACATTGAAGTCTCCACAGGAAGACAAGCTTACCGAGTGATTGTGTTCTTTTTACATTTTGAATTCTTGGATTAACAATGAATTTTCTTGTCATATATCTTATAGCTCAAAATATACTTTTTGTTTCTCTGAATACCCTTTCTCTGTGTTATTCTCCCAACTTCAACCCAACAAAACAATGTCTACTTGTTACAATTTTCTAGTGGTTTCTTCTTTGTCTTAGGTTGATTCTGTTTCATTCCTAGAAATGCAACCATATAGTGCTCATCAGATTCAGCAATGTAAAGAGTACTGTCAACTTGAGATAAGAGAAAAGCAATAGTTAATCTTATGAAATGAAGAATCGTAGGCCAGTTGATGGGAAAATCATACCACACTGTTTAGCTATATAGAGTTAAACCTTGAGTATCATCAAGGCCTATAGATGTGTTTAGTTTCCTTCCTCCCAACTTCTCCTGTGCAGGTTCATATTTATTGCTTCATTTTTTGTCTTAATGTATTTTAATATTGACTTACCTTTAATGTTTCTTATAATTTCAAAAGAAGAATAGCCAAGAAGGATTTGCTTACCTTAGAAAATGTGCAAATGTTCTCATGTTCTTCCTTCTGCCTGCATAGAGTACACCCTTTCATTTTCATTCTTTGTATCATTGACATTATCTTCTAGAGAGGTTCTCCCTGATATTATGTGTGAGACATGTGACTCCTCCTATTTTTTAATTATTTTAGTTTGCTCTTATATCCCAAGAGCTTGGACTATAAGAGTTCCTGAGGGGCTCACTTCATTTTTTTTCAGATTATAGTTGAATTAAAAAGGAATGAATGGCGTTTATTGGTTCCTGAACTTTCCAAGACATATGATAGTATACTATAGTATATCCAGGTAGCAATATGGTTTTGTTTCCCTTTCAATTCTGGAATAACGGATATGAAACAACAGAAAATCGATGTTTATATATTGCTATGCATGTGATTACTCTCTAGACTGAGTTGCACACTTCTCGTTTCTTCAAGGTGATCCTTCACATCAGGTCAGGGAGATCCCAGTCCTTATCCCTTGTTTATTATCAAAATCTATTTTGAGGAAATGAGCTGATGAACTGATTCATATACTATGAGTCCTGAATAAGACAAGATTGCAGAACTCCTTCTAGAGCAAGTTCTGTTTCATTAAAAAAAATCTTAAAGTAAAGCATTAGTCTCTAAATTCCTCAGTAGCAAGCCTATGGAATCTTCACTTTTGAGAGCAAGAGGAAATTGTCTTCTTATGGCTAATACTAAAAATCTTATTCTATAAAGAGAGAAAATGAATTCAAAGTGAGAATACGAATCAAAGGGCCGTAGCTGGCACCAGTGAGCTAACTACTCAAACATCATTAGCTTTTGATCTTCAGATCTCGATGGCTCACGCAACTCTCTTTCTCCTGCTTTCCAACTTTCACACACTCAGTAAGATTTCTAACCGGAGCAAGAGGTGAGTTCAAGCGAACAGCATGTTAACGCAGTTGAAGGGAGGACTGAAGAGTTTCACACTTCACCCATTTAAATCTGAAAACCCGTTAACTAGTTACCTTCTCTATTTCCCTTATAATATCAACACAGTCACCAAATAGTCTTTAAACCAGTAATTCATAGGCAAGAGTCAAGTTTCTCATAATGACAGAGGGTGACTTGAGAAGGGACACTTTCAAATGTCACAGGCCACTATCCAGTGATTCTGAACTACTGTTCCCTGAGTGAGGTGCTTCCCTCTTCAGTCATCCATCTTCCGATACATCCTCTGCGAGCAGAAATATGCATTCTTGCGGACGGCGGGGGGATTCCACTCAGATGAGCTCAAGGAAAGATAGATTGAACAGTATCATTTTCATCTAAAGCAGTGGTTCTCAACCTGTGGGTCGCGACCCCTCTGGGGGTTGAACGACCCTTTCACAGGGGTCACTGGATTCATAACAGTAGCAATACTACACTTATGAAGTAGCGATGAAAATAATTGTATGGTGTGGGGGGGGGATCGCCACCACAGCAGGAACTGTCTGAAAGGGTCGCGGCATGAGGAAGGTGGAGAAGCACTGCCCTAGAGGAAAAGGATACAGGAGCAGTAATAATAATAATGCATAACCACAACACCCCTCCCTGCCACTACCCTGCCACATACATCTAACATAAATAATAGTCTTCCAAATCTTAAAAAACAACATATTCTATCAATTAATTGAATGATTTTAATATAGTAAAAAAATGGGCTTGCTCTATGATTGAGAATATAAATCAAAACCATCAATTTTCCACAGCAGTGTACCAATCTCCACTACTAATGTCCCCAAACCAGCTGTCAGTAGATTGCCACCAATTCAGCTTATATTAGAACCACATGAGAACCTTACGATGCCAAATTACCTACCAGTTAAATACAAATCTTTGGAGGTAACTGGAGTATACCTAGTGGGAAGGTTGAGAGATTCTCGCTTAATGAGACTACGTCTTACCTAGCAGAAATTCAAGAGCATCAACACTCTCCCTTCTTTGTTTCAGCAAGTCTATTAGAACCATAAAAGGCAAGGGAACAACTTATCCAAAATTCTAAAGCATTTTAAAAGTAATTGGTAGCATCAGAGAGTACAAAGATAGATACCAAATTACATTTATGAATTAATGTTCACTGATATAATATTGTTCTGAAAGTTGGCACTATTAAACAAATGTTGTGTGGAAATGTTCTCCTTTTAGGTTCAAAAGTTTATGATGATCCTGAATAGCATCATTAAAGCGTTTAAGAAATCTTTTCTAATATTAGATTATGGGAAAGGATAAATATAAACTCCAACACAACAATCTTCACTTTCAAATGTGTCTTCTTCTTTTTGCTCTCTCCAGTGGAGAAATCAAGAAACAAAGAACTAAACTGTAGCACAAAGAGTCATTTTTAACCAAACCAAGGCTCCTACTATTGAGTCGAATTTGACTTAAAGTTACCCTTTGCAGTGTTTCGAACCCTGTGCATTTTCCCAGGATCAGACAGGAATGTCTTTCTCTAAGGAAAGTTTGCTAGGTTTGAATTTTCCACCATATAGCTAGCCAGCCAATACTAACCTATTTTCCTATTACAGATTTTGAAAAGACTGAAGAAGGGAGAAGAGGATGCTTGTGCCATGAATCCTACTTGGTGAACAACTTATTGCAGACATCTGCAGCCAGCTAAATGAGACCTGAAATATTTCCAGTGTTCCCTTTCTCAAGGGATGGAAAGATTCAAAGTAGTGTGGACAGAAAAATACTATTTTTGTATTTCTTTAAGTAATTCTTTAAAAATAGATAGCCATGCCCAGTTCTGTAATCATTGCCAAATATTTTTGTAAGACTACTTCAGTTTTTAGTAAAGAAAGCTACATACTTCTATTCAGTCAAGGACATAGAAATTTTATATCTCTCAAGCTTTTTAAATTCTAAAGAGAGTTTAAGGTATTTTTGGAGAATTAGCTGTTGCAAACTCAAATCAAAATTTTTGAGAAATGTCTATTCATTAAGCCTATTTATTACTAGCAATTCTAAATGCAATGTTCAACTGTATCATGTTATTCTTAATACCTTTCTTGGTTTGTTTTTCTATTAGTCAATCCCCTAGCACAATCATAAGTTAAGGATATATTTACAAAATCAAACATCGGATCCAGAACTAGAGTTATACTTGGACTCAAAATTAAAAGTGCTTAGAAACACTGAGTAAAAATAGATTAACTAGATTATCAAGAGTGGAAATACAATATCCAATAAGATGCTCATGTCGGGTATATATAAAATATCTATTGCTTCTACTATAGTTCCATTTTTTCAAACTCAAATATGGACTTAACTCTAACTTTTAGAAAGGTTTATTTATTGATAGGCTGAAGTTTTAATTAATGGGAAATGACAGGTTGAATTATTTAGTACTCTCTTAACATAGGAATGGCAATAATAATGCCTACATTTTCTTCTTTTTAATAGGATTAGCAAGTATGAACAAAAATTAGTAAAGAGTGGGGGTGCAGGGCTTAATGCCCTGCATGAAGCTAATAAAAAGTTCTTAAATTCTTTTGTATTATATTCTGGAATATATTCCTGTAAATCAAAATTTTGCATGTCCAAAATATCATCCACATAAAACATGTGACTAGAATTTCATTCCAAATGTACATATAAATATATATGTAAGACATATTGCTAAACATTTAGTATAAGCCAAACATAAAAGAAGTCAAAGCTCTGTTCTTTCCAAAGCTTACACTCTCATTGCATAAGAAATTAAATGATCATATTAATCTATTAAAATAGAATCAAACCCATAGATGGATGTGACTTTTGCTGGTGGTGATGACAAGATAGTAAACATAAAGTGAGAATGGGGACATGTGGCTGAAGGGCTTGTTTGTGAGGCCAGGCCAGAAAGTGAAGGGGTTCTGGGGGCACAGTGGGTTAAGTTTGAGATGCCAGGTCAGAAAGTGAAGGGGCCCTGGGGCACAGTGGGTCAGGTGTTGTGCTAGCGATCTAGCTGCTAATGGCTTGGGCCACCAGTCACTCCACTCTATAAGAGAAAGTTGAGGCTGTGTACCTGTTACAATTAACAACCTTGGAAACTCTATGGGCCAGTTCTATACTGTCCTGCAGTATCCTATGAGTGGGAAGTAACTTGATAGCAATGAATTTTCATTTTGTTTTGCTAAGGAAATGACATTTGCAGAGAGAATTCAATGATGTGAAGGCTGAAATCATGATAAGATATGGATCATCTGGTAAAATACAAAATAAAGTATGGGTGGGGGTATGTATGAACTGTCAACCTTTAGCTTCCAGTGTCCTCTTCTCTGTAAGTGCAATCCTTTACACATGGAACAAGAGGCAGGTGGTTCTACAATCTTGCAAGTGACCAGTAATAAAACAATAAAGCTACGTGAAGTGGTATTTGAATAGTGGTAGGTAAATTTACCAACATACTACAAGGAGAAGAAGAGAACTAAATGTAGAATTACTAGAAATGAGCAGCAGTTTATCAAGAGACATGGGTTATGGAGTTGATTCAGCTTCTCATTCTCTATGTAAATTATCCCTTACATACCTCAGTTTCACTTTCTATTTGATGGCAAATTATTTCATTGGACATTCTTCATAAAGTGAATTTATAAAGTAAAATGAAAAATAAATGTGAGCTTCTTTAGAGGAAAAAGTGCTAAGGTATATGAACAAAAATTATTAGCATAATTGGTGATATGTAAATATAAATAATAAAAATTAGAGCAATTTTAATTCCTAACTTCCATTCTTCCAATTACCAAGTTTCTAAGGTCATGTTTAATAAAAGTTATTAATCTGTTTTTTGACCCCAGTTGTTAATTTAATTGGTCATCTAGTAGGATACTAATGAGGCTATGATCATATATCCCTAGTGACAGACTTAGTAGCTTCAATTTAATCCAATTCCATGGAAAAAGTGTCTACCATGTGTTGGGCACAGTTATAAGAAATAAAATTAACAAGGCCCGCCCTCTTTCCTGCGGGACCTCACCATCTAATGAGGTGACAATAAAGTAAATCTCTGGTAAACACACAAAGAGGCTAGAAAAAGCTGAAATCATGGATCAAAGTAATAAAATCATGGAAACAAAAAGACCCTTACTACTCAAATGTAGGCCCATTATGTGGGCAGGGGTTGGCAGAGATGATAGTTATGAAAAAACTATTTTGCAAACAAAGTCCTGGAGAGGAAAGACTGACTATTTGTCAGTACTTCCCAAATTTATTTAGTAGAATTATTCATTTGTTTCTGATTCTATATTAGCTTATTCCACTCAACTTCAGGGAGGACTATCAACTCATGTCACTTGCCATGTGTGGTGTAAAGGGAGCAGGAAGGGAGCACAGTAATTGAGAATCTATCCGAGAATTTAAATGAAGACAATAGACAAAAAATTCACTTTATAAAGACAATAGATGATCAAAAGGTAACTATTACCACTCAGAGCAGAGGAAGAAATTTTAAAATAGGTACAGCGGGTTTTAGCAAACTGAATTAGTATTTTCTAAAAGTGAATATTTTTGAATAGTTAGAAGAGATTAGAAGATTATAGAGTCCAGAAGTTATACAAGAGGAAAAAAATAAAGCACCAGAGAGGACCATAGGATCAAAGATAGAACCCATTTTCAAGAAATTAGAGATCTCTCAAAATTCATTTTGGCATCAATTAAACATGATAAACATGTATCGATTTCAGGATTAGAAACAATACATATATTACATGTATAAAGAACATATTCACAATTAATCTGTCAGTTTGTCATACTGTTTGTGTGTTGTTGTGATGCTGGAAATGATGTCATTGATAGTTCAAATACAGTAGGGTCACCCAAAGTGCACAGGTTTCTGCAGAGCTTCCAAACTGTGAACGGACAACAAAGAAGTACTCAGCTGCCTAGTGGGAGGAAGTTGCCACGAAAAACCTTATACGTAGCTGTGTTAGTCTGGGTACTTTAGAGAAATAAATCCACAGAAACTCTTGTATAAGAGAGAGTTTTATGTAAACGTTAAGTGCCTAAGCCCACAAGTCCAGCATTAACCCATTAACCCATATGTCCAACATCAGTCCACAAAGTCCTCCTCCATCTCACAAAACCGGCACAATGATGCTGACCTCAGGAGGAAAGCCGAGTCAGTGAATGTGTAAGCATCTCAGCACTGTCAGGAGGTTCCCAATGGGTGCTCCAGCAGCCAGGGCTGCATCCTGCATCGGGGTAGGTCCATGTGGCTTCCCCTTGGGGGTGTATTGCAGGAAGTCAACTTTGCAAGCTGAAGCAGGGAACTGCTAAGGCAGCTGCACCCTGGTGCGCCCATCAGAAAGCAAGAGACCCGAGAACTAGAAAGGCGATGCTAACAGAGCCATTTATCCCTCCGCCCTTCAATTAACCCCACTTGTGTTTATCGGCCAGGTTGGCTCAATAAACTAACTAACTCAATCCACCCCTTGTTAACCTGGCACCTGTTCATAATTCTTTAGCTTCACAATTGCAATTAAGTAACACCTACACCTTAATCCTATAATCCTGTGAATATATTCCCCCACCTATGAAAGTTTCTAAGTCTACCACTTCATGCCTTCCCCCCCCCCTAATTTTGAGTACCCAATTTATATACTGCCCATTTACATCAACCAAGTTCTCTTAGAAAACAATCATATTTTCCAACACGAAGAACCTTCATTCCAGTCGGAACCTTGTGAAATCCACATCCATAAGCAAAATCAAATCCGGACAGGCCATCCATAAAGTCAGCAACAATATGCACCAGTTCACAGGCTCAAAATTCTCTCTCTGGTTGGGTTCTGGTCAACTCAACGTGGGCTGCCTCACTCAGCCTCCACAGGGTGCCCATTGGTAGCCTTGCCTTTAGACCATGAGCTCTCACCAATACTACACAAGCCTAGTCCGCTCATGCTAGGTCATGAACCTTAGACCAGTCAACCTGCTCTCGTCTTCTCATTTTCCTGTAAACCAAGTCCATAGGTGTCAGTGGCCAAACTCAACCCATCTCTTTATTTCTGAATTTCTCCCACTACCACTCAACAAGCAGATCCAGATGGTCACCTAACAAGCCTTTCAGCCTGCTCACAGGCTCCCTTTAACATTCAGTCCCAGAGAGGAGTTTTCTTCATGGCTCCAGATTTTTTCCAGATTCTGACAAAAACCATTGGTTACTGAGTACTCCAAAGCACTGGGTGGGGCATTTGTTTTCAAAGCTTTTTTACAGGCATGGCCTAAACCCATCTAAAGATCAAATTTTAATGGCTGAAGCAAGTGAAGCAACTTAAAAACTTTCTATTTTCCCCAGTAAAACAACTGAGTAAATAGTGTGGCTTTATCTGACCTCTGACTAGACAAAGAAGAAAAACTTCCATGAGGGAGAAGTCAAACATTTGTTTCTCCAGTACCCCACTCCTGGTACCATAATGTGTTTGTCTGGGGAGTTTAGAGAAACAAATCCACAGAAACTCATGTATAAGAGAGAGTTTTATGTAAACATTAAGTGCACATCAAGAAATTATCCCAACCCAGTGCTGCCCAAGCCCACAAGTCCAACATTATCCCATTAACCCATATGTCAAATACCAGTCCACAAAGTATTTCTCCATCTCACAAAACAGACATAACGATGCTAACTGTAGGAGGAAAGCCGAGTCAGTGAATGTGTAAACATCTCAGAGCTGGCAGGGGTCTCTACATGGGTGCTCCAGCACCTAGGGCTGCATCAGGATAGGTCCATGTGGCTTATTCCTGGGGATGTCTTGCAGGAAGTCAGCCTTGCTAGATGAAGCAGGGAACTGGCTAAGGCAGCTGCATCTTGGTCTGACCATCAGAAAGCAAGAGACCTGAGAACTAGAAAGACGAGGCTCACCGAGTCATTTATCTCTCTGCCCTTCAATTAACCCCACTTGTGTTTATTGGCAAGGTTGGCACAATAAACTAACTCAGTAGCTTCAAAAATGTTTCAGCTACTGAAGGCCCAATGAAAGGAAGCAGAACATTGTTAGAGATAGGGCCAGACGAGGGGCCCCATGGGTCCGAGGGCACTCAGAAAGACTGAAGAGGACCTGATTTCTCAGAGTGGAGTCGACCATGGCGATAAGAGTCAATTAAAGGGAGTGGAGCTTTCGGGGTCTTCAAATGCTGATGGGTAAAGACTCAAAGTGAGAAGAAACCTACAAAAATCTGTTTATGATCAGAACTTGGAATGTGTGAAGTATGAGTCTGCAAATGGTCATCAAGATTGATATCCCAGGCATCCATGAGCTGAAATGGACTGGGCTTTGCCATTTTGAATTAGAAAATTGTATGATTTACTATGCCGGAAAGAACACAATCAAGGGGAATGACCTTGTATTCACTGTCAAACAGGACATTGCAAAATTGATCATGAAACAAAATGCTGTTTGGGACAGCATCATATCTATCTGCTTTCAAAGAAATCCAATAAATAAAACTCTTATCCAGGTTTATGCATCAACCACAAATGCTGTTTATGAAGGAATGAAAGAATTCTGCTGATGTCTTCAGCCTGAAAGTGACCACACATCGAGTCAGGATGCATTCTTAATTACTGGTGAATAGAAGGCAAAAGTTGGAAACAAAGAGGAAGGACCAGTGAGTGGAAAATACATATTTGGTGATAAAAATAAAACTGCAGTTCACATGATAGAAGTTTGCAAGAGGAAGGACTTGTTGATAACAAATATCTTTTTAAACAACATATGGACTTCTCCAAATGGAATACACAGAAATGAAATGGATTACATCTATGGGGAGAGATAATGGAGAAGCTCCATATCAGCAGCTAAAACCAGGTCAGGGGCTAACTGTGGAATGGTTCGTAAATTGCTCATATGCTCAGGTTAAATATGAAGAAAATTAAAACAAGTCTATGAGTGCCAAAGCATGACCTTGAGTATATCCCTCCTGAAATTCAAGAATACCTCAAGAACAGATTTGATCCATTAAACACTAATGACAGAAGACCTGATGAACTGTGGGATAACTTCAAGAACATCATACATGAAGAAAGTAAAAGGTTATTAAAAAGTCAGAAGAAAAAGAAAATGTAAAAGTGAATGTCAGAGAGACATTGAAACCTCTCTTAATCATACAGAAGCTAAAGCAAATGGAAGAAATGATGAAGCCAGAGTTAAACAGAAAATTTCAAAAGGAAGTTCCAGAAAGCAAAATTATATAACTATGTGTGCAAAGACCTAGAATTAGAAAATCAAAATGGAATAACATGCTCCAGACACATGAAACTAAAAGAAATCAAGAAAAGTCCAAGCCTCAAGTTGAAATATTGGAACGTTCTACAATGTAGGAAGCATCCAAAGAAGATGGAAAGAATACACAGGCACCATATCAAAATGAACTAGCAGATATCCCACCCTTTCAGGAAGTAGCACATGAACAAGGACCGATGGTGCTGAATGAAGGAGTTCGAGCTACATTGAAAGCACTAGCCAAACACAAGGTTCCAGGAATTGATGGAATAACAATTGAAAGGTTTCATGAAGCTGATGAAGCACTGGAAGCACTCAGTTGTCCATGCAAGAAATTTGGAAGACAGTTACTTAGCTGACTAGAAGACATCCATATTTCCACCCATTCCAAAAACGGGTAACCCAAAAGAATGCTCAAACTATGGAACAATATCAATTATATCACATGTCAGTAAAATTTGACTGAAGCTCATCCAACAACAGTTGAAGCAGTACATTGACAGGGAGCTGCCAGAGCTCCAGACCAGACTCAGAAAATAAGGAATGAGGAATATCATTGATGATATCAGATGGATCTTTGCTCAAAGCAGAAAATACCAGAAAAATGTTTACTTATGTTTTATTGGCTATGCCAATACAGTTGACAGTGTGTATCTTAACAAACTATGGATAACTTTGATAAGAATTGGAATTACAAAACACATTATTGTGGTTCTATGGAAACTGAACTTGGATCAAGAGGCAGTTGTGCAAATAGAAAAATGAAATAGTGCATGGTTTAAAATCAGAAAGGGTATACGACAGGGTTGTATCCTCTCCCCATATTTATTCAAACTGTATTCTGAGCAAATAATCAGAAAAGCTAATTTATATGAAGATGAACGTGGCATTGGGATTAGAGGAAGTTTTACTAACAATTTGCTTTATATAGATGATACAACCTTGCTGCTGAAAGTGAGGAGGACTTGAAGCACTTGCTGATGAAGATCAAGTATTGTAGTCTTCATGATAGATGGAGAAAAATGGAAGGGGTCAAGGATTTTATCTTGCTTGGATCCACAATCAATGCTCATGGAAGTGCCAGTCAAGAGATCAAAAGATGTGTTGCATTCAGTAAATCTGCTGTACAAGACCTCTTTACGGTATTGAAAAGAAGGATGTTATTTCGACTACTAAGGTGCACCTGAACCAAGCATTGGTATTTTCCATGGCTTCATATACATGTGAAAGTTGAATATTGAATAACAAAGACCAAAGAGGTATTGATGCATTTGACTTGTGGTTCAGGTGAAGAATTGAAAGTACCATGTAGTATTGAAAGTACCATGGACTGCTAAGAGGAAAACCCTCCTAATCTGTCTTGGGAGAATTATGGCTAGAGTAGTCATTTGAGGGAATGATGGTGAGAGTTTGCCTTACCTACTTAGGACATGCTTTCAGGATAGACCAGTGAAGAAGGGAAATTTCTTTAGGAGATGGATTGGCATTGTGGCTGTGGTCAAGGGTTCAAGCATCACATCAGGGCTGAGAATGGCGCAGGATGTGCAGTGTTTACTTCTGTTGTGCATATAAAGTAGCTATAAATTGGAACAAACGATGTTCCTAAAATTAACAATAATATAAACAACATAAAGAACATATAGAATAACGTCTGTGATCAACTTTGGAAAATTTAGCCAATGAAAACATATGGATCACAACAGTGGCAGTCCATTGTGTGTGAGTTGCCATGAGTAGGAGGCTAACTTAACAGACACCCATATAAACTACATGTACCATCTGTCAGTGTGAGATTGTTTGCTGTCCTTTGTGAAAACTATAAAATGATATACGTGCTTATTTAATCAATTAAAACAAGATGTCTGTGATAGGTAGGTTCATTATGCCAACCTGGCCAGTAAGAACAGTGGGATTAATAAGGTCACAGTTTGATTGGAGAGCAAAGAGATACATGGCTTGGCTGCCTTATCTAATTCTATGCCTCAACTTGTGAGTTTTACTAACTGTGGGACACCCAACCTATGGATCGTGTTGCTAGAGCTTGTGGATCCTTCGAGACATGCTTCACCACACTGCTAGTGTATACACCGCTTGAGCGTGGGACTGTTGGATCCTGTCATCTGGCTGACTGTTGGTGACCCGCCCTGCTATTTGTTGCCTTTGGCCGGACTGCCTGCAATGCTCTACAGAGAACTCAGGTGTCTGCTTCCTTGACCTTGGAGCAAGAAGCCCTCCTGAGTTGAAGGACTGCAGGTATATTAACTGTTTCACGGAAGTGAGTTGAACTGGGCCCTCTGTACTGCTGTGTGGACTAATTAGCTGTTATATTCCTTCATGCTGTATATATATATATATATATATATATATATAATGATTTTATATATATATAATCATAAGTGTCCTGGTTTTGTTTCTCTAGAGAACCCTGCCTAACACATGTCCCTTATTATCAGTACATGGAACTACACACTAACATCATGATTTGGAATGAGGGGCTCAATAACAAATATCTATTGTATCTTGAATCTGTACCTGAAGGCTTTGTAAAGTCTATAAACTATACAACCTCATCCAGTAGTCTTACATGTCGGTGTAACAGCAATCAATCACTATAATGATTCTTTTTGCAAAATGTTGTTATAAACAGGTATCTGAATTTTTAGATTCCAACTTCAACTATTAATATATGGATTTCTTATTATCTTCTTAAACTCCTAGTCATATTTATAATTTCCCCTGCCTGGGTATAGAGTACATATGCAATAGTTGAACTAGACTCTAGGACCATCTGTTATGAATCTAATTATTCCTGGTCCCAAATACTGATTTAATAACAATAATATTGTTCCAAATTGGGGATAATTTTGTATTTGCTTGTTAATTGAGTGATGTAATTGTAGTGTGTGTTTTAGATCAATGATCTTTGAGATAAAGGAACAGACTCATCACAGAAGTAAGCAAGAACAAAAGCGGGAAAGGTAGATACTATGAGATAACCAAGAAATTCCCAGAAAAATCCTAAAGAAGCTGGGACAAAGATATCTCCCAGAGAAAAGAGTCTGTTCCTAGAGCCAGAAGCCTAGATTTGGATGATGAGAAATCATGTGTCTCGTCAGTCACTAAAACACACTTTGGAGATAGTTCTGTTACAGCAGCTGCACGAATCTAAGACACTGTTCTAAAGCTCAAATTCTACCCCATTCCCTATTTAACATATTGCTATCTGAGTTTTCTGATCAATTTTGCTGAAAGATATTCATTTCTAATTAATATAATTTTTAGACAGTGTTTCATGATGAAAGAAACTATCCTAGCATTGACCAGACACAAACAAAAAACTTTGTGTTTTTGGTTTCATTTAGTTAGAATTATTTATAGATAAAATTAGAACTAATATTTAGTTTTTTATGGAAGAATGTTTATAATGGAAGGACATGAATGTAAATAAAATCAGATAAGAGATATTTTACTAGCTGAATAAAATGAATTACTTTCGAACAAAAACAGTGTCAAATTACATGTAATTATAGTGCTAACGACAAATGAATCTCATCTTCTCATCTTGACAATGTTGGCAATTAGTTTGAATTCTATGTTAGTCATTAATTTTGATTATGAGTTTAGAAAGAACTAAATTGACATTCATTACCAACATTCTCTAAAAGTCTTAAAACAATGAAGAATATCCCCTTTAATATATCATGATTACTAATGAACTAATTATATGCTAGGCCCATTCACCTGCCATTTAATTTAATGATGACAAGGTGTCTTTTTATGTCTGTGGCCTACAAATTTAATAAGCACACACTTGAGTTCTACCATCAGGTGAATCATTACAAATGGAGGCAGTCAGAAAACAAGCAAGGGTCTTGAATATCTAATGCCCATAGAGTCTACACATCAATTCTACACTACTAGTATTGACAGAATCAGCCTCAATGTGTCAACAGTCTGAATAGCATGTTTCTTTTATGTTTTTTCTCTTTAAAAAATCCACCAAACTTTTATGCTAAATAGTATCGGCTCATATAGTTAATACTTTCTAAGGTATTGTCCACAGATTCCTGCCTTTCTGAGAGTCGGAAAGGCCATGTATGGAGGGAAGGGAGGCAGGGAGCCAGGGAGGCAGGAAGAAAGGAGAAAGGGAGAGAAAGGAGAGAGGAGAGAGGAGGGATGAGAGAGAGGGGAGAGAGACAGAGAGAGAGAAAGAGAGAGAGAGAAAGAAAAAGAGAGAGAGAGAGATCCAATTGATTCCAGCTCCTAGTGACTCTTCTAAGGCTGTACATCTTTAAGGGAACTGAGAGCCTCCCATCTCTCTTTCAGAGTAATTGATGAGTTTGACCTGCCAAACTGGAGGTGAAGCTAGTAGTCTGATGCTTACACAATGTCACCAGGGTTCCAAACCCAAATCCATGGCTATTGAGTTGATTTTATGTCAAATCATACTGACCTTATATGGGGTTTGTGAGACTGTAAATCTTTAAAGGTAAATATAGATTCATCATACTATTGGGTTAGAACTTCCTACCTGGAGGGTTGCAACCTGAAGTCTAATAGAGATAGCACTACAGATGTGTCTTTTCAACTGGGTCATCATCTCCATTAATTATGTAAATACAATGGTAGGCAAATTAATTGTGCATACACAGTTTAAGTCAAATGGCAATGGACAATAGAAAGGAATAAAAACAAAAAGGCAGTGCCACTGAAATGAGGTATTAATGAAATAGTAAATTTCTAGAAAATCAGTTTTACATACTTTGTGCTTTATTTGGCTTTTAATTTTTCTGTGTTTTTTTCTCTTATTATCATTTTCTTTCATATTAAGGCTTACTACTGTTTTACTTTGTCATTATTGACAGGTGCTGGGCTCTCTGTTATGTCTTTTTGTATGTTTTTGGTATATGAAACCCAGGATGTATGACTCTATAGAGAGAATAAAGGGTCCCGGAGGGTCTGGCAGGTGATATGGAGGGGTAATTAGGGCCTGATGTCAAGGAGTTCAAGAAGATAGAAAATATTTTTAAACTGATTGTGGTATCAATTATACAATACTGCTTGGTATGACTGAACTATGGAATGGTACAATGTCTGGATTAGGTCCCAATAAAATGGTTTGGAAGGGAAAATAATACAATTAAAGTAACAATGAGATATTACTTAAAAATCAATTTTAGTTATCTTGATCCTTGAAAATAGAAACATCTCTGATACATATTGAAATATGAGCGTAATCTTGAGGAAAGTACATGTGCAATGATTAAGTTTGCAAATTGAATTTTTTGCTTATTTCCCTCACTCATCAACCAACATTTTACTTGAAAGGACTGACAAACTATTCTTGTCAAGAATCAGATATTTGTCAGACATTTCTAGGAAATGCAGAAATGAACATTTCACCTTAAGATAAACCACAGTCAAAAGTTGTTGCCAATGATAAAATTAAATCTGTCAAATAAAAATTAGAACTAAAATAAAATTCTTTCTTCCACCAAAAACTTGACAAGTTCTCAATATATCCCAATACTTAACGACAATGTGATTTTAAAAATAAACTATATGTAATGCAATGTGTCAGCATTTAAAGAAGTCACAATTTAATGAACTAATATTTGTCAATTTGTTAATATATGAGATTAAATTAACAAATTTCTTGAAAGCATTAGTTCATCATGGGTAAAAAAGCAATCATATACAAAATAAATATATATATACTTATACTATATATATATTTTTAATGGAATCTTGGCCAATGAATTTTTAGCACAAAAGGGTCATTGTTAGCTCTGCATTGCAACTAATATTTAAGAAAATAGTATTTGTCAAATTTTTTAATCAGGTCAAATAAAAATTATTGAAAAAACATATTAAAAGAATCCTTTTTTTTTTTTCAACTGTATATTGGGCTGGATTTTTTTTCTTTTCACTTTAACAAAAACTAGATTGCAACAGATTTCAGAAACATATACAATAGTTGATATATAATGTGACCACATTAATAATAAAATAGAAAGCAGGAATAGCTTAGACAAACAGAAGACAAATTGACTTCAAAACAAAACCCAAAATCCTAAGAATAAAAGATTCATTTATAATGTCGAGTTATGAATTCATCAAGTAGACAGTGATGTTAAACATTTATGCACATAGAAAAGCTTCAAATTGTCAGATTAAAAAACTGGCAAAAGTGCAATGAGAAATAGACAAAATCAGAATTGTTGTAGGCAATTTGGCATCACTCTTTCAATAACAGAAAGAACAAATAGTTAAAAAACTGGATGGATAAGAAAGCCTCGTAGCATAGGCTCTAGTTGATGATTGGGGCAAGGAAAAATAAATAATTAAAGGGTCTCAGATTTCAGGGCTGGCAAAAATATCAACAATCTCTATTTGCAGATAATAGGCTTAATTATGGAGAAAGTGTTATGAAAACTATTTTAAAAACCTACTAAAATTAACTTAGAGCTACAATGTTCACACACACACACACATATATAGAAGGTAAGCAAAGATATATTGCTCCTACAGTTGCTCATACATGTGTAGGTCTAAAGCAAGCAAAATATATTTAAATAGATTTATTATCAGTAGATAGCTATAGACAAGTTCTCTCACTAACCAACTCCAAGCTTTCTCTCTCTCTCTCTCTCTCCTCTCTCTCCCTCCCTCTCTCCCTCCCTCTCTCCCTCCCTC
>NW_022103906.1:7325533-7361816 GCF_000313985.2 Echinops telfairi
CCTCCCTCCTCCCTCCTCCCTCCTCTCTCCTCTCTCTCTCTCTTTCTCCCATTAAGCCAAGACTGGCTCACAGTGACCCTCTAGAGCAGGGAAGAACTGCCCCTGTGAGCTTCTGAGACTGTAACTCTTTATGGGAGTCTAGAGTCCTGTCTTTCTTCCATTGGGAGTTCTGCTAACCTTGGGGTTGGCCGCTCAGTTAGCTCCATCGAGTTGATTCTGACTCATAGCAACCTTAAAGGAGAGGGAAGAACTCCCCCTGTAAGTTTCCAAAACGATAACTCTTTATTGGAGTAGAAAGCCCTATCTTTCTCCCAATTGCCTGGTGGTTTTGAACTGCTGATCTTGAGGTTAGCAGTCCAACATGTAACCACTACACCACTGGGGTTACCTCTTTTTCTAGTTAGGGTGTCTTAGAAAAAAAGTACCATTGATGTATGGTGTCCAAGGCTATTTTCTGACCAAGTTAAATTCAGAGCAGGGAGGGAAGGTCAGTTCAGAGGTGATTATGATAATTTTTAGTGGGGTGTATTCCAAAAGGGTAATCTTAATAATTTTTTTAAATCACACAGAATGGATGTGGACACTCTTCATGAAGAAGTTTTTAAAGGAAAATTTCTCTGAGTATTTTTTTTTTCCCATCACGAAACTGCACTTGCTCATTATGGGAGGGTAACAAATGTTCACTTACAAGAATTTCCTTGGAAACTTTACCTCCTTGACCCGCAGCCTAGATTTCACTTGTCCCACTATCAGATATTCCCTTGACTCAAACACTACTGGAAAAAAACACAGTTTGAGCCTCTTGAAGGAATAAAGTAGAAGATATATTGAGACACAATAGCTTCCTATTTTTAGATGGTTGCTAAATAAAGGTTTTTATGATTTTTATAACAATTATTTTCTTTTGTTTTTTTTTTTTTCAGGGGAGAGCATGAACGGAGCCCCCTACCACCACAAATTATGCAGTCGAGTCTCCCACATTTGGGGAAATCGCAGGGATCAGCACATCCGGAGTGTAACGGGTGAGCCTCGCCCTGGGAAAACCACCTTCATGATCATGGTATCTCCCCTGCCAGGGAAGTATAACATTTATTTTTGACTTATCCTCATATGAATGCATAAAAGGAAAATAATAGTTCACATTTATTTGTGGATTAACCACAACCTGTCTGTCATTTTTTAGTACTGTGGTGGCTTGCACGTTACCATGTTGTGCATTAGTATTTCAAATTCCAGCAGTGTCCTCAAGGGTGAAAAGGTTTTAGGAGGACTTCGAAACTAAGACAAACTAGGATTAAGAATTTAGTTATCAAAAAATATATATAAAACATAAAATACTAATTTAGTTATCTTCTTCAAAAAAAATTAAGCAGTGAAAAGCTTACAACAGGCAGCAGAACACTGTTCCATAGTGCCAGACAACGAGCCCATTGAATTGAAAGTCATTCAGAACACAACTGAAGTACAGCTGCTTCCTCAACATTAATGATATAAGCAGAGAAAGAGGACTTTTGTTTACTGATGTGACACAACTCAAAGTGAAAAAAAAATAGTTACAAGTAATCTGAATGTGGAGTGTACAAAATATGAATTTTAGAATATTGAAAACTGGAAGTTGTCAAAAAGTGAAATGAGACATATAAGTATTTTTATCCTAAGCATTAGTGACCTAAAGTGGTCTGGTATTGGCCATTTTGAATCTGAGAATCAATATGGTCTTCTATTCCATGAATGATAAGTTGAAGAATAATGATATCACATTCATCATAACAAGGAATATTTCAAGATCTATGCTGAAGAACAATGCTGCCAGTGATAGGAAAATATACCTTCCAAGAAGACCAGATAATAAAGGTATTATTCAAATTTATGCACCAACCAATAATACCAAAGTCAAGGAAATTGATGGTTTTAGCCAACATTCATAGTCTGAAAGTGCTCAAGCATGCAAGGCAAATTGATAATTCCTAGTAACAGAATGTAAAAGGTGGAAGCAAAGAATGGTCAGCAATTGGAATACCTGGCCTTGCTGATAAAATGATACAAAATAGGACAGAATAGAATTTTTCAAGACCTACCACTTAGTCATTAAAAATACCTTTCAGAAACAACATAAATGGGAATTCTGTATGTGACCCTTACAAGATTCAGTGCACATGAATCAAATTAACTATCCTTGTGGATCGAAATGATAAAGTCTTAATAGATTCGCAGCAGCCAGAATAAGGCCAGAGGATGACTGAAGAACAAACCATCAATTACTCAAGTAAAGGCTAAAGGAAATTAAAACATAGCTACCAAGGCCAAAGTGAAGGCGTGAGCATCTCACAGCTGAGCTTAGAGACCATGTCAGTAATAGATTCAGCGTATTAAACACCACAGACTAAAGACTGGGTAGCTCTGAATGATATCAAGGGCATTAAGCATGGAAAAACCAAAAGGTAATTAGAAAGACAAGATTAAACTGAATGTGAAAAAGTACCTTGATAATTTATGTTGATCAATGAGTACCTAAAGTCAAAAATGAAATGGTGAATAAAAGAAGTGAATGTAACATTTCAAAGGATGGATCTCAAACACAAAGCATTGTGGTGAAATATGCAAAATGTTAGGAAATTAAAAGGAAGAGCACAGTAGGTAAAACTCAAACTTAAATAACTGAAGAAAACTAAAGAACTGAAGAAAATATTCCTACTTCTAGTTGCAACATTGAAGGCTTTCGTGGACAGAATGTGATCAGTGCACTAACTATCAAAAGAGCATGGGTTCCACTAGGTGAGGTGGACATACCTGCAGTAGCATAAAGGGACTGATCTCTTCTGCGACTTACGGTTGAAATGCACTAGTGGGCGAAGAAGCAGATAATGACTGTCTCAAGATTAGGGATTTGTAATTATTGGACTTTTGTCCAAATCTCTTTCTCTGAGGTGCCCGATAAAGGGCGACTCATAAATACCATACATTTGGGATTTTTAAACTCTCTTGGGTTTTTATGGCATGTCTTAGTTTATCAGGCTTTGTTCTGCCTTTGTAAACAGGGGTTATTGAAAGTTTTGCCTTATTTTTAACCCTCAATTTTGTGTTGTGTCATCACTCAAGATTTTCATTTGTTCAAACCATTGATAAATGAATGGATTTTGAACTCAGAATTAATAATAGTCCTAATATAAGAAAAGTTGGCTTTTATGAGATGGCCCTGCTTGAAAATTGTTCTCACAAAGAGATTATTGTAGATATGGGTGCTGTAGCATGGTGTAGTGAAGAAATCAGGTGGTGCCCACTTGATATGATTTTATGTTGACTAGACACTATTGGTTAGGGGTGGAGTCGAACTTGTCAATCAAGCCTGATGCTTCGTCCTTGGATGAGTGGACTTCTTATAAGGAAGGACCCTGAGGCCTACCTGTTCTCTTTCCCCTCTCATTTCCTGCTTGTTGGCCACCCTGAGAGTTACTAGAGCCCTGACATGTTTCCATCAACCGTAATGAATCTACACAACTCTGCACCCACTGGCCTGTGATGTACCTGCACTGTGTGTCATTACATGTGGCTCTGTGAATCTGAACAGGGACTTATGGAAAAGTATCAGACTTAACAGATTTGAGTTGGACTGGACTGGGATGCTTTCTTGATATATAATTACTTCTTGATATGAAGCTTTCTTATACCTGTGTGAATGTCACTGGATTTGCTTTTCTAGTCAACCGAGCCTAACACATCAGCTGTTAGAAAGAATAGTGTCTGGGTTCTTAAAGGTTTTTAAAATAAGCAGTCATTTAAGTGAGGCATTGGCTACATCCACAAGGAAGAAGCACGCCAGCCAATGTGATCCAAGGATTATAAATGATAAAATCCAAATCCAGAAGAGTGAACGATACTAGAGCTTAAACTTTGAACACCCAACTGCAGAAAGTTATGGATGAGAATGAAAGCCCAAAATTCATTTTAAGGGTCACCACATAGATTAAGCCTGTCATTAATCTCCTCTGATTGTGGACCATGGATGTGCATGGCCTTACTATCAGAGAGAGTTTATCACAGGGTGGATTACTGCAGATGTAGTAAGGTAAAAATGTGAAATCTTGTCATTTAATCTTCCTTAGACGTTTTTATAGTTGTTCAAGTTTTCAATATATTCTTGCTTTTTGATTGAGGCTTTTTTCTGGTTTATTTGGTCCTTGTTGGTGGTTATTTTTGTTTGATTGTTTTGGTTTTGTACATTTTTCTATAGATGTAATCCAGGAAAGTTAAATCTAGAGTAATTAACTGGATCCATAGTAGTTTCCTAGGAGTGTGTTTATGTAATCTCTATTGTGAGAAAAGAATTCTGAGAATTTATGAAGAGTTTGGTATCAGGACCAGAGGAAGGTTGTCATGATATGTACATGACACAGCCATGCTTGCTGAAAGGATTAGAAGCACCTACTGATGAAGTCAGTGACTGCAAGCTTTAATATAAAGTACACTTCCACATAGAGAAAACCAACTTTCACAAGAGGATCAGTATGCAACATCATGATAAGTGAAGAAAATACAGATTCAAGGACTTTATTTTACTTGGATCCACAATCAGTACCAGAGGGCAAGAATTCAAACAACATTTTACTGTGGGCAAATCTGCTGCAAAAAAAAAAAAAAAGGCTTTAAAGTGTTAAAAATAAGGGACCTTGTGTTAAGAAATTCTAATGTTCACTGACTAGTTGTGGTCTTCAATCACTTCACACACATGTGAAAGATGGACATCAAATAAAGAGGATCTAAGAATTATGATCCTTGAATTATGATGTTGACAAAGATTACTGAATGGATAGATTTCCAGAAGAATGAACAACCAAATGAATCTTTCTTGGAAAAAGTTTCCTTAGATCTGAGAATCTAGTCTTTGTCTCACATACTATGTGCATTTATTATGAGGGACCCATCCCTGGATGAGGACGTTAGACTTGGTTTCATAGACTGTCAGCAGAAAAGAGAAACACCTTCAACCCAATGGACAGCCTCTGTCGGCTAAAACACAGGGTGGCATAGAATGAAGCAGTATTTGGTTCTGTTGTACATTGAATAACTAGAAGCTAGAAGTGCTTGATGATACCAATTTAAAACATTTGGTTTAATAGAAAAAATAATAATAGTTTAAATAACTTTTCCTGGCTTTTATATTCTTTAACAGCATTTGAGACATATAAATAGCATAGACCTTCCATATAAACTGAGAAAAACTAAAAGTCTCATCTGAGATCAGGTTCCACACTTCTTCCTTTAACCGGCCATTCTCATGCCCGCCTATCTTCACCCATAGCGAAATCAACACGATGGTTGGAGCGAATGCTTATCCTGATGTTTCACCTCTTCCCTGAGATAAACGTGGCATGACAACGAGATAGCGTGAGCGCAGGAGATTGACTTAAGAACCTAATGCAAAGATTAATTATTTTTCTTGTGAAAAATGGGTATTACCCCTGAATATTACTAACTTCCCGAATAACTTTTGAAGATGGAATCGTTTCTGTCCATTTCAGGAACTATACTTTGAACATGTTAGTATTATCAGAAATAATTTAATAACTATAGCCTAAGGTGAGTTATGCACCCACAAAATACTAAGAAAGTTTCTAGATTTCTGGGGAGAATTTCAAGATTGGTAGAGTGCTGCAGGGGAAATCTGCCTAATACATAGAGTACATTAGACATATCCAAGAGGGTATCCCCTGCAAAAAAAACCAAAAACACACTTTTTTTAAGTTAAGTATTTAATTTTTTTTTACAAAGCAACTTTAACAAATTCAAAGTTCTCTCCATTATACTTAACACATTTGTCAAATCTGAAAATCCATTCTTGGAAATATACTTCCAATCCATCTTTTTGGATGACTGAAGGCACCTCCCTCATTTTTTTCTTCCCCTCTTCTATGGTGTCAAATCACTGTCCTTCCATGTCCCTCTTCATTCGTGTAAACAAAAAGAAGTTGCATGGAGTGAGATAAGGTGAGTAAGGTGCATGGGCAAGAGAGGCATACCGATTTTTTATGCCAAAAACTGGCACACTGTGATGGCTATGTGAGTAGGGACATTGTTGTGGTAGCAAAACTAGTTCCCGGTCTGCCCCAAAACAGGCCTTTTTTAAAAAAAAATCATTTTATTGGGAGCTCTTACAGCTCTTATCACAATCCATACATATATCCATGTGTCAAGCACATTTGTACATATGTTGTCATCATCATTTTCAAAGCATTTTCTTTCTACTTGAGCCCTTGGTATTTGCTCATTACCCCCCTCTCCCACCCAACCTCCTTCATGAACTCTTGGTCATTTATAAATCATTATTTTTTCATGTCTTATACCTGCTGCTGTCTCCCTTCACCCATTTTTCTTTTGTTTGTACCCCCTAACTGTTTCCACTTACCCTCCTGGTATCGCTACTCTCATTATTGGTCCTGAGGGGTTTATCTGTCCTGGATTCCCTGCATTGCGAGCTCTTATTTGTACCAGTGTACATGCTCTGGTCTAGCTGGATTTGTAAGGTAGAATTGGGATCATGATAGTGGAAGGGAGGAAGCATTAAAAAACTAGAGGAAAGTTGTATGTTTCGTCAGTGCTATACTGCACCCTGATGGGCTAGTGTCTTCCTTGTGACCCTTCTGTTAGGGGATGTCCCATGGTCAACAGATGGTTTTAGATCTCCACTCTGCCCTTCTACTCATTCACTTCGATCTGATATTTTCGTCAGGGTCTTTGATGCCTGATACATGATCTCATCAACACCTCATGATCACATAGGCTAGTATGCTTCTTCCATATGGGCTTTTTTCTTCTCAGCAAAATGTCTGCTTGTTTATCTTCAAGCCCCTAAGACCCCAGACACTATAGCTTTTGATAGCCAAGCACCATCAGCTTTCTTCAACACATTTGCTTATGCACCCCTTTTGTCTTCAGTGAGCATGTCAGCAAAGGTGACCATCACAACATGCCACGTTATTAGAACAAAGTGTTCTTACATTGAGGGAGTACTTGAGTAGAGGCCCAATGTCCATCTGCTACCTTAATACTTAACACAGAAATATATGTATATAGATCAATTTCCCTATCATTATATATAAATACATTTACATATATATATGCCTGTATTTGTACCTCTATAAGTGTCTTTTGCCTCCTAGTTCTTTCCTCTATTTCCTTTTACTTACCTCTTATCCCATTATCATGTTTGACTACTGTCAAACAATCTTTTCAGAACCTCTTAATAGAAAGCTTGATTAACAGTCTGACCTGATAGAACAAACTCCAAATGTACTGCAAGTTGACATTTTCTTTCATTCAGGAAGTTGATGGATTTCCATAACAGGGTTTGTCATCAATAGACACTTCACCATTTTTGAAATGAGAAAATCACTCGTACACTTGAGTTTTTCCCATAGCACTGTCTTTCTGATCTGTGTTTAATATCACACTTTTCCCACTGTCCTAGTGAACTGTGTTCAATATCACAACACTTTCTGAGGCAGTTTTCCTGAGTGGAAACAGTTTCACAGCCATATGTCGTTCTTTTAAATGGGCAATTACCAAAAAATGTGGTTCGATTGAAATTGCTTGTACAAAAAATTCACAGTGACCAGGGAGAACCTTCCCAGGTAATGCCCTACTCAGAGTGAGTTGGTCAATGATCACCTAGTGGAAAAAAGTACTACAAAAGCACAGCCCAGTGGAGCTGTATTTCTGTGTTTTGGGGGTACCTCCTTGTATACCTTAAGCTTCTTTGTACCAGGCATTGCTTCAATTACTGAGGAGACAAAGATGAATGAGACTCCACTCTACACTGGAAAAGCTAAGTCAGGTGTGGGAATAGATATGTAACACACAATTACAATATGTTGTTGTAAACCCTAATAGAGATACCTATATTAGTGTGTTTTAGCTTTACTTTTTATTTTTGACATGGTTCCCATTTTTCTCGGTGTGCGGACAGAGAGTAATTAATTTGCGAGATGAAGAAGGAGTGCATAGGACAGGAATCTCTTGGTTTTAACATGGATTTGTAGTATCATTTATTTGCTTTGTTCAGAAGAGATAAAATTATATGATGCTTCCAGATGACTGCTACTTAATATATTTGAAAACATCATTCTTCTTTTTCATTGCTCTTCCTGATCAAAAGCTATCTGTAGTGGATACTACAGGTATTCCCTAGACCCGGTAACCAGCTGGTCCACCCCACCCTCTCTTATCCACGTGGGTGATAATGCCTTCTCACAACCACCTGTTGCTTTATAGAACTGCCCTGGGACACCTGAAGGAAGTCAAAGGCTGACCAATCCATTGGTACAATTTATTTTTCAGGAGTCACCCAGTGTTCAGACTAAAGTAGCCGCTACAAAAAACAGTTTCCAGTTTCTCATTTTACTCCAGCTTTATCTCGTTCCCTCTACTCCCCCCACAAAAATCACTTGAATAGGAATTCCACTTCTAGTTCTGCTTCTAGACTCATGTTCTGCCTCTGGGACTCTTGAACCAAAACATGGGCTTTTAAATATATTACTTAAATTGATATTTAGTCAATTTTAATTCCAATCATCTCTTTCAAATCAGAAACATCTTTATTGGGCTATTAAAAAAAAACAAAAAAACACTTTTTCTTTCACATGCAAAAAATGTGGAAAAAGACCATTTATACATTGCATTATAGTTTCTTTGTTGTCACAAATTTTATTATGTCTCTATAGTTTTAGGACATGCCATTACTTCTCTCATTTCATTGGATAGCATTTTTCTTGCCTCTTTAATAATATCAAACTTACTTGCATTTATCACCTCATTTCAGTAGCCAAAATTCTTTACACATGGCTCTTTTATTTTCTCCAAAATTGGTGAGGAAATCACTTTCATCATTCACTTTAGTCTTTGATGGTGCAGCTAACTTCTAACCCTAGCATCCATCTGGAGAAGTGGCTAATGATAAACTCTGAATTAATTGGAAGAATGCAAAAATTCAAAGTAATAGCACTATTATAATCATCGTGTTGTGTTTTGATTCTGACTAATTATGACCTCGTATGTTAAAACTGCTTTGTAAGATTATTAAACTGTAATCTTCTCAGAAACAAATTGCTAACTCATCTCTTCCACTGAGTGGCTGATTTTCTTCTCACACTGAAGACCTTTACTACATAGCTGAGTGCTTAACCATTGCACCACCAGGGGTCTTTATTGTTTACCAACCTTCTCTAAATGAAATTGCGGTGATTTCCACTAGCATTTCTCATGGTAAAAGTTGATATAAGGAAACTATTATGATTCTATGATTAAATGTTTGCCTCATTTCATTTAAAGATTAACTTAAAGGCAATGAAAAAAAATGGATTCAAGACACAAAACAAAGTTGTGAAGATGAATGTTGATTATAGAGGCTACGAATGCAATTCATTCCCAACTGTAGGATTTGTAGGTCAGTTGGAACAGATGCATATGTAAAAATGTGTAAGCTCAGGTACCCAAAAGGGCAACTCTACTCTGTCCTATAAGGTCACGCTGAATTGGAATCAACTTGATGGCAAGGAATTTGTCTGGTTTAGGTCTTGGTGCAAGGATCCAAAACCTTTTCATGCAGTTAGAAGGTCAGTGTGATGAAGAATTGCTTGCAACATGGGCTGGGCTTCCATTGTTTCACAGTGACTGTAATTTTGCATAAGTAGAGTGTGCATTCCCAGTTGAAATAGCACTGCCCTCTTCAAAGATGGCAGTGCCCTGCTCAAAGATGGTGATACACTGTGAAACACTGATTATGCCTGGCTCCCCATGATGCTGCCAATAAGCTAATCTCAAGTATCAGGTTCCTGAAAGGGCTCATTATGTCTCTTTAGGCTCTCCCATCTCGCAGGGATTTGAACTTTGACTTTTCCTTTTTCCTGTTCCAGTTACCATGAAATATCACCGAAAATGTCAATAAAAAAGTCTGTTTCTGTGTTAGTTTTCAGCCATGAAGGGACTGATTAGAATCAGTTTGAAGCCTTGTTTTAAAGTGGAAGTTGTTGGATTTCAGATATCTGTCACACTTGGACTGTCTGTATACAATATTATAAATTTTAATTATGGTCCATATAGTAAGAAGTATCATTGTAAAATGTGTTATATTTTTCATTAAGATGTGATATGATTAAATTTTCTATAAATGGTGTTGATGTATAATAATTTTAATAGTAATTAACCCACTGAGTATTCTATATAAACAAAATTGATAAACTAAAAGTCTATTTGTGTTAGAACATAAAGTGCTTTGAAAATAATTCAATTATCTCCTACCTGAAGTCAGAGCCAGCTCTTCGACCATTTTCTGGAATTCCAGGATCTGGACACATGTCAGAGACCAAAGCCACGCCTCCTTGAGTCACTGTAATAGAAGCAATAGTATAATGTCATATCGTTTTGAGGAAATACATTAGATTAGAGAGATTCAATCCTTAAATGATCATGACTAAATAGATGATTTCTTTAAGATTTTTGTTTATCTACATTAAAATAAATCTTTATTCTTATACCTCAGAGACTTCTCACCTGTGAAAAACTGGCAACATTTTTTGTTTGAACACCCTCCTGTGCTAATCCACCAGCTGCTACTGAGATTATGACCAGTACGGACCCTGTATCGCATTTCTGAGCCTGTGATTCTTCACAGAAGCTCCCAAGGAGCAGCTGGTGGGCTTGAACTGCCATCCTTTAGCAGTCCAAAGCTTCCCCAATACCATCTCCAGGGGTTTTCCTCTTGTGCTACAGAGGTCCAAATGTAATAAAAAACTCATTTCTTCAGTGTGACATCCTCTATGCCAGATTACAATGAAGCATGCTTAGAAAAATGCTTACAAGGCTACATTTATAAAGAAGAAGGTTTTCAGTCTCCCCCCATTTATGGCCATGGGGATCATTACTAAGATATGTCCAACACGTACTTTAAATTGAAATGCCTATTAGAACATTAAACATATATAATTGAACTAAAATCGTAATGCCCTCTTTATGTAACTATGATGATCTCTTTACCCTTGTATTCCAAAATGTGTCTTTCCCTACCTGATAGGTCACACAGACAGAACGCTTTCTGGAGCCGCACGCTTAATGTATACAGTGGGTCCGCAGCGCTGGTGCACAATGCTTATCTGCTCGGCTGCTCCCTGAAAAGTTAGCAGTAGGAACTACATAGCAACCAGCCGGACAAAAAACAAACACCGCTATCTGGTGATCTACTCTGTAAAGGCTAAACCACACAAATAAACAAACAAACAAGCCCATTGCCACTGAATCCATTCAGACTGGCAACCATCCTATAAAACAGTAGAATTCCTCTTTAGGATTTCTAAGACTAAATCTTTTTATTTTTTTAAAATCATTTTATTGGGGGCTCATACAACTCTGATAACAATCTATCCATGGATCCATTGTGTCAAGCACATTTGTACATTTGTTGCCATCATCATTCTCAAAACATTTTCTTTCTACTTGAGCCCTTGGTATCAGTGCCTCATTTTTCTCCTCTCTCCCCACCCCACCTCCCTCATGAACCCTTGATAATTTATAAATTATTATTATTTTGTCACGTCTTACACTGTCGCCGGACAGTGAGAGACTAACTCTTTACAGAACGAGAATGCCTCGTCTCTCTTTGGAATGACTGGTTGGTTTGAACTGCTGACTTTGCAACCAGCAACTCAAAGACAGTTGCTAACTGAGACAACTCCGACACAGCCCTCCTTCTGTAAACGCTACAGAACAGGAAGCCTGTAGGGCAGGTGGATTCCATCACAAGAGAGCACGATGAGTTGGAATTGAATCAACAGCAACCTGGAGTAGTTTACGCACTAACATCCATCCCACTCGCTCTGATATGGCTATGCCAACCATGGAAACCCCGCCTTTCTTCCCAGCAATTGGGTCAATAATGAGGCTTTGGCACACTTGATGTCAGCAGACATGGAGGGAAATCTGTAAGGATGCTTCTGGGAAGGTTATCCTGTCTTCTAACATGCCTGTTTGCCATCTGTAACTGTGTCAGAATGAAGAATGTGGAATTTCCCTGCCATATTGCCGCAGACAGAGAGCGGCAGAAAGACCACAGATGAACTAGCAGATAGAGCAGGGACAACAAGCTGGGTAAGCGAGAGTCAGTGAAAATGAGGAAGACTGAGAGAAATGGACAGACATGGTGACTGCATAGAAACAATTGTGCGATGGCACAGAAACAGGAAGTATTTCTAAACTAATTAAGTGCCAAAACCTACCAACAACAGCAAACACCTAGGCCGTGAAAACTGTTCAGTGAGAACAGGGACCTAACCAAGAATTAATTGACCCTAACCAAGAATCTCTGAACAGCCCGTTGCATGATTAATATATTTCATACAGTGTGAGCCAGGTTAAATGGTGAGGATGGTACAGGATTTCTCAGTATTTCATTCTGTAAATATATAGTCCCTCTGAGTTGGAGACATCCAGAAGGCACCTAAAAACAACATGCTAGATCTTTGAACTAGATCTTTTATTACTAGCAGTTGAACAGGATCCTTCTAGATACCAAGAATTTTCCCATGATTTAAATGATTACTTATGTTTTAAAAATTATTAATTTAGGTAGATATTAAATTCCTAGATCATTTTGTTAAAACTATGCATAGAAAAAATCATCAATAATTATAGCAAGATATAGTTTCTATTGATGAACTGGAATAAAATTGGGTAAGGGATAAAGCCATCATTAAATTCAACTTTAACTAGACTATATTACATGTCTTTAACCTTAGACAGCATCTCAACATTAGAAATTCATTGGTCTATATTTCATATGAAGTTTTGTCTTTTAAAAATTGATTTCTGAGAGGTTTGATGAATTTAATTTTTAGAGTAGAGTTAGATTTACAGATTTTTTTTTTTTGGAGAAAATAGAGGTCTTATACTCTACCTTTACTTTTGCACAGTTTCTCCTACTGTTAACGTCATGGATTTCTGAGGTACAATTGTACACTTTATGAATGAATATTAATAATTTATTAAAGTCTACTGTTTATATCAGGGTTCACAATTTGTTTTGTGCCATCTTATGGGTTTTGACAAATATATAGTCTCATGCACCTATGTGTATAGTATCGTGTAGAACAGTTTCTTTGTTCTAAATGCATCCTGTATTCTTTGTTGCTAGGGGCCTTCAATTCACTTCTGAATCATAGGACCATCTGCACAAGCGAAGGAAACACTGCCCCATCCTCACATTTTTTTTTCTTACGTTTGAGCCCATTGTTGCAGCCATTGTGTCAAAGATCTCGTCCAGAGTCTTCTTATTTTTCACTACCCTTCTCCTTTATGAAGCCTGGTGTTCTTCCCTGATCACATGCCTAAAGCACTTGAGACAAAATTTCACCATCCTTGCTTCTGAGAAACATTCCGGCTGTACATCTTCCAAGACAGGTTTTTTGTTTTGTTTTGTTTTGTTTTGCTTTTGTTTTTTTCGGTGGATGTTTGTACTTTCAATATTCTTCACCAGCACCATAAATCAAATGCACCCATTCTCCTTTGGTCTTCCTGTATTCTACCTATTCATAAATCCGTCTCTATGACACCTACCAAACACTTATCTTTTCACCACATTTATAGTTTTTCATTTCAACACTGATATGTAATTAAAATAACATGAGGATCACTTTTAAAATGCATTGCTTCTAAAGTTTCAGTTCATACATACACAAGTTTATTCCATACAGGGCATATTCAAACATATCTCAGTGATCCATGCATGGCTACAGATAAAGTGTCTCAGTAATAAATTTATCTTAATCTCATTGGTTGCCTTAAAAACAGATTTAATCCAAAAATGACTTCCGAAGGGATATGTTGGGCCAACTAAATTTTAGACAGAGGAAAGAAGTCAGCTTTGAAAGTTTGTGACAACTGTTTGGGAGACTGTTTTGTGGGAAATATTGATAAGTGTTCTTGAAGGGCACAGGAAGATCATGGGGACTTATTATGAAGAAGTCCTAAGACAATTGGAAACTGCATTGTTGAGGAATAGGTCAAGACCTTTGCAACCAGGACTGTTTCTTTTTCCTTTCAGACAACACCCTCCTCATTCTTTGGGCGTACAAAAGACTGCCCTTGGAAAATCCCTTTGTGAAACTTTGTTCTATCAACCTACAAACCTGTTTTTGTACCTGTGGGCTTCCTTCTGTTTTGGGAAAAATAAACCAACTAAACTAAAAGGATATGAAAAAAAGAACATGGATTGTGAGTGCTTCAAAATGCCAAAACTGTGATTTTGATTTGGTGTAAATAGAAGAGTGCAGCCTTCATCCTGGAAAGTCTAGAGAGACGGGAACTTTGCCATCGGGGAGGGTATGTAAATAAACAATAGCTTTGTGGTTTTATACTTTTGTTTAATAAAAGTTTCTGTGCTAGTATAGATACGTAGTATGTGGCTTTTCAGAC
The DNA here is from genome assembly GCF_000313985.2 of Echinops telfairi. Taxonomy (NCBI): domain Eukaryota; kingdom Metazoa; phylum Chordata; class Mammalia; order Afrosoricida; family Tenrecidae; genus Echinops; species Echinops telfairi. Next base: position 7,339,991 of record NW_022103906.1, read on the forward strand.
TTGATTTCTCTCCAGAGGAAACTTTTACAAGCCCTCCTTGTCTTCGAGTGATTTGATCTCTCTCTCTCTCTCTCTCTCTCTCTCTCTCTCTCTCTCTCTCTCTCTCTCTCTGTGTGTGTCCCTCTCCCACCCCCAGCCCCCACTGAATGATACTCCATTTTGTCAGTGCAACACATTTTTTAATCCATGTATCTATTGAAAACATGTCACTTGAATATGAGTAATGCTGCTGCAGATATATGTTGTGCGTTTTTACGTAAGCATTTGATTTCATCTCATTTGGAAAACAGGATTGTGATTGCTGAATTGTAGGTTTTGCTATGGTTTGCATTACAAGAACCTACCACATTGTTTTCCAAAGTAGTAGTACCATTTTACATTTCCAGGAACATTGAGTGAATGTTGCTGCTGACATACTGGGTTTTGTCTTTATTACTCTTTATCATAGGTGTGCAGTGGTAAGTCACTGTTGCTTTAATTTGTAATTCCCCAGGGTTAATTAATATTGAATATATTTTCAAATGATTGTTACCTGTCTTCCAAGTCCCCCACCCCCACCCCCACCAAGAATAAATGTAAAAGAAAGCCAAACTCACTGCCTCCTAATAAATAAATACATAAAAATTGACTCATAGTGACCCTAGAACACAGGCTAGAATTGCCCCTGTGGTTTTCAGGACTATAGCTCTTTACAAGAGCAGAAAGCCTCAGCTTCTCAGGGGAACCACTGGCGGTTTCAAACTGCTATCCGTGATGCTACCAGATCTCTAGAGCTTATGTGGTGGGGTTTCTGTTCTGAGCTTTTATTTTATTACGAGGTTGGTCTTTTTTCTCGATTCTAAGAGCTGTTTGCATATTTTGGATATGTGTTTTACAAATCCTTCATTCCAGTGTGTATGTTCTCTTAACAGTACTTTATTAGAGAAGTTTTAAATTTTAATGAACTCTGATTTATCTTTCCTTTCATCTGTCAATCCTGCTTTTTATGTTGAAGTCATTTCCAAATCCTGATGTTATCTTCTTTCTCACACTGACTCACTGTCATTAAGTCTATTGTCATTCATAAAGCCTGTAAATTTTTGTCTTGTATTTAAATATAAAATATATCATCCATTTTAGTTATTTCTTGTGAAAGATGTAAATTGTATCCAGGTTCACTCATTGAACTCTTTTTGAAGGCATAGCCCAATTGTTCCTATACCATGTGTTCACACCATTGCCAGTTTTCCATTGAATCGCCTTTGCTGAACATCAATTAGCTGTGTGTCTATTTTGGACAGTTTTTCAAGGAGCTCTGATGGCTGTTGGGTAAGTATTGGACTGCAAACCACGAGGGTAGACTTTCAAACAACCAGCCAGTGGAGGTGAGTCTATCTCCTCCTAGGAAGCATGATGGTCTCAGAAATCCTATATAAGGTAACTGTGAGTCAGAGTGCTGGTGGCATAATGGATTGTACATGTTGGACCTCTAACAGCAAGGTCCCTAGTTAAACACCACCAGTATTTCTGCCAGAGAAGGACGAGACTTTCTGCTCCTGTAAAGACTTACAGCCTGGGAAACCCACAGGGCCAGTTCCAATCTGCCCTTCAGAGTCACTGAGTCAAAATCTGCTCCATGGCTTTGAAACTTGTTTTTCAGTTGGAATTGATTTGATGGAAATGGGTTCAATTTTTTTTTCAATCTCAGAAACCCACAGATACAATTCTACTATGTTCTTTAAGTTTTATGAATCAGTCAATGAAGTAGTTTCATTTTCTTTTTTTGGTATAGTAAGCGAAGGACACCTGGTAGTATAAAAGATGATGGAAAAGATGTGGCTGTCAGCTCAGGTACAGAAGTATAGACTCAGAAGCCCACAGGGACAGTTCTATCCTATAAGGTCACTACTCTGAGTCAGAATTGGCTCAATGTTAATGAGTATGGGAATTTATAGTAAGCTTTATTGGTATTGTCAATCTAGTAACATTATTCTGGGCCTTTTTCTTTCAATACAAACCTCAGAATCAGTTTATCAATATCCACAAAATAAACTGATTAATATCAGGGCATTGGATTGAATTTATAGATCCAGTTGAGAAGAATTGACGTCTTCATCATCTTGTCTTCTTATCCATGAGCATAGAGTGTCTCTCCATTTGTTGAGATCTTATTTCGTATCTTTCCGCAATTCTAGCTTTCCTTAAGTAGAATCAGACGCATTATACTTGATTATAAACTAATTGTACAGTATATTTTGGAGCTAAAATAAATGATGTTCTGATAATCCAATTGTTCATTGTGGGAATATAAAAAATTTACTTTTCTATGGTAACAAGGATTACAATTTGCTGTCATTGCTTATTCCTAGAGGCTTTTAATTTTGTTTTGCTGCTTATTCTTTGAGGTAGTTTAGAAAATGATATTGTCTGAAAACAGACAGTTTTAATTCTTCATTCCCAATTTTTGTATTTTATTTAACTTTATTGTCTAATTGTGTAATTTTGGGGGGGTTTTAATATAATGTTCAAAAGAAATAATAAGGACATATTGTCTTATTTCTGCATTTTTGGGGAAAGTTTAATTTCTCATCAAAAATATCATGTCAGCTATAAGATTTTTCTTAGTTAATATTTCTCAAATTGAGGATATTTTCTATTTCTAGTTTTCTGAGAATTAAAAAAAAATTTTAATCATTTTATTGGGGCCTCATACAACTCTTATCACAATCCATACATACATACATTCTGTCAAGCACATTTGTAAATTTGTTGCCATCATCGTTCTCAAACATTTTCTCTCTACTTGAGCCCTTGGTATCAGTTCCTCATTTTTACCCCTCCCTGCCCAACCCCCTCCCTCACAAACACTTGATAATTTATAAATTATTATTATTTTGTCATGTTTTATACTGTCTGATGTCTCCCTTCACCCACCTCTCTGTTGTCTGTGCCCTAGGGAAGGTGTTATATGGAGATCGTTGTGATCAGTTCCCCCTTTAGACCCCATCTTTCCCTTACCCTCCTGGTATCACTATTCTCATTATTGGTCTTGAGGGGTTTATCTGTCCTTGATGCCCTGTGTTTACAGTTCTTATCTGTACCAGTGTACATCCTCTGGTCTAGCTACATTTTTAAGGTAGAACTGAGATCATGATAGTGGTGGGGAGGAAGCATTAAAGAACTAGAGGAAAGTTGTATGTTTCATCAGTGCTACACTGCACCCTGACAGACTCCTCTCCTCCCCACCCTTCTGTAAGGGGTTCTGAGAATTTTTTTCTTTTTTATCACCAATCAGGTGTTGGAGTTTTGTCAAGTAACTTTTGCTCATCTATTTCTAAGACCATATTTTTTTTTCTTGCATAGTTTATTGATATGTTGGACATGATCAATTTAATATTTTCATCATTATCTAAATAATTTTTTCTGCAGGTATGATAAAAATGTTAAACTCCTACATTTTCTCTACTAAGTAATCAGATTTACCCAAAATAATTAAAAAATAGACTAGGGAGTCATAGATATGTAAATTATTAGGCTATTGATGCTCATTATTATGCTGGCTCTACTTATTTATTTTACACACTATATGGTTTCATAATCCGGTATCATGTTCTAGGGCCAGGAATTGCAATTAATAAACAGTGGACTAACAGTAAATCTCCAAGATTCATTTTCTAATTATATCTTGTTTACTAATTTCCTACTTTAATGAGGAATATTGCTTATATCAACTTTTTTCCCCTCTGTCATCATCAGCTGGGTACCCTACAATTCCTCAAGCCAATTAGTATTGCTGTGCTAGGTGAAGACAGCGTTACCAATGATGGATGGCTATGGCCATTTTCAACAGAAATAATAGCATTTAAGTATAATTTTTATTTCCTGTTATACAGGATCCATACTAAGTATGACTAAACATAAAGTCTTAAAATGGGCTTATTTATATTTGGCCTTTTCTATGTATAGCCCGTAGAATAATAATCCTACCAAATAGGATAATGTGGAGGTTTCCATTCAAGTTAGATTAAAACTCCTCTTTAAAGATAATGTCAAAGTGGCTTCCTGACTGGAGAATGCCCACTTACTTGGGATGCTGTGAGAGCACAAAATGAATGAGGCAAGCCTGGGTGGATTGCAGATGGCAGAAGATAACAAAAAGTGATGAGAAATTAAATGTAAAATATGGCTGGTTTCCTGAAACACAGATAGACTTTTAATGGGAGAAAGTGACGGAAAAGGCCTGGTGAAAAACAGTCTGTGTATACTCAAACAATACGTCTCCACGGCCGAATTCCTCACGAGTAATGGCTTTCCTTGAGAACTGAGGCTTAAAACGGGGAAAGGCTCCTGGAGTCGGTCTGTTTCAAGCAGTCTCCCCAGGGCCACAGAGAATCACTTTGAAAAGAGAGCACGTTCTGAGCTTACTATAATGGCAATTCTAATTCTCTTGGATCACATATTTTCAAATCTCAAAAACACATGCCATAGATATTAACACATGGATTAGATGTTCATCAAAATCTTGGTAATAAAAATCAAAACTGAAAATATTCAATAGACTCATCACACATCATTACTTACTTATAAAACAAGATATAATATGACATTTGTGGATGATCAGATGCAGATTAGACAGCTTTAAAACCCCATTGAATAATTTTATATTTAAAAGGTGTAAATTATATGAATTCACGTTAAAAAACTAGCTTATTTTAAAGCATATAGGATCACATCTCTTGATCTTTTAGGATCTCTAGATGCACAGGACAAGAAATAAGAACCTTTCCCATTAAACTGTTCTCCTTTTCAAAGACAAATCTTAAGATTAGCAATTAATATTGAACATGAATTTATTTATAGCAAGCAACACAAGACTGTTTGCGATAGTAAAAGAAGGAATCAAAGATCCCGAGAAAGGCATAAGCTAGTGTCGTTATGATAATGGAGACTCTATATAGCTTTGTAGAAAGGTGGTGTACACTATGGAATAATCAGAAACAATTAGAAATCAATTGCCAATTTTAAATAATAATAACATAGAATTAAATGATAATATTATTTTAAATTATAATATCATTAGAATATTAACTTAGAAACTTCAGGTATTCACATATATTTTAGAACTTAATCCAGGAGTTGATCATATTTGGAAAGAAAATTGAAGCCGTAATTGAGACCTACTTGATGCTAAAACTGAGACTTCTTTTTCTGCTCTATGAGTTGGGCTCCAAAGTACAAGTCCAGCACTTTGAAACCACCAGCCTTCCATGGAAGAAAGAGAAGGCATTGAGCTCCTATACATATGTATAGTATCAGAAACCCTATGGAGCAGTGCTGTTTCACCCTATAGTCTCTATCAGTCACAGTGGGTGCAATCACAGTGGGTTATACCGTAATGAACTAAAGATATGACCAAATGTGAAAAGATTTTGTAACGTAAAATGAGAACTAGTTGTTTTCATTTTTTTAATAACCAAATACCGAGTACCAAAAGGTGAACAGATAAGTTTCCATGTACACACAGGGAAACATACACATGGGATGCCATATGGCTTGAACCAGGAGGCTTTTGTTCAAACACCATCTGGTGGCAATTTGCCTGCAGTAAAAATACCAAATTCACTGGTTTTCCTACTGATGACATAAGCCGCCTCGAGAGAATTAGTGCTGTAGCTTAGCTAGAATTCAAATCTTAATAGAGGACTTCATTTTGTAAGCTAACAACTGGGTTTGATCAAAGTTAAAATTTACTTTGGAATAAAAATTCAAAGCTAGGTGTTTGAAATAAGATTTTAAGTGTTAAATTACTTGCTCTTGTGATTTATTATTATTGCACGCGTGTCTTGTGGGTACACATTTCTTTAGAGACCCGGTGCCATGATTCATTTGGGTCAGTTTGGTGACTATCGCTAACCGCTTAGCTCTTCCGAGCGGTGACACATGTTTTAAGTTGAATAATGATCAAGAATGTGTTGTTGTGCAGCCCACATTCGGACTGAAATTCCTTAGTCGCAATATCCCAGCTCTGTCAGTGACCTTTAGATGGTAGGCAGTAGTCTCTAGACACGTGTATTTGGGGAAAACGGGAAACTCTCCTGATGCAATCAGTTTGAAAGAAGCCAGCAGTGACATTTGCTCCTTTAACATTTATTAGAATCAGTATTTCCTCACTGATATGAAAAGCAATATATACTTTTAAAACCGTTTTTAATTTTCAAGAGGCTTTATTTCAGCAAGAATAAAACATATCCATATTACCTTTCCTCAGAAATCAATAACTTGAATTAGATGATAATTTGTTGCTGTTAGTGGCCACTAAATCAGTTCTGTCTCAAGTTGGCACATCTGTTCAGAGTCTAATTTTTTCACAGATTTGTCAAGGCTGTGATCATTTTTGGAATCAGATCTCCAGGCTTTCTTGTGAGGCATCCCTAAATTATTTAGAAATGCCAACCTTTGGATAGCAGTTTAAAAAATTAACATTTTTGACACACAATGCTGCCATTTCAATTTGAACACGTTGATCTTGAAAGAATTTTTTTTATTTCTTTATTACAGGATTATGTTGATTGAATAGTACCCAATGTGATATGTCTATCTTTACAACAGAACTTTGGATACTGTTTTTGGTTCCTATTAAATATCTCCACACTCTCTAGCTATAATTGATTTTGATCCAAATGTGTAAGTTCTTGTAAAACAGAGAACACAAGAATTATTAATACTTGGATAATAGATGCTGATTATCAGTGACTAGCAGATGTTTAAAGAGAGTCATTTAAATGGAAATCATTTGTCAGCACATCATTTTGATTTGTAATGTTTTGGTGTTTGTGTTAATGGGCTGAAAGTAGAAGATCTCATCATCAACTAGTGTTGCACAACCTGCAGTCCTTGGAAGAGCGCCAGGCATTAGTTTTCCCTTGTGGGATAGTCACGGGTCTAGTACATTTTGGGCCAGGGTTATGTTATTCTGACTGGACTATTTCTCTCTTTTTTATTTAGCTACTTATTTAAATCATTTTATTGGGGCTCATACAGCTCTTATCACAATCTACACATACATCAATTGTGTAAAGCACACTTATACATCCGTTGCCCTCATCATTCTCAAAACTCGTTTTCCGCTTAGGATCCTGCAATCAGCTCCTCATTTTCCTTTTTCTCCTCCCCGCTCCCACCTTCTCTCTTACTACAGAACCAACATTGATATACTCCCATGTATAACATTCTAGTAATCAAATACTTATTATCATAACTTTCACATCTGAATTTTACTCGTGTTCTATTATCTACAGAGCACTGGCTCCGCTGTCGGGAAGCGATGGAGCGCTAATCACACAGTTCGTGTTTCAGACCCACCCGTACTCCCCAGCAGAGAAATAAGACTGTCTGTGCTGATGAAAAGTTAGTCTTACAAACCTTATTTGAGAGGACTTCTATGAGTAGAAATCAGCTTGACCACAGTGGGGCTAAAATCTATTATCTCCAAATTCCACGGTCTTCAATCAAGATATCTCTTGGTTTACAGAATTTTTTAATAGGTATTTTAAATTTTATTTTATTATCTAATATTTCAAACCCTCACACACATCCTTGAAAAATCTCTCTGAAAGGCATTTTAATAACTCTTACGTCAACAACCAATAAAAACTATGTGGTTATGAACCTATGAAAATTATGTGGTTAGTATTCAAAACTTCGTATTGTTCTAATATTATTTTATATTCTTTCCATAGATCTTACAGGCAAAGGGATTCCTGGTGGTTCAGTGTGCTAAGCATTGGAAGGCTAGCTACAAGCATGTCAGTTCAAACCCAGCAGTCTTTCTGTAAGAGAAAGAGGAGGTTGTCTGCTTCCATAAAGATTTACAGTCTCAACACCCAAGTAGCAGGTCCATTGTATCTTACAAAGTTGTTATAAGTGGAAATTCATTCTATGGCTGTGGGTCTTGTTTTCAGAACTGTTCAGTTTTGAATTTTTCTATATGTTCCAATTTTTTTACTTCTGATGTTTTTTTTTAATTCTCTCTGAGAGAGTGTTGTTTTTTGTTTGCTTTGATTTATTTTTCTCAAGAGAATAAAACAAGAATTTCTTTGTCAATATATATAGGAGCTCTGATGTGGTAGTGGTTTTTTGTTAGACTGCTAACCAAAAGGTCAGCAGTTTGAAACCAGCCACTCCACTCCGTGAGGGAAAAGATGAGGCTTTCTAATCCCTTAAAGCAGCGGTTCTCAACCTGTGGGTCGAGACACCTTTGGGGGTCGAATGACCCTTTCACAGGGGTCACCGATTCATAACTGTAGCAAAAATACAGTTATGAAGTAACATCGAAAATAAGTTTATGGTTTTGGGGTTCACCACAACATGAGGAACTGTGTGAAAGGGTCGAGACATTAGGCAGGCTGAGAAGCACTGCCCAGAGTTCAGAATCCTATAGGGGCAGTTCTGCTGTATGGTCATTATGAGTTGGAATCCACTTAATGGCAGTGACTTCTGTTTATATATGATAGTAATAACTTTTTTTCTAACAGATAAATTGCCATCACAACAAGTGTACAAAGAAAGAGTAGTTTCTCCATGTGTCTTTAAGCAGAGACATTAATTTGCTAGTCAGATAAAATGAGAATATTATAAACATAAAACCAGTATAAATGACCTCAAAAAATTATTGACACCTAGCTTTTTCAAAAGTCTTGAAGATTGTCCTTACTACTCTCTGTCTGATCCCATACCATTCTCTGAGATGTTTACTTAAGTGTATCCTGGCAGGAGCAAAGAAGGATGTCTCGTTACACTCGACTGACTCGCACAAATGTAGAGTCAGCCATCACCTGGAGAGGCTGCAGGCTTAGCTCAGGGTTCCCCAATCTGTCAGCTCAGCTCCCGTCTCCTGCTTCACATTTAATGATTCTGGATTCAGGATTTATGAAAACTTTTCAGGCTACACACAAAGGTATTTTACAAAATACTAAATTATTCATTGTCTTTTATCGATGATGAGATTATTTTTTGTAAGCAACTGATACAACCTAAAGGTTCAAAAGCATCAGACCAATTACCCTGAAATGCAATAAAGCAGGGAAAAAGCTTTCAGTCTATGTAAAAACTATAATAATATGTATGTATGTGCTTAGGATAAGATTATTTTATTTTTAAGTTAACTTATGTAATATGAGGGGGCTTTTAAAAGTTCTAAAACTGGAATTACAAAGTCATGGAATTTTTCCATGAATTTTTGAAAGTGTTTGTATATACAAATCTGTAGATTCCATTTGTTGGTTTTTAACTTTGAAAAAAATAGAAATATTATTTATCCAAGTAATGAGTAGAGTGTACACAAAAGTATTTCTGATGATAATAGTTCATAAGTCATTTCAGAATCATATATTTAACCACATTTGGACTAAAGCAGTAGACATGTATTTAAAAAATATATATATCACATCATACATAGGTTTGTATATCTTCTTCCTACCACATATGTATCCAGAATCAAAAGTTATAAAAGGAATACATTGTGGTGAGATAATGTTAGGCTGATTTGGTTGTCTTTAATACTGGAAGGAACAGAATACAATTATTGAGAAACCAGTTGTGCATTGGGCTGGAAACCACAAGTTCACAATTCAGAACCACCCATTTCTCCATTAGAGAAAGAAGAGGCTTTCTGCTGCTGTCAACATTCCCAGTCTTGGAAACCCCCGAGGGCTCTGTTTTGCTCGTGGGTCACTATGAGTCAGAATCGACGGAATGGCAGTGAGTTTAGGTTTTACATTTAGTGTAATCAGGGATCATTATGATAGGACAGGAACTAAACTGGAGGTTCGTGCTTTATAATCTCAGAAATGTATTGATGAAAAACTAATTTTTTTTTAGGCAACCTGAGGTCCATAAAGCTAACAAAAATTTCAAGGCGCAGTGGGTGGCAGAACTCAGGTTAAAAAGTGAATAGTTTTAGTGGCTGTCAAATCTCAGCCAAACATACAATGACATGTTTATGAGCTGCTATTTTCACAAAAGACTTAACATGCAAATTACTAATTTTTAATGCGAAGAATAAGTTTTTGCATATCATGCAACCTTCTTGGGTGTTAGTCTTATATCCACCCTATACACTATATGTTCAGGCAAAAATTAACATTATATGTGAAAAAAACTTAAATTGTAAAGAACTGATGACATAGTATAAGCAATGCATCTAGTTTTGTTCAATAAAAACAAAATTAGTACAAAGATAGCTTCTTTTCCTTTGCCTCCCATCAACAATCTCTGCTGAATCATGTCAGTGTTTTCCTTCCACTCTAATATTGAATGAGTCTGTCTTTATGGTTTCCATCCTCAGGGAAATCTCTTTGAGGGATGTTATAACACATAGGCTTTTTTCTAGAGTTTAGGGAAATGGAAGATACCACAAGATGAGACAAAAAAAAATCCTGATAAAATAATATTGTACTGAGTGAAACATGCAGGTTTTCATTTAATATATAATGCTTGCATAATGTAAGCAAAGGTTAAGTTGTATGGCTTTGAAAATTTCATTCAGAAGCACGAGGTTCAGTGTCTCAGTGTCTCAAACATACCTAATTGTATAAAACAGCATGGTTGTCAGTGTAAAAGCAAGTGGATTTTAGCATGCGCTCCCATAGCATTTGTCTTTGTTTTTTATTGTGATTGAATTGTACTCAATTAATATGGCACTTGTAGCTATAGTTCTTTGGACAATATATTATCATTCTCACTTTATATGACTATGGTCCCATTTTGGAAGGCAGTCTCTCTGATACTAATAGGCACGAATAGGGAGTGTTAGCAGCTCAATGTGAACCCAATGTTAGCACCACCGGGGTGCTAACATTTAATGCTTCAGAAATTATAGAGTTTATTTATCTATGAACCTTCTTCTATAGTGTAACCCTTGACAACAGGGAGTTTCTGTCTTGTTCACTGTTTTGTTATCAAAATCTACATAGGGACTCGCATGGAGTAGGAGCACAAAGTAAGATAAATCAGAAAGCATTGCTATAAAACCATGGAAACTTTTAACACTGTGAGCCAGACCACTCATTGCTTATCTGTGAGTTCAGGTTGAAGTGGAAGAAAATGAATACAAGTCCACAAGAGCTAAAACACAGTCGCCCCTGACCTGGTTTTAGCATTTAATACTAAAGTTCTCTATCATCTCTTCTCACAGATGCATTCAACTTTATTTCTACTATGCAGGTATACCATGACACATAGGAGCCTTTGGTATTGCTGGAAATGGTATTTGTGCTGAGTAAAGTCCTAGTGCTCTCCAGCTTCATTTCTATCACCTAGATCATATTTTCCAACTGCTATTCATTTATCTTTATTTTATTTTTTTAATCATTTTATTAGGGGCTCATACAACTCTTTTCACCATCCATACATACATCAATTGTGTCAAGCATATTTGTACATTCATTGTCCTCATCATTCTCAAATCATTTCCTCTTCACTTAAACCCCTGGCACCAGGTCCTCATTTTTACTCCTCCCTCCCCGCTCCCCCCTCCCTCATGAACACTTGATAATTTATAAATTATTATTTTGTCATATCGTACCCTGTCCGATGTCTCCCTACACCCACTTTCTGTTGTCTGTCCCCCAGGGAGGAGGTCGCATGTAGATCCTGGTAATTGGTTCCCCGTTTCCCACTCACCCTCCCTCTATGCTCCCAGTATCGCCACTCACACCACTGGTCCTAAAGGGATCATTCACCCTAGATTCCCTTTGTTTCCAGTTCCTATCTGTACCAGTGTACATCCTCTGGTCTAGCCAGACTTGCAAGGTAGAATTAGGATCATGATGGTGGTGGTGGTTGGGGGCAATCATTTAGGAACTAGAGGAAAGTTGTATTTTTCATCGTTGCTACATCGCACCCTGACTGTCTCCTCTCCTCCCCGAGACCCCTCTGCAAGGGGATCTCCAGTGGCCTATAAATGGGCTTTGGGTCTCCACTCTGCACTCCCCCTCATTCACTATGGTAAGATTTTTTGTTCTGATGATGCCTGATACCTGATCCCTTCAACACCTCGTGATCGCACAGGCTGGTGTGCGTCTTCCATGTGGGCTTTGTTGCTTCTGAGCTAGTTTACCTTCAAGCCTTTAAGACCCCAGATGCTATATCTTTTGATAGACGGACACCATCAGCTTTCTTCGCCACATTTGCTTATGCACCCATTTGTCTTCAGTGATCGTATCATGGAGGCAAGCACACATGATATAATTTTTTGTTCTTTTATTTATCTTTATTTCCAACTTTTGCATCCCCATCACCAATAATTATCAACAGATCTTGATTGCAAACTTGATCAATTTCTGAGTGAATACATGTTAGAATTCTTCATTTCCTTCATCACTAGCCTTAGTGATTGGTGCATAAATTTAAATCACAATTATATTGATTGTATTTCCTTCTATTTGGATAGATATTGTCCAATAACAGACAACATTGTATTGAAAAATAGGTCTTGAAATGTCAGTTTGATGATAAATACAACATCATACCTTGTGATTGGGTCATTCTCTCTGACTCTCTTATTCAAAACAGTCCGTGCTGGTCCATGCAACTCATTAATACCTAGTATATCAATCCTTATGCATTCAATCCAATTTTTAAATTACATTTTTCCTGGATTCATACTTTATACATTCCAAGTTCCAATTATAAATTTATGTTTCCAACTCTTTTTATTTTCCTTCTCATTGTAAATTGTGTCCCATCATCAAGTGCAAGCCCCAAAGACTTACTTCTTAGGTTCTACTCCATATGTGTCATTATGATAATAGGTGTGCTTCCGGGTTTTATCCTCACACTATACTTATTCAATTGGTGTGATTAATAAATAATCAGAGAAACTGGGTTAAATGAAGAATAATTTGGCATTAGAATTGGAAGAAAGCTTATGAACAACCTGTGTTACATGGATGGCACAACCTTGTTTGCTGAAAGTGAGGAGGACTTGAAGAACTTGCTGATGAAGATCAAAAGTTCAGCCTTCAATTAATGTACAGAGAGCCAATGTAAAGATCACACAAATGCTCACAAGTGAACCAATAGGTAACATCAAGATAAGCTGAGAGAATGAAATTGCCAGGGTTTCATCTCACTGAGATCGTAATCAAATCTCATGGAAGCAGTAGTCAAGGGATCAAAGGGCACAGAGCACTAAGTAAAGCTGATGGACAAGACCTCTTTAAAGTGTTCAAAAGAAAGGATGCTACTTTGAGGACTAGGGAGTGCCTGACACAAGCCATGGTCTTTTCCATTTACTCGTGTGAATTTTACTCATGTGACATGGAATAAGGAAGACCAAAGAAGAATCAAAGCATTTGAGCTATGGTGTTGGTGAAGAATGTTGAAAGCGCCAAAAGAAATGTTCAGAGTGCCAAAGGAATGTTGAAAGTACCAAAAGAAAAACAAAACAAAATTTAAATAAAACAGTCTGTCTTGAAAGAAGTAGAGCAAGGATGCTCCTGAGAGGTAAGGATGGTGAGACTAGAAATGTCACATGCTGTCAGGGGAGAACTTCATTTTGGGAAAGTGGAGGGGCAGTGAAAGAACGGAAGGCCCTCAAGGAGGCGCATTGACCCAGTGGCTGCAACAATGGGCTGAGACATAAAGTCAATTGTGAAGATGGAGCAGGACGAGCAGTATTTGGTTCTGCTGGACATAGGGTCACTGTCCAGTCACTGAACTGACGCAGTGGCACCTAACAAAACAGCATGTGTAGTTTCCAGATTTCTAACCCTTCCAATAATTTCTGTACTCAATTTACTCCTCAACAAAATGGCACTCAAATCATATTCATTTTCAATGTCCCCAAACTGAGTTTGGGGAAGAAAACCATTTCTGCAGAGGTCAGATAAATGATAGGTGGCAGGTGGGGTAATTCTTTGGGGTAATTTCCCAAAGAAATTCCTATCAGTACAATTTTCAATTTTCTTAAAACTCATTCCCAGTGAGCACCCATGAACATTCTATGTCTTTTGAGAAAGAAAAACAGAAACTGTCAAATTTTCTTCCTTGGGATCCTAGACACAATCATCACCATCATCTTCTCAGCTGGCTTCTCTGCCTTTCAGTAAACTGGTCTAGTGGACCCCTTCAGGAAACACTGTTTGATTTTTATTTATTTATTTTTAAGATGTGAAATATGCAGCAATTTTTTTTTTCTGAATGCATGAAATCGTAACTGAAGTGATAGTATCCTTGCTCATCTCTGGATCTAAAGAAAGTATACTACCTCCTAAATAGTGAGACCCGAAGTTTCACATACTTTAGTTACATCGGAAAGAAATGAGGTCTGAATTCATACCTGTATTTAATCAATTCTACAGATCAAAACAAAAACATCAGTATGGGGTTTCTGATAAGTTGGGATATAGTTTTACTTGGCTCTCTTTTTCTTTTAAGGCATCCTAAGGATACTGAAACAATCCACTTGTGATAGTTATGGTTTATTGTGCCAACCTGGCCGATAAACACATGTGGAGTTAATTGAAGGACAGAGGGATAAATGGCTCAGTGAGCCTCACCTTTCTAGTTCTCCGGTCTGTTGTTCTCTGATGGTCAGACCAGTGTGCGGCTGCCTTAGCTAGTTCTTTGCCTCAGCTGGCAAGGCTCACTTCCTATGAGACATCCCTAAGGAGAAGCCACATGGACCTACCCCGATGCAGCCCTGGGTGCTGGAGCAGCCATGTGGAGACCACTGCCAGTGCTGAGATGCTTACACATTCACTGACTCGGCTTTCCTCCTGCAGTCGGCATCATTGCGTTTGTTTTGTAACATGGAGGAGGACTTTGTAGATCAGTGTCGGACATATGGGCTAATGTTGGACTTATGGGTTTGGACTGGTCTGGGTTGGGATGCTTTCTTAATATACACTTACCTTTTGAATACCAGTAAAACTCTCTCTTATATACATATGAGTTTCTATGGATTTGTTTCTCTAGTCTACCCAGACCAACTCGCCACTTATCCCAAAGATCTATATAAACATGTTCTATTTGAAGTATAGCTGGGTAGGGATGAACTGTCTCCCTACTAGCAATGCCTGTTTGACTTACATTGAGATACACTGACTGACTAATGTAAGTAATAGAAGAATTCAGTTTACCCATGAGCCTGTTTCAACAAATTGCTGAGCAGGTCAAACACTTTGAAGTCTAGAGTCTCATCTTTAGTTGTTTTTGAGTGGGTTCCAATTAATAATGCCTAATCCTATATGGCATGAAATTTCACTATCCTTGCTTCTAAGGAGCAATCGAGCTGTAGTTTATTGGAGATGATTTTAGTCCCCCTTCTATCTAATTTTAAGTCCCTTTTCTTCTTCTCAGTACCTCCACTCTCACTTACTGTCACTACATTTTCAAGCTAAAATTAAAGACTACTGGATTATTTCTATTATATATAAAACTATATATTACATATCATATATAATGATGAAGACACTAAAATTTTCTAGCTATATCTCGATCAGATCATCAGAAAATGCAGTAGATTGTGATAACCAACAACAACAACAAACAATCTACTGCCTGCTGTCTTTCTAACATTTCTGAAATAATTTATAAAATACTAACAAATGACTCTAATCCACATAATTCTATTCAATGCTAGTTAAAATAGGGAGCAACCTCCATTAGGAAAATGACAAGCGTAAATGTCATTATAAAGTTGCCCTACAGCTGTTTTGTTCCATCCTGTCCATCTGCATTTGTTCTCCCTTTCCAGATGCAAACAGGGCAATGCCTACTGCCACTCTTTCTTTTCAGATCAAACCCTGGTTAGTCATCTGACTTTCAAAAAGAACTTCTCCAAGAAGGGCAGAAAACAAAATCAAACAAGCGATTTTAAAATTTGTATCATTTCCGAAATTCAAACCCACTTAAAAAGAAGAAGAAAAATAAAACATTGAAAGTGTATGCTTTCAAACCTGACAGAGATATGTCCTTAATAAATATCGTATTATCTGGTAATTTTAATGAAACTATGAGCCCAGTGTATCACATTAGAAATTTATTTAACAGCTGCCACTTCTTTTTCCTTCTCACTTTTCTCCTACTTGGCTTTCACCAAAACAATTATAGTTTAATTATTGAAAATTATAGATAAGGATGATCTTTATGTTCCTTAAACTCAAGCAAAACTATGTAAAATGTTAATACTACATATACTTTAAATCATGACAGTGAAAAGAACCAACTAACAGTATGCTGAGAATGTGTAGCCTGGAGGGCTAGGAAGCAGAGTACTCAGAAATGCAGCACAAAAATATATCATCAGGCGTGGCATATTTTCCTTCAGAATGACAAATTTGTAAACCAGGGGAGACTTAGCAGTGAATGAACACTACTTCCCCCTATGATGATGGAAATAAAACCTGGCATATGTAAACGCAAGCCTGTAGTCCAGACTGAAGTCAAAGACCAATGCGATGGCACCAAACTACTGCACAACATGAAACTGGTTGTATACACATACAAAATTATATCTCATCTTTAAAAATGAATAAATATATTTGTTTTCATTTTAAAATAGTATATTAATACCACCTAATTAGAAAAAAAATGAATTTATCTTATCGAGCGTGAGAGATAATAATATTGTATATAAACTTGAAAACATTCAGTGGCCCTTAAATTAAAATGAACTTTCATGTCAATATTTACTCTACTTCTAAAATTATGAAGGTATGGCTTTGCAATCACAATATATTCTCTTCTCATGTATCTAAATGCATAGCATGAACTAAACTGCAAGATTTAAAATACCAGCCGGCAAATTGAGGGAAACAGGGACAAAATATGTGACATATAATTCAAAACTACTTAAAATACACCTAATTGACTCACTGTTTCAAGAAGATACAGGATGAAATATGAAGCTCCTAGTTTAAAACATCTGTAAATAGTTTCACCTGACATTCACACCAAACTAAGAGAAACAAGCGTTGTACGGCTGTACCTACTCAGACTCTGTAAATCAGTTCAAATTCCGATTTAAGACACACACTGATTGACTGCCCAACCAGTAGACATTACTCTACTATTTAAATGGCTACTTTAAATGGCCCACTTCTTTTTCTTCTTTTCTCTCCAAAGCTAAGGAGTAAGTCTGAGTAATCTATATAAAACAAATCAAAGGTAATTTTACTTACCCCTTTAGTTGTGGGAGAAATATGGGGCTTTCTCTCTCATAAGTTAGTCTCAGACTCACTAGGGCAGTTGGACCCTACCAAAAGGGTTGCTACCAGTTGACATGGACTTGATGGAAGTGAGATTGTTTCTTGTTTATAATTTTTAATGTTGTTGGGATATATAATATTTTATGTGGCTTAGTTTTGTTAATAGGATGTAGGAGAACTCTGTTGGCAGCTTGTAGAAATATTCTTCCTCTTACATGGAACTTCCCTCTTAGTCTAGGCCAATGACGCATGCAAATATTTATGCAGCATAAATAGCCAATTTTCACCCAAGATTCAAGAAGCTATTCGGTAACGATGGCAGAGGGGAAAAGGTAGAAAAGGTCTAATGACAATGCAATTGAGCCCTTCAATTATCCCACAACTATAATACTCTATTTCCAGACTTATAGCTCCATGTGCTAATACAGTTGTTAGTTTTTAGGTTATTTTTATTGGCTCTATGTTATTTGCAATCAGACTTCCTAACTGAAAATAGTTTGTTTTACGAACTTATTATGTGCCTTTGAGGATGTTTCATAAACTCTGCATATTTCAGATTTCTTGTCTATAAAATGAGGATGATATTTCTACAACTTTTAGGGAGTTGTTATAAAGATCTGAATTCAAATGACTAGGTTACACACACACACACACACACACAACTTGAACAGAATTACATACTCCTTTGGATATTTTTTATAATTTTAATAATATAGTATCACCAACCATGAATTCAGTATTTTTCTGATTTGAGTAAAATATGTAAAAGTTCCCAGTAATAAATATAAGGAGCCCTTGTGGAACTGCAGATTAGGTAGGAGGCTGCTAACTGCAGTGGTTCAATCTGCTAGCTACTCTGTGGAAGAAAGATGAGGTAGCCTGCCCTGCTAAAGATGAATCATCTAAGCAGCACTTACAGCCTCACTAGGACTCCGACAACTAGAATACAATGGATTTATATTGTTGGCTTGGTAGGAAGTACCAAATTTGCTCAATTTTATCAAGATGCACTGATAAATTTTGGTGATTGGAATGTGAAAGTTGAAAACAGAGTCAGGAACAGTATTTGGAAAATTAGGCCTTGATGATAAAAATGAAGCTGAAGATTTCATGACAGAATTTTGCAAGACCAACAGCTTCTTAATTAATAATACCTTTTTTTGAAAATATAAACACCAATGGTATGTGTGGATCTCCAGGTGGAATATACAGAAATCAAATTGACAATAACCATGAGAAGATTAAAAAGGAGAAACTCAATATCATCAGCCAAAATGAGGCCAGGGGTTGACTGTGGAATAGAGCATCAAACACTCATATGTAAATTCACGTTGAAGTTGAAGAAAATAAGAACAAATCCCTGAGTCAAATATGACCTTGAGAATATCCCACCTGAATTTTGAGAATATCTGAAGAATAGACTTGATACATGAAACACGGATGGCAGAAACCTCATGAGCTGTGGCAAGACATCAAGAGCATCATTCATTAAAAAAGCAAAAGGTCATTAAAAAGAGAAAAAATGAAAGTGGATGTCAAAAGAGACATTGAAACATGCCTTTGATTGTAGAATAACTAAATGAATACAAAAAAAATGATGAAATGATATTGCTAAACATAAATTTTCAAAGGACAGCTCAAAGAAGACAAAGTAAAGAATTATACTATGTGCAAAGACCTGGAGTTAGAAATCTGAAAGGAAAGGCCATGATCAGCATAATTCAAGCTTAAAGAGCGAAAGAAGAGAGTTAAGCCTCAGGTTGCAATATTAAAGATTTTATGAATAACATTTTTAACAATGCATACAACATTCAAAGAAGAGTCATGGAATACACAGACTAGCTATACTAAAAAGGATCAGTGTACATCCAACCATTTTTAGAGATAGCATGTGAGTATGATGGTACTAAAGGAAGAAATTGGAGCAATACATTGACAGGAATCTGCAGGAGACTCAAGTCAGATTCAGAATTAGATTTGGGATGTGGAACCAGGGATACCATTGCTGACAAAAGGAAGGCAGACCAGAAAACAATATTTCCTTGTACTGACTTTGCAGAGGTATTGCACTCTCTGGACGATAACCGTTACAGGTATTGTGAAAAATGGGAATTCCACAACATTTCCTCACGTTCACACAGAACCGGTATGTGGCTCCAGAGGCAGTTGTTTGAGCAGAACAAGGGAATGCTGCATGGGTTAAAATCAGGAAAGGTGGGCCACAGGGTTGTATCCTCTCACCATCCTTATTCAAACCATATGCCGAGAAAATAATGAGAAACATGCGGCGTCGGGAATGGAGAAACGCTTATTAATAACATGATTTGCAGAGGATGCAACCTTACTTGCTGAAAGTGAGGAAGACTGAAAGGACTTGATGAAATCTAGGGTTTCAGCCTACTGTAGGGATTACAAATCAATGTAAAGACCACAATCCTCCCAACTAGATCAATAGGTAACATCACGATAAGCAGAGAAAATACTGAAGTTATCAAGAATCAGCTTGTTAGATGCACAATCTATGCTCATAGAAGCTGCAGTCAAGAAATCAAATGGCACATTGCATGGGGTAAATTTTGTGCACAGAACATATTTAAAGTGTGGAAGAGCACGGATGTCACTTTGGGGATTAAGGTGCACCTTACATAAGCCATGGTATTTCAATTTCCTCGTGTGCATGTGAAAGCGGGACACTGACTCAGAAAGACAAAAGAAGAATCAATGCATTTGAAACTGCCAAAAGAACAGACAAATCTGTCTTGAAAGAAGTACAACCAGAATGCCTTTTGGAAGGAAGGGTGCCCGAACTTTTTCGCCTATATTTTGGGCACATTATTAGGAGGAGAGACCAGTTTCTGGAAAAGGACATGATGTTTGGTAAAGTAGAAAGGCAGAAAAAAAGAGAAAGATCTTTGATGGATTGACCCTATGCTTAAAAATTAGATGCAAACCTAACATTATGAGAACGGCCCAGAACACAACTTCATTGTGTTGTATACATCGTCACTATGAGTTGGAACTTACTTGAAGGCATCTAACAACATTTGCCAAATAAGTATATTTTATTCAATCTCAAAAAATATCTTAGTGGAATATTATCTAATTTTTATTGCTTATTACAGCTAGACACTTAGAAAGCATTTTAAAATCTAATATCCAGTGTTCCCAAAATTCTATGAAATAAGATAACTAATTATCTTTGGAACACAGATACATTTTTTTATTAATTGGGATTTAATACATACATCATACCATTCCATAGCTCAATCACGTCCAGCAAAATTGTACAGTTGCTACCACAATCAGTTTCCAAACATTCTTTTTAACGTGGACTTCTTTGCATTGTCTCCCCTTCACCCTCCCCCCACCTCAGTACCCCCATCCCCCTGTAACCCTTATTCTACGTGCTGTCTCTATAGGTTCATCAACCCTGGGTGTCATATAGTGAACAGTGGAAAAACATATAGAACAACTGCAAGAAGGTGACCCCCAATGACATTACACCCCTGTGATACACTCTCATATGGACAAACAAAAACAAATCAAACATACAGAAAATTTGGGAAACCAGATGAAGCCCAGCATGCATCCTAGTGGGCATCTGCTGACAAGCTTTCACTGTTTCAGTCAGATGTATGCCTTTGAACTTCTATACTCAACTGCCTAATGCACTCTGTTCAGTAACTATGGTCTCCCTGTTGCTCAGGATTTAGAATCCCTACAATTCACAGCACTCTTCTCCCAGCCTTCAAGTGTTACTATTCATAGTCATTCTTTTGTCCCATCTTTGCCTTCTGAGATTTATCCTGGGCAAATGCTGCCCTTGTAATCTCCTATGGTTGATTGTTTTGAAGAATTCTTATTTCCCTGGTGCTATTGTGCATCTTTCCCATTGCCATCTAGTTGATTCTACCTCCTGGGGTTTCTGATGTTGTAAATCTTGATGGGACCAGACGGCTTCTTCTTTCTTCTGAGGAGTGGGATGTTCCCCATGACTGTAGTCCTGAGCCCTTAGGCTCAGGGACTCCTTCCTCCAAGGCATTGGTTATAATGCCTTCCTGCTTCTATGCTTCTACATGTATTTCACCAGATTTAAAATCCATGGAAGCAAATCTATAAAGATTGCAGTCAAGAAAATCTTACGGAAAAAAAATTAAAAAAAAAAAAAAAAAGAAAATCTTACGGGGAGGTTCTATTCTGTCACATGGGATCACTATGAGCGGGAATGGACTCATTAATACCCAACTGCAACAATAGTCTAAAAACCAAACCCACTCTTGTTAACTCAGTTCTGGCTCATAGGGATCCATATAAGGTTTCCAAGGCTATACAACTTTTTAAAAAATCATTTTATTAGGGGCTCATACAACCCTTATCACAATCCATACACACATCAGTTGTGTAAAACACATTTGTACATTTATTGCCCTCATCATTCTCAAAACATTTGCTGTCCACTTAAGTCCCTGGCATCAGCTCCTCATTTTTCCCCTCCCTCGCCCCTTCCTGCTCCCTCATGAACCCTTGATAATTTATAAATTATTATTTTGTCATATTTTACACTGTCCAACATCTCCATTCACCCACTTTTCTGTTGTCCATCCCCCAAGGAGGAGGTTATATGTAGATCCCTG
>NW_022103906.1:7362245-7380296 GCF_000313985.2 Echinops telfairi
TTCAACACCTCATGATTGCACAGGCTGGTGTGCTTCTTCCATGTGGGCTTTGTTGCTTCTGAGCTAGATGGCCGCTTGTTTACCTTCAAGACTTTCAGACCCCAGATGCTATATCTTTTGATAGCCAGGCACCATCAGCTTTCTTCACCACATTTGCTTATGCACCCATTTGTTTTCAGCGATTGTGTTGGGAAGGTGAGCATCATGGAATGACAGTTTAACAGAACAAAGTATTCTTGCATTGAGGGAGTACTTTAGTGGAGGCCCAATATCCATCTGCTACCTTAATATTAAATCTATACATATATGCACATAGATCTATTTCCACATCCTCATATATAAATATAGTTACATATGTACATGCCTTTATTTAGACTTCTATAAAAGCCCTTTTACCTCCTAGCTCTTTCCTCTATTTCAAGGCTATACAACTTTATGAGAATATATAGATTTATCTTTCTACCACAGAGTGGTATGTGGATTTGAACCAACCACCTTGTGGTTAGAAGTCCAATACTTACCCTACTAGAGAAAGTGCCACCAGAGAAAGTGTAGTGAAAATAAAATGAAGTTTCATTGTAAGGAAATCTAATTTTTATTCCCCTTGCTCTGAATTCAGTCTTGAAAGCTTGAGACATGGACTCAAGGTGGTAATGATGGCATGACCCATAAAAATATGTTCCTTGTGATAAAACAACTGGAAGAATCTCCCCAGAACTATCTTGCTTATCATGCATTTTCACTTCATTTTGCTCTTTTTCAGCCCTTGATGACCCTTACTGTGTGCTTTAGACTACTTGCATGTTAGAGTTTGTCTTTTGGAGGTGCGCAGCATTCTTTATAGACCACATCAAAAATGTGTGATTTGAAAACTCCATGAATCGAATCAGACTTTACGTCAAACATGCTTGTTGCAGATTAAGGAAACTGAAATCCTCCTTTGGATATAGAGTTGAAAGACCCTAGTGTGAAAAGAAGCAGATGACTGCTATCCTAAGATGTTGAATTTGGACTTTGATATGAATCTCTTGCTTCTGAGGTTGCACAACAATTGGTAATGAAAAACCATCATGGTTGCTACTCTTATACTTTCTATGATTCTTGGGGCATGTTGTGACCTGCAGATATATTTGTGCATTAGCAAATGAGTGCTAATGAAATCTTTGCCTTGTAGCTAACCTTCATTGTTTCCTTAAACAGTGTTCAGTTACTTAAATTTTAACATGTATAAGTGAAAAATCATGCATTTTAATCTAAAAATCTGTCCTATAAATGTATATTCTCCTTTTCATATTTTAGAATCTAGTCCAATAGCTAGTTGATGATACTACTACTAGAACAACCTAATTTATCAAAGAAGTTACTTAAATTATTTCTCAGCAAGTTGATAATGCTGCCTCTGAAGTGGGCCAGGGATATATAGAAACTTTATATGTCTGAATGGATTTTGAGCATGCACATAATTGTAAACCCAAATCTAAGAAAAAGCAGTTTTATGATGTGGCCCTGCGCAATATTTATCTTCAGGAAGTGATCACTGAAGATATGGGTGCTATCATAAATATGGTGAAGAAATAAGATGGTATCTATCAGGAAGAATAACATCTAGGTTCTTAAAGCCTTGTCTTTATTATTATTTCTCTCTGTTTTATTTTTAAAATTTGAGATGTAATTAACATTGTCTCCCCTTCACCCCCCAACACACACACAGACACACAGACACACACATACACCACTGTACCCCTGCCTGGAGCCCTTAATCAAGTAGTCATCTAAGGGAGGTATCATCTTGGTCCACACAGTAGGAGCACACCAGCCCCAGCCTGTGTGATCCAAAGCTGTAAATAATAAAATCCATGGTCAGAATAGGAAATTGAGGATTTTGTATGCTTTTTTAAAAATATGAAATCTAGGATAGGTAATCCACAGAGACAGCAACATGATAAAGAGTTCCTTATGGAAGGAGTTTAGTGAATAATGAGGAACTAATAATAAAAGATATAATAATTAAGAAACTGATCTAAAATTGACTGTCATAATGATTGCACAACTTTTAAAATATATTTAAACCACTGAATTTTATAGTACATGAATTATATGCCAGTAAAACTTAAAAAAAGCAGCTTCACCTTTAACAAGATTTAATTTCTTAAATATTCTCTGATTGCATTTTATACTTTTTTATGAGATGAAAAAAGTAAGCAAAATATTAGAGCTGTGATGATAATCTAGTTCCAGCATCATTAAGAATGACAACCACAGCATATACATCTTAAAAACAAACAGATCACACACACACAGAAGTAACTATGAATTTTATGGATCAAAAGGCCAAAACATCTAGGTAAAAGCCAGCAAGGATAGATGACCCAAAGAGATTCGGTATTGTGTGAGATTTACCTTCAGTCTCTCAGCTGAATGGAATTGAAAAAGGTCTTTCAGTAGAGAAAAGTAACACTACATTCCTTACATCCTTAAAGATGTAATTGACCTGTGTTATGAAGTTCAACCGTGGTTGTGTTGTGGCTAAACACTGGGCTGAGATTCACAAGGTTGGTGGTTCCAAACCCTCAGCGGCTCTGCAGGAGAAAGACCGGACCTTCTACTTCAGTAAACAGTCACAGTCCCAGGGTCCCCGTGAGTCAGCAGCAACTGATGGCCATGAGTTTGAACTGACTTTGGTTTCAGTCAATTCAGCTCTTGTAATTGGCTTGGAAAGTCCTGCTACCCGCGCTTTAATTTTCAGACTTGAAAGAAAAGCAGACAAATGGAACAAAACTGAGGGGTCTCTCTGTACAGGACGACTCCATTGACAGCAGAGGGTCCATGGAACCGGCTGACAGGTGCATAATAAAATGTGCCATTGCTGTTCGTGTTTGCCTTCAGGGAGGGTGACTCCCAAGAAGACTCGGGCTTCACAAGAGGGACGGGAAATGAAAAGAAGAGATGAGAGGCCTTTTCACCCTCATGAAATAGAATTTATCTCACTAATTTAGATTATTCCTTACAAAATGTCCTTCATATATTATCTCATGATCTTAATTGCCTCAATTAACTGATATGTAAATAATGACCTAAGTTTATAAACTACAAGTGATAAGGAACATAAGATAGTGTCAGTAGACTTTACTTCCATATCAAACCAGGCCATATAATGGATATCTTACAACATGAAAATTATTTAGTTACTCTGAACCTCAATTTCATCATTTTAAAACTGCTTTACAACTTACATGAAACTCTTACATAAACGCTAAGTCAGTAGACAAGTGTCCTCCTTTGTTTAATGTCAGAATGTTTCTACTTGTGTATCTGTTTCACTAATTTAGCCAACTTGTTCTGTCATCATGTCCGAGATATATTTCATATTCTGAAGATAATTTACCAAAAGACTCACTTTTAAACACTAAGTATTATGAGCTAATCAGGAGTCAATGAGTTAAACATGTCTTTTAGAATACATACTAAAATGTGGATAATTTTTGAGTAATTTTTTCCTTCAACTAGATTTTCAATATTTAGATTTATAGAAATTTTACATATTTGATAGAAATGTTATAGATTTACAGAAATATTGCAGCAATATAAAATTCCCAACCACACAGGTTCACTTTGATTAGCATAAAAACTTGGTGAAATAGTTAATATCAAATATCTTTTTCCTGTTCCAGGTCCCATTCCCATTCTACTGCAGCGGTTCTCCACCTTCCCGAAGCCGCGGCCCTTTCACACAGGTCCTCGTGTGGTGGTGACCCCCTCAACCTAACATTATTTTCCTTGCTACCTCATCACTGTCATTTTGCCACTGTTATGAATTGGGCGACCCCTGTGAAATGGTTGTTTGACCTCCAGAGGGGTCACGACCCACAGGTTGAGAACCACTGTTATACTTACTTTTCATATCTCTTTAAGTTCTTCTTGATTATGACAGTTGCTTAGACCTTTCCTGTTTTGAGGACTTTGACAGTTTTTGAATAATATTGGTCAAGTATCTTGTAGAATTCCCTTCAATGGATTTTTGTCAGATTATTTTTTCATAAATAAACAGTGGTTATAATTTTTGGAATAAAACCAAACAAGTAATTTACAATTTTCAACCCATCATAGCAAGGGTCCATCCTATCAGTGTGTTTTCACTGTTAATGCTAACCTTGATTAATTGGATGAAGTAATGTTTGTCAGGGTTTTTTTTTACCATTAAATTATTCTTTTTCTCCCTTATCATACTTTCACTCCCTAGGGAGATGTCACTATGTACCGTCCACACTTAATGAGTAGGGATTTATTATCCACATTCTTGAGGACAAAATTTACATAAATTATTTGGAATTCTTCTACAATATAGATTTATCTATTACCCACTATTCAGTAATGTATTAAACCATTTACTTTTCCAATACGAATCTTGTGGATATTTACTTTATATTATCTGATATTTACTTTATATTATCTGATATCATTTCCTCAAATCTTATACCTTTTACCACAGGATCTCTTTTCTCTGGCAAATAGGAACTATTTTGAAAGAAAAGCTATTACAGAAGTGAAGATTTGCGAATAAAGAATTATAAAAGCAAGTATTTATATCCTAGTTTTCCTTTCCCTGATTTTAACTAAATTAGATATTTTAGAAAAATATACTAGTTGCCTATTAAAATATAATTCACTACATAATCAGTTTTCCCCTTCACATTTATTTTAAATAATTATTTCTGCTTTTGAAAACTTTATGATTTAGATATTCATCCACAGACTATTTTGATTTGACTGGGGCTACATTAGAGATAAGTAGACATTGTCTAGAGATGGAAATTGTGCCTGTGGCCCAGTGATCATATGATTAATGTTGAAGTGTACTGTTTACCCTTGTTGAGATAAAGTTGCGTATCTTTCTTTGCATGAGGCATCATTTCCTCTTGTCAGATGAAGTATAGAGTTGCTATTGACATTGTATGGTAGGATATGTTTAGATACTGACTGGTCACAAGGAGTGCTTGGATGTTGATAGACAAAATATCAACAGGATTGAGCAGCTGCTTATTGAGCTATTATCTCTCAGGTCTAAAGTCGCCCTTCCATCCTCACTCTTTGATGCTACGGCACTGTATGGAGACTAAAAGGCAGGCAGAGAGCAAATAAATATGCTCCTTCCTTTTGCTGAACCTTTGGCTTAGTGCTTCCTGAGTATTCCTCTACCAATGTTCTTCACCAATGCGCTCTACTTGGTAATCATATGTATTTTTAGTTTTATGGACATAGAATTTCTATGCCACATATTTCAATGGCTTAATCATATTAAAAAGTTGTTCAGTTATTGCCACAATCAATTTTAGAAAATTAGGTTCACTCTTGCACTCATTATTACTGGCTCTCCATTTACTCCTATATGTACCTTTTGACATCCAAAGAAACTATAAATCTAGTTACTTTCTCTGGAGATTTACCTAAACAACCCTCCCCCAAATTCTAACCCAAAAAAATAGCAGAAAATAACAAAATTTAAAATAAATTTAAGTTGGGTCAAAAGGGAGCATATATGATAAGGTGTTAAATTTTAACTCAAATCCTTGTACGTCAGCCTTAACCTACTTCCCAATGCCCTCTGTCCAACAGTGAGGCTATTCCCATTTTGGTCAGGGTCAGAGGCTTAATCCACGTGATGATACTGCTAGTAGACTGGGCTTTTGCTGTCATCCATAACCTTCTGCAGAATAGGAACTCAGAATGCACGGGATTTTACAAACTCTTGGATCTAATTGCAAGCTTCTGTCCAACTCCATATCCTCGCTATCTGTTCAACAGACAGTGCTTTCTTTTCTACCACTTAGGGTTAGCACAATGCCGCATCACTAATGCACTGGTATTTCCTTACAATTTTGTCCTCTCTATGTCTTTGGTTGTTGCTCGTCTCCTAAGTGAGAGCGACTATTTGTTTACCATTTCTGTCTCCTTATGTTCCTAGTTCTGTTAAAAGCTGCCTCTAAGGACCATCTCCAGCCTACATGATACCTTTCTTCCTTTGAACAATTAGGGTGTGCAGGGGAAGTGAATGATTTAATGTGGCTCTTCAAGCTCAAGTGTCTAACTCCCACCAAATGACTTTTCCCAGGATGGGTCTGGCTAGAAGGTTGGGGAAGACATGGATAGAAGTAGCCATGAGTAATTAGGATCAGAATTCCCTGGAGTGCCATTCTGCTATGTGTAAAATCCAAAAATCCCGTTGCAATGTACCTCTTGGATCTAAATGACAGAATACTGTCTGAGGAGTGAAGCAGATCCTAGCGTCAAGGCATGGGACCAAATGATGGACTTCCCAGCCCAGGGAGCAAATGAACATGTGTTCTTTTCTGCAGGAGGCTGACTTGGCGGAGTGGAATTCCTCTGGGCACTTCATGCAGGGAGCTGAGCTCACTGCACCACAGAAGTGGAGCTGAGCACCATAGGATTAAGGCTTATGGCAGAGTGGCATGCCCTTTGGCATTTATTAGCAGACTTGAAACCTTGTAATACATACTGGTAAACAACTACCCTGGGCAATTCTCATTGGCATTGCAACTTGTTAATGCCTTTAATAAACCTTTCAATTGTGAACTTTCTTTGCGTGTCTGTGTAATCATCACAATGGATATTAGAACCCAACATAGGTCAAACAGAACATAGACATGAATTATAGGACACTAATTAAGTCATTCCATGGTGTTACAGAATATGAGACTTTTTTTTATCTTTTCATATACTGTTCAGAACAGAGAGAGATTGGGTGTGCTACTAATGCCAGTTGTTCACTGAACAGTTGCTTCTTAAACTAATTGAAAAAAGAATGAGGTGGCATGTGACCTCCTCTAGCGCCACTCTATTAGTATGACCCAAAGCTGAATTCTATCAGGCTGAGGGCAGAAATGTCTCCGCATTTTATTTTTCTTATTTATTTATTTATTTATTTAAACGTTTTATTAGGGGCTCATACAACTGTTATCCCAATTCATACACACATCAATTGTGTAAAGCACATTTGTACATCGTTTCTCAAAACATTTTCTCTCCATTTAAACCCCCGACATCAGGTCCTCATTTTCCCCCTCCATCCCCACTCCCCCCTCCCACATGAGCCCTTGATAGTTTATAAATAGGTATTTTGTCATATCTTGCCCTGTCCGACGTCTCCCTTCATCCACTTTTTGGTTGTCTGTCCCCCAGGAGGGAGGTCACACACAGTTCCATGTAATCGGTTCCCTCTTTCCTACCCATTCTCCCTTTACCCTCCCTGTTTTTCCACTCACACCACTGGTCCTATAGGGCTCATCCATCCTGGATTCCCTGTATTTTCAGTTCCTATCTGTACCAGTGTACCTCCTCTGGTCTAGCCAATCTTGAAAGATAGAATTCGAGTCATGGTAGTGGGAGCGGGGAAGAAACCTTTAGGAACTAGAGGAAGGTTGCATTTCTCATCATTGTTACATCGCACGCTGACTGGCTCATCTCCTCCCC
Source organism: Echinops telfairi (assembly GCF_000313985.2). Classification (NCBI taxonomy): domain Eukaryota; kingdom Metazoa; phylum Chordata; class Mammalia; order Afrosoricida; family Tenrecidae; genus Echinops; species Echinops telfairi. Next base: position 7,369,734 of record NW_022103906.1, read on the forward strand.
TAGACCCCTCTGCAAGGGGATCTCCAGTGGCCTACTAATGGGCTTTGGATCTCCACTCTGCACTCCCCCCATCATTCACTATGGTAAGATTTTTTTGTTCTGATGATGCCTTACACCTGATCCCTTCGACACCTCGTGGTTGGATAGGCTGGTGTGCTTCTTCCATGTGGGCTTTGTTGCTTCTGAGCTTGATGGCCACTTGATTACCTTCAAGCCTTTAAGACCCCAGATGCTATACTTTTTGATAGCCGGGCACCATCAGCTTTCTTCACCACATTAAACGTAGTCTTACAACAACTCCCACAGCACTCTATTTCTCTGCTGGGAATGACCACAAACAACCCACAAACAATATTCACAATTAGCGGGGTTTATTACTACAAATCAGGATTAGAAAACATAACAGATACCGTCTTTTACTCACAGCAGCGCCTCTTCTCAGCCAGCAGCCTAGTTCTCTCTAGTCCTCCGTCTCTCAGGCACGTGGTCCCTTAGCCTCTATCTTCTTGGGTCAGGAATCCTACCTGCTGCTCCACTTCTCTGCTTCATTGCTTCAAGGGCACAGCCCAGCTGCTCTGTCTCAGTGTGGCACCTCTGCCCTGTCCCTTGACAGCCTCTGGTACCTCTTATTGCTACTACTGCAGGCAAGGATTTTTAACACAGTCCAACTGTGGCTCTTCTTCCTTGCTGGACCTAAGGATTTCCTCTGTTCCTGCTTCTGAGAGGGCTCGTTCTTAGAGGCAGGAGAGGAGCCACTAACATCATCCAAACCCCTCTAGCAGTTTTTCACTTACCCTATATGCATGACGCCAAACAATCATTTGATGGGATTTACAGAGAAATGAATAGTAGAGGACTATTAAAGAAGTTTACTTCACTGCCCCTCATTTTTCAAAGAGAATATATACAATCTTACAAAGAAGAAATAAAATAAGATGTATAAAAACTAATTCACCAAAACTTTAAAAACGTGAACTGATCTCAGCTAAAAGAGATTTTATTTCAACCAACATTACTAGAAACTTCTTCATCACAGGATCGCTATGATTTGGAATTAACTCTATGGCAGTGAATTTGGACTTTCGATAAGTCACTGAAATGGCAACACAGAACGCACAGGTGATAGAAAGTTCTTTTAGGGCTGCCAGTAAATTCTGACAGGACATGCCACTGGGCCATCAGTCTCCACCTGCAGGCATTCAACTCCAGCTCGGCTACTTGGCAAACCCAACTCCCCAATTAAGTGCCCTGGGATACCCCACTCCGTATGCCAGCTTCTTGTTTCAAATCTTTCAGCTTTACTTGCTTTGCTGACTCGGAAGTCCTAGGAAGGACTGTTGTCTTGCTGTGACTGCTTCTCTACCACTCCTGTCAAAGCTGTCTTCCGGATCCAGGAGGTTTAATGGGCAGGGATCTCAGGGACAAAAGCATGCTCTCCTCCTGGCTCTCACTGCTTGTGGATCTTAACATTCCCATCACCCCCTCCTGCTTCTGAGATGGCAGAGTTATCCCCAGCAGGATGGCCATCCCAATGAGCCCTGTTAACAGTCCCTCACAGCTGAGTCAGGTAATGCATTCAGTCTATCCCCCACCTTCTTAGGAAGACCCATTAGGAAAATGAAGGGGATTTGACAGCAGTAACAAAGGCTATGGCTAGAAGGACCATAATAAATAATTCACTGCATTACAGTAATAAAGCATCAAAAATGTTGAGTAGTAATGTGCTGAGCCCCAGTAACTGAATCACTATTGTGAGCCAATGCATGCCATTGCAGTCTCCTTTATCAGTAATTACCCAGGAATACATCTATGACCCAATTATCTGCCAGGGGATAAAAATTGGAGGATTCTTACAAGCATTTCCTCTTTGATCAAATGAAAGCACATCAGCAGAGAGCTCTTGTCACTGCTTCTGCTCGCCTTCTTGCAGAGACATCTTCTGTGAAAAGACTGAATGGCCGATGCCAGTATGCCATAGGACCGCTGTATGAGCCGCACGACCTCATGCCCGCCTGCCGAGGACTGCAGAGTGGGAGGACTGGATAGCACAGGCTCGGATCATGGGGCTGAAATGTACTGCCTCCAAACTTTATGTTAGAGTTAGAATTACATATGTAAAATAAGTCAACCACTCTCTCTCAGTTCATTCATGGAGGTCTTAGGTACTCAGATATTTTCAGCTCCAAGAATCCTAATCAATAAGCATCCCAAATAGATAATCAGCCCAAAACATCCTAATAAATATCTTTTAAAATGGTGTTGTCTCCCAGTACAAGAGAGCATCTTTTCTCATGTTTCCTTGGACCCCCTCCCAAATCCAGAAATATTTTCTCATAATTCATATAGCCAATGCTAAATTATGTTGTATTTCTAAGAAAAAAACCTAATGTTTAATTTCATGTTTTTTTCTCCTCTAACTAGGTTAATTACAAAATAAAATAAAACACTGGTTTTCTACCAAATGCTAAAAAAATATAAATAACCACTAAGATAATTCAATATTTTCCTTATGTTCATTACACAGTCATTTGGTCATAGCTTTAACCTTTGTTTATGAAAAGGATAATGTGGATTTATAAACCACTTTTTTTTAATCAACTATTCACTCTCCACAAAGCATGGTGTCCATGCTCCCTAAGGAGAGATCAAATTGTTTGGGGTGGGAAGAAAGAAGAACCTTAATTCACGGAAGCTGGTATTGCTAATTAATAAGCAACTATGAGCATCCTCAGTATTCAATTCTTAACATCAATCAAGGTTTTCCTAGATGTGTTCCTATTTTTGCAGAGGAAAATAGGTAAGAAAATAGAATCTAAAATAAGATAGTAGATTGTGGATCCTACTTTTAAGTCTCTTATTTGATTTATAACCATCAGATGTTTGTGAATAGAGGCTTTAAAAGTTATCATGGATTGAGCCTTCCTAGGCCTCTGAGGAAATCTACAAAAGTTGGGTTCTTATGACTTCAGAAGACACTCAGATGGACTGGTTCTCTGGAAATGCACATTTCACATGAAATGGGTAATCACTTTACTCAGAGTAAATTGCCTCTTTTAGACTTTCCATTTGCCTTCTTCTATATGACTCATTAATCTCTACGCAAATTCAGCATGGCAAGTGGCAGCAATTACTCTTTTCTATTGCAGCTGCGGCAACGAAAACTGTCTGACAACAGAATCCTCAGTCGGGACATTCATTCCCTGCTTCACGTAACAACTACAAATGGAGTCAAATTGAGCAGCAGAAATAAAAAATCTGACTCTTCTTCAAAACCCACACATTTACTACTTTATTATTAAATGGTTTCTCTTGACTTTACTAGTATCAGACGAGCTCTGCAGGCATTTGTGATAGGAAACTATAACTTGATTACTTGCATAAGCTTATCTACTTAAATTTAGGAAAAGAATACAAAAGAAGAAAATATTTTTAAGGATTATGATTTATATGTGTTAAGGAATATTCATTTTCTCCTAATATACCATTACAAGGTTACTTAGAAAACAAACAGAGCTGCATTGTTATCCACATGTTGTTGTTAGGTGCCTCCCTGTTGGTTCCCAGTCACGGAAATGATGTGCAATACAAACAAATACTGCCTAGCCTTCTGCCATCCTCCTAATTATCGACATGTGGGCTTCCACTGTTAGAGCTCCTGTGTCAATCCATCTCACTGAGGGTCTCCCTTGGAACCTCTGGATTGCCAAACGTAGTATCCTTCTGTGGGAACTTGTTTCTATTGGTAACATGTCCAAGGGATGTGAAACAAAGTCTTGCCATTGTCCCTTCTAAAGAATTTTCTGGCTGTACTTTTCCCAGTACAGATTTATTATCTCTTCTGGTAGCCAAGGGTATATTCAATATTCTTCACCAAAATCATAATGCAAAGAAATCAATTCTTCTATGTCCTTTCTTGTCAGTGAACAACTTTTGTATGCCTCTGAGGCAATTGAAAATACCATACCTTGGGTCAGGTGCACCTTGGCCTTATCCTAGTTAGGTTTTTGGTGTCAACATTGCACCTGTAAGAAGATGTGGGTGGAGTTAACCTTGATGACCTCATTTGAAGGTGCCACCAAAATAAATGGCTCTCTGGAGGCAGGCCACTGTGTCTCTCTCTGCCTTCACCTTCCTGTTGACGAGCCAGGCTGAAACCTGTGTGAGCCCTATTAGATGCACAATACTTTACACCCACCGGCCAGGGGTGTTCCTGCAGGCTGCATCATTGCATGTGGCATCATGAGTCTGAAGAGGGATTCATGGACTAGTAGAGGACCTATGACCTTGATGTGGATGGAGCTGGATGTTTGCTCGGTATGTCATTACTTCCTGACATAAAGCACTCTCTCTCTCACATGTAAGAGCATCCCTGGTTCTGTTTCTCTAGTCCTCTTGGCCTAACACAATCCTCAAAGAGACATCTTCGTTGTTTTTTGTTTTCAGCAGATTTATTTTTTTTCTTCTAGAAGTCCACACTACTATCAGTATTCTTCACCACCACCATAATTCACCGTTTTTATATCTGAACCCAATGTTGCAGTCACTGTCAATCTTGTTTGTTGAGGGAGATATCCATAAAAGAGACAATGATCTTTGCACAGCAAGCTTTTCCCTCATATTAGCAAAAGGTAAATGAAGAACAAGAAGCTAAGATGAAAATGGAAAAGTTGGCAAAAACCTTGAAAATTTTAAGGCAGAGTAAAAAAAAGGGAGCTAAGATCAAGGTTATTAAAATATGGTGTCAGTTGAATTGTCTACACTTTCCAGTGCACCTCCAGGTTTACAGAAACACGATCTCTAAAGAAACAGGAAAAGACAATTGCTCTTTCAACATCCTTCTTGTCTCCTGTTTATTTCTTCTGCTCTCTGTCATTCTTCGTATTTAACTTTGGGACATCTAACACCTCGTTCACAATGCAGAACTGTAAGTCTTGTCCTGAAACCTGCTTAACACAATGTTTAAATGCCAATACTAGGTCGAATGGAAATCACTAGATTAGTAACATGCGATCAAATCTCTAGAACTAACGTCTTCACTCCAGTTAATCATGAATTGTACAGAAAACCAGTGGACCCTTGAAAAAAGACCTTGTCAGACAATTTTGCAATGAGCGTTAGTAAATTTGTCTCAACAGACTGGACACAAATTTATTCTCTTAGCAGGCATAATGCCAATGATCCTTATTCATGCCTTTTTGGAGAGGGAGAAGATTTAAGCATTCAAATATTGGCTAAAAAGTTACTATTTCAAACACACGTGGAGAAACCTTACAGTATAAGTCTGGTGACCTACTTCTGTCAGATCACAGCCCTAAAGCTTTAAAGGGCAGCTCACCTGTGGGCACAAGAGGTCCCTGTGTCAGAATTGACTCTATGACAACTAACCTGAACAGTGCTTACTAATGAATATATTTTAGAAACTAGATCAGGAGAGCAAATCAGCCACAAGTGGGGTAATATGAGCAATCTAGGTGGGAGGAAAGGGGCTGGAAGTTCGGCAAGAGACAGAAGGAGACATGTGTTGACGCTGAAGGAATGCTGTGGCTGTGAGGTTGTGAGAGTGAGGAACAGAAGCCAAAGAAAAGCCAAACGTGGTGAAGAAAGCAGATGGTGCCTGGCTATCAAATGTTACAGCTTCTGGGGTCTTACAGGCTTGAAGACAAGCAGACGGCCATCTAGCTAAGAAACAAAACCCACAAGGAAGAAGCACACCAGCCTACTCCGACAGGAATGCTGAAGACAAAGTGGGTACATAAGCAAATGTGGTGAAGAAAGCTGATAGTGCCAAGCTGTCAAATTACACAGAATCTGGGGTCCCACATGCTGGAAGATAAACAAGGGGCCATCTAACTGAGAAACAACAAAGCCCACATGGAAGAAGCACACCAGCCTGTAAGATGACAAAGTGGCGAATGGGTCAGGTAACAGGCATCAAAGACCAAAATTATATATATATATATAATTTTGTGAATGAGGGGCAGTGCAGAGTGGGGACCCAGGGCCCATCCAGGGAAAATTGGACATCCCCTTGCAGAAGGGCTGAGGGGAGGAGAGGAGTAAATCGGAGTACAGTGTAGTAACGATGAAATATGCAATTTTCCTCTAGTTCTTAAATGCTTATTCCACCCCACTACCATGATCCCAATTCCACCTTATATATCCGGCTGGACCGAAGGAGGTGCACTGGCACAGATAGAAACTGGAAATACAGTGAACCCAGGACAGATGAACCCCCCAGGACCAGTGGAAGAGTGGCGATGGCAGGAGGGTAGAGGGAAGGAGAGGGAGAAAGGGGGAACAGAGATCAAGGTCTACATGTGGCCTCCTCCCTGGGGGATGGACAGCGGAGAAGTGGGTGAGGGAGACGTTGGATGGGGTAAGCTATGATAAAATAATAATAAATTATAAATTATCAGGGGCTCGGAGGGAGGGGGGAAAATGAGCTGACACCAGGGGCTCAAGTGGAAAGCAGGTGTTGTAAGAATGATGAAGTCAACACAAGTACTAAAGTGCTGGACACAGATGATGTATGTACAGATTGTGATGAGCTGTATGAGCCACTAGTAAATGATTATTTAAAAAAAACAACAACCCAACTTCACTGCTTTCAAGTTGGTTCTAGCGCACAGGTGTCCTGCAGGACAGGGGAGAACTCCACTGTGTGCTTCCCAAACTGACTCTTACAGATGTAGGAAGCCGTGTCTGTCCTGAGGGCAGCCGGTTATCTTCAATTACTGTACTTAATGTTATCAGTCCAATGCTTACAGAAATTTCAAACAAATCTTGAGACAGTCACAGGCTGTGGATTTATGATTCTGAGAGGAGTTCCTTTCATGTATAGATTAGAGAGACCAAGGTTATTTATGATAAGACACTAAATAACATTCAAAGACATATGTAGGTTTATTAAAATTATATTCTGTAATTGAAGAATAATGCCAATGTTTGAGTACTCCTCAAATATGATTTCGCAATTTTGAAATAAAGAGTATATTAACAATTATATTCTCTTTAACATTTTGATTTCTAAGCATCACAATTTATCCCAAGAACATAATTAGGGGGGTTGAAAAAATATACATATTTTTAAATTGTTGGTGTTCCAATAAAATCAAAAGATGGAGATGCCTTGTCTTCATTATCTAGTACTGATATAATTGATATATCACAAGTGACTGGCTTTAACCAACATAGTTATTTTCTCATGGTTCAGGACGCCAGAAACCTGATTAGGGCTCCTGGCTTTATGGGAGGGCTTTCTCGCTCTCTGTGGACTCGGGGGAGATATTCCAGTTCTCCAGTTTCTGCTTCTTCATTTCTTAGAGCTCTTCCCGTAGTTTGGAATCAATCTTCCCCATCTCTCATTTGCTCACTTATTTAATCGATTTTATATCTCAAAAGCGTTTAACTGGTAAAGCCGCAGGTAGTTCGGTGGGTTGTGGCAGGCTCATGGACAAGGAGTCGGAATGCTTGGGGAAAGGGGAGGCAGGCACCCTCCCTGGCACCCACGAGTCACCTAGTTTCATTCATTCCTTTGGCTGTGCCCTCCTTCCTGGTCTCTGGACAGCTCTGGGGTGCATCTGAGATGGTCATGTTCCCTGTAGATCTGCTAGATAATTACAGTCATAAGAAATTGCAAATTTCTGCTGAGGATTACATACCAGACCTAAGGTGTTGGGACTCTGAAAATCCAGAGTGTTTTCCATTTCTCAATTTTATTATTCCTATTAGCTTGTCAAATATTGGCTTTGTGCCTCTTCATGGTAGAAAGCAGACCCAGAACGTTCTATCTCTTTTTTCACCTAAGGACTTGCTCCCGGCTGTAGCAACTTACTGACCAGTTGTGGACTATTGATGACATTTGGAAAACATCAGGTCCATCCAGAGAGGGGCTTACACAGGGAGTATTTGTACATTATTTCTCACCCAAAGCTATGAACAACCAGCTCTTCACCCAATGTTTGTGAGACATAAACATCAAGGCAAAGATTGCAGACTTCATGTGCTGGAGGACTTTGTAAGTAAATTTTGCCGGACTGTAATAATTGACTTTTCTGAAGAACGGATATCAGAAAAGTTACTACCCAACACTCCTCCGTCATCGAAGCATCCCTCTCTCTTCTGCAGAGTTCTTTGCGAGAGGTTACATTTGAAAAGTGCCTTGCAAACAGAACCCAGGACAGAAGAGTCAGACAGCAGTCTGGAGCATCTTCGGAGCAACTGGGTCACGTTATGCAGTGGGCAGCAAAGCTGCGTGGACGTGCCTGTGGCAGGCGGGCAAAGGGGGACCAGAAAGGGCAAACGTTGTAACGGATCTGCTAGCAGGAAAGCTAAACTAAGTTGAGAGAAGAAATGTAGATGCTAAATCCTCTTCTTTTTAAAATATAATTGTTGTTCTCGAAAGATGGTAATTAATAAACACATGGACCGCAAGACAAAGTTTCCCAAAGGTCAGTTTGAACTGCCTTAAGATACAGTTTTACTCTCCACTTATGACTAAGCTTTGCCGTTCTTTTTAGATTTTCAAGCTATTTTTTGAAAATACAATATTTTTATTAACAATTTTTCAGTTTGGGAGAGCTGATCATACCATCTTTTCATCAGCAGCAGGTAGGGACATCTGATCACTAATATTTCACAAAATACAAATTAGAAAAATCCTGTGAAAATGTGTAAGGATCACAGAAATAATTTATACTACAGGTCTTAATAGTAAAGTTGGAGACTGGAATAGTACTATATAATGAACATAAAAAGTAATGTCCATGTTTTAATGAGGCATGCCTAATAACTCAGTAAGTTAGAATCAGTGTGCCTTGAAGCCGGTGATGGCACAAATGCAGGACTGTCCGGCTCAAAGTCTTATGAAGGTGGTATTTTGTCCTCCAATTAGAGTTGTCACTGCAGTTTCCCCCTATGACTCCTGTGTGTGTGGAAGGTAGACCGAAAAATCTACTTCTCATTCACCCTATGTCATCTGACGTTCATAGCACAGTAAGGGATTTAAATCTGGCACATAGATATTAATATAATTTAGAAATTCATTTTCATCATCAATTTGAAATAATTAAAAAAACATGACTTTCATCTCTGCATATTTCAGATGATTACATACTTCAGAGTATATTTTGACTTTATCAGGTAAACATCCCAACTAATAGTCTTAGGATCTAATTTGCTTTAAATTAGGCTAGCTGATCAGGATCATAAAGGTAAATAAATTGAGATGAGGAGTTTGTCCTTGGGCAATTAATATATACACTTATGATATGTGATGATCCTTCCTAAGGTGGTGCTTTAATCCTGCAACTGCCAAAACTCTGAAATCTTACGTATATTCTCTGCTAATGTTCAGCTACCGCTTAACTCCAAAAGGGACTCGGGGGCACAAAGGTCTCTCTGCTCAGGAGGCTGCCATAGCCCCCGCTGTTGGAGTTTGTACTTGCAGAGCCATAGACAGAGGTAGCTGGAGCAAGCTTGCCCTAGAAGGTGTCCTCACAGGAGGCTGCCGTTCTCTGTGTGGTCGTGCTCGCTCTCGGCTTGTTCCGTGAAGACAGGGGAACATTACACTGCCATAGCCAAGGCCTTTGCCTAAGAAAAAATGTCTTCAATCCATTTGTCAACTCTGGTGTAGTCATTTAAAAAAGGAGTCAAATGATTACTTCCAAGGGGAATGTGCAAATTATCCCACTCTTTGAAAGTATTAGTTGTACTTGTAACTCTCTTCTTTTATACTTTGACTCCACTCAGATTATTTCAAAAGCAGATTGGTCTTTAATGTTTTGTTTTTTTCAAGTATGATTTCTTGTCATTGGAGGTGCTGCATTTTATGGTGAGTTGTGGCTGTATTCAATACAGGTAGGTGAGGCCATGGTATAAAATTTTATTTTGAGAGGTTGGTATTCTAGTAATACATAATTTTTGATTTTTAAAAGGCAAATCAAAATAATAATTCCTCCTACCAACTGAATGTTTTTAATACTTGGATCTCTGTTTTCTTAATTATTGATCCATGGTGAGACAGATAAAATGAAGATAGGACTGGAAGGTAAGTTCCTCAAGCTCATACAAGCTATCTATGAAAGGCCAACAGCCAACATCATAGTCAATGGAGAAAAGACAAAAACAATCCCATTGAAAAAGGGTACAAGACAAGGATGCCCCCTGTCCCCACTTCTATTCAATATTGTTTTGGAGGTTTTGGCTAACAACATAAGACAGCAGAGAGACATCAAAGGGATCCAAATGGGAGAGGAGGAGGTAAAACTCTCTCTATTTGCAGATGACATGATCCTATACATTGAAAACCCCAAAAGTTCCACAGCTGGAGTACTTACAGCGATAGAAGAATATGGAAGAGTGGCAGGATACAAAATTAATAAACAGAAGTTGGTAGGTTTTCTATACACATCGGACAGGAACATGGAAGAGGGGATTAAGAAGGAAGTAACCTTCACAGTAGCCAAGACCAAAATGAAATACCTAGGAATATATTTAACAAAAAAGACTAAAGACCTATACAAGGAAAACTATAAGACCCTACTACAGGAAACCAAAAGTGAC
>NW_022103906.1:7383941-7400082 GCF_000313985.2 Echinops telfairi
AATGTATAGATGTGCTTTACACAATTGATCTATGTATTGTGATGAATTGTATGAGCCCCAATAAATTGATTAATTAAAATAAATAAATAAAATGCATTAATTAAAAAAAAAATTAATATGAAAGCCCTCCGGTCACTTGACTTCTCAACCACTGCTAAGTGGAAGCTAAGAATGACTCCGGGGAGCGTGTCTTGTCAAATGTACATGCAGCCTTACAATGTCGAGATATGTCCACTGACATCACAATTTACACTATTACTAAAGCTTCTGCTACACTTCAGTAAATTCTTAGCCCTTCCATTTTTTTATTTCTTGGACTGGAATAGAAACAAACTCTTCAACCCCCTTAAATTATTTTCATTTTACATGGAATGCTTATTGTTCTCTTTAAAATGTTTTCTTTTAAAAGACTTTTCCCCCAAAGAGTGAGTCCATTGACACTTCTTGCTGTGGTGACAAGATAGTCCCTCTGTTTACAAAAATGATGTTATTCATAAGTGGGACCCTTGTCTATGACTGGCTTATTTTTAAACAGTAAGCAAGTTTTAAGCAATTGAATACTTTATGTTAGCCATTCACAAAAAATAATTTTCATCACATATTATGTCTGAGAAGAAAATGGTATTTTGTGGTTTACAGATATTAGAAGAGAAAATTAAAGTCATGCGGAAAATTCCTTCATGTTAGTGAAAATGGAATTAACAAAATCAATCCTAAGAGTCTAAATAAACATAATCAGATATTTTTGGCAAGATATTAGTAAAACCTTTCAGGGTCACAGGTGAGCGGAATTTGAAATTCACCAGGTAGCCAACTACAGTGTCAAGTCATCATATTCCAGTGCATTGTGGCTTCTTTCTGTTTAGCACTTTTTGGTAGAGCAGGGTGTTCACTTCAGTTTGTGTTCCTACCTCTCTGTGTTCTTGTGGAATGTAAAGCAGAAGTTACTAGTGAAATTTTAGTTGGACTTGCAAGTGTTCTCCATTGCTACACTTCAGAGCAATAGTATGAACATGTATTACAAAGCCTTTCTACAACTTTTAAAGGTGGAATGGTTTATTATGATTATGTATAATATTATGATTTATAAAAGAGCATGATTTAAGATGTTAACCTTCTATTACTTAAAATGTATGTATAATATTGTTTTCTCTCAATGTAGAGAAATATGGTAAGGGCAAACTGTTACCAGTGACTAATGGTTTACTTATTTTTCCCCAAATCATTTTATTAGAACATAATCCAGACATCATACCATTCCATATTTCAGTTATATCATTGTACAATCACCATCACAATCTTTAAAATGTATATTCCTTATGATTCTCCTTGACATCAGCTTCCTACCACTCTCCTTCCCTGCTACACCCACCATGAACCCTCTTCTAGTTCTTGTCTTTAGAGAGCCGCCCAACCAGGGTTTCACATACCAGAAAACATAGAAAGAGATGTAATAGTGAGAAAAGAATGCTACCAACAACAAAATACAACAGAGGAAAGCCACGATTTGAAATCAAATGAAACAGAAAATGCTAAAAATCAAAACAAAACAAAAAACCAGATCAAGCTCAAAGTGTATTAAAGTCCATCAGTAGTCAATTTGGACACCCCCTGTCAGAGGGGCCACAAGGAAGAGAAGAGCCTGTCAGAGTGCAGTATAGAACCGACGAAACACGCAACATTCCTCTAGTTCTTTAATGCTTCCTCCTCCCATCCCCCCAAGCCCCAATACCATGACCCAAATTCTAGCATACAAATCTGGCTAGACCAGAACACGTATACTGGTCCAGACAAGAGCTTGCAACCCAGAGAATCCAGAACAAAGAAACCCCTCGGGACTGGGAGTAATGTGGAACTGATCACAATGATGTAAGTATGGCCCCATCCCAGGGGGACAGACACCATAAAAGTGGGTGAAATAATACAGCGGTGGGTGTAAGACATGAAAAAAAAAAAAGAATAAGTTATAAATTATCAAGGGGCCATGAGGGAGGGAGTGTGGGGAAGGGAGGGGGAAAATGAGGAGTTGATGCCAGGGGCTCAAGTAGAAAGAAAATGTTTTGAAAAAGATGATGACAACATATGTACAGATGTGTTCATATGCATATATGTAGGGATTTTGATAAGAGCCCCCAATAAATAAAAATTAAAAAGATGTGGAATTCAACTAGACACTACAGGTTCAGTGACCAGAACAAGCACAAACACTGAGACCTGATGCGAATGAAAATACTGAGAGTCGTTGTTCATAAAAAGCAGGAGAAATTTATGGGACAGTCAGTCTCTGGTCAAAGGATTTCACAAATAACAATAATTAAAAAAACAGGATTTTAATGACAAAGTTTTAAAATCAAGTTAAGAATGGGGAAGGGGAAACCACAGGTCCTGTAGAAGACAAATTCATTTATTTTGGCAGAAAAGGGGAAGAACCAACCTCCTAGCAAGGTAAAAAATGATTAACAGTACTTTCACGGACCCCAAGGGGAGAGTATGCCTGGGGCTGTGAGCACGTTGACCTGGGTTCTGGTATATCCCCTGGGGAAGGGGATGCAGGCCATGGGCTACAGACATGGGACCCTGAATCTCAAAGCACACAACATACTCTAAAGGTCAAGCTAGAGGGATGGGATGTGGAAAGCCAAGTAGGTGGATTAGGCTTTCTCAAATACTCTGTAACCCAAGGAGTTCAGGCTGAAATGACCTGGTGTGAAGAAGCGGAGGGCAGTTGTACCCAGAGTATCAATCTGTTCGCAGGCGGACTAACATTTACTTACTACTTCAATGTCCAACTTGCTGTATTAAGATATATATTATGCTTGCAGAGCTATGTCTGACATTGCCAGGGAATATTACTTCAAATTTTACTTGATAACCCAACTTCCATTGTTTATAAATAGTGTGCAGTCATGTAAGGACTTAATCTGTCAAGTCAATAATGGTTCACTTTTAACAGACGACCAAAAGAGCACCTTAGGAGCATATTGAAGGTTTATGATTGTATCAACTTCCGCAATTCCCTAGTATCTAAATCTTCCGCTCTTCTCTTGTGCTTCACTCCTTGGCACTACCATTCTAAATTTGGGTCACACCAGCAAGCGGAGACAGATCTCGTTGGAAATAAGTCATACTAATACCGTTCTTCTGTGTAACAGTGTGTGAGGAAGTCTGTCTTTCAGATCCAATGGTGGCAATATGATGTTTAAGGTGTATCTCAGGAGTGAAACAAGTTACAAATGTTATACTTACATTTGCAAACTTAATATCAGGTTTGGGTTTTTTTTTGTACAAGATGGTCATTTACTTTTAAAGTTTTGGTTCTAAGCAAAAAAGGTAAACTTCAGTTGTGTAGGATCATTTACCCCAAACTTCCTACCTTCACCTTCTAATAAAATGTCACATGTCACCCATTCCTAACATAGTGGCAAGATAAATTACTAAAATCTGATAATTATGAAAAATTCGGTTTCTGTGTCATATTTAAGTGATCATGTCATACTAGATATCATTGCCAAGGAGCTAGTCCTTTCTTAACTTGTCTGCAGGTGTTTAAAAGCCTCTTAGGAAAGATGGCACCTTCACTCACAGTACTTGGCTCACTTTTGTTTTAAGTTTAATGATAATTAAAATTAATTTTTGATCATTAGAGAGAAATAGAGAGATTGACTGAAAGTATGCCATACTTATCTCTTGACTCAACAATAAAACCAGAAAACCATTCCTAAATGGGATTACAAATACAAATGTAAGGAAGTTTACAGAGGCCAAGATTTAGTAACCATATTTTTGTGGGACACAATCCAAACCGTAACATGTCCTAAATGCCCAAAGAATGATAGACATATTAAATTTAATGTGCAATACTTATATAGTAGAAAATTCAGTTCATATATTTGGAAGACTATTAACATGAAAAATATTTATATATGAAAAGCCACAAAGTTATATGATTTTTTTTTATTAGTTGAGATTCAGGGTAGAAGTAACATTCAAAATGTGTAATTTTGTTTCTCTGGTATTCAGTGAGACTACCCAAATCAGCCTTTAGGAAACCAGGAACAATGAGTAACTCTTTGAGTTTGTGCAAAGGCACACTTCAAGGACCATCATTTGCCTAGTTTTCACACATCATTAGCACTTCTTTTAAACAGTGCTTTCAACTTGGCACTTCTTGCAGCAATGAAGAGGGGAGGCTGTGTTCCACGAATCACAATTACCAGCATGTATTTTCCTTTTCTTGTTCTAATCCTAGGATTCTCCCAGGATGTCTTCAGCTTTGATCACTACGTGCCTGTGTGATGTAAATGTGTGAATGTGTCTTACCCTTCATACCCTATACCACCTTGGATAAACTGAAAAACAAACAAACAAAAACCTCACTTCCTGATAGTCAATTCTGACTTGTGGTGAGCCTGTAGAACAGGGAGAACTATCCCTGGTGGTTTCCAAAAGTGTAGCTCTTGAGGGGAGTAGAAATCCTCATCTTTCTTCAGCCATCTTGGATAGAGGTAAGTTATGCCTCAACAATTACAAATTTTTCTCTAGAATTTTTCCAAACTTAAATGGCAAGACAGTGACATCGTTTTTGAAAAGTTGGAATTCCTCTCTCCTGCCACTTTTGGTGATGGTATGAAATTCACGGAAGTTAAATCTGGTATTTTATTGTTAAGTGGAGGTTGGCATTGAAGCTCGTGCTATGGTAACAAAAGATCTAAGGCAGAAATTAAAATCAAGAACAGTACAGGCTCACAGTTTCTTTTTGGTTCTCAGCATTTGCAGCTTTCCAAAAATCCAAATATCAGTAAACTTGATTAAATATATTAGGAAAAAAAGTAACTAAGTGAATAAAGTGATGGAACGAAGTCTAAAGGAAGGCCAAACTGGCATTTATATGCATTTGCAACTCACTCGTTGCCATTGCGCTAGGACCAGCGCACCGTGTTCTTCTAAGACAATGTGGTCCTCGGAGTTTAACGTGTTAAAGAACAGAGATGTTGCTTTGTGGACTATGGTGTGCCTCACCAAGCTCACGGAAGTTTTAGTCTTGTGAAAACTGGACATTTAATATGGAAGACTGGAGAAGAAGCAATGTATGTTAATTATGGTGTTGGTAAAGAATATTGTTATGTACCATAGACTGCCAGAAGAACAAATTTATCTTGGAACTAGTATAGCCAAAATGCTCTTTAGAACAAGATAATAAAGAAACTTTGTCTAATGTATCTTGGACATGTTATCAGGAGATATCAGTCTTTCGATACAGATACATCACACTTGGTAAAACAGAGGGCCAATTAAAAAAGAGGAAGACCTTTTATGAGATGAATTGACTTGTTCTGTGACTGTATCTGTTCTCTGTTAATAGAATAGTATGTTCATTCCACTTTTGTCTTTATATTATTGTAAATTTTGCTAAATTATTCTAAATATTACTTTTTAAAAACCAGCATACCATTTTTGATGAGAAAAAACTTAGGATCATAACTTACTACAAAAACAAAGATATCTTTAATAATATTTTGTAGTTAGATACCTAGGACATATATAGGATATTTTCAATGAAATTGAAATTTTCATGTTTTAAAAATGAATCTGCATTTTTTTTTGCTTCATTAGTAAAATGCACCTCTTTAAAAATATCAAACTCCAAGTAAACCTAAAAAATAAATTATATGAATTATTTATTTTAATATTTTTAGAGATTCTCTATAAAAAGGGGGAAGGAAAGGAACTGCGAAAGACAATCCTAGAAAGAGTTTTAAAATATTTGGTCATGAGACTAAAGAGTGACAGATGCAATGTGATCTTGAAATTGTGAACACATTAGACCTATGGTTCTCAGTCAGAGGCAATGTCATTCCCCAGAGAACAGATGGCAATGTCTGGAGACATTAATGCTTGTGAAGCTAGACCTGTGAATGGGGGCTCAGCGTCTTTCTCATTTGATTTGTTCTATCTCTATTCTTATTACATTCAGCCCTCCATCTTTCCAGGACATGCTGAGATAATATTTTCTTCATGATTTCCTCCATTTTTCCAGTAGTATCTATATTCTTGTTTTAAACTACACCAATACTTATCTACTCTTCACCGAAGGAGCCCTGCTGGCACAGTGATGATACATCAGGCTGTAGTTTACAAAGTCGCCAGTTCAAAACTACTAGCCACTCCTCGAGACACAGACTAGACTTGCTACACTATAGAGTTGCAGTTTCAGAAACTCACAGAGGTGGGGTCCAACACTGTCCTATAGGGTCGCTATGAGTCGGCATTAACTCAATGGCAGTGAGTCGAGTTGACTGTATACAGAAGGGCTCTGGTGGCAGAGTGGGCTAATAATTGATCTGCTAACACACAGTTGATGGCTCAAACCCATCAGTTACTCTATGCTTCCATACAGATTTACTACCTCAGAAAACCTATAGAGCAATTTCACTTATAGAGTTGTTGTGATAGAGAATTGCCTTGATGGCAGTGGTTTTGACTTGGACAATTCCCAAATGATGGTGATATTTCTAGATCTTTGAATAGTGCCAGCATGTAGTTGATACTCAATAAACACTTTTTCAAAAAAATATTTCCAATAAATATTGACTAAATGAATAAAGAAATACCACACAAAATTGAAGTGCTTTTTTAACTACTTGAAAGCATAATTGGCACTCTTCACACTATCATTGAAATGGAATTATTTTAAAATCTAATAAAATATACTGTTAAAAATACTTTCTACCAAAAAAATCAGCACTTCATTAAGAATCATCAATCAGTGTCAAACTTCACTTTTTCATGCATTTATTTTCTCAATTTAAGACAATGTGAAGTTATATTTTTCAAAGTTTTAGGGTATTTTGCTTTTTAGTATATTTCAAAATCTGCTTTTCTCCCCAAATACTGTTTGACATGTATTTAAAATAGATACATTAGGTACTGTTTGAAAAGATGCTGTATCTTTTCATAGCCAGCTGATGGTGCCCAGCTATGAAAAGATATAGCATCTGGGGTCTTAAAGGCTTGAAGATAAGTAAGCAGCCATCTAGCTCAGAAGCAATAAAGCCCACATGGAAGAAGCAGACCAGCCTGTGTAATCATGAGGTGTCAAAGGGAGCAGGTATCAGGCATCAAAGAACAAAAAATCATATCATTGTAAATGAGGGTGAGTGCAGACTGGAGACCCAAAGCCCATCTGTAGACAACTGGACATCCCCTTATGGAAGGGTCACAGGGAGGAGATGAGCCAGTCAGGGTGTAATGTAGCAACAACGAAACACAACTTTCCTCTAGTTCCTAAATGCTTCCTCCCCCAGACTATCATGATCACAATTCTACCTTACAAATCTGGCTAGACTGGAGGATGTACACTGGTACAGATAGGAACTGGAAACACGGAATCCAGGACAGATGACCCCTTCAGGACCAGTGGTGAGAGTGGTGATACCAGGATGGTGGAAATAGGGTGAGGTAGAGAGGGGGAACCAATTACAAGGACCTACATATAACCTCCTCCCTGGGGGAAGGACAACAGGGAAGTGGATGAAGGGAGACATCTTACAGTGTAAAATATGATAAAATAATATAAACTTATAAATTATCATGGGTTCATGAGGGAGGGGTGAGGGAGAGAGAGGAAAAAATGAGGAGCTGATAGCAAGGGCTTAAGTAGAAAGCAAATGTTTTGAGAATGATGGTGGCAACAAGTTTACAAATGTGCTTGACATATGATGTATACATGTGTAGATTGTGATAAGAGTTGTATGAGCCCCCAATAAAATGATTTAAGAAATAAAAAGATATAAAGACAATAATAATTTATCAAGGGTTCCCTAGGGAGGGAAGGGGGAAGGGAGGGAAAAAGAGGAGCTGATACCAAGGACTCAAATAGAAAGTAAATGTCTAGAAAATAATGATGGCAACATATGTAAAAATATGCTTGATGTAATTGATATATGAATTGTTATGAGCTTTAAGAGCCCCCAATGAAATGATTTTTAATAAAAAAAGAAAAGATGAAGTAACAGTAATTCCAGGTGTGCTGAATATAAAAGCTAGACAAAAGAAAAAAAAGAATTCTGTTTATTCGTCTTTAGATCCCTGAGAGTGCTCACCAACTGTCAGCTCTTCCATCAAGGGGGCAGCAGCTGTGGGCGCCGAGCTTGGGAAAATAATTCCAATGAAGGCCTGACCACATTTTACTGGTGTCCCATGAGTATCCTCCAAAACCACTTATTCCTAAGTAGTAACATAAGCCTAATGACAACACACACTTGATTGGCTAATTATATCTTTATTTTTATTCTCACGCTCAGAATTGACTCTCTCAATTCTGACAGCACGAGTGTTGAAAATCAGCCCTGGCTTTGTGTCTGAAAGTGACAGGTTTCATTTCACCCATGATGGGTTACGGTTGTCACATAAAAAATATGATGTGATCTTGGATCACTGATGTGAAAAGCACATGTCGCTGCATTGAAAGGCCAAGTAAATGACATCTAGTTAGGCAGAGATTGCTGCAATCATAGCTCATTTTTGTTAGAGCAGTTGGTCTTGTCAGGAAACAATGTCATCACCCTTTGTTTGATGCCACCACAGCTCCACACACACCCTTACACACACACATACCCATGCCTTCATGCTTCAGTGCCTGTGGCATTGCTGTCAATGGGATTTTGGTTTTAAGGATCAGTTTTACTGAATTATATTCTGTGCATTGTGGGAACTAATTCAAACTGACAAATACTTATTAGATAAATATTTGACATAAAGTTCAAACGTTTTTGCTTTAGATTAAGTGCAAATATGAAATATGTGTGCATGGTTAGGGAAAATATTGTATGAGATACAATATATAGCATTTTAAAAGTTAATCAGAAATAAAATTGTAAGTATGTAATGTAGCAAAATAGTTTGAAAATTAAGAATTAGCAATTATTCTATGGAGAATTTAAGAAATAAATATATTTCTGCATAAACTCAAATAATTAAAGCTGGTTTTGATTGTCTGGATATGAGAAATCTGCTTGGAAAAGCCTAGGCAAGACTGGTTAAGACAGGTCAGAACCAACATAAGATTCATCAAGCATCCCTGCCGGTAATAAAATAGTCTAGGCTCTCAGATGAATAGGAGGCAAGGTGTTCCCACCAAACCTACTAGTTAAGTCATAGTTATCCGAATCCACAGAGGACCAGTGTGTTTCTGAAAAAGCCCATCCCATGTCTCTACTCCATGCCCAGAGAAAAGATGGAGTCTACCTTTTCGTAGAAGACAACAGCTGTGGATGACAAGCTTAGCCACTTGATGCAACTCCCATGGGGAAAGTGCCAATTGTGTGTGTATATGGAAACGTTTCTCATGCTGCTTTTTTTCTCATTAACAAAAAAATATCAAAGAGAGGAATTTTCAAGATTGTATATTTTTAAAAGATCTCATTTTAACTCAAACTATATAAATGTCTATTTATTTCTGAAAATTTGACACCAGAACTGAGACCCTTTCCTTAATCATCAATCCAATAAATTTAATGTGAGTCAAAAGCATGTTGTCTTTGTACTCTGTTCAAATATTTTTTAAATTTACCTAAGCAAGCAGCACACTCATAAATTATCACCTACATTTTTCAGGTTTCCATTATTACAACATGAAACAAATACTTAAGATCCCTGGAGGCTGCATGCATAGCTCTTTCCTTTTAAAACAAGAACAAAAGAAAACCAAGCCAAACAAACAAAACTTACAATTATGTAGAGTTTGCTGATCTATAGCTAACTCTTTGCTGTTGTTTCTCTATATTTAAAATTGTTCTTTAAAAAGTAATATATCATCAGCTTATTAAATTACATAATTATAAAGACAAATGACACTGCCAAATATATGGCTCCTATAAATACACAACAAATTCTGGATAAGCATGCAATAACACAATGTTGGCAAAAGCATGCAATGTAATAGTAAGGAGCCTATGGGTATTAGTGCTTAGCCTACCATGAGCCTCAGGCACAAAGCATGAAATAAACCAGATTATTCAGCTCATTGATTAAATCTATCTTATATTTAAAAATCAGGAGAAAGATGAGGCTTTCTACTTCTATAAAGAATTACAGTCTTGGAAACTCACAGGGGGAGTTCTACCCTGTTCTATAGGGTTGATATTAATCAGAATCAACTTGATGACAGTGCATTTATTTTATTGTTTCATATTTTAAAATGAAAACATATTAAAATGTTTCTCCTATCATCTATTCACTCATTATAAGTAATGTGTAATTAAGCACAGATTTGCTAATCAAAATATTAACTAGTGCATTAGAAAGCAAGGTCCAGTAGAAAGAAAGAAAAAAGCATGTTCTCATATTTTCAAGACTAACCAGGGGAGAGCAGCTGATGGACGAATCATCAGACTTCACTTTACAAATGAACAGAATAGGCAGAAGTAGTATTTACTGTGATCTAAGGAGCAATGAAAGGGACCAAGTACACCAAAGGGCCTGGTTCTTTTTCCCTAAAATAATGTGCAGAATCTACTAAATTCTTCTGTAAAATAGGGCTCGTGATATATTTAAATTAATGTTCAGATTCTCCCCGTACACACATACGCAGGCACATACACAGATGCTGACAAATTTGGGGGAGGCATAGTCTCAGTAACAAGGTGTGTACAGAATTTTGCAGGAGGGGTACAGATTACAGCACAAGTGAGACATTTCTTACCAGAATTATTCAGAGGGCTGCTCCTAGATAGGACCATATGAGGCACCACTGATAAATAAGAAGGGAAGGAGAAAAGCAGAAATGAATGAACTCAATGTAAACTGTAGTCTCCTCCTTGAGCCAAGAAGCATGATTTCTATGGCACAGATAACTATTACACAAATATGAATAATCACTCATTGTTTTACAGGGATTCATCACACTGGGAAGTGCACAGGAGGACATCAAGAAAAAGAATGAAAATGATTTATACAGGAAAGATTAAAGAAGTTTAGAATAATGTCGAATGTTTCAATCAATATAGAATATTCAGTTTAGGTATAGTAAAAAACAAAACAAGCAAACAACCAAAAAAGCCGTATGCCACTGAAAGGCGCTTGAAAGCAACACGTATTGTTTCTGAGTGTCATCAGTCGTAAGTTTATAGGAAGCCATTTTAGAAACACTTTGGAGGACATGTTATTGTTTTCCTACCATTAAAATGTAGGGTACACATTTCCCCTAGAAATTTGAAGCAAATTAAAAATTGAGGTCAGTGAATACTGCAGCAAGTGTTTATTGATTTATAAATTTCAAGTTCTTCAAACATCTGGTCTTGAAGTCAAGTCAGTGTAATGTTTTTGTTTCAGATAAATATTGTGAAGAACTTGAACGATATATTTTTGCTGACGATAGCACAAAATTTGTAGACCATAATACAGGTGATTTATTGTCTTATCACAGAGAAGTCGTTTCTATAGGTGTACATGCGCTTTCTTTGTTATCTTTCATGTAAAAAACAACTCTGATAAAAATTTAATGAATAAAAAATGGTGTGCTGCTTCTGCATTATAGTTTAGATGCTTTATATCACATTAAGAATAAAGTGAAGACATTTAATAAAAATATATAATAAAAAGAGGTTGAAATTTTGAGTTCATACTGAATTAAATAAAATATTTAGATTATTGTTATGATCATTAGGTAAACTGTTTCACTTTATCAGTACTAGTAAATTTTGTAAAAAGGTTATCAAAGGTGCTATGATACTCATTACTGAAGATATATGTAACCATGATAGAGAGAGATTCAGAATGCCCCTTGGATCAGTTTCTCCAGTGTTCTATGTCATTGTTCGTATTTTACTGTACTATGACCAAGAGGACATCAAATATCTATACAATACAAACAGAAATGTGTCCATTCTGATATCTGTTCCAAGAAGTGAAGCATGAATACAGGGTACGGTACACTTAGAATAGGTGGACTCTCAACAATCAGGGGTGACTTAGAAAATATAAGAAAGCTGTGATGGACCTGAATGTGAAAGGAAATTAGTGAAATCTTTATAACAAATGAACCAACAGAGTATGTGACAGAAAATTAGCAAAGTATGGTGAGTGTAATTTTACTTGCATTTGTAAGAGCTTAGTATCTTTACAATTTCCTGGAAAATAGAGAAAACATTTGTAAGAGCTTAGTATCTTTACAATTTCCTGGAAAATAGAGAAAATAGGAAAGTCCATTTAATTACTTTCTAGGACTCTGAACTTCTTTAAACAAACATACAATGAAATATAAAACCACAAGAACAACAAAATACCACCAACTTAATTTTTGGTGCCTTACCCTCATCCTTCAACACATAGGTTGACAAATTGGGACAGAAACTGGG
The DNA here is from genome assembly GCF_000313985.2 of Echinops telfairi. Classification (NCBI taxonomy): domain Eukaryota; kingdom Metazoa; phylum Chordata; class Mammalia; order Afrosoricida; family Tenrecidae; genus Echinops; species Echinops telfairi. The sequence goes on from NW_022103906.1 coordinate 7,396,298, forward strand.
GCAATTGTTCACCCAGTACTAAAATAATTATTAATTTAAAAAATGAGTGTGTTCCCTTGAGCTAAAACTCAATTTCTTCAGGAAGAACTCACCAAGGCACATGATAGTTAAATTATCCAACTGCGAGAAAAAAGAGGAAATTTGAAGAGCAACAAGAGAAAAAAAGGTGGTCACGTAAAATGGTGCTCAGGTAAAAATATATGCTCAGACCTATCAGCAGATACCACAAAGTAGGGGAGAGTGGAGTAACATTTTCCAAGAGCTGGAAGAAAAAACACCAACCTGAGAATCATCTACCCTGCCAAACTATCGGTTAAGATAGAGAGTGAGATAAGAGTCTTCCTGGGCAGGGAAAAACTCAAAGAATGTACCATAAGACACCCAACACTGCAGAAAAACCTTGCCAATTCACTGTGATCAGAAGACCAACATCCACCAAGCATAAGCAGGAGATCGGAGCCAACACACCCAAAACAATCACTAACATAACATTGCCTCAGGGGGGAAAGAAGGCAAAATTAAGCCCTTCCACATAAATACAGCACACTGACATGAAGGGAGATAAGAAAACACCCAACACAAAAGTTACGAGATGACAGCAATGAATCCATAAATGGCGGTACTAACTCTGAATGTCAGTAGCCTGAATTTGTCCATTAAAAGAAAAAGGATTGCAGACTGGCTAATAAAACCTAACCCATCAAGCTGTGCCTGCAAGAAACACATCTTAAGTTTGCAGACCAAAACAGACTAAAAATAAAATGTGGAAAATATACCAGGCAAATGGCAAATTTAAAAAAGCATGGTTTGCTATCCTAATCTTTGACTAAATTGACTTCAAGGTGCAAACCATTACAGGAGACAAGGATGGACATTACATAATGCTCAAAGGATCAGTAGACCTGGAACCAGTACACATAATAAATATATATGTGCCTAATGAAAGACCGGTGAAATTTGTCAAACAAACTATTCAAAAGATGGAAAAAGAAATCACAGACTCAACAATCATAGTAGGTGACTAATGTACAACTATCAGAGAAAGATGGATCACCAGGAAAGAAACTCAGCAAGGAGACTATGGAGCTAAACACTACAAATAGGTGGATAGACCTGATAGACATTTATAGATCTCCCTATCCAAATGCAAAGTTTTCATATTCTTTTTAAGTGCACTTGGCTCATTTTTTAAATTAGACCACATGCTGGGATACAGTGTAGCCTGAGTTCATTCCAACACATAGAGATTACTTGGATGTCCCTCTTGGACAACCAATCCATAAAGTTGGAGATCAACAAAAGGACGACTGGAAAAACACGGGCAAACAATTGGAAGAAGAATAATGATCTTCTGAGACATGAATGGGTACTGGCTCATGTTAGAGAATAAATTAGGAAGTTTTTAGAAACTAACGAGAATGGGAATACAATGTACCAAAACCTATGGGTACAGCAAAAGCAGTTATCAGAGGAAGTTTGATAGCACTTAATGAATATATTAAAAAATGAGAGACTAATGACTGATATGCTATCACAAAACCTCCAGCAACTAGAACAAATCAACAGAACAGCCCGTGCAATAGCAAAATAAAATAAATAATAAAAATCAGGGAAAAGTTAAATGAATGGGAAGAAAAGAGAGTAATGCAAAAAATCAATGTAGGAAAAAAAAGTTGGTGTTTTGAAAGTAACAACAGAATTGACAGACCACTGGAAAACCTCATCTATTGTGAGCAGGTGGGATTCATTCCAGGGATGCAGGGATGGTTCAACAACTGAATGTCCATCAACATTTTTTGCCACATCGATTAGAAAAACGCACACACACACACACACAAAGCACTTGACAACATCCAACATCCATTCTTCATTAAGATACGCAAGATATTGGAATGGAAAGAAAATCCCTCAAGTTAATACAAGCTTTTTTTTTTATTTTAGGGAAAAGAAAGGCTTTATTTAGACAAACAGATGCTAGTCATTTCTGTGTTTCTGGACATCAACCAAGAGTTGGTTCCTACTGGTTAAAGGTAGCTGTCCTTCCTCTCTTCTCCAAGAACTCCTCCTCCTCCTCCCCTCTGATCTTAAGACCGGGGCTGTGGAAACTGGAAGTTTCCAAAAGCTTCCTTCTTCATGGGCCAGGGCTCCAGGTAGATAAAGCACCTACTAGCCTTGAGCAGATGGCAGTGCACAGAACCTTCTGAGGCTGGAGCTGTTTTACCAGTAGCCTGGCACCAAAGAGTCATCTAAGACCCATGAATGCAGTTAATAGGACCACCTGGGAAAGGAAAGCAAGTAATTCTTTTGTGAAAGATCAGAGCAGAAGAAAATGTCTCTCGTCACAGCCACCTGCCACAAGCTTTTTATGAAAAGCCAATAGCCATATCATAGTCCATGGAGAAAAGACAAAAACAATCCAACTGAAAAAGGGGACCAGACAAGGATGCCCCTTGTCCCCACGTTTATTCAATATTCTACTGGAGGTCCTGGATAACAACATAAAACAGCGAGAGCATTAAAAATATCCATCTGGTGACAACAGAAAGTGGGTAAAGGGAGACATCGGTCAGTATAAGATGTGAAAAAATAATAATTTATAAATTATTAAGGGTTCATGAGGTAGAGTCAGTGGGGAAAGGAGGGGGAAAATGAGGAGCCAATACCCAGGATTCATATAAAAAGAAAATGTTTTAAAAATGATGATGGCAAGAAATGTGAGGAGGAGATGAAATCGCTATTTGCAGACAACATGATTCTATACATTGAAAATCTCAAAAGCTCCACAATAGGTGTGCTGTCAACATTAGAGGAAAGTTAAAGAGTGGCAGGATACAAGATCAACAAACAGACATCTATTGGTTTTCTATACATATCAGACAAGACCATGGAAGAGGAGATCAGGAAGGTAGCAACCTTCACAATAGCCAAGAAAAATATGGAAATATCTTGGGATATATCTAACCACAAAACCAGAAGACATAAAAAGAAAACTATAGAACTCTACTACAGGAAACCAAAGCAAATTCCAAAAATGGAAGAATATTTCATGCTTGTGGACTGGAAAACTCAATATAGCAAAGATGTCTATCTTACTTATAAGTTTAATCCTCTCCCAATTGAAATACCAACAACCTTCTTCAAAGAATTTGGAAAAAATGACCACCAATTTCAAATGGAGAGGGGGAAAAGAAACAGAATTAACAGAGAACTTCTCAAGAAGGACAAAGTCGGAGGGCTCGCTATACCTGACAACCTAATATACACTGAATATACAGCCACAGTGGTCAACATAGCATGGTACTATATTAATGACAGATACTCAGACTAATAGAAAAGAACAGAAAACCCAGAAATAAAAACATCAGTATATAGACCAAGGGCTCCAAAAGCTTTCAATGGGAGGTGGATGCCCTCTTTAACAAGTGGTGCCAAAACAATGGATATCCACCTGTAGAAAAATGAAACAAGGTCTTTACCTCACCCCATGCACAAGAACAAACTCAAGGTGCATCATAAACCTAGAAGCAAAACCCCAAACTATCAGGACCATCCATGGAGGAATAAGGACAATCCTAATAACATTGGTGCAGGGCATACAGAGGCTAACTGAAATAGAGAAGGATACATACACAGTTGAAGTTGAAATCAACAAGTGGGGCATAATAAGGATAAAAAACACCTGTGTTTACCATCAAGCTTTTAAGACCCCAGACGCTATATCTTTTGATAGCCGGGCACCATCAGCTTTCTTCACCACATTTGCTTATTCACCCGCTTTGTCTTCA
>NW_022103906.1:7401378-7431922 GCF_000313985.2 Echinops telfairi
GCTTTACACAATTGAAGTATGTATGGATTGTGATAAGAGTTTTATGAGCCCCTAATAAAATGATTAAAAAATAAAAATAAATAAAATATATATCTCAGAAAAAAGGAAAAAAAAACACCTGTGTGCATCGAAAGACTTCACCAAGAGAGTAACAGGAGAACCCACAGACTGTATCATTTTTAGTAATGACACAACAGACAAAGGGCTTAGTACTAAGATCTATAATACCCTCCTAACCTGAAAAAATAAAAAAAGATGAAAGCCTCCTGAGGAACTGGGCAAAAGACCTGGACAGAAGTTTCACTAGGGAGGAGACCCGAATGGCCAATAAACATATGAGAATATGCTCATGATCATTAGCTATCAGAGAAATGCAAATTAAAACACCTCTGAGATATGACTTAATACCCTTGAATATAGTCCAAATCAGAAAATCAGAGAGCAACAAATGTTGGAGGGGGTGTGGTGAGATAGAAACTCACCTCCACTGCTGGTGGTCATGTAGATATGTACACCCACTGTGGAAAGTGATCTGGCTATACTTAAAGCAAATGAAAATTGAGTTACCTTACAACCAAGAAATCCCTCTAGTGGGTATATACCCAGAAGAGGTAAGAAATAGAACACAGTCAGTCATCTGCGCTACAGTGTTTATTGTGGTGCAATTCACAATCACAAAGAATTGGAAACAACCTAATTTCCATCAATAGATGAGTGGACTAGAAAATTCTGGCACATATACACAATGCAGTACTATACATTCCTAAAAAACACTGATGATCGCATGAAGCAAATCATCTCATGGGAAGAGTTGGAGGAAATCATGCTAAGGGAAGTTAGACAATCACAAAAGGACAAGTACAAAATGAGATTACTGAGGTAAATATAATCAGCACAGTAAGTATAGAAGAAAAGCCACTTATACTATATGGGTTGAGGTACAGGCTATTGGGTGGGGGACAAACCAAACCCAAGGATGTATATGACATTCCAACACAAGAAGGGAAAAGGGAGTGAGGGAGCAAGGGGGCTGGGAGAGGGAGATGATGGCATTGGTGAACAGGGCACTAATCCATCCAGGGGAGGGTTTTGTTTATGTCTTCAGAGAAGTGGGAGAGTGAGTTCAGACCCCACCATGACACACCAACCCTTGAGAGCAATGTAACCACATGGAGCAACTTGTGAACAGAGAGGTCTACAGGTCCGGTCCCCATTGGGGTGAAACTCACCCCCTCCCCAGAAGTATGTGCTACAGAGGACAACACTAAACCTACAAGCTGGGGAGAGGGGCCAGCCTGCAGTGCTCATAAGAAAACACACCAAAAACGAAAAAGAGAGAGTGAGAGACACCCCATACTGGCACACCCAGCGCTGAGTACAGAGAGGGCTGTAGGGCCAACAATAGATAGAGACATGATGTCCCCTCATTGGCGCATACCGTGACAGAGGACAATACTAGGGACACATAGTGGGGATTGAGTCTGTTCTGACACCCCCCCTCCCATTTTGGGGCAAACTAAGAAGGGTACATAACAGATCAGCAAAGCACAAAGCCCCTGAGGAGCCCCCAAAATAGACTAGGAGAAGCACTTCTTGTACCTCTTCCCCCCATCCCACCCCCGAAACAGTGGAGAGATAGTCCTAAAGGGCAGTAGACAGACTGGAATTATGTATGCTTTTTCGTTTTTTGGTCTTTTTTTCTTTTTCTTGGATGTTTTGTTTTCTTTTTGTTTTGTCTCCGTTACTGTTGTTTTGCCTACCTGTATTAGATAGGCACGGGAATCAAGCCCCAGGAGAAAGCAACAGGATCAATGTTTCTGGAGGGACTTGGGCTAAGAGGAGGTGGGGGAAGGGCGCAGTGAGCAAACAATGCTGTAGGCAGGGGAACAACTAGGGAATTAAAATCAATGAGGAGGACATAGAGATCCTGGTGCTGTTGAAGCAAGAGCAATCTAGCTGAGAGGAATTACAAAGAGGAAGAAAAAGAGTTACCATGATGGCGGGCAGGAAGAATGTGAAAGGAAACAGAGGAACGATCTAGGAAACGAAGCTATGGATAGAGGTATAAACATATGTTTGTACATATGTAAATATATTAATTCATAAAAATAGAGGTATTGTCCTATGTACATGTATTTATAGGGCAATACATTATGGAAGGACTTGGGGCCTTGCTCAAGCACTGCTTCAATGCAAGAACACTTTGTTTTAACAATCTGGCATTCTGTGATGCTCACCTTCTTGGCAACATCCCTGAAGACAAAATGGGTGCATACACAAATGGTGAAGAAACCTGATGGTTTTATTAAAGGCTTGAAGTTAAACCATCAGCCATCTAACGGAGAAGCAACAAGCCCATATGCAAGAAGCACACCAGCCTGGGCAGTCAGGATGTGTCAGTGGGATCAGGTAACAGGCATCAGAAAACCCCAAACAAATTTAAAAACATATTGTTGAGAATGAGGAGGGTCAAATTAGAAACCCCAAACCCATCTGTAGACAATTGGATATCCCTTCACAGAAGGGTCACATGTAAGGGATGGGTCAATGATGATACAGTGTAGCACTGATGAAACAATATTCCTCCCATTATTTGAGGCGTCCTTACCCCCCACTATCATGGCCCCACTCCTACCTTTCAGTTGTGGCTAGACCAGAGCATGGACACTGGTACATATAGAGCTCACGGCACATGGAATCCTGGTCAGACAATCCCTTCAGGAACAGAAATGGGAGTAGAAATACCAGGAGGGTAAGGGGAAGATGGGGAGAGAAGGGAGGAATCGGGAATCGATCACAGTGATCACCACATATCCCCTCCCCCACGCACAATAGACACATGGGTGAAGGGTGACAGTGGTTGGTGTAAAATATGAAAATAATATTAATTTATAATTTATCAGTGTGTTATGAGGATGGGAGGGTGGGGAACGGAGGGAAATAAGAGGAGCTGATATCATGGGTTCAAATGAAAAGTGAATGTTTAGAAAATGATGATGGCAACATATGCACAAATATGCCTGATACAATTGATGTGTGAATTGTTATAAGAGCTGTAAGAGCCCCCAATAAAATGATCTTTAAAAAAACGTTCAATTTATAGAGAAACACTATTTGAATAGTTGAACTACTGAATTTATGAAGCAATGCTATCTAAAATAAAGAGACCAATTATGGAAGTGAAATTTCCTTAAAACTCAAATTTGCGAGTATAGTGCTCCTACTTTGACAAATGTTTTAAAGATGAAGAATAAATTAGATTTGAATATGGTGAAATCAGAGAGCAGGAATAGCATCGTGTTACTTCAGAAATCTGATGGAAAGGATGACTTTACACATATAAAAGTCAGTATTAGAACAAGTTGTACATATCAATAAGATTTAAGCTTTGATGTCTTGAATGCTGTAGATGTATCCATTTATTAAGTGAATATTTACTGATCGGTTACTATGAACCTGACATTGATTAGGAGTTGGGGATACCATGGTGGAGAAGAGAATGTTTCTGTCCTCTTTAGGTTTATAATTTATTGAATGACAAACTAGAAAGCAAGTAAAGATATATCAGATGTTGACAAATGCTAGGGGGAAAAGCATGTATTTTGAATAAGGAGTGTAGGGAATTTGGTGGATGGAGGCTAGCTGCAAGATATTGTGAGTGGTCAGTGAAGTCCTAAAGACAGAGATTGGGGCTTAATTAAGGCCAATGGCCAAACATAAATACTGTGTTTCTTGCAGAGGTCCCAAATATTCATAAAAGCTCCTCAGTGAATTTAAGCCTGGACATAGGAAGGCGGTATTGTTTTGTTGTCCGAGTACAAGATATTTGCCTAGAGACACTATTTTATATGTGTTGATCATGGCTCAAGGACTGTACAAAGACCGATGAGTGCCCAGTCTAAAGAACAATCATGACCCCAAATTCGTTGGGGAATAGATGGTTCACTGAGAAATAGGTTAAATGATTTTTCAAGGTAAAACCAAAGTTACTGGTGAAAAGATGTTTCCAGACATGTTATTATTAGGTGCCTCCTGGTCGACTCCACCTGAAAGCAGCCCTGTGTACAAGAGAGACTAGAGTACAGCCGGGTCCAGGGCTAACCTCACAGCTGCTGCGAGGCCAGAGATCATGGCTGCGGCACTCTAATTGAGAACCTTCTGCTCACTGTGTTCAATTCATCTCATGGATTGTCTTCTTCTAATTCTCTGACCCTCTACTTGAACAACTATTTTATCCTTTCCTTGTATTTCATTTCTCCTGGTAATGTATCTAAAGGACTTAAGACAAAGTCTCAATATCTTTACTCCTAGGGAGTATTCTGGTTGTACCACATCCAAGAGAGAATCCTTCACTCTCTGGTGTTCAACAGGACTTTCAATATTCTTTTCAACCCTGTAATTCAACCGCATCAGTTCACTTCTCATCTTGCTGAGTCGTTATCCAGCTTTCATAAGCACATGAGCACCATAATCTGCAAACTGTTATCACTGTTCTTTCACACATAAAGGGACCGTGTACATCTGCTCCGCCCAGCACCACACTGTTTGATTTATTGACTGTGCACCCAGGTAAAATAAAAGCGTTGGCAAATTCAACCTTTAAAAATGTTATCAAGATGTATCTATCATTCCAGTTGTGAGGATTTCTTTGGTACTTGAACTCACACTACCTCTTGAAGGGTTTGGATAGTACCTAGTTCTTTTTAGCACAGTGACTATGTAATCCTTCCATCTATTTTATATTTTCTAAACTGTTTGGTATTTGCCCACAGACTCCTTCAATATTGCAACTCAAGGCTGAATATTTTCTTCATTTCTTTCAGCTTGAGATAAGCTGAATGTATGATTCCCTTTAGTTTTCCTAACTCCATTTCTTTGCATGTTTCATTATATTATTTTGCCTTTGAGATATGGCCCTCTTAGCCATAATCCCTTATGTGAAGGATTATTAATTCTAGGCTCTATGCCTTGGCTAAAAGCTTATTTTGGAGCATATTCTCTGTTACAGGGTTAGAGTTATATGTTTCTCTAAGACTACTGCACCATAAGGGGTGACTTGAAACACCATTTTTGTTTTTGTTTTCAGTGTGGTTGGTTAAAACACAAAAAATAACCTGTATCAACTATTCTGCTGTGTGTAAGAACCAGAGGACCCAGAGAGAGAAGACCCAGAACCATTGGAAGAGCATTTTCTAAATCCCTATCTGAAGTGGCGATGTCACTGAGACCACATGCCCCAGAGACGGTGGCACAGAGGCTATGTGACAGAGAAGGAAATGTAGCACAAAATCTATGAGAAGTTAGAGCAACGGCCTAGCTTTCTGGCCCATAGAGGCCAAGGCCAAGAGTCTCTGAGGAACAGAGGGAGACTTGTCCACAACCTAAGCCCAGGTGCTGCTGTGGATCAATAACTGCATCCTTATTGTTTGCTGATCCTGATCAGTGATGACATATTAACTTCCCTAATTAACCTCTTTAACTGTGAGCATTTCTTTTGAGTTCTGTGTAGCTCTAACAAGGAATTATCAACCCAACATGCAAGCAGACTGCTGTGTGAGGACTGCTTAGTATGAGAGCAGTCTAAGCAAGGGGCCTGAGTGAAGGCATGCCTGACCGCGGTCTTGTGGCACTAAGGAAGCCATAGGAGGTCAGTTATGGCCAGCACACCTACTCATGTGATCACATGTATCGACAGGATCAGGTATCTGGCATCAGAAGACCCAAAACAACCATTTTGATGAAAATGAGTGGGTCAGAATGGAAAACCAAAATCCTTCTGTAGACAATTGGACATCCCCTCACTGAAAAGTCACAGGAAGGGACAAGTCAGCCAGGGTGCACTATACCACCGATGAAACACAATATGTTCTTCTGGTTCTTTGAGGCTTCCTCACTCCCCACTATCATGACCCCAGTCCTGCCTTTCAGATATGGCTAGACCAGAGCATGTACACTGGTACGGATCAGAGCTTGCAGCACACAGAATCCAGGTCAGATAAAACCCTCAGGAACAGAAATGGGAATAGCTGTACCAGGAGGGTTTGGGGAAGGCGGGGTAAGAAGAGGAAGGGGGAACCGATCACAATGATCGACACTCGTACACACACACACACACACACACACCACAGAGAGACAGAGGACAGTGTAAAATATAAACTGAAATTAATTTATAAATTATCAAGGGTTCACGAAGGGGGGGGCAGGATGTGGGAGGCAGGGGGAAAAAGAGGAGCTGATATCAAAGGCCCAAATAGAAAGAAAATGTTTTGGAAATGATGATGAGTGCTTGATATAATTAATGTATGTATTATTACAAAAGTTATAAGAGCCCTCAATAAAATGATTTATTAAAATAAAAATTAATTAATTAATTAATTTTAAACGATACTCAAACAATTAAAACATTAAATAAATAAATAAACCCAAAACAAACATACAAACAGAAAATCTGTTCTTGGGATAGTCTCTTAAAGGTTATGTTTTGGATCTTGTGGACTTTTTGTAAATCTCTCTACTTCAACCTACACTTGCAGATAAACAATTGATGGTCTGTTCTACATTTAGCCCCTGGCCTTATTTTGGCTGCTGATTCTGAACCTCTCCATTATCTTTTCCCACTCACTGCCATGGAGGTGACGTTGACCCATGGGGATTATATAGGACAGGGAAGAGCTGCCCCATGAGCCCCCATGACTGTGGTTTATGGGAGTAGAAAGCCCCACCTTTCTCTCTCAGAGCTGACTAGTGGTTTTGAACTGCTGACCTTATGGTTAGCAACCCAGTGCATAGCCACTACACTCACTACCAGGCACCCCTCTTTCCACAGATGTAGTAACTTTGACTCCTGTTTATTCCATCTGGCAACACCTATATGTAGAGTTGTTAATGTTGATGAAAAAAACAAACAAATAAATAAAAGACATATTCAATAAAGAAACCATTAATCTTGCAAAATTGTATATTGATCTCTATCATTGCTTCTGTAACCAATGTCATATTTTCCAACTACTTGTCCTTATTCTTTGTTTCCAACTTCCTCTTCCAATCACCAATAATTATCAATATATGTTGAATCTATATTTCAGCAATGTAACACTAAAGAAGTTGGTAGAACTCTTTATTTTCTTCATCATTGACTTTACTGGTTACTGAGTAAAATTTAATAAAAGTTGTAGTCACTTATTTTCCTTATAATCATATATACATTATCTCATTACAAACAGCACTGTATCAGATCATGAAATGTTCTCTTTATGGTTAATATCACATCATCCCTTTTAAATTTGTTATTCCCAGAATAGAAGACTTGTGATTGGCTGATTAAAAATAGCCAAAATGCATTTATTTCACATAAATAATACCTAGTGTATTCATCTTAATGTGTTCCTTTTAACTTTTAATTTCTTTGAAACTCACTGTCTATGTACTGCTGAATTACCTTCAGCAAAATTTTACCTGCCCTTGATAGCAATGATGTTATTTGCTAATTTCCACAATCTTTTGGGTCACCTTGCTTTGGAATGGGCACTGACATCATAATATGAATTTTCTCCCTATACCAGATTTTCAAATCTCTCTCTAACCCAGGAAGATATTCTCACCTAGATCAAGAACATTTATCAAGACCATCACATTTCAAAACTTCAGGGATCTGTATTCTCCTGTAAAGATTCATAGGCATAGAAAATCTGTGGATACGTTTTATTTTTCCTTACAAGATTGCTCTGAGTCTGAATTGACTGAAAGGTAGTGAGATTTATCTCATCTTAGAGACCAGAGGTCATTCAGGAGTGAGTTTCTCAATCCATGCAGGACATTAGGTTCTATTCCCTGACAATGCACCTCCTGTGTAGCCACCTCTCTCCTGTCAGTGAAAGCTGGCCTTTGAATGAGATGCTGAGCAGGTTTTAGCAGAGCGCTCAGACTAGAATCAAATTGAATGTAAGTTCTCATAATTTCCTGCAGAAAAACAACCAGTGAAACATTTATAGATCATACGTCTGATTCCATTGTGCACAAATAATTATTTCATATTGTGCACTATCCAAATTACACTAGGAATGGGGTCATCATGAATGGGGTCTGCTCATCAACACTAGCACTATCTTAAACAAAATGAACTACACAGCCTCCTTCAGTTGATGTATATGCTCACCAGATCCAAATATCTAAAATACTAACTTTGATCATACTCGTATTAACAGAAGCTACTTTGGAGCTTTGCATTTACCTGATTCAACCTGTGCACACAACTTGTGGCACTTCATACTTGTTAACAATGTTCAAATATGAATGAGACAACCTTCAGATTATATTGGTAATATAGACAAGCCAGAGTCCCTGATCAATGTGAGCATCACTCCAAGAAGGATGACAAACCCCAGTTACCATGGTGAGATAGTTAATGTTTATTGTGCCAACCTGGCTGATAAACACATGTGGGGTTAATTGAAGGGCGGAGGGATAAATGGCTCAGTGAGCCTCGCCTTTCTAGTTCTCAGGTCTCTTGCTTTCTGATGGTCAGACCAGGGTGCAGCTGCCTTAGCTAGTTCCCTGCTTCAGCTGGCAAGGCTCACTTCCTGCAAAACATCCCCAAGGAGGAGCTGTATGAACCTACTCCGAAGCAGCCCAGGGTGCTGGAGCAGCCATGTGGAGACCTCTGCCAGCGCTGAGGAGCTTACAAGCTCACTGATTCAGCTTTTCTCCTGCAGTCGCTATCATTGCATATGTTTTGTGAGATGGAGGAGGACTTTGTGGATTGGTGTCGGACATATGGGCACTGTTGGACTTGTGGGCTTGGGCAGCATTGGGTTGGGATGTTTTCTTGATGTGCACTTACCCTTTATATAAAACTCTGTCTTATAGATATGAGTTTCTGTGGATTTTTTTCTCTAAAATACCGAGGATAACAACACATGGGTTCTGGATGTGATACAATAAGAAGTATCAGCCCACCTATGAAGAATTTTTGCAAACAAAGAAAAAAAATTCTATCTAATCAAGGCTCAAGATTTAGTTTTCGATCTTTAGTAAATACAGGAGATAGAAAAACAGAGAAATGAGAAGGATTCAATCAGTGAGATCCAGGATGTAGAATATTCTATAAGACAAATTATTTTGCTCCTCAACAAATAAATAAAGAAGAGAGGATACAAGAAGACTGTTATTCACATAAGAAGATTTAGAAACATATTGACTGAATGCAACAAATAGAAGTTGTTTGAGTTGGATTTGACTAAACGAATATCTAAAAGAATATTTTGAAACAATTTAAACAAATGTGCATAATTAATTTGGATACAGCATTCTGCTATTGTAAAGCATAACAATCTCAGAAAGCCCAAAGGGCAGTTCTTCCCTGTCCTATAGAGCCAATATGAGTTGCAATCAACTCTATGGCAGTGAGTGTGTTTTGTTTTGTTTTTTTGTGTAATTTGGATAGTACACAATATAAAATAATTATTTTTGTTAAATAGCCCTTCTCAAAATAGTGTAAATACTGGTCCGTATGACATTGTTGCTGATGCAATTGCTAGGTGCTTTCCAGAGCAGAACTGTCCCGCATCTTTATGAAAGCAAATCACTAGGGGGTTCTCCCAAAGAGTTATTAGTGAGCTTGAATCTTTTCTTTTTTTTTTGGGTGGTGGTGGTGGTGGGTAGGGGAGGGAGCTATCTATGAAGACAATCATGTCATTGCTACATAGTAAACATTTTTTTAAACTACTTTTTAAAATCACTTTATTGGGGATTCTTACAGCTCTTCTCACAATCCATAATCCATTGTGTCGAGCACATTTGTACACTTGCTGCCATCATCATTCTCAGAAGATTTTCTTTCTTCATGAATCCTTAGTATCAGCTACTCTTTTTCCCTTCCCTCGCCCCCTCCAGCACTTTTGAATCCTTGATAAATTATAAATTATAATTATTTTTATATTAACACCGTCTGCTGTTTCCCTTCCCCCATGATTCTGTTGTTCGTCATCCCGGGTGGATGGGTGAGGGGGATATACATCAATCGTTGTGATCGGTTCCCCCTTTCTCTTCCCACCTTCCCCCTACCCTCATGGTATCGCTATTGCTTGAAGGGGTTATCTTTCCTAGCCACATTTGTAAGGTAGAACTGGGTCATGCTAGTGGAGGGGTGGGGGTGGGGGGGAAGAAAGCATTAAAGCACTAGACGAATGTTTCATTGGTGCTATAGCGCACCTTGGCTGGCTCGCCCCTTCCCTGGATTTCGAATCTTTAACTGTTCAGAAACCATGATTCCAATGGATATAGTGGACTTCTAAAAATCCCTTATCCATATTGAAGCATTTGTAGCAAAATGATGGATCTTTGATTTGCTTTAAAATATTGTAATTATTTTACAATTATTTTACAATGATGAGGGCCACAAATGTATAGATGTGCTTTACACAATTGATCTATGTATTGTGATGAATTGTATGAGCCCCAATAAATTGATTAAAAAATATTGTAATTAAAAGAAAAGGGAGGAATAGTTATAATAACATTGGTAAAATGTTGATCTTCTTTGAGGTGGATCCTGGGTACATGATATTTTATATTACAATTATTTTTATATTTTAGAATTTACAAAAGAAATATTATGGCAAAAAGTGGAGAAGTATAATTTCAAAAAAAGAGACCCATAGAGCAGAGATTGCAAATAAAGGCTGTGTACATTTAATGAAATTGACAAATGTCAATCCTCTGGGTTGGAAGAGCTGCTTTTTATAATGCAGCTGTGGTAAGTTAGTGCGGCAGAGTCGTAGTTGTGTGTGCTCTGCTCCTTACAAGGGAATATGGTGAGTCTTCATCTCAATGACTTTAGACTTATCGGGAGATACTATTCCTTCAAAAATGACATCTTCGTTGGTAAAATAGAGGGTCATTAAAAAAAAAACGGAAGAAGAAGAAGACTTAAAAGGAGATGGATCGACACATGGACTATAATAAAGGACTCAAACATAACAATTGAGAAGGTGGCATAGAACCGGCCAGTGTTTTGTTCTGTCGTGAATATGGTCACTGTGAGTCAGAACCAACCTGATGGCACCTAACAACCACCACCTACCGAAATGAATGAAAGCCATTTACAAAGAAGGAGAAACAAGTACCGGAGAAAGTGGCCCTTTACAAAATGGCACTAAAGCTGGTATCGGATTACTTTTAAATAAAATGCTTAATTTTAAAAATGTATACCCTATGTTCTTCTAATCATGATTTTACTTGCATGCTTACTAGTGCAATGAGTTTGGGACATGCTTTTCCTTGTGTAAAGAATTTCAGACTCTTTAAATGTCATATTACTTGAACCTGAAAGTAGTAAATAAATTAATCTTCCTATGAAAGTTAAGTAATTAGAGCAACTTAGCATAAGTCTCTACCACAGACTATAATAAAACCACAAGATGTTTTTGCACTGATGAAAAACATTTTGCCTCTTGGCTTTTATAAAATCTTCAGGAATATGTGATTTTATGAAAACAGACACTTCTGACCCTAGTTTTGAGGTACTTAAAAAGGATGTGTAATTCCTAAAGGAAGATTCTGCTTTAGGCATATTCCTTTCCTTATGCCTTGGGATATGTAATCAATAAAAGAAAGGGAAAACAATTTTAAGTAGGTCAAGTAATCATAGCAACCTAATTTCTGCTGCTACACAGTTGTTTAGTGTGTCAGCTTTCCCTTTATAACCTCATATTTTCAACTTGGTCACACAAACATGTACTCTGAGCTTACTATATAGTAATTGTCCTCAGATCACTTGTATACAACCCATGGTCCTAATTGGCAAGTTGCTAATAGATTACAACACCACCACATAGAAGTCCTTTCTTAAAAAACCTAATTTATTTTTCTCTTACAGGCTAGCTTACAGTGGCTTTATTACAATTAATCCCTAATGACAAACCCCACTTACACTGAAGAAAGCTCTACACAAGGCAAACATCTGAATTAACAGCAGCAATAGTAAAAACAACTGGACATTTAGAGACTATTAAGGTATCTATTTAAACCATTCATTTTTATATATTTTATAAACAAAGAATGAGGCATTTTGGAACTGGGATATTCACAAAGAATGAGGCATTTTGGAACTGGGATATTCACTTCAATAGCAATTGGACCCTACTGCTTCAAAATTATTAATGTCAAGCTCTGAGGTGGGAAAAAGTTACAACTTAATACACGGTGAGAAACAAGAGAAAGTTTGGAACATAAGTATTTCCTTTCAATGAAGAGTCTAAAAGAAACATTAATGTTTCCTTTAAAAAATATTCTTTGTGTCACATTTTTTTTTCTTTTTCTTTCATTTGACTCTTCAGGCTCTACTTTGCCAAGGTTGATAGTCTAGGGAGTTCTGACCCCTGCCCTTCATTTTCCCTCCTTCCTAACCCTTTCTGGACAATATTGTCCACTTTCATAACGGGATACGTTCATATCCCTGAATCATATAATAGAGATATAGATGTAGATGTAAATGTAGATATAGATATCTGATCTCGATTTATCAATTCACTTTTGATTTTCAACTGCCTATCAAAGCATTTCATTTTCCAAAACAAAATATATTGGAAGTTGTCTGAATTTCTGCACTGATAAGAAATTGTGTGTTAACAATAAAAGTAGCAATAAAAAAGCATAACAGTAATCATATTTGGGATGGATGCAGTTAGCAATGCTAAATAACACTTTTGAGCTTTTTAATACATACTATAAAATGCATGAAGACTCTCTTGGATTCACAAATGGCTATACAACCATTCTTTGAAAAGCTTTTTTTAAGTGTTTCAAATAAATAATCCATGAAAGTTGAACTGAAAAATGTAAAATTTAATATTGAAAAGCTTACTTCCTCAATTAAAACATTACATCCTTAAAAGATACAATGACAATATAATCATTATTTTGAGTGATTTATCCTACTGGATATGAGGACTTAGAAATGTTTTGAGCACAGCATACTGCCATTCAATAAGCATAAAAGTGGAATATGAAGTAGTAAATTCTTTTTAAAGCACAAACTTCATGAGTGTTTTGTAAAATTTATTCTTGTGCTTAAAATATTCATTGGTATTCAATAGAGACAGATGTATCTTTAAACCCTACGGAAATAGAATTTAAATAGTTGACTTCACAAAGCACAGCAATCAAAGGCAGAGACTTTAGGGAGGGTGATATTTTAAACACCCTTTCAATAGGTTAACTGCTCACAACTCCTAACACAATCACTTATTCATACATTCAGTACAAAAGGGGAAAATACATTCTACTAATATTTCAAGTACTGTGATAGATATAGGAGCCCTGGAGGCCCAGTGACACATTGGGCTGTGATTGGGAAGGTTAGCAGTTTGAAACTACCGGTCACCTTCTGTAGAATGACTGGGCATTCTACTCTCCTATAAGGGACTGTCTTTGAAACTCATGGAGGCAGCTCTACCCTGTCCTAAAGGGTGACTATGAGGGGGTAATGACTCGATGGTAGTGGGTGAGGAGTTTATAGCTTAAATTCTGAGCACTAAGTTTGCAGAAGGCTATAAATTAGTGAGATTCCCAAATCCTTTTTCAGGGTGCCCAGGTGGATTTGAGCAGGGATGTGGATAGCCTTGCTCTCAGATAACGTGCATTGACAAGTAGACTAATCTAGGAGTCATGGGTCCAACTTAACACCGTATCCTTTGTTCTCCCTTGTGAGCCATCTTATATCTGTTCTTGTTTTTATATTTTGGTTTCTTTTCAATTGAGTTATTTTCTCTAATTTATTGTGTTATGATTGTTGCTTTTTTGTTTTTGTATATTTTTTCTGTATGTGAAATCTATGATAGATAAATCTTTAGAGATAGTAACCAGATTAATAGGGATATTGTAGGGGATGTTGAAAGGAAATTGGGAGCTATTAATAACGAGTATAAGAAATAATGAAACATTCTATATTTGATTGCGGTGATGATTGAAAGACTCTTTAATATGATTAAACCATTGAATTGTAGGATATCTGTGTTACATATAATTAGATGATATGTAAAATGCAAAACCTTATGCAGCATTGTGGCAAAAGATAGCAGTGAAGTGACAACATGCATGTTTTTTCTAAAATTTTATTTTTAATTGATAATAAAATTACAAAATTAAAAAGATGACCACTTTTGGTTGATAACCTAGTTAGTTACTAGGAAAAATAATAAATTTTAGAATTTTTATTCCCTAGAATTTCAATTTTAGTTAACCATCCAGTACTTGGAACAAATTATTCATGTTACAAAAATAAAATAAGACATATCTTAGCATTTAGGAATATTTTATTAATTATTTGAAACTCCATTTAGCTTTTAAATATTTGAAGCTCATGTAAATTAACCTTCTAGTTCACCCAGGGAAAGCAGTTACTTTCCTTACCAGCAAATTCATGGGTAATCATAATTTCTTTTTTCCTTTTACAAAAAAAAAAAAAAATCATGAATCGATTCCTTTAGCATATCCCACAGGCAGTGTCAACATAGATAGCAAGATTATAATTATTATTTTATCACAAATATGGGCTTTCAAATAGGAAAATCAATTTAAAACTCTTACAGTAATTCTCTAAAAACATTTATGAAATATTTTGAATTATGAATTCCCAATATGCAGTAGAACTGGACAGTTCATATGCCTTGAAGTAAGATTCCCAAATGGACTATTAAATTTTAATGTCTTTTAAAAATGCCATATAATTCTAAAATATAAAAATAAAATTTCCAAGGAAGATCACAGCCTCATTGTGTAAACTTTAGTAATGACAATAATTCAACACTTTAATGATGAAGACAAACTCACACATTGTGAACTATAACTCATTAATTATCAGATTTTATTTTGTACTGACTATATGTTCAGTAATGGATGAAGAATATAAAATAGAAATATGACATAATAGTTAATTTAATAACTACCTACTAATCATTTATAAAATATTTTCCTCTACATTATTTCATCTGATATTGAGATACTAATATTATGTAGTAGTTTAGAGTGTAGTATCTGGAAACAGGATATTGATGTCCCCTCCTGATAACTCCAGGAGCCCTCATACCATAGTGATTACGACTAGGACTGTGGTTCACATCGTTGGGAGTTCGAAACAAATGGCAGCTATCTGGGCGCTCTAGTCCCATAAGCACTTTTGTCACTATGAGTCAGTATTGATTTGATGGTAGAGAGTTAGGTTGGATTTATATGAATTCCTGGCTGTGAGATCTTAGATATGTCTCTTTACCTCATATGTTTCTGATTATATCATCTGTAAAGTGGGAGTGGCAATTGTGCATACCTCATTATTAAGAGGATTAAAAATAGGAGTTAGACCAAGTGTTTCAGAAATGTTGGCTATTATAGTTGCTATTGGAGCATCCTAGCAAAAACATTCATTAGAACTCATAGACAAAATGAGGTTGGAAGCTAAATGACCCTCACTCTGTTATTGTGTCTTATTGTCAGGTGTCATCAAATCTTTTGCAACCCATCACAACCATATGCACAACAGAACGTCACATTGCACACTCTTACACCATTCTCAAAATTGTTTCCATGCTTGAGCCCATTGGTACAGCCTTATGTCAATCAAGCTCCTTGAGGGTCTTCCTCTTTTTCTTCTTCACTGCCCCTCAACCAAGCATGATGGTTCTCTGCAGGGCCTGGTCTCTCCTGACAATATGGCCAAAGTATGTAAGAAAAGTCTTGTCATCCATGCCTCTAAGGTACTTGCTAGCCATACTTCTTCCAAGACAGATTGGTTTGCCCTTTTGGCATTCCATACTTTCAATATATTCTCCAGCACCACAATTCAAATGCATAGATTCTTCTTAGGTCTTTGTGTTAGTCTGGGTAAACTAGAGAATCAAATCCACAGAAACTCATCGGCATAAGAGAGAGTTTTATATAAAGGGTAAGTGCACAGGTGTCATTGGGATCAGGTATCAGGCATCTAAGATCCAGAATAAAACCATAACCAAGGTGAATGGGGGGTGGGGCATGGAGTGGAGACCCAATGCCCATTTGTAGGCAATTGAACATCCCCTCACAGAGGGGTCACAGGGAATAGATGAGCCAGTCAGGGTACAGTATAGCCCGATGAAACACACAATTTTCCTCTAGTTCTTTGGTGCTTCCCCACCCCCCACTATCATGACCTCAATTCTACATTACAAATTGGATTAGACCAGAGTATGCACACTGCTACAGATGAAAGCCTGCAACACAGGGAACCCAGGATAGATAAACCCCTAAAGGCTAACAAGGAGAGTAGAGATACCAGGAGGATTAGGGAAGGGTAGGGGGAGAAATGGGGAACCAGTCACAAGAATCAAACTAGAATCCCCTCCTAGGGGCACGAATAATGGAAAAGTGGGTGAGGGGCAATGGAGGATGCTATAAGATGTGGAAAAAATAATCTATAACTTATCAAGGTTTCGTGAGGGAGGGTGAGCAGGAGGGGCATAGAAATTGGGAGTGGATATCAGGGGCTCAAGTGGGAAGAGAATGCTTTGAAAATTATGATGGCAGCATATGTGCAAATGTGCTTGTCACATTTGAGGAATGTATGGATTGTGATGAGATGTAAGAACCCCCAATAAAAGTATTTTTTTAAAATCTAATTAAAAGATAATAAAATTTTTTCACACTTTTTTTCATGAAAAAGAAGAAAGCACCCCAACCCAGTTCTGTTCAAGCCCATAAATCCAACATTAGCCCATATGTCCAACACCGATCTAAAATATTCTCTTCAAACTCACAACACACACACACACACACACACACAATGAAGCTGACTGCAGGAGGAAAACTGAGTCAATGACCCTGTAAGCATCTCAGCGCTGGCAGGGGTCTCCACAGGGCTGCTCTAGCAGCCAGGGCTGCATCAGAGTAGGCCTATGTCACTTCTCCTCAGGGATGGCTTGCAAGAAGTGAGCCTTGCCAGCTGAAGCAGGGAACTGGCTAAGGCAACTGCACCCTGGTCTGACCATCAGAAAGCAAGAGACCCCCTAAGAACTAGAAAGGCGAGGCTCACTGAGCCATTTATCTATCTACCCTTCAATTAATCCCACATGTGTTTATTGGCCAAGTTGGCACAATAAACCTTGACTCAGTCTTCTACAATATCCAACTTTCACATGCATATAAAGCAATTTAAAAGACCATGGCTTGTATCAAGCCCACCTTAGACCTCAAAATAACATCCTTACTCTTGAATACTCTAAGGAGGTCTTGTGTATCAGATTCACCTAATATAACATATTTTTATCTCTGGACTGATGCTTCCATGGCAGTGATTGTGAATCTAAGCAAAACAAAACCCTTGACAAATTCAACTTTTTCTACATTTATCTATTGGCCTAGTTGTGAGGACTTTGGTCTTCTTTACATTGAGTTTTCATATCTGCTGGAGGCTGCAGTTGTTATTTTTTTAATCTTCATCAGCAAGTTTGTGATTTCCCTCACTTTCAGTAAGCAAGATTGTGTCATCTGCATATGCCAGGTTGTTAATAAAACTTCCTCCAATTCTGATGCCACATTCTTCTTTATATACGATAATTTCTCTGATCATTTGGTCAGCTTACGTATTGAATAAGTATTTGAGCGGATATAACCCTGATGTACACCTTTTATGGCTTTAAGCCATGCAGTATCCCCTTGTTCTGTTCCTACAACTGCCTCTTGGTCTATGTAGAAGGTTCAAATAAGCACAATGAAGCGTCCTGAAATTGCCATTTTTCTCAAGGTTATCATAGTTTATTATGGTGCACATTGTTGAATGACTTGACATTGTCAATGAAATATAAGTAAACATCTTTCTAATATTCTGTGCTTTCAACCAAGAGCCATCTGGCATTAGCAATGAAATTTCTTGTTCAAAGTCCTCTTCTGAATTTAGCCTGAAATTCTGGCAGTTCTCTGTCAATGTTCTGATGATGCCCATGTTGGATGTTCTTCAGCAAAATGTTACTTGACTAGGATATGAATGATATTGTTCTATACTTTGAGCATTCTCTTTGGTCATCTTTCTTTGAATGGGCACAAATATGGATCTCTTCCAGTCAGTTGGCCAAGTAGCTTCCAAATTTCCTGACGGTTTCCAGGAAACCGCTTCAGCGGTTCAGTGAAACATTGACATTTGCACTCTATTAATTCCTGGAGCCTTGTTGTAGGCAAATGCTTTCTATGCTGCTTGAATTTCTCCTTTTAGAACCTTTGGTTAATATTCATATGCTACCTCCTTCAATGGTGGAATGTCCACTATTCCTTTTGGTACAGTGACTCTGTGTATCATTTCCATCTTCTCTTGGTGCTTCCTGCATCATTCAATAATTTGCCTACATAACCCTTCAAAATTGCAATTTGAGTCTTGAATTTTTTCTTGATTTCTTTCAGTTTCAGATATCCTGAGCATGTTCTTCTCTTTTGCTTTTATAATTATGAGTCTTTGCACATTTTTTTATGGTATTTAGAATTGTTTTGTTGAGCTTCCCTTTGTAAATTTCTATTCACCTCTTTGACGTCATCCTTTCTTTCATTTCTTTTAGCCACTCTATGAGTAAGAGCAAATTTCAGAGTCTTCTGACACCCACTTTGATATTTTCCTTCTTTCCTGTCTTTTCATTTTTTTATTAAATAATCATTTTATTAGGGGCTCATACAACTCATCACAATCTGTACGTATGTCATCTGTGTCCAGCACATTAGTACATATGTTGACTTCATCATTCTCACAACACCCTCTTTCCACTTGAGCCCTCTGTTTCCCCTTTCTCCCTCACCTTCCCTCCACCCTCCCGCTATCACCACTCTTTCCACTGGTCCTGGGGAGTTCATCTGTCCTGGGTTCACTGTATTTCCAGTTCCTATCTCGGCCAGTGCACATCCTCTGGTCCAGCCGGATATGTAAGGTAGAATTGGGATCATGATAGTGGGGGAGAGGAAGCATTTAAGAACTAGAGGAAAATTGCATATTTCATTGTTACTACACTGCACCCTGACTTGTTCCTCTCCTCCCCACAGCCCTTCTGCAAGTGGATGTCCAATTTCCCCCGGATGGGCCCTGGGTCCCCACTCTGCACTGCCCCTCATTCACAATGTTATGATTTTTTTGTTTTTCCGTCTTTGATGCCTGATACCTGACCCTTTCCCCGCCTTGTCGTCTTACAGGCTGGTGTGCTTCTTCCATGTGGGCTTTGTTGTCTCTCAGTTAGATGGCACCTTGTTTATCTTCCAGCATGTGGGACCCCAGATTCTGTGTAATTTAATAGCTTGGCACCATCAGCTTTCTTCACTGCATTTGCGTATGTACCCACTTTGTCTTCAGCATTCGTGTCAGGGTAGGTTGGTGTGCTTCTTCCTTGCGGGTTTTGTTGTTTCTTAACTAGATGGCTGCCTGTTTGTCTTCAAGCCTTTAAGACCCCAGATGCTGTATCATTTGATAGCCTGGTATCATCTGCTTTCTTCACCACTTTTGCTAATGTACTCCCTTTGTCCTCAGTGATCGAGTAGGGACAAGCTGGTGTGCTTCTTCTGTGTGGGTTTTGTTGTCTCTGAGTTAGATGGCTGCTTGTTTATCTTCAGGTCTTTAAGTCTTCAGGTGCTATATCTTTTGGTAGCTGGGCATCATCAGCTTTCCTCACTACACCCGCTTGTGCACCCATTGTCTTCAGTGACTTCAGGTGTTATATCTTTTGGTAGCCATGCATCATCCGCTTTCTTCACCACATTTTCTTGTGTAACCATTGTCTTTAGCGATCATGCCAGGCAGGTGAGCATCTCAGACTGCCGAATTGTTAGAACAAAGTGTTCTTTTGTTGGGGGAGTACTTGTGCAGGGGCCCACTGTCCATCTGTCTTCTTAATACTCAACCTATAAATATATGTACATTGATTATTTCCCCCTTATCATATATAAATATATTTACATCTTTATATGCCTGTATTTGCATCTCTATGAGTACCCTTGCCTCCTAGCTCTTTCCTCTGTTTCTTTGTACTTTACTCTTGTCCCACTATCATGTTGTGCCTTCATTTGAGTTTTAGGCATTCCTCTTGGTCCCATTGCCCTTGATCCAGCCCTGCAAGTCCTCCTGCACCCTCCTTGACATTGATTTTTGATCACTTGTTGTTCCCTTGTCCATGTGCTTGTTAACACCCTCTTCCTTCTCCCTCCCTCCCCTACCCCCATGTTCCCCTGATCTGTCATCCTGTTGTTCTCTCTTCTGTCTTGTTTATTCCGCCTATCCCTTCCTACTTCCTTTATGAATAATGGTCTTGATGTCCTTCCACATCTCATCAGGTCTTCTTTCATTAATGTTCAATACATTAAATTTATTGTTGAAATATTTTCAAAATTTTGTGAATAGTTAGTCCAATATTAAATTTTTTTCCAAGTTGGCCCACCTAAACATTGTGCCAAGTACAGGGGATGGGAAATCTCTGAGAAGGAGCAAAAAGAGCCTTCAATAGAAAGAGGATTGCAAAGAATAAGTCAGTTTTGTACACATACATGAGAGAAGAGAGTGCTTAGATAAGAAAAGCAACATGAAAGAATGTAGATAGGTGAACACGGAAGTCATGTGACCTAGGAGGGGATAACCATGAAGGCAGGACTCAATATCAATTAACAAATTCTGTATTTATGTAGTAAAAATAATGAAGGAGAGTTGAGTTGTTTTACTGCTATATTTTTAACTGGAAAATAAAATGCTTAAAAATTTATGAGGGACATTTTTATCTTAATATCAGGAAGAGGATTAAAGGATATTTCATAAGTAAAAGCTGTGTAGTCTCATAATTAGTCTTAAGTTTGGAGAAATACTCGTACCATGAGCAATTATTAGGAAATGAGTGGGAGATGCATATTTTTTTCATTTTCATAAGGGTATGTATATTTATGAAGCAAAATAATAGGCATAATTTCCTTATATTATTTAAAGTTTCTCTCATATATACACACTAAGACTTCAATGCTGTGCCCCTTAGGAACTGAAACAGGAGGAATCCTAATGCTGTGCCCATTAGGAACTGAAACAGGACAGATGAACCCCTTAGGACCAGTGATGAGAGTGGTGACACCAGGAGGGTGGAGGGAAGGTGAGGGAGAAAGGGGGAACTGATTACAAGGATCTGCATATAACCTCCTCCCTGGGAGACAGACAGCAGAGAAGTGGGTGAAGGGAGACGTCTGACGGTATAAGATATGACAAAGTAATAATAATTTATAAATTATCAAGGTTCATGGGGGAGAGGGAGGGGGCGGGAGGGGAAAAATGAGGAGCTGATACCAAAGGCTCAAATTAAAAGCAAATGTTTTGAGAATGATGAGGGAAACAAATGTACAAAAGTGCTTGACACAATGGTTGTATGTGTGGATTGTGATAAGAGTTGTACAAACCCCAAATAAAAAGATTTAAGTATTTTTTAAAAACCTCCATTTAATTTGTTTTAGTGGTAATAAAAGGAAAAATAGCTATGAGCAAGACTAACGTCAGACTAGTGACAAGATTCCATCACATACTATGGAGAGAGAGGATCCCTCAATGAGATGGGTTAACATAGTGACTGCAGAAACACAACATCACAACCTATTATGAGGATGACTCAGGAGCAGATGGCATTTTTTGTCAGTTGTACGTAGGGCTGCTATGAGTGGGACTTGACGGGAAGCACGAATAACTACAGCGTCAAATGAAATGGCAGATGAAGTGGACCAGGAATAGCAGTCACTTTATAAGAGAAGGAAAAATTGGAGGCAGTAGAAAGGAGACTACGAGGAGGTGAAGAATGGTTGACCTGCTTTTAGCCTGAAGTCAAAAGGGTGTGTGGATAATAGAAACATTTAAAAACAAGGATAAAGGGACTTGTGTAGTAAGAATGTGAATGTGCTAATGCTATTAACAAAGAAAAATAGGAGACTATGCCCCACTTTATGAATTTGGTAGTCATATATTGTTTTAGACATAGGAAGTTTGAATTTATAAAAAAATATTTAAATGACTATCAATTGTCTGGGAAAATCAGCTGCACAAGACCCCTCTAAGTATGGAAAAGCAAGGATATTAATTGAGGACTAAGGTACATTTGGTACAAGAAATAGTATTTTCAATTGCCTCATATGCATGTGAAACTTGGATGTTGAATAAGGAAGACTAGAGCATACCTGATGCATTTGAATTCTGTGGTGAAGAAGAATACTGAAAATACCATGGACTACCAAAAGGAAAAACTAATCTGTCTTGGATATCACCAGAGAGCTCCTTAGAGGCAAGGACGACAGCACTTTGTCTTACATACTTTAGACATGTTGTCAGGAGACAGCAGTTCATGAGGAAGGACATCATGCTCGGTAAAGTAGAAGGGCTTCGAAAAAGAAGAAGGCTCTCAGGAGCTAAATTGACACGGGCTGCAGTGATGGGCTCAAGCCTAAGAAAAATTGTAAGAATGGCAAAGGACCAGGCAGTGTTTTTCTGTTGTGCATAAGTTGTTATGGTTCAGAACCGATTCAATGACACCTATCAAAAACACAAATTGATTGTCAGTTTGTGCTGACGTGTGGGCTGCTGTGGTGTTGGTAGCTATGTCACCAGGATTGCAAACACCAGAAGGGTGAACAGGGTTCAACAGAGTTTGTAAGCTAAGAATATATTACAAAGAATGTACAGACTGTCAGTCTTATGAATAGTAGTGAAACATTATCTGATATGGTGCCAGAAGGGGAGGTCTTTGGGTTG
Organism: Echinops telfairi; assembly: GCF_000313985.2. Lineage (NCBI taxonomy): Eukaryota > Metazoa > Chordata > Mammalia > Afrosoricida > Tenrecidae > Echinops > Echinops telfairi. The sequence continues at coordinate 7,424,138 of NW_022103906.1, forward strand.
GAAGGCACTCAGAATACAAGTAGGGAAAATCTCCCTCCTCAGAGGAGAGTAGAATATAAGATGTGGGTGGAGCCAAGCTTTCGGGACCTTTATTTGCTGATGGGAATCTATCTCAAAATGAAAATAAAGTATGTCAAACATCCATTAATCAGAACATAGAGTGTAAGAAGTACGAATCTAGGAAAATTGGAAGTCGGCAGATATTTACAGTGTGATATAATAAAAATGAAAGAACAGCACTCTTCAACCCTGTGGTGGCCTTGAAATGGTGTATTAATGCATAGCTAAAATGTGCTATTATAAATGCATACCTGGACATCTGAATTAGGAATTGTTCTGCAATCACCTGATATGATATTATGTCAGATTGAATTTCAGTAACCTAAAACTTCTTAAAAATATATATTGCATTGACACAATTTAAGTTTATTTCCCTGTGAAGCAAAGATTTCAATATATCTTTATAATGTACCTTCCCTCTGTGTGTATGTAGTAATTCTTCATTTGATTAGATTTTCCATAGCATTCATGGATTGTATGTATATAATTAACGGGGTAATAATTCTTATAAATCATATTTTAATTTGATAAGAATTTTACTTCCTCACTATTTATCAATATAAATAAAATTATATATTTATCCAGGTAAATATTTAATCAATATTATTTTCTGTATATATAATTCTCAAATATTATTTTGGCCCAATAATTTGTCAGAAAAATAACCATATATTTATCTGTTGCAAACCAACTTAAGTGTTATCAAGTCAATTACTTGATGAATTTCTAAATAAGTCTCTGATCAACATTGAAACATTCCACTTAATTGAGATAAGCTTCAAGAAAATATCAAAGTATGTAGAAACAAGACTCTAGAGCTAGTCTAAAATGAATGAACTTATTTGCTCGGTACAAATATAGTATTTATTGGATGCAGAAACTTGAAAAAGTATTTCTTTGAGCAGACATAGAAATGTCTTGTATTATTGAAACTGGAGATTCAGCTTCTTGTTTATTTATTAATTCGGCTTCAGGTTTTTAGTGCTTTTGTTTTATCTAATACATTGAAAGATTATCTTTGTATTCCTCATACTTGTTTTTTATCACCGTATTCTATAGTTTCTTCCAAGTATGTATGAATTAATGTAAATTATCCCCTTTGAGGAAAACTTGTTAGGTTCCACTGAGTGGGTCTGACCAAAAGCGGCCCTATGCACAACATAAATCAGCATGGCCACTTCTGGGCCATCCTCACAATTGTTCCCGTGTCTGATATCATTGTTTCAGCCACTATGTCAATCCACCTCTTTGAGGGCCTTCCTCTTTTTTTGCTGCCTCTTTACTTTCCCAAGCATGATGTCCTTCTCCAGGGACTGGTCTTTCCTGACACTACATCCACAGTATGTAAGATGAGTCTTGCCATTCTTGCCTCAAAGGGGCACGCTGACCTTACTTCTTTCAAGACAGAAGAAGTTTGTCCTCTTAACAGTACAGGTTATTTTCAATATTCTTCTCCAGTACCACAATTAAAACACATTGATTCTTCTTTGGTCTTTTTAATTCAATGTCCAACTTTCTCATGCATTTGATACATGGCTTGAGTCATGGGGCACCACCGTCCTCAAAGTAACATCCTTGCTATTTAACACTCTGCAGGTTCTGTGCCAGGACTCCCGAGGATGTCGTGGATATGTGTTGGGTTGTGATTTGCATGTTTGGAAGTTCGAAAAGCCAGCAGGTCCTCAGAAGAAAGACGAGGTTTTCTACTCCCATACACAGTTACAGTCTCAAAACCCCCAGGGAGAGGTCATAATCCTTCACAATTACTCGATGGTATTGAGTTGGGTTGGGAAAGAGGTCCTGTGCACCAGATTCACACAACACAACTCGTTTTTTGCCCTCTGGTCTACGACTTTCATGAACGGTGGTTTGGGCTCCAAGCGACATAAAATTCTAGACAACTTCGACCTTCCCTCTATTTATCTTGATGTTACCTATTGGTTCAGTTGTGAGGTATTCAGTCTTATCTACATTTAGTCACGATCCTTATTGAAGGCTGTAATCCTTGTTCTTTACTGCAAGTTTCTACAATGTGTATTCATCAATAGACATTATTGCTGGTAAAATCTTAAACTCTATAAAAATAAATCCCGTTTATTTAAAACTATAGCAGAAATATGTCCAGATCCCCTTTTCCGAGATTCTATAGGGGCCCTGATAGTGTAGTGGATGATGAGCTGGACTTGTAGCCACAAGGCTGCATGGGCTAAATCCGCTGCACAGGAAGAGCAAGGTTGCTCCTTTGTGAGCTAAGTGTGCCTGACCCTAGCCATCATGTTTTCAATCACCTCATATACATATGAAAATTATATATGCAGAAGAATCAATGCATTTGAATGATGGTGCTGGCAAGGATTTTGAAAGTATCATGGATTTCCAAAAACAATCTACCACAATATGTCTTGGAGGAAGCACAGCTATAATACTATTTAGAAACCAGAATGCCAAGATTTTGTCTTCCATACTTTAGTACCTACCAACAACAAAAATCTATGAATTCAGTAAATATAAAAGAACTGATTATAAGCTTTAAATTACACGATTTTAATATATTAATGTAATGTGATAAATATATTACATCATAATTAATCTTTACTGTTAACATTAATACAGTCTTGCAAATGTATATATGATTATTATGAGTTGGAATCAAAATAGCAGGGAGTTTTTGTTTCAGTTTATTATACTGAATCTAGTTTATTCCGTATTTGGTCAGTCTGACCAAAATACATGAACATCTATTCATTTAACAAATAATTACTTAATGTCTATTTTGTTCCAAGTACTTTACTAAGTGTAAGGAAATAAAGGATTTGCTTGTGAAAGTTCAAATGTGAGCAAACAAAAATATTATTGAGACTAATTGTGAAAGTTCTGGAGAAGAATATTGAAAGTACATTGGACTCCTAAAAGGACAAACCAATTTGTCTTGGAAGAAGTACAGCCAGAGTGCTCTTCACAGGCAAGGATGGCAAGACTTTGTCTTACATTTGGACCGTTTGTCAGGAGAGACGAGTCCTTGGCGAAGGACGCCATGTTTGGGAAGCTGGAAGCACAGTGGAAAAGAGGGAGGCTCTCAGCGATGGATCGACACAGTGACTACCATATGGCTCAGGCTTGGGGACAATTGTGGAGATGGCTCTGCGGTGTTGCCTTCTGCTGTGAGTATGGTCGCGATGGGACGGAGTGACTCGGTGGCACCAAACAACAAATTTTAGGAAACAAAAAATATTATATCAACTTAGAAGTGCTAGATGCCTAAGTAGTAACACCCAATGACCATTGTCCAAAAGGTTGGTGTCTGAGAAGGCAAACCGGAAAATGTCACGGCCGTGGCAACAGTACGCCAGAGTTCTATTCTGACACACACAGGGTCACCATGAGCCTTAACCGACTGGAGAACAACTCACAACCACAACAATAACAACAACATCGACATCAGACATACCAGGGTAGAAGTATGTCCAGTGAGTTTTTTCTATATTCTATAGGAGCCCTGGTGGCATCGTGGGTCCTCATTGGCTGATATCCACAAATCAGCAGCTTGAATCTCCTCCTGCTCTCTGGGAGAAAGCTGTGCCGTTCTACCTCTGCAACGGTTACAGTGTCGGGACCCAGAGACAGCCTATTGTGTCCTATATGGTTGCTGTGAGATAGAATCAGCTCGATGGCAGTGAGTTTTTTGTAATTATTATTAATAATTATTAATTAGTGAGTGCCTACTCTATGAGACAATATCTTAGGTAGAAAGAATACACCAGCCCAGGGCCTGAGATAAATAGATAAATTAAACTCAGATTGAATAAAAACACAAGCAGCTACTTGGGGAAGTCAAAAACTATTGCTAGTAGGGCCCTAGTTCATGCACCTGGTTCATTCAAAACCAGGTGTTCACATGTTTTTATTAACAGAGGCTGGATGAGGGCAAGATGTTTCAGTAACACACCTTCTCTTACTCTCCTTAAGGTGTCTGCTAAAGATCCAATCAAAACAGTGGCTTTCAAGTGGACCTGCTGAGCCAATGCAGTTCAAGGCAGCAAGGTCAGCTGAGCAAGGTCTGTTCCCTGTTTACTTCCTGGGATTCCCTGGAAGTAAATCTTGATAGGTTTTCTTCAAGGACATAGGAAATCATGGGAGCTAATGAGGAAATGTTTTGAAGAAAACTGAAGGAAGGTGCATTGGTGAGGGGAAAAGAAATTAAGCAAAATTTCACAAAGGACTTCCCCACCCCCCACCCCCACCCCCAATGACAATGTACCTACTCATTCTGTTAAGTTGGAAATGGCAGTCTATGGATTTTTAGGGGGAAACCTTATGGCATCCATCCGCAGGCCTGATCACATCCCATTAGACTTCCTTCGATGACTAACATTCAAAGAACATTGAAAAGGCCCACTTTTGGAGTATACCTTTAGGATGCCCAGACTGAAGTTTTGTCAGGTTGTAAATAAAACTAGCAGAATTCTCTGAGTAACTGTTAGAGGGATGGAACCACCACCTTCAGAAGTGGTTAGACAAAGATAGAAGAAATGACAAGAAACAATAGTTTCATCTTTGGATACTTTTGCTTAATAAGGGTTTCCACAATTCTGCAGTAATGCTTTTTAATGTCCCCTTGCATATACATTCTATATAAAAGTTGTACATTAGTATAGTTTTTGTTTTTTATATATGAACATGCTACATGGTTTTTAAAATTTCAGGTGGTGCAGCGTGTTAAGCACCTAGTTCAAATCCACGAAACCCTTTATGGGAGAAAGACGAGACGGTGTGATTCTGTAAGAGTTTTAGTCCCAGAATCCATACGGAACAGTTTTAGTGCATCCTATACGGTTGCTCCAACCAGAATTTTCTAGATGGCAGTGGGGCTTTTGGAGTATAATTTTGGTAGTCATAGGTTATGGAGAAATAAAAATGAATCATAAGAAATGATGATGGTGAATGCCTTGTTACATAGGACATTACATACAGCCCTAGCCCATTATTTAGGTCATTTGAGCAGGATCTTAAAGGAAGTGAAAATTGAGCTATGTGTAGCTTTGTAAGAAGTGTGTGGGAAGCAATCAGTAATTCCTAGGGGAGGAGGGGCTTGGCAAGGTGAGGTTTAGTCACATGACTAGAACAGAGTGAGGGAGGGGAGAATGTGGGGAAATGTCAGAGAGGACCGGAACAGATGGAGTTTGAAGAGCCTTGGGGGTTATTGTAACAACCGTAAGCACAATGTGAGGGAGAGAGCAGAAGACTGGTTTTGGTTGTCCTGGAAACATAAATCCTTAACCTAGTCTTGGGAGTAAAAGAAAGCTTTTCAGCAAAGTGAAGTCCAAAGTGAAATGGATATGATGAGAACCCATTGATCAGCAAAACAAAGGAGCTGTGAAACTTGTTCTGCCAGGAAAAAGAGCGGATGCAAGTCACTGAAACAGACAACTCCCCTTGGCAAGTTCACGAATTGCACATCTCTTGGTTAGAGGGAAGTATCTCACTGCGAATCCAGTAGGGCGATGAGGTCAGTGTCCGGTACTAAGAGAACACGTGCACTGTGGCAAAGAGCATTGGCTTGGTACTCATTTTCCCCGTGTTTCTTTCTAATGGGGTCCCGAGGTGGTATAAATTGTTAATGTTTTGGGATGCTAACCAAAAACTGTTAACTGGTGAAAAGCTTCAGTTCTTGCAGGGGCACCATGGAAGAGATAGCTACTTCCCCCCAATTTGCTACTAAAAACACTATGAGAAGCACAGTTCTACTTTGGCATCCATCAGAATTAACTTGATGATAACTGCATTTCCTCTTTCACCGATCACCCACTCAGACCAATGTGAGCATCCAGATCTTAAGAGGAAGCCGAGCTTCTCTCCAGTGCTGGGTTTGAATCGCAGTCAGTCCCAGCTGAGTTCATCTTCCCTGTCAGCAGCAATTGGAAGGAACATATTGCTGGTCTGGTGCTAAGGATTGTTTCTGGGGGGGGGGGTTAGAGGTGAGGTGGTTCCATGCCCTCCCTCTTTTTCTTGCTTGGTATTGCCATACTCCACACGCATGATGACTTCTAACTGATGATACTTAGTGTGAACACAAAAGCCAAACTGGACTGGATGGGTGGAGAAGTTAAAGAATGAGCAAAACCTAATCTTGGATGTCGTGGATGGTGCGTGAATTAGCCACACTCCAATTTAATGAGATTTAAGATCACTGGGCCACTGCCACGCACATTGAAAGGATGGAGGACATCTTTAGAGAAATGTGAGCATTCGGAGACAGCTTTTTAGAGAGCACAAAAAACAAGTGCCTTCCTGATGACATAATTTCAATATTGATTCAACTTAGTACAACAGTTACTACTCAGAAAGTTTAAACACTAGAGGAAGAGGGGATCCAGACTGGAGTTTGGTATAGGAAAGCTCAGTTTGCAGTGCCCACAGATAACAGGTGGAGATGCCCAGGGCACAAGAACTGTATGGCCTTAGAGAGAGGCATGATCTCAACTACACATGGCACATATGCTAAACAGGAAATCTATGGTGGCACAGTGGTTAAGCAAGCAACTGCTAATCTAAATACTGGTTTAAACCCAATAGCCACTGTGGGGAGAAAAATATGACGTTCTGCCTCTGTACAAATGACAACCTTTGTACACCCTGGGGCAGGTCAACTGCATCCTATACAGGGTTTCCATGACTCAGCATATCCTGGAAGGCAACCAGCTACTTGCTGATGGAATTCTGTTTGAAAATAGGGTTTAATTTAATATACTAATGAGGGCTCATCCAGGTAGGGTATGTCTTGCCTCATCATCTTTGCCATGTGGACCAGGCTCAAAGGAGTAAGTAGACATAAGGGAAGATAGATGCCAAACAATGGAAAGATCACCAAGAAAGAAGGGTAAAGAGAAAGCCATCTCCCCCAGCTGGGGCCCTGCAGTTGGGCTCCTCACTTCCTGAACTGAGTGAAAAGACATTTCTAGAGTTAAAGCCACTTTGTCTGCTTCTCTTCTAGCAGCAATTGATAACTAAAATATAAGGGGACTAAATACAGGCATGGACGTAGGTAACTATATTTATATATGAGGATGGGGAAATAGATCTATGTGCATATATTTATAGGTTTAGTATTAAGGGAACAGGTGGACATTGGGCCTCCAATCAAGTTCTCCCTCAATGCAAGAATATTTTGTTCTATTAACCGGCATTCCATGATGCTCATGTTCCCGACACGACCACTGAAGACAAAGCAGGTCCATAAGCAAATGTGGTGAAGAAAGATGATGGTGCCCGGCTATCAAAAGATACAGTGTCTGGGATCTTACTTAAAGGCTTGAAGATAAACATGCAGCCATCTAGCTGAGAAGCAACAAAGCCTACATGGAAGAAGCACACCAGCTTTTGTGGTCACGAAGTGTCAATAGGATCAGGTATCAGGCATCAAAGAACCAAAAATCATATCATTGTGAATGAGGGGGAATGTGGAGTGGAGACCCAAAGCCCATCTGTAGGCAACTGGACATCCCCTTACAGAAGAGTCGTGGGGAGGAGACAAGCCATTCAGGGTCAAGTGTAGCACCGATGAAACATACAGGTTTAGTATTAAGGTAGCAGAAGGTCATTGGGCCTCCACTCAAGTACTCCCTCAAAGCAAGAATACTTTCTTCTATTAAATTGGCATTCTATGATGCTCACCTTCCCGACACAACCGCTGAAGACAAAGCGGGTGAATAAGCAAATGTGGTGAAG
>NW_022103906.1:7434118-7442009 GCF_000313985.2 Echinops telfairi
CACAGGCTAGGTGTCCCACAGGTAGTGTAGCCTTTAAATTGAGGCACAGGACAAGCAAGGCAGGCGCACACTGGTCCGATGATCAAAGAGCGAGAGACAAGAAAGGCGAGACTCACCAAGGCATTTATCTCTCTGCCCTTCAGTTAATCCCACCTGTGTTTATCGGCCAGGCTGGCACAATAAACTATCTCATGAGTGAATATGAAGAAAATATAATTTTAATAAAAGGCTTAGAAACAAAGATGCTAGATAGCACAGTATGCACATTTGACATAATTTCTTTTTTCTGTGTTTTTCAAAGCTCCCTTTACGTTTCCTTGCCTATTGTTGGAACCAAAGATCTCCTATTCCTCAGTGTCATTTTTCAGTTGGGAATGCATAAAAAAAATGAACATAGTTGATTCCTTTCTCTTCTTGAGCTTGCCAGGTAGAGAGTTGCTCTTTGCCTTTTGATAAAAAAAGTTGTTTAAGATGCTAACTATTCATTCTTCTGCCCATTCTTTTCTTCATGCACCCCATAATTATTTATTTTCTACTAAATGAAGAAAATTTAAGCCCCAAGTCAATGAAGAGTTAATGGAAGCATTCCAGCTGAGAGCAGAATACAATAAATGAGACTTACAAAAGAAAATCATGAGCTAGATAGAAACACTACTTATTTATTCACCAATTTGTTATCTCCTGTATTCATTCAACAAACACTAATTGAGTACTTGTTATGCATGAGTCTCTGCATGAGAAATGAGAGAACCAAGAAAAAAATCCTGCTCTGAAGTTTTATCAATATACATCAATCAATTACTTTATAAGAGAAACCCCTTTCACAGATCACAGAACTAGGTGGTTGATTGGAACAAAATATTAGACCACTAGTGATGGAAGAGGTGAAGTGATCAATTATCACTTTTCTCCTCTAATACTTTCTCCTCTAATATTAACATTTGAAGAAGTGAATACTTTGAACTGCTAAATAACTTACTCAAGGACATATGTTCTGCCCTGTTCTTTTAAACATTCAGGCATAATTACATACTTTTCTTTTGAAAACCTTCTGAGGTCTTATCCTTTTCCTCAAAGGTGCCAAGTATTCCCTGCTGCAACACGCTGTGATGTGCATGCAGTTGGACAGACTGACAGACAGACAGACTAACAGACTGCCTGGAAGAGAGGACACACTTCTCAAGAGGTCCCTATGGAACTGGAAAAGCATATACTAGACTGAGCCAAATACGTCAGGTCTTTGTCTATGATTGAAAATCACTCTGATTTATTTTGCATTTCCCCTACTACTATCGCCCTACACTCCTACTATCATGTCACTTAAACCATTAGAACAGCCCTTTGAATGGCCTTGCTGCATCCTCTGAATGGTTTTCTTTCACTATAGGAGTGGCTGCTGTTTCTGAAACACTGTCTCGACAATTTCCTATCTCAGAATAAAATCCTTGGTCAATAGACGTTTGTGATCAGATCCTTGCCACTTCTAAACCCTTCTCTCCTCTTCTTCTACCACTCTTTCTCTCAACACTTTGCTCACATTACACTGGTCCCCTCATCAGTAGAGAAGTCCAACCATTTGTTTATGCTCTGCTTGAAATACTGTCTGCATAATTCAATTTATATTCACTGCTTTCCAGTGTTTAAATGACACCATGTTGGAGGGGACATCATCTGGCCAATGTATATATAAAAACAAACAGACAAACAACAAAAAAAGCTCTACCATTATATTTTATCCTCTGTCCCCTTAATTTTTCTCTATCACTTGGCCTGGTGTTATTAACAGCCTTGTCCCACTGGAATATACTCTTTGTTTTAAACTAAGGAATTATACTCACCGAATTTACAACTGCAGAAAAAATGTACATGGCATGGAATAAATATTTGTTGGCTGCATGAGTTCCTGCCCACATGAATGAATTTTCTTGAATCCACAGGCCTGCTATCTTCCAGGTGGAATCGGAATGACTGTAGCTCCCTACCCTAAGGCAAACTCGATGACACAGGGATTGTTGGTATTGGAACTCTTCGTAAAATCTAAAATGTGGCGCAACTATTGTCATAAAGATTATTTTTCATTATAATTAGCAGTGACCATTAATTTTTTTAAATCCCTCTCAGGCTGTTTATTTTAAAAGAATGAACATTTCAAAATCATATAAAATTCTAGTTTACTATTGCTTATGTTCAGCATTTTTCTTGAAAGCACAAAGAATGTATTTATTTTCCAGTAAAGATTTATGCACTCAAATATTCTACTAGAATCAAATCAGTCCTTCATTTATAAGAAATATATTTCAGTCTAGCAAGGTCCAGGTAAAATGCTGAAGTAGGTGAAATCTGTTTAAATCACCTTCCCGCCCTTCTCTACACACTATTTCATTTCAGGTTATTCTCATTTCTTTACAAACTATAGCCTTTTTGACAGGGTCAATGACTTGCTGTTCAGCAAATTCAAATTGATGTCATGGTGACAATAAGCATTATTATTATTTTCTTTTACATGTCACTTGAGAAGACTGAACATGGGGAAGAAATTGTTTAACACAAAGAACAGAAATTTGAATAAACCATGATTTAAATAAGAGAATGTAAATGGGAAAATAATTTACTGTAACAGCCCTGTTCATATTAGAATACAGACAACCTTGGCTAAACAATTTGAGATTGTGTTTTATACTACTAATCTCATGTCTCAGAAGGATACCTGATCATTTTAAACGGTGTCGAACATATATAATAAATTTATACTAGCTTCTTTTATTTTGATCTTGTTCATTCATAAAGGTTATTGCCATCTTTTCTTCTAGAGATTTATTTTTAATCATAGACATTAATGCATACTCAAATATTAAATAATTTATTTCCACTCTTTCCTTCATGACACTTATCATATAAAATAGCTTATAATAAGACATCCACTCCTTACTTATTTACGTGAGTATGTTCCAAAATATAAGGTTATTCTTTTTAAAAGTAACTCATTGTGTGAAAAGGTAGGATGACCACATCAGATCACAAAATGGAGATGATTAGATCATTACATAACTGCCAAGTCACATTATTACATAACTTCAAAACTGCTGAGAAGATGCCAGAAACAATTTGACACATCTAACAATCATACCTCCTATTATTTTTATCTCACACTTCAACATTTGTTACTGCTACTTGATTGTATGAATGTACATAATAGTCTGATATTAGATATTTTAATATTGTTACAAATATGAAATATCCATTAATGAGATAGGTGCAAATATTCAGATTTATTTATTGATTGTGATGTTCAAAAACTAACAATGATTTTAAAACAAATACAATATGTTAAATAAAAGCTGAATTTTTAAGAAAGTAAATTTCACATGTGCTCCGTACACATATTTATAGGTTGAGTACAGATGGACAGTGGGCCCCTGCACAACTACTCCCTGAACACAAGAACAATTTGGCAGTCTGAGATGCTCACCTGCCTAGCATGATCGGTGAAGACAATGGGTGCACAAGAAAATGTGGTGAAGAAAGCGGATGGTGCTTGGCTACCAAAAGATATAACACCTGAAGTCACTGAAGACAATGGGTGCACAAGCAAGCGTGGTGAAGAAAGCTAATGGTGCCCAGTTACCAAAAGATATAGCACCTGAAGCCTTAAAGACCTGAAGATAAATAAGCAGCCATCTAGCTGAGAGACAACAAAACCCACACGGAAGAAGCACACCAGCCTGTCCCTACTTGATCGCTGAGGACAAAGGGAGTGCATTAGCAAAAGCTGTGAAGAAAGCAGATGGTACCCGGCTATCAAATGATACAGCATCTTGGGTCTTAAAGGCTTGAAGACAAACAGGCAGCCATCTCGCTAAGAAACAACAAAACCCACAAGGAAGAACACCAGCCTACCCCTACAGGAATGCTAAAGACAAAGCGGGTACATAAGCAAATGCAGTGAAGAAAGCTGATGGTGCCAAGCTGTCCAATTACATAGAATCTGGGGTCCCACAGGCTGGAAGATAAACAAGGGACCATCTAACTGAGAAACAACAAATCCACATGGAAGAGACACACCAGCCTGTAAGATAACAAGGCGGCAAAGGGATCAGGAATCAGGCATCACACAAAAAAAATCACAACATTGTGAATGAGGGGGAGTCCAGAGTGTGGACCCAGGGCCCATCCAGGGAAAATTGGACATCCCCTTGCAGAAGGGCTGTGGGTAGGTGAGGAGCCAATCAGAGTGTGGTGTAGCAATGATGAAATATGCAATTTTCCTCTAGGTCTTAAATGCTTCCTCCCCACCACTACCGTGATCCCAATTCTACCTTACATATCCGGCTGGACCGGAGGATGTACACTGGCACAGATAGGAGCTGGAAATACAGTGAACCCAGGACAGATGAACCCCCCAGGACCAGTGGAGAGAGTGGCGATATCAGGAGGGTGGAGGGAAGGCAATGGAGAAAGGGGGAACAGATGACAAGGTCTACGTGTGGCCTCTTCCCTGGGGGATGGACAGCGGAGATGTGGGTGAGGGAGATGTTGGATGGGGTAAGATATTATAAAATAATAATAATTTATAAATTATCAAGGCTTCAGGGGGAGTGGGTAGAGAGGGGGAAAAATTAGGAGCTGACACCAAGGGCTCAAGTGGAAAGCAGGTGTTGTGAGAATGATGAATTCAACATATGTACTAACGTGCTGGACACAAATGATGTATGTACGGATTGTGATGAGTTGTATGAGCCCCTAATAAAATGATTTTAAAAAAAAGAAAGTAAATTTCTTTCATTACTTTCAAATAATTTAATCCAAAAGATTTGACATGGTTTTAGGAATATTTCATCATTTTTCTGTCTACAATTATATATGTGTATAATTGTATAAATTTGCATTGTTAATTCCTATCACCTGAGAATATCCTGATGTATTATTTTTTATGCATATTAAAACTCTACTCTTTCTTTCTCTCTGTCCATATAATATGTATAGTTTTTAAAAATCTCAAATAGATAGAGGTTGACATTTTAAATATTTTCACTATATATATACACATAGATATACAAGTATATATTGCTCTAAACCATATCTCATAAAGTAGATATACGAAATGTAAGTCTTCATCTTGACTCTGTCACGAAATGATTTACAAACCACTATCTTATCTTTTGTAATGTTTAGTATGGGTAATCACACTATTAAAATAACATGCTACTTTTATATTCTGGTTACATCTCAGAAATACTATACAAAATCCATGGTGTGTTGGAACCAGCTTGGATCACAATGTGAAAACAAGTACTAAGTTTTCAGCATATTTTTGAGCAGATTGGTAAATGTGATCATTATTAAAATTAAGCTGTATAAATTTCCAAATAAGTAAATTATATTTGAAAAGAGGTACTATGTACACAAATGCATCAATTCTTTCTTTATGCTATAAAATTTTGCAATAATCTCTTGTCTTGAGGCTATTTACTTCTTCATTGCATCTCTCTGACAGGAATACTATCTAATGGTGTACTCTTTCCCCTGCCTAGTGTCCAGTGACATTGTTAGTCTGTTGAAACTGGCCATGCCAGAGTATTTAAATCATGTCAGTTAGAAAATACTACAAATCAGGTTCTCCTCCACACCCAAACCAGTTGTTAAATATTTACCAGCATATCACTGTAAATAACAAAATTAAGAGAATCCCCACTCTTCTTTACAAATTTTTGAAAAACTCTTATTATCCACTTCACCACAAGGAGAAACAATGTTTTCTTTGTCTTTATCCTCATGTACCTTAGCAATTAATCCTGTAACAACACATATTATGCTGTAACTAAATTAATATTTTTGTCTTTCCTTCTAGAAAAATGAGCTTCTAATTGCATGAAATAGTTTAGACTGTCAATAAATATGTATTGAAATATTAACTAAATAAATGATCTAATAGGAGATGTAAGAGATTAAAGGAAATTCAAATTGTAACAAAACCATAGGATTCTGATCCCTTTGTTTGGAAGGCATAGAGAGAACACAATTATTCAATTGTATATGCCACATGTGTCTAAAACAGATGAAAGAATGTTACATCTGTTTCCATGAAATATCTACTCTCTAACCTATCCCTCTCAACTCGATCTTGTCTACAACCCAGCTCTACAGGTAACTTGAAAATTAAGCAGTACTGAACAAGAGAGCTTGAAGAATTATTTTGTATAAGAAATTTACTTTGCAAGTAGCTGCGGATGGCACGATTTGAAGCAATAGCATCATTCCCTTCTTAGGCACAACTCACTCCTGCCTTATGACAAGCTAGAACCTGTCAGCAACACAGCCAAGTGTGATGCTCAGAAACGTTTTATAGGCAGAAACTTCACATCTTCAGTATTTCACAGACAGCGTGCCCTCTCAGTATGCACATACTTGATTCAGAAGTTAATTTTAACTTGAATAACTCAGCTTGTTTGGCCTAGAGGGCATTGGTTACATATATATAAAGCATTTATGGTGTGAGTTATTTTTAACCTACACCCAATCAGCCAGCTTGCTGCATAATATGTATATTGGAACTCAGCCCACACAGGTAGGGGAGCTATCCTCATGAGAAATTTGCACAAGCAACATATGAAGTAGGCACTGTTTCAGACATGCTATCCTTAAAAAAATATATGAACTCACCCTTTGCCAATGTTAACTAATTTTCTTAATGGGGACTTTGAAACAATATAATCTATGAGATGTCTTTATAATTATCAAAGCATATTGCTTTATAATAAGCTTTATTTTGGTAGTGGTGTATAATCTATGTTACTTTATTGAAAATGGATAATGCATAGAAAATACTATATTATATGAATCTAACAAACAGAATAATATCCTATATATTTATGCAACAGATTAGCAGATTAACAGAAGTCTAGTAAAAATCATCATTTTCTCACCACGTCCCATTGAAATCAGAGCTTTTAAGTGAGAAAACTCCATCTTGACTAGTATTGTTGTTGCTATAAAAAAAACAAACCAGAGTTCAGAAATACTCATATGGAAATAATTGTGCAAGTCTGACACAACTCATGAGTGAGTTAACACTACTAAGAAATGGTTACCCTATGCCAGCCACTGTGCTTTCAATGTAGAGTCATTTTATATTCAGAATAAACCTAGAATGCATAGTATCACTATTTTATAAACAATAAAACTTGTTCAAGAAGACTTGATATAATTGTTAAGATTGTGCTAAGACATAGCACAGAGAATAGGGTGAGAATCCGAATTACACTGGCTCAAAGTCTTGACCATTACAACTTTGCAGGAGAGAAAACTGTTGTTAGGTGTCCTGGAGTTTGGTCCGACCCCATGAAGCAACATCCCTGGGGGAGGGTCCTGCCCCATCTGCGGAGCTGTTCCTGTACTTGAGGCCATTGTAGCCACAGTCTCAGTCGTCTTCTCAAGGACCTGCCTCTTTTTTTGCTACCCCTCCACTTTACCAAAGACAGTGTCTTTGCCAGGACTGGTCTCTCCTGACAACATGTCCAAAGTATGCACGGCAAATTCTCACTATCTTTGATTCGAACAGTCACTCTTGCTGTGCTTCTTCCAAGACAAATCTGTTTGTCCTTTTGATGGTCCACGGTGCTGCCAACATTCTTCTCCAGCACCAAAAGCCCAAAGCTTTCATTCTTTTTTTGGTCTTCTTTATTCTATGTCTAACTTTCACATGCATATGAGCCAGTGGAAAATACCATGGCTTGGTTCACGTGTACCTTAGTCCTCAAAGTAGCACTCTTGGTTTTCAGTATTCTGAAGCTGTCCTGTGCAGCAGATTTTCCTAATGCAATTGTTCTTTTGATCTCTTTTTAAAAAAATCATTTTATTAGGGGTTCATACAACTCTTATCACAATCCATACA
>NW_022103906.1:7443332-7451871 GCF_000313985.2 Echinops telfairi
AACATGCACAAAAACAAGACAGAGCAAAACCAAGCAACAATATATAACAAAGCAACAACAACAAACCAATGCCAAAAAATAAAGCACAACAAGAAAGAAGAGCCTGTAGTTAGTTCAAGGATCATTTGTTGCCCTTTAGGAGTTTTTTCCAGTCCAGTCTGGCACCACGTCCTGGCCCCAAAGTCCACCTTTAGCTTTCACTGGGGACCTTGCTGCACCATTCCTTGCTGTTCGGCTGCACTCCCTCAGTGCTTTGCCTCAGTGTGGTGGGATCAGATCGGGTGCAATTCCCACACTGGTTTGTCCCCCCGCAGGGCCATGGGTCAGTGAGGGTCAACATGTCCCATAGTCGGGCTGGCCATGTGGTCCTCTCTGTTACTGGCTGTTTGAATTGGGGTCATTGTCCTCAAGGCCTGGTGGGCCAGGATGTGCTCCAGTCTTTCCTCCTCCCCCGTCATCTGCTCCTGTGTGCTCTGATCAGATACATCTCTCTCCTGGAGCTGTGGATTCAGTGCTGTCCTTTGAAATAAATTCTTCTCAGGGGAGGGGCAGGCATTCACTTACTTTTTGGGACTGGGGCCATATACAGTCAGCATTCTTTTGGGTCACTTTTCTTTGGAATGAGTTCAAGTACAATCTTTTCCAGCACGTTGGTCATGTAGGAAGCTGTCTTCCAATTTTCTTGCCATAGATGAGAGAGTTTTTCCAGTGCATTGTAGCTTGTTGAAACATTTCAATTGATATGCCATTAATTCCCATAGCCTTGTTTTTGGCTAATGCTTTCAATACTTCTTCCTTCAATACAATTGGTTCTTGCTCTTATACTACTCCTGAAATGGTGGAATGATGAGTGGTTCTTTTTTGTACATATAGAAAATTAAAAGTAAATAAAGTCTGTGAAGAGTCGAAACAATTTTTAAATGAGGATACATTACAGTTACTACAGCACAGGCTAATGAACATTTTTTACAGTTAAAAAATATTGTTTTAAGGCAAAAACATAACACACTACCCTTCAAGGCAAAAAATAATGCCTAAGATCAGCCGTGATCTTACATGAAGAACTGTTTAATGCACATAGAATGAGGATTTAAGAGGATGCCTCTGCCTGCCTTTCTGAAACTTGATACATGCCATCCTTCCAGATGTCTTTGCCCCATGTTCTGCCTGCTGTCATTCTCTGGTCATTTACTCTGTGGAGCTTTTCCAGTTGTCCATTTTCTCCACACAACCCCTCGAGAAGAGCAAGACTGATGACTCCATTTTTTAATTTTAGTATTTAAAGCAGTTCATTGAAACTACATGTTTATATTTTCCTTATTAATTTTAGGGCAAATGACCATGCTTTATTCACCTTTATTTCTTAATAAAGCCTTCATCTTAAGTACTCAATCAAGTGGATGTTTGTGTGTGAGCACAGGAGCTCTGGTAGAGCAGTCTGTAAGGTTGGGTTTGCTCACAGAGGTCCATGGTTGGACCCAACTAGCTGTTCCCATGAGGGAAAAATGTGTGGCAATCTATTTCCAAAAAGAAAATCTATTTTTCCCGGGATAACCTATGTGGCCATTCTACTCAGTCCTATAAAGTCACTAAGTGTTGGAATCAATTCATGGCGATGGGCTTGGTGTTTTATTTTTAAGGGAGTGATAATGATACGTTGTGTTGTTTGTGTGTGCACTCCTGAAGACAACTTGATGAAAAGATCGCAGATGCAAGGGCAGTTAGTGGTTTCACCTCAGGTAATTTTTTACCATGCCCTGCATTTTCAAGTGTACTCCAAACTCCCTTTGCACATTCATTGGAACGTAAAATAACTAGACATTTTTGTAATAATGGCACTGCCTTATATCTTACTGTCAAATAAATATAGTAATAGATTAAGGGTTGGCTTTTATTTTGTCTTATTATTTTCTATAGTTCTAAATAAAGAGAAGTCAAAAAACTACTCTACACAGTCATAGAAACTTTGAATAAACAAGTATATCAAAATATGAAGCTATTATTTCTTTGATATCCTTCATGTATGTGGTAGTTACATAATCTGATGTCAATCTGGGACTTGAGAGGATTAAGAGTCAAGGGGTGGAGTCTAGTCTGTCAATCAGATCATAGTCATTGATGGCTCTGTGTGGGCATGGCCTTCTCTTAGGAATTCCTGAATTTCCTCCTTGGAGGCAGGAGAACTCTCTCTCACGAATCACTAACTGAGAGATGCTCTACTGACAAGACACATGGCACTACGCTGACTTCTGAGAAACATCCCTGAGGAGAAGCCACATGGACCTACCCCAATGCAGCCCCGGGAACTGGAGGAGCCACATGAAGACCCTTGCCAGTTCTGAGATGCTTACAACGCGACTGGATCCAAAGACTTTCTACCCACTGGCCTGTGATCGTCCTGCACTCAGCATCATTACATGTGTTTCATGAGGCTGAAGAGGACTTTGTAGATTGGTATCGGACACATGGGCTTATATCAGACCTATGGGTTTGGATTGGACTGGTCTGGGATATTTTCTCAATATTCAATCACTCTTGTATATACAACATCTTTCTTTTACACACATGAGTCTCCATTAATTTGTTGCTCTAGTCTATCCAGACTAAAATAATGTAGGTCTATGCACTTCTGAAGGTGGAGTTTACATCTCTCTAACCCTCCTCTGAAGTTTTCTAAGCTCTTCAAATTACATAACAGCACATGAAAATTGTACCTTCCTTAAAGGATACAAATCATGTTTCTTCAAAATGTTCTTTGAATTATGAAAACTGAAGAGATGATTGACCTCCTGTGGTAGTTACATATTCTGTTGTTAATTTGAGATTTAATAGTGAAGGAGTGGAGTTTAGCCTGTCAATCAGGTAGCAGCTTGATGACCTCATTTGGAGACGCTAAGGAGATAAATAGCTCATTGGAGGCATGATACAGACACACTCCTAGTGAGACATTGCAGCTGACATGACACATGGAGCTACACTAGAGCCCTGGAGCTTAGGAGCTGAAGGAGCCACGTGAAGACCCCTACCAGGATTGAGATGCTTCCACCACCACCGGATCCACAAGACTTCCCACCCACTGGCCTGTGATCTTCCTGTAGTCAGCATCATTGTATGTGCAGCATGCGTCTGAAGAGGAATTTATAGATTAGTATCAGACAGATGGGCTAATATTGGATTTGTGGACTTGGTCTGGACTGGGCTGGGCTGGGATGTTTTCTCAATATTCAATTGCTTTTATATATAAAGCTCCTTCTTATACATTTATGAATTTGTCTATGAATGTGTTTCTCTAGTCTACCCATACTAACATACCTCCTCTGTTTACAAAAGGGAAGAGGAGATCCTCATTTCATACCTGCTCAAGGACAGTTCCTACAAGGCTGATGTCTCCACCTCCAAATTCTTTACCCTGTACCAGCCATCCATCTCAGAGCACTAAATTTCTCTGCTGGATTTGACATTCTGTTGCAATGGCAACACAACTCACAGACAATTCTTATGATGAGGTTTATTAGGGAATCTAACAAGTTACAAAATCTTAAACACAGAATAATTTTTTTAGTCAGCAGAGGCTCTTGGCAGCCATGCTGGCAGGCGCATCATTCTGGTCCATAACTACACAGTCCCTTGCCCTCTATCCTGCATGTTAGGGGTTTCAAATCTCATTTATCACTGATAAATCACCAAAGGGCACCTCACTCTGCAAGGCTCTCTCCTGCTCAAAGATACTTGGATTTTCTTGTCCCATGGACCTGGAAGCCTTCTGCTCTGTCTCGTGGTTTCCAAACGGTTCCTCTACCACCTCTACCATCACTCTTGTCTCTTCTTTAGTCTCATTGTAGTATCCTCTCTCAATGCTTCTTCAATGGATCATAACATACCCAGTGGAATGATGAAACGATTCAGTCCCCTCTACCAGAGTTTCACACAACTTATTTGTATGGTCTCACCCAATCACTTGGGGAGATTTACAGACTTTATATAGAAGAACCATACGAAGTAATTTCACTTCACTGCAGGAACAAATAAAACCCAAAGTGGTACCATCAGGATGGTTGGGTGAATGGGATCAGGTTTCCTAACAGAATTATTGTAGGGCAGCCACTGCTACCCTCGATGAATCAGCAGGAGATTGTTGTAATGGGGGAAACCAATCTTTAGGGAATTTTCATTTTCTGACCAATGCAGTTTTCTATTTTCTGAAAAGTTCTACCTAATAAGCCATTGTGATAGTCCTATGTTTTTAACAAAAGATCTACCAAGATTACCGCTTTTTAATTTCAAGAATTAACCATTAAAACTGAACTGACATCTCTGATTTGAATATAACTGGCCCATCAGATCCTTTTGAAGTCATTTTTTATTAGATCTATTTTTGAAGTCACCTTAATAAAACTAAGACAAGAATATTAATGAGATAACTGATTGCAGGGACATGTTTAAACATTTTGTGTTTAATAATCCTTTGCATGTATGGACTGGAACCTTATCCTGATACCTAATAATTAATCATTTGATTAAAATCTATACCTCTACTCAACAAAGTTTCTTGTACCTAAAACATGATATTAGGAAGCAATACAGGTGTGAGTTGTGGAAATAGGTATAGTACTATAGATAACTTTGAATGTAGATTTCCAGGCATTCACAACTATGAAATACTTTGTCTTCTTGTCTTGGCTACAATGAACAGGAGGAGTTTATTTCATGTTGCCCCATTTTGCAATCTTTGCTCTTATTTATTCATAAATGCATTTAGTATGTATTGAAATGACCTTTAATGCTGATGAAAGACAGGTGTTGATTTGATCACTGGGCCTCAAGTATTTGCCAGTGGTGTGACTCTGGGGCAATCAATTTAACTGAATTACTTGTTCCTGAAAAGTAGGTACAGTGTGGCCTGTGTGTCAGGACTGTGTTAGAACAATAAACAAAAATCTGTACGAGAAGCAATGTAGACATTCATAGACAGATCATGGACATTCAATACATGCTAATAATTAGTACAGCACAAGTTTTGACACATTATATTTAATTTCTGAAAGGTTTATGGAAATATTTTGCATTTTGGAAGCACAAATATATCTGCATATATAGATATATAGCAACATTAGCTATACCCTCCCAAACCATTTAAGCTATGCAATAGGTAGAAAATAGGTTCCTAAGAAGATTAAGTTTAGGATGTTTTACACACTGAGCATAATCAAGTGTGCACCTCCATGAACTATGAAACAACTGAAATAGGTATACAAATATCATGCAAATAAATAAAATTACACCTTAAAAGGATAAAATTGATCATGTAAATGTAAGATTTTGATCACAGAAAACTTATTTTAAACCAATTATATATGTAACACGCAGTATTGATAATAATATTTAAAAATAAGTTAACCAACAAATAAAACCTTGGCACTGAGTTGATTCCACATCATGACAATCCAATGTGTGTCAAAATAGAAGGAAACACAGCAGGACTTTGTATTATTTTAAAGTAATCTTTATTATTCTATGCAACTCTTTATCTTACATTAAAAGAGAATGTTTCTAGTCCAAAACTATCTTAAAAAAATAAAAATAAGCAAGCAAAAGTAAACTGGCAAATAGAGAAGCACTGTCAATGATCCTATGAGATAAAACAGTGTTACAGTCAGTACAGTGACCGGAGCACCACGCTGACACACAGGAGAAAGAATCCCAAAGCATCGCCTAAAGTATGGCCACGTCATCCATACGCAGGAAGCAAAAAACCACACGCTATACTAGATTAAAGTAAGCATAAGGTTTACTAAGTCATTCTGTTTAGAGCCATTCTCCGAGCTTCATTTCCAGCTGTTTCCATGGAAGTAATTATATAAATTAGTACTACTTAGTCCAGGCCAGGAAAAATACAGCTATTTTAATCTGGAAGTCTTCTTTTATGAAAAAACATAGAACTTTGTAAAACTGAAATGTAAGCTTTTTTCCCAAGTAAATATCCAAATTTCAAACTAGTGTTGCTGTTCGTGTCATAGACTCACTCTTCTATCACGTTATTTACAAGAGGAAAAAAAAGGAATGTCTGTCGTGTGCCCCCCTGACAATGGCCATGTTTGAGTCTGTTATTGCAGCTATTGTGTGACTCCATCTGGATGAAGCACCACCTGTTTGACACTGACCTTCTGCTTCAGCAAGCATGATGTTCTTTCCAGGGACTGATCTCTCCTGGTAACAACTCCGAAGTGTGAGACATGAATTGTCTCACTTCATTCTTTAAAGGAGTCTTCTGGTTCCACTTCTTTTAAGATACATTTACTAGTTCTGATGGAAGTTCCTGGATTCCATATTCTTAACCAATACATTAAGGCAAATGCACCAATTCTTCTCCAAATTCCCTTCTAAATTGTTCAGCTTTTGCATATGAGGTGATGGAAAATACCATGGCTAGAATCAGACACATAATAATTCTCAAAATGACATCTTTGTTATTCAACACATTAAAGAGGTCTTTTATAGCAAACTTTCTCAATGTAACAGGTTATTTAATTTCATCTTTAAACTAGTAGGTTATGAAAAATTCATTAGTTCAATTATCATTTTTACCTCTGGAAAGCCTTACTTCATCTATTCCATCTCTGCTTTCCATCATAAATTATTTTTCTCCTATATAATTCTCTTCTCAGACAAAAATTTAGAGAAGTACAATTGAGAAATAAGAGTATTTGGGGGTGTACCCCAAATAGCAGACTCTACTTGGATTGTACTATCTTCTACATGCTCCATAACGCTTTCAGGACGGTGGCACTTGGGACCAGCTCCTGGACCCAGAAGAAGAAAGGATCAGCAAGGAAGAGTGATTTCATTTGTTTCTCTTTCATTCATATTATCTTACTAAACCACAAGCGAGCTGCTCATTCTGGGCACCACATCGTTACGTCTTCTTGTCTAAAGCAATTACACATAATGGTGTGAGACTATCTCCCGAAAGGGAATTTGAGTGTATAATACCATTATTTCTGCAGTAATGGTCATATGTGAATTTCAGAACTCATCTACATTTGGGGAGGGGGGGTTAGCACTGTGTTAAAGAATTATTTTAAGTTAAATGAAAAATGATATTTTAAAAGTACTTTCTCAATATCCTCATTGTTCCAGGTCTCCTGATGAACACATTTGCCTCCTCTGTTAATGGAATGCCTATAATTATCTGTAAGATTGTCATCCTTATCCTCATGAGGAAATCAGGACACAAAGAAATTTAATGATATAGCAAAGACCCTCTAACTAGTGAGTTGGATTAAATTCCACCTTCTGGCATGAAATTTAACATTATTTCAGTTAAAACAATGGCAAAAATTACAACCAAAAAAACCCTTCTTAGCTCTTTAATATCAACATATTTTGCCAATAATTTTAAAATGTAAAGAATAATAATTAGCAGTCTGCTTATTTTAATTTGATGTTATTAATTTAAACTTTTAATTTAGGTTTCAAATATATTTAAAATTTATTTTGAAACTAATAGCTTCATACCAAATTGATCATTGTTTTTCTTTAAGTAAACTGATAACCAGAGCTACCTTCAAGTCAACTCCAGCGAGTGGAGATTTCATGTGCAACAGAATGAACTGCTATGCCATCAGCTTCACCCCTAAGATCACCGACATGCTCTAGTTATTACTTTGGATTATGTGATAATCCACCTGGTAGCCTCCCTTGCCCTACAAAAAACCAGATGACCACCTCTAACAATTGACTCTCTTGATGACAAGTCCAAAGCAAGTGATTCAACGTTCAGTTGTGGTTCATAAATGTTTAATTGACTAATTTTCAGAAGTATCACACTGGCTTGTATGTCTACACTGGAAGCTGTCACAATGTGTCCGCCATGACTGACCCGAGTGGTGCTTGTAAGATCAGTGACATAACTTCCTTCCTGACAGCTGCAGTCCAGGCAGCAAAGTCCAACAAATTACAGGTGGCTGGTGGAAGTATAATAATGAATTATTCTATATCCAAAAAATCAAAGTAAACATATAAAATATATGTATTTCCTCTGAATGACTCTTTACTATTCATCATTCATAAGTGTAGATTTTGCAATTTTTGTCCTTGCTTGTGAAACTATGCACATCCGTTTTATCTTTGTTACATGACATCTAAACTCTAAATGCACTGTACTCTGGCTATATTGATTCCCTTGGAGCTCATGCTTCGATAGCAGTGATAACATGACGGTGGTTAGGCCATTTTCCTCCTCCTGAATGTCATAGAGAGGGGTCCACAATGGCTTCCGTACTGGAGTGCTCCATCAGAACATCCACTTTTCATGTGCATTTTACTTCCAGTCTAGATTCTCTATCAAAACCTTGTAACAATACTAAGAACTTGGCCAAATATTATCATTAAACTATCTTAAGAATAAATTATTATAAGCTAGAAAATTTTGGAAGTATTTCTAGGTTTAGCCGAACTCTACTTAGCAGTATGAACTTGATTCAAATTCATTTAAAAAAAAATAAAACATAAATTTTCCTCAGGATTAATCACCCGCCTC
>NW_022103906.1:7451971-7455563 GCF_000313985.2 Echinops telfairi
AGTTCAACACAGGATCTGAAGCAATGATCTGAAGCAGAGGGACAATTGTGAAGCTCACAGGACAAGGGAACACTTTGTTCTGTTGTACACTCTGAGCAGGAACAGATTTGATGGACTCTAACAACAAAATGTTGAATTTAGTGATTCGCCATTCTAATTATTCAATGTGGATCTTCAATGTAGAAATTTCTTGATTTTTTTTTTAATGACACATTATTGTTGATGGTGGTACCTGTTCCAACTCACAGTGACCCTGCATACAACTGAATGCACAATGACCTGGTCCCACACCACCCTCGCAGTTGTTCTCAGCTTCAAACCCACTGGAGCAGCCACTGTGTCCGTCTATCTTGTTGAAGACATTCCTCTGTTTGGATGATGCTCTACTTTACCAAATTATGTTTGGTACAATTTGGAGCTACATTTGGATATGTCTCTGAAAAGTCTGAGTATAGTGTATTCATTTGCGGCCTTGGTTTATGGACTGAGTATAAAAGTTTGGAATGCATATGAGGAAAGTTGCTAGCCCAAAATCTGTCATGATTAGGCAGTGATGTGATATTAGGGAAGTTCTTGATATTTCTAACTTGTTAACAGATTTATAAAAATTTTTAAACTTGTTTAAATTTACAAACATGATATTTTTCATAAAATAGGGAGGTGAGACCACAAATTATATTTGATTGGCTTCATTTTTTAAAAAAAAATTAGAGTCTAGATAAAAATGTATAGAGGAGTTGTCTTTTCCATGTTCTTGTAGGAAAAAAAACATAAGACAGGAAGATGAATGAAATCAGTGCAGAGACAAAGGGCTTAGAAAAAGCCTACAGCGTCTGATACAAAACAACCATGATAGAGTTTAATAAAATACAGAACCCCATACAAATATGGAAAACCCAGAAAATAAAAAAGAGAAGAAAAATAGAAAAAATCTGATGTGTTCATATTGTGGTGGAGTTACAGCATACTGAATATGAAGTGGACTGTCGAAATGAACAGATCATTCTTGTAAAAATTACAACCAGGATGCTGTTTAGAAGTGAGGATGTCAAGACTTCATTTTGCTTGCTTTGGGCATGTCATTCCATCGTGAGCTACAATCTGGAAACCCTCCGGGGCAGTTCGATCCCGTCCTGTCGGGTCGCTGTGAGACAGAATTGCTCAATGGCAATGAGTTTCTTTGAGTTGGGAACGTGCACTGTCTTAATTAATGCTCTCTATTTTACTTCTCTGAGTCCTAATATAAATTGCCATGGCGATGCAGGACTCTCAATGGGATGGATTGATATCATAACAGAAACATTGGACTCAAAAATATGGCAATCATCATGAAGAGGGCACAGACTGGGCACAGTGTCAGCATGATTTGGAGGAGACCCCATGGAACCCAACAGCAATAAATACAAGTTTTAACCCATGAATCTTGATTTCATTTAATCACGTGTCTCCTCTCAAACACACTTCTGCATCTGTTCAGTTCACCTATGTCCCACCTGTTTGCAGTTGGGTAGGGCATCAGTAGATGGCTGCAGAGATGAGAAGTCTTTGTCTCATCTACTTTAATATATGGTCAATAAGGAATAAAATATGAGAAAATTTAACTCTGTATTTCTAATTGTAGGCAATGAAGTTTAACTTAGAATAAATGATGAATGGAAACTATCTTGGGGAAAGCAATCATTAAAAAAAAAGTATTTATAATAGGTCACTTGCTCAGTTTTCATACTATCTCTTTTTTCCCACTCCCTATGAAATTGCTATTTTTCTTCCAATTTTAATAAATTGGTCTCTTAGGTATAACTTTGAAGTTTTTAGCTAGTCCCAAGCACTGTTTATCTGCTGCTTTGTTCTGAGAGCAGCATGCTGAGCTGTGGCTTCCTAAGTCCTGTCACTCTAATTGATGGTTGATGGCCTTTGGGAAGAAACAGCTATCTTGATGACAGCAGGGCTTTGAGTACTGGCAAAGTTCATCCTGTATAAATACTCGATCTTTGCTCCACTTAAGTCTCTCAAGAGAGAGAAAGAGAGTGTCCCTTTAGCACCTTCAGTTCACACTTGCTCTCTACACAATCAGAATCTGATTACCATGGTGAAGTGAGAGCACATTTAAAGGGAATGTTTCCACTCTCTGCTGATCTCTTTACTTCCTTTTTCATCCATTCCCTTTGCTTATCTGCATTTTAAGTTTTATCCTATCTGAATTTATAAAACTTTAGTATACTCCAAAATGAATTTCCTGGTTCATTTAAACTCCTTTTTTTATATTATAAAGGTGTTTAGTAGTTTTCACACATGTAAAATTTAATCTGTATAATTTTTTGAATCAATTGCAATAACATATTAAAACACATGAAGTGTATATAGGCATCCTATGCATATATTTAATAATTAAAAGGTATCACATGAATCAACAAATAAATTCAGTAATATAATTTATCCAGAATTATAAATATAAGCTTTTAAATTTTGAAATAAAATATAATAGAACTTTAAGGAAACTATTTTTTTTTCAAAACCATTTTACTGGGAGCTAATACAGATATCTTATCATCCCACAGTTCAATCACATCAAGCAATATTGTATAATTGCTACCACAATCAGGTTCAAAACATTTTCTTCCTTCTTGAACTTCTAGATATATGCTTCCCTTTATGCCCCCCTGCTCCACTGTACCCCCCTTGTACCCTGATTCTACTTGCTTTCTCTATAGGTTCATCAATCCTGGGTTTCATGTACCAAAAAACAGAAAAACACAACAAAAACCCGAGGGCCACCCCTAATGATGAAACACATTAAAAATAAACCCCAATATGGACCACAGAACCACAACAACAACAACACAGAAAACAACAATGTTGAAAAGTAGATCAGGCCTAATGTGTGTCTGAGGGGAATCAACTGACAACATTTTAATCATGCACGTCAAGTTCATCCTTTTGATCTCCTATGCAATTTGATATCTCCAATGAATTCTGTTTGGTAACCAGTTTCTTCCCATCCTCTATTATGGATAGCAGGAAATCACTGAAGGCTTATTTCCTGTGTAGATATCAAAATGCATCTGAGGCTTCCACTGTCATCTATAGCTTTATGCAAATCAGAATCTCACAATTTAGGCTCTGATACTATTCCCACCTTCAGCTTTGGATTATATGATTTACAAACTTTCAGTCACTAATGTTGATGTACTTCTTCCATGTGGACTTAATTGACATCTCACTTTGACAGCTGCTTGTTTGGAAATAAGCTTTTAAGGTTCACATGCTATCCTGACATCTGGGAACTATCTAATTTCTTCACCACACTTTGCTATAGAAGCTGTAACTTCTGTGTTACCTGCCTGAGGGTGAGTATCAAGCAGGCCCATGATGTAAGAATTAATTGTTCTTATATTGGATCTAGGATTTAGTGTGAGCCCAAAACCCATTCCTGGATCTATGCTTTTAAAAAAATCATCTTATTAGGGGCTCATACGACTCTTATCACAATCCATACATACATCAATTGTGTAAAGCACATTTGTGCATTCATTTCCCTCATCATTCTCAAAACATTTGCTCTCCACTTAAGCCCCCAGCATCAGGTCCCCAT
>NW_022103906.1:7456392-7543073 GCF_000313985.2 Echinops telfairi
TCCCTTCCTCCTCCCCTCTCCCCCATGCACCCCTAATAATTTATAAATTATTATTGTATCTTATATTACACTGTCCGGCGTCTCCCTTCACCCACCCCTCTGTGCTTTTTAAGCACCCTCTGGCTCCCTTTTGATATCTCCGTGTTCATTTTTGGAGCCTTCGCGATCATTTCCCTGGAGCATAAAGATTTTCTATTGATATTGTCTTTGATTACTCCCTGTTATCATTTTTTAAATCACTGTTGAGGCAGGGATATTACTTTAATGAAGATTAACATAATATCAAAACACCTGAATTATTCACTTGTACGGAATAAATCCCTTTATGGCTAGATGCTATTTACACAAACAGTGAGAGTTTGTTGTCTGGCAAAATTTACAATAATATTCATTAAGAATGTCAGTCATAGGTTTGTCAGAAAAACATATGTCTTAATATAGTATATAGGGCATTGATGTAGTGAGTCAGTGATTGTCCACCTACCGACAGTTCAATGCCCTTGGTATAGCTGTATGCTGCTTCTTCAAGCACCATGAGTTTTCAGACTTCACTCCTCAGATTACAGGTGTGTTTGAGGTAGAGTCCAGCTCACCTAGTGGAGTTTCCACATCTGATCTCTCGGGTGCAGCCTTTGGATCATGTTGTGAGCCATGAAGGTCCAGGATTTGATGCCCTAGTGTTCGATGGCAGCCGGCCTGGGGCCCCATGGCGTGCCCAGAAACTCAGGCCAACATGACTCCTTTGGTGTATATTATCAGTGATACCCCCCCTTAGGTCCTTAAAAATATTCTTAGTCATGTCCCCACCCCACCCCCACTTGGAGGTGGTCCTCCCAATTTTCCTACCAACAGTCATGCTCTTTTTGTTCCCCCAGACTTTCAGCTCCTTTTCCCCTCTGCTGGCTTGACTTTCCCATCAACATCCCTCATCCCTCTGAGAGGGTTGTCTACCTATCAGGGGGAAGCTCTTCATAATTTTGCATAGCAGCCACTCTGTAGTAACCTATTTTAAAATTACTACCTATAATTTTTTTTATAAATGCAAGATACATTTAATCATGCAATTATCTTTATTGAAAAGGAATAGTATATTGCAGAGATCTATTGTACTTAGATCTTAGTTTTTAATTTTGTTAGCTGTGATAGTGCTAGTATTTTACCTGTATATATTTACATATGAAGGTTTATGTATATATACATATATAGTAAGATATGTTTATATAACACATATAAGCTAATAAGTGGATATATACGTGTGTAATTAGCTATCTATAGGCACATATATATATAATTTGGAGAGTAGTAAATAGATGAAACTAAAATGAGGAAGTATTTACAAATATTCATGCCAGGTAATATGATTCATAGTGATTCTTTGTATTATTCTCTCTCCTGTGCATATTTATAATTTTCCATAATAAAGAGGATTAAATTTAAAAATTATATGAACAAAGTATTTCACAGTTAGAAAACATTATTTCATTCTGGATGCTCTATATACTTGTTTTAAAGCCCCCTGGCGGTGCAATGTTAAACACTCAGCGGTGAAACAAATGGTCTGTTGCCCAGAAGCAAGACCTGGGGATCTTTGCCCATACAGAGTACAATGTGGGAAGGCCTATGGGGTAGTTGTACTATGTCCTTCAGCCTCAAAATACATAGGAATTGACTCAATAATCATTTATGGGTTCACTTCATTAAACATAAAATGTTATTATATTTTCAGTGAAAATTTAGGTTCTTATTTAACCATTTCTATACCATTTATTCAAACACATTGGTTAAATATATATTTTTCTCAATTCAAAAGAAAGTAGAAAATATTTCTTTAAAAAGAAAGCAGATTAAGAAGCAGTTGAAAGAGAAAATAAATGACAAGATGTTAAATTTTACTATGTTCTATTTGCACGAATTCACTTTTTGATGGTCTCTGCCTAACGGCAGAGATTTTTCACATTCCTAGTCAACGGTCTGAGGGAACTAAGTGCACATTTACTTCCCTTAGGTTCTCTGCAAATGGATTTGGGGCTTTCGCTGTTTTAGACAGCATTCTGTAAATCAGGTACTCAGATTTTAAATTCGAATACATTTTCCTCATCTGATCTTGGAATTTCTTATTTACAATCCATTAATAACAAAAGCTGATAGGCCTCTTCCATGCGGACTTAGTTGACACCTCACTTAGATGGCTGTTTCAATATTTTTTTTTCTTTTTAATGATTTTATTGGGGGCTCTTACAGTTGTTCTCACAATCCATAAATACACCCATTGAGTCCAACACGTGTGTACATATGTTGCCATCATCATTTTCAGAACATTTTATTTCTACTTGAGCCCTTGGCATCAGCTCTTTTCCCCCTCTCCTCAACTCTCCCTCTTTCATAGATAATTTATAAATTATTTGATAATTTATAAATTATTATTATTTTCCTGTCTTACACCGACCATTGTCTCCCTTCACCCACTTTTCTGTGTTGTTTGTCCCTCTGGGAAGGGGTGTTATGTAGATCACTGTCATTAATTCTCCCTTTATCCCCCTACTCTCCGACCTTCCCCTTACCATCCCAGTATCACTACTCTCATTATTGGTCCTGAGGGGTTTGTCTGCCCTGGATTCCCTGTGTTATAAGCTCTTATCTGTACCAGTGTACATCCTCTGGTCTAGCGGGATTTGTAAGGTAGAATTGGGTCTGATAATGTGGGTTAGGAAGCATTAAAGACGTAAAGACATGTTGTATGTTTTGTTGCTGCTATGCTGCACCCTGACTGGCTCATCTCTTCCATGTGACCCTTCTGTAAGGGGATGTCCAATTGTCAAAAAATATTTTTAAGATACCAGACACTATTCTTTCTGATACTAAGTATGATGGTTAGGGTTTATGTCAACTAAACACTACTAGGTAAAGAAAGGGGTGGAACCCAGCCTATCAACCAATCAGGATGCAGCCTGATGACCTATCTTTGTGTGGCCTTTTGTACAGGAGAGAGATTGCAGCAGAGGCTAGTTCTCTTTTGCCCCATTGATTTCTCCTGGAGCTGAATCTCATTAATTGATTTCTTCTTGGGTTCCGTGCTATCTCAGGGGCCATCAGCAGATTGCCAGTCTTGGATTCGTTTGGCTGACCTGGAGTTAATTTACCTCTGCATCCACTGTCCTGTGGCCTACCTACTTTGTCATCCTGCTTCGTTCATCAGCTTCTGCAGCTACACAAATCAGAAAATTCTTTATTTCAAAAATGACTGACTGACTTGAACCAGTCTGAACTTACCTACTTCTGCAACTGTGCAAACCATTTCTTGATATAAATCTCCTTACACACACAAACCCACCACTGGTTTTGCTTCTCTAGAAGACCAAAACCTCTGTAGAGGCATTGAAAACAAGTTTATGACTTTGCAGACAGGGATCTTGACCCAAGATCTGGTATTTTCAATTGCTTCATATGCTTTTGAACTTTGGACATGTTTTCTCGAGAGACCAGTCTGGGAGAAGGACATCATCCTTGGTAGAGCAGAGAGGAAGTGAAAATGAGGAAAGACCTCAAGGAGATGGCTTGACACAGTGGCTGCAACAATGGTCTGAAGCATAGGAACAGTGGTGAGGTGGCACAGCCTGTGCAGTGTTTCATTCTGCTGTGCATAAGGCCACTCACTACAAACTACCAACTCAGAAGCAACTACCAAGCACCTAACAAACAACATAAACAACAACAACAACAACAGAGGACACAACTTAACATAGTTGGGCACGGTCTGATTTTATATCTTCAGTGATTCCTTCAGGAGGGCAAGTATTGAGTGGGGCCACATTGTAAGAACTAATTGCCCATAGGTTAGGGCTTATGGTTAAGTGTGAAGTCAAAATCCATTCACATGTCTAAGGTGTATGTCTATGTATCCATGTGTTCCACTTTACTGGCAGCTTTATCACTTTTTTTGGGAGATATAATAAGTGACCTTCATGGCAATTCTAAGGATAGTATTGTTAAACTAGCCACTGGTCTAGAATTTAGAATATTGTTGAGATGGAACAATATTGTTATATGGGAAATCTTTTTAGACTAAAATCCATGGGATGTTTCCTTATATGTCTTAAAAATTGTAATGATGAAATTCTGTTTAAGAAAACAATGAGGGTTATACACAGGCACAATGTTTAATAACACTCATTCACTGAAGCAGACGATGCAGAACTAAAAGATGTCTTCCAATACTAAGAAAATATGAAAGTGTCAAATATATGGTAGTCTTTATATGGTAGACTAATTTTCTATGATGTATTCTAAAGAATATTTAATAAATATGTGATTATTATACTCATGCCTGATCCACCAATATAATGTATAAATAACCTTGATCAAATAATGATCTGCTTTGGTTTAAATTATAAGACCATTTGCTATAAATATGGGAAGCATGAATAGATTTTTAGGGAACTGCATATCATTTCTTCTACACTTTCCACCTTTTTACTCACCACATTTAGTATTAAACAATCAATTCTCAATTTAATGCCAGGGGCTGTGATTAACAAAGGACTAAACCACACTGAGATGATCTCATTAAGCTTTGTGGGTTTTTCCCCCACATGTTACACTAGTGTGTGCCATTTAAGATGACAGCATTTCTTTGAAATACTGCTTATGGTAAAAATAGACAGCCATAAATAGTAGTTATGAATTTCAGAGCATTTTATTGTGCTCATGTGGAATTTGTACATAGGCTAAGGCTGTAGTTTAACATAGCAAGAGAATATCTAATGGTTTACAATCAGAAAAAAAATGTGCCCAAGGTTAAATCATTTCACTATACTTAATCTGCATGCTGAGAAAATAATCCCAAAGCTGGACTATATGAAGAAGAACATAGCATCAGGATTGAAGGAAGTCTGACAACAACTTTCAATATTCTGATTAAAGAGTCTTGCTCATTAAAAATCAAGAGGACTGGAAGAATTTACTGAAGATGATCAAAGATTGCAGCTGTGGTAATTACATAATCTGTTGTCAATTTGAGATTTATGAGTGAAGGGGTGGAGTTTAGCCTGTCAATCAGGTCGCAGCTTGATGACCTCATTTGGAGGCACTAAGGAGATAAATAGCTCACTGGAGGTGGACACAGGTTCACTCCCTAGGAGATATTGCAGCTGACAAGACACATGGAGCTGTGCTAGTGCCCTGAGTTGGAGGAGCCATGTGAGACCCCTGCCAGCACTGAGATGCTTACAACACCACTGGATCCACTAGACTTCCCACCCACTGGTCTGTTATCTTCCTGCATTTGGTGTTATTACATGGGTTTTCTGAGTGTGAAGAGGACTTTATAGACTGGCATCGGACTTATAGACTAATATCAGACTTATGGATGTGATTTGGACGGGGCTGTGATGTTTTCTCAATATTCAATTGCTATTTTATATAAAGCTCTTTCTTATACACATATGAGTGTCTACGAATTTGTCTCTCTAGTCGACCCAGGCCAACACAGCAGCCTTTAGTATGTAAACACAATGTTAAGGGGGGGAAAAGCTCAACTACACCATTGGACAACATTAAAGTTGTCAACAATTTCATTTTACTTGGATCTACCATCAATGCTCTTGGAAGCAGCACTCAAGAAACCAACACCTTATTTCCTTGGACAAATCTTCTGTAGGAAACCTATTTATAGTGTTGAAGATTTTACTTTGAGGACTAGGGTGAGCTTGATGCAAGGTCATGGTGTTTTCATTTGCCTCCTAAGTATTTGAAAGCTGGATAATGAAGAAGAAATATTATAGAAAAATGCCTACATTTGCATTGTGACGTTGTCAAATAATATTGACAATGTCATGGACTGCCAAAAGCACAAACAAATCTGTCTTGGGAAAAGTATAACCAGATGCTCCTTCAAAGTGAGGATGGCACGACTTCATCTCGAGCACATTCGACTTTTTACCAGGAGAGACCAGTCCCAGTTAAGGACACCATGGTAGGCAGGGAAGAGAGTCAGAGAAAAAGAGGTCCTTCCATGAGATGAAGTGATGCAATGACTGCGGCAATGGGCTCAAACATAACAACCATTGTGAAGATTGTGCAGGACCAGGCAGTGTCTTATTTTTACATATAGGGTCACTGTGATTTGGAACCAACTGAGTAGCACCTAATAAGGACAAAAAGAATAAATACACGTATGTTCTTGAAGCTGATCAATGCTTACTTATTTGTGACTTGCAAAATGCAGCTGAGTAGGTAACCAACCTCCATGGTAGGCAATTTAGCAAAGAGCTTATATTCTAGTAGGGAACAGAAACAAGACAAGGGGAATTCACAAACATGAATAAATGTTTCAGTTGTTGATGGATGCCACATGGTAAGGTTGCATATTGTTGTATAATATGATATATTTTTAGAACTGGGATGTGGGCTACTTTAAACACCAGGATAGGGAAGGTGTGTTATGAAACTTAATATTGGAAGTGTAATGAGGAGGAGAAAGCTTCATAAAGAATCAATGAGTTATTCATTAGTTTTATAGTGAACAAGAATAAAAAGGTCCATTCTAATGGTAGTTAGATAAAAAGTAAGACAATTGAATAAAATATACTGGTATTTTGCAGGTGCAGTTAGGTTAAAATTTAGCACCTATCATTTAATCTCCCTTATGATTCATTTAAATATGTTCTAATTTTTTAATACGTCCTGCTTTCTTTTTGATTGAGGTGTTTTAAAATATGTTTTACTTTGTTGTTCTTATATGTTTTTAATGTTTTTCTGCGTATGAAAGCCAGGATAGATAAATCTATAAAGACAGTAACTGAATGAATGATCCCTTGACAGTATGGCAGGAGAGGTTAGGGGGAATTGGGAGGCTCATAACTAATAACTGAGGACTAAAAGATTGAAGAAAATGTTCTAAAAGTGATTGTGGTGATGAGTACAAGCCTTTTTGATGTAATTGGCTTACTGAATTATATAATGTGTGAATTATGTGCCAATAAAACTGGGGGAAAACCCTGACGTATAGTAGACTTCAGCTCATAGAAATAGTTGAGACCATGGAGGCAGTTCCTATTCTAGCAACTCACTGCTAGCCCAGCGATGGCAACTCCTAGTGCCTCTACAGGACCGAGTAGAATGGCCCCTGGGAGCTTCGAAGGCAGTGACTCTTTTCAGGGGTAGAAAGCCTCCTCTTCCTCCTGAGGAGTGGCTGGTAGTTTTACTTTGCTATTCTTGTACTATTACCCTTGTAGTTGTATTCTTGAACAACTAACCTTGTAGTTCACAGCCCAGCTTGTAACCACCAAGCTCCAAAGCTCCCAATTATATAGGGTTGCTTTAAGTCAGTAATGACTAGATGTCGGAAACACATTTAAGAGCAAGTTTCAGAGTATCTTATGACATCCATTTTGTTCTTTTCTTACTTTCCTATTACTGTAATAGCCTTAAGTTTTATTCATGTATAATATTCATGATGTCATTCAAAATTTCATCTGGTGTTCAGTCATTAGGATGTAATGAATCGAATCAATTCTTGAGTTGGATTCCAAATGGATTTGGGAAATAATCAAGGCTTAACTATGGACCTTTAGAACTTATTTTAGTTTTCTTCAGGTTGAACTTGAACTTGAGCCATTTATGGTCTGTGCTACAGTTTACTCGTGATCTTATTCTGAATGATGATGGCAAGCTACACCATTCTGTCCATAGGTGTAACCCATTTGATTCTCTTGTATCCTATCTGGTAAAGTACATTCCCCATCATTGTCATTGAGACAACACTCTACTCCCAAGGAGGTTTCACCATTAAGGTCACATTTTCTAGCTACCAAGCCTTCTTGTTTATTTCCAACTTTCACTTTCCAGTCAGTAGTAAGGATTTAAGCATTTGATTACATTTCTAGTTAAGTTCAGACGGTTTAAGTTGGTAAAACGCTTCAATGTCTTAGTTTTCAGTATTTGTGCTTCATGCATAGATTAAAAAAAATAATCATATTCATTGGTCTTCCTTTTAGGTATATCGATCTTGTCCTCTCACTACAGTATTGCAATTCGGGATGGTGTTGTTGTTGCGAGGTGTCATTAGGTTGGTTCTGCTTCGTGTACAATGGAATGAAACACAGTCTAGTCTTGCACCCCTCTCACAATTGTTATGTTATGTTGTCTCAGTTCGTCATTGTAGCCACAGTATGAATCTGTCGTGCCACCATGGGGCTGTCTCTTTTTCATCACCCCTATATTTTACCAGGCACGATGTCCTTTTGGGGGTAGATCTTGAAATGTTCTTTTTGAGGATGAAGGAGTTACAGTACCTACTGTTTCTAATTACAGCTACAGTTCCTAATCAATCTGCCATTCTAGGCACAGTAGACCATATGATTATCTAATTAAAATCAGCCAATATCAGTTCATTTCAATCCACAAATAACTATGATATCAATCTGATGTACTTTTTGCATTTTTGAAAATTTCCCACTTTCAGTGATCCATATTTCATCTATTCTTCATTTTGATTATTAATGGATGATTGCAGGGTTTTTTTCATATTGAGTAAAGTCACATCAGTAAATTAAAGCCCTGAAAACACCATTCCATCCATCCATATTGGTAAAGTTGATTCTAATATGAGGAGGCATTTTTTTCTGACATATTTTGAATATCTTCCAACCAGACAGTTCTCCTGATACTTTATCAGAAGACATTTTCTTGCTATTCATGTTTCCCCCTGGTAATTCTTTTTTTTTTTTTACAAGTAGATTGTCAGTGCTTTCTACTCAGTTTGTCCTAATTTGGAAGCACTGATGAAACCTGTCCACCATGGCTGACCATGCTGGTATTAGAAATGACTGTGGCAATAGTTTCCAGCATCATACAAACAAATAAGCCACCTCAGTAAGACAAACTGATGCTAAAAGCGTAATGCAATTAAAATGGTATTGTCTTAGTGCATAACTTGCAAATTAATGTCCTTTAAGGAACATGTTTAACTCCCCATACAAAATGCTGAATAACATAAAACAAAAAGGAATTGCTCCAATTATTTTGTACATAGCCTCATTCTAATAAGGTACACTTCAATTAATCCTCTTAATGGCTTGAATATTAATATAATAATCATGAGAAATGTAAGTCTGCCTTTATCTCATGATAATTAGAGTTTATCACAGATACAGTTAGGAGCATTAATGGAAATTTTGTTCATTTGTTTTCTTACAAATAAAAAGTCATTTTTTCAAGGATGCTAATACTAGAGAAAATATATATTTAACAAGAATATCCAAGAAGGAGTTTCAATTAGTCATTTTCATTGCTAAGGAGAATGAAAGACAGGGACACAGCTACTCATTTCAACAGAACAACTAAATCTATTATTGTGATATAAATATCTTGCAATGCAAAACTAAAATAAACAACACTCGTGAATTAAAAAAAAATAGAATTCTAAAAAGTGTGTCTGGAAATAAGAGTCGGCATTCTAGGAGATAAAATATAGTGGAACCCTGTTTTGAGCATATTCAATATATTTTAAACTGGAATTTGATTACAGCTCAACCATTTTATAAAATTATTTTCTGTTCATTTTATAGAAATTGCCATGGTGTTGTTTACATGGCATGGTTACCTAATGAATTCCAATTTTTTTCCCAAAGTTGATTCTACCTTTTCAGAGGTAGATTTATGTGGAACACTTATCATGGACACATTTGCACAAACAATCTGTAAAGATTGCCTTGAGTGGGAAACAGAAACTTTCCTACATAACAGTCTCCTTTTTACTTCAAGCTCTGAGCTTTCCACATATGCAGTGAAATTATCAGATGTGCATATCACAAGACGCATACTACTCTACAAGCTTTTTGTTATCAATTTAGGGAATAGGCAATTTAAGTACACAAATTGAATTCCCTGCAATTATTCAAAGAATAATTGCAATGAGCCAAAATTGAAAACAAAACAAAAAAACACTCATTGCCACTGAGTCACTTCTGACTCACATGGACCCTGTAGGCCAGAGAACTGCTTTTAGATCATTAAGGGAGTATACAGCTTCCTCTTTTCCCTTAACAATCTCAGAAACCCAAAGAAACATGTCATATTTTAAGATATGGAAAGTTCTGTGGCAAAAAGAAGGTAAGTAAGGAAGAACACGTTTTATAATTAGGAAAGGGCCTTGAAGATGAAAAGCAAGACTTGTGGCCAATACGGCGGCGCATCACACGAGAAACCCTCGCAGCACAGGGAGCAAGGGCTGAGCTGCTCCCACCGGGCACCGCTGCCAACAGACAATAGATACACCTGACCTGAATGG
This sequence comes from Echinops telfairi, assembly GCF_000313985.2. Taxonomy (NCBI): domain Eukaryota; kingdom Metazoa; phylum Chordata; class Mammalia; order Afrosoricida; family Tenrecidae; genus Echinops; species Echinops telfairi. Next base: position 7,466,681 of record NW_022103906.1, read on the forward strand.
TGAAGCCGTGCCAGTTGGCCCCACCTCTGATGTACGTTTGGCCTGCTCTGGTTTTCAACATTTTCTGGTGTTGGTTCATTTATTTATTTTTTTTAATTTTCATATTGGGGTTGATCTCAGATGCATTTTTTTCATTGGGGGTAACCCTCTTGAATTTTGTGTTCTTGTTGTTCTGGTTTCGGTATATAAAACCCAGGATTTACGAATCTATGGAGACAGCCAGTAGAATAAGTGTTTCCGGTGGGCTGAGGGGTGATACAGTGGGGGTGGGGTGGGGGCAGGGGTGGTGGTAATAAGAGAAATGATACCAAAGAGCTCAATATGAAAGAGAATGTCTTGAAGCTGATTGTAATAACAATTGTAAATTGCTGCTTAATGTGATTGAACTATGGAATGCTACGATATCTGTATGAGCTTCCAATAAAATGGTTTGGGGGAAAGTAATTAAATATAGATTAATATACAATTAAATAAGTATATTCCTCTTTTAATATTTGAACTATGCCTCATTTTACCATTTAAATTCACTGATTTCCAGGTCATTATAGTTTATTTGAATGCTCATGAACATGTTTAATCCTCCAATGATCTAGAAGCACCCTTCCAGCTGGTTTATTTTCTATGGATTCGCTGCACATCAGGGCTCAGGGGTGGTAAACTTAAATGGCTTGCAGTATCCAAGCAGGCCTGGGGTCTGGAAAACGAGGCCCCCACACTCAGCTTTTATTTAGGAGATCAAGAGGTAATGAGCCTGTGGAGGTCAGGTGTGAACGCAGAACCAGTGTTGCCAGGTCTTCCTACTTCAAAAAAGCCAAGAGGCAATCTAAGAGTCTTTCTTCTTTTCTCTAATTGAAATCTACCGATTAGAAAGGGTTTACCTCTCTAAAGGAATCCTCTGAAGAGGACATGACAAACTCTAGACTCAAAAGAATACAAAATGTCATGCCTGAGAAAGGGCTTTTCTCTAGTACATTCACATAAAATCTTTCAAAACTCCACTTGAATAAAATTAAGATCTTATAGGATACGATCATATGCCTATCACAATGACTAAAATGTCTATTTCAAATTGGTGTTAACATTAAATGTTATTGAATATCTGGAAAAACTGGATCACTTGTAGGAATGTCAAATGGTACCACCACTCTAGAAAAAAGCTCAGAAAATTTGTGTAAAACTTAATATAACATTATTATGTGACTTCATGATAACATTATTGAATATTTATCCCAGACATGAAAATCTATATTTATGCAAAAGGCTATATATTTTTTAATGTAAGCTTATTCATAATAGTTCAAAACTGGAAGGAAAAAAAGTTGCAAATATGATTCAATTGGTCTTTAATTAAACAAAATGGGGTAAAGCCATTATATGTAATGCTACACAGCAATTGCACAGAAAAGATTGGTAGTTAAGCCCAAAAAACTGGGTGGGAATTTTCTAATTTTAAAAACCCAATCACAAATGGTTACATATTTTATGGTTCTATTATCTAAAATTGTTGAATAACAACAGGGTAGAGATGAAGACCAGATAAATAGGGGCTTGTGGTGGTTGTCAAGAGGGTAGCCTAAGGCAGCCTTGGGACTCTGCTGTATCTTGCTGTAGTGGCGGTTGTATAAATCTACACGTGTAGAAACATGCATACACACAGAAGTTTATATAAAACTAGTGAAAATTGAGCCCTATGAGAAATGTTAATATCATTTTACTGGTTTTGATATTATGCTACAATTACATAAAGTGTTACCTTGGAGGAAAGCTGGGTGAAGGATACAATAATTCCATAAAATATTGTTGTACCTTACTGCGGATTTGGTTTGTTTTTACAAAATAAAGCCATAAAGTGACCAGGTAAAGAATGGGTGAAATATACAAAGAGGCAGCTCACAAAAAAATATAAAAAATAAACGTATGAAAATATGCTTAACATAATGTAATGGTTGTTATTTGTGTTGCTGTTCTGCACGTGAGTACGTTTCAACTCACAGTAACCCTGCTAGGAAATCGCAAATTATAACAAAAATGACATACCACGATTGATCTAGTGGGATGGCTGAAAGTAAAAGCACTGATGCAACCAAATTTTGGAGCAAAAGTGGAATTAAAAGAATCCTTAATCTTTGCTGGAGTCCTGCTGTTACCAGGGAGGTCAGCAGCTGGAAGCCACCAGCTGACCCCAGAGAGGAAGAGGAGGCCGAGTATTCCTGTAAAGTTACCATCTTAGAACCCCTAGGGCTTACCCTGACCTAGGAGGTCACTGTGAGTTGGAATCACTTGATGGCAGGGAGTTTGTTTGTTTGTTTGTTTTGGAGGGCAGGGTGGAGTGGTAGTCCTTGGTGGCTGGGCTGCCACTTTGAAGGATAGTCTGACAGTTCTTTATAAAGCTTATTATAGAGCCTAGCAATTGTGCTCCTACATAAATTGGAGATTTGGCTCCACAGAAAACCTGCACAGGACTGTTTATAGCAACTTTATTCAGGACTGTCAAAAATGCGAAGCTACTGAGAAGTCTTTCAGTGGGTGAATATGAGTGGATTAACAAGCAGAGGTCCACCCATTCCACTCTGCACGCACACAGGCATGCATGGTAGTCCTCGCTCCAGCACTTTTCACAATAGCCAAAGGAGAGAAATTGACTAGATATTCATCAAAAGATTAATGGAAGAACAAAATTTGGTACAGACATACAATATCATGTGTAAAAAGAGAAATGAGGTTTTAAGACATGCCATAACAGGGATGAATATTGAAAACATTTGTTTAGTAAAATTTGTAAATCACAAAAGAATAAATATAGGATTTCACTAATAGGAAATATAGCATAGGCAAAGGCATAGGTATTAAGTTCATGGTGGCTATCAGGGACATGGGAAGGAGAAAAGCATTACTGAGATGGCAAAGGCTTTTTGTTTAGGGGGATGGAAAGTTGGAAATAAATCCTGGTGTTGGTTGCGCAGTATGATTGCTGTGTTGTGCTTGCTTTATTGAAATGTCTAAATTAAAATGCTTAAATGGCAAATATGTGTTTTACTATATTTACAAGTATGTTATTTTAAGAATATTTTTCAAGGTCAAAAAGTGAAATTGATACCTCATGAAGATATTTCAAAGGCATTTTATAATAGGTGACATCATACAAGGTTCAATGGCAACTTGTGAAGAAGGTAGGAGGCAGGAGTGAGCAAGTTCACTCAATTTTAGCCTGAATCCTTAGAGAGTCTATCCCGTGTCTACTTAAAGAGGCTTTCCGTGATAACTTGAAGTAAACTAGGCATTATCTCTCTTCTCAATTTAACTTAAAACAGCACTATCGTTTCTCCTTACATTTCTGTATTTTAGAGCACATTGATTGCATTCCTTAAAACAAAAGAAAAATAAGCGGAAATACCATTTATTCAGTTTTGATCCATATATTTCCAAATTCCCATCAGTGAGGCAAAGGTACCAAATTGGGGCAAATTGAATTTTCCCTGAAGACTGGAAGTCAATTTCAAGTTTATTCTATAGTTCTGCCTGTCCTCCAGTGAAAAGGACCACTGTGAAAGTATTTTCAGTTTTCTCTTTGTACTGTTATAATGTTAATTTTTTTCAAAATAACCTTGCTCTTCTGGGTTATTCTTGATTTTTAAATCCCGGTTCAGCCCTCTGTCTTTGTGGACAGTACCTGTGCCTACTGCTATAGAGGCCATTTCCATTCAGACGAGTAGTTACAGGTAAAGGTCAGTTCATTTCACTTATTGACAGCTTTTTGTAAATAAAACGGATGAATTTATTTAATATGCAGGATTAATTAATAATCAATTAATCCAATTGCTTGGGGTTTTGATTACAGTTATTCACTAACAAACATTTGATTACATGAGATCATATAATTACATCAAAAAAGCCGTTTCTGTTTCTGTTACTTGAATTATTTTAGCCATAATAACCATGTAAATACTAATCATCCCACAAATCTTCAGAACTACAGATTTTGTCACCTAATTATAAAGGGGGATTAAGTTATTTAATTTTATAAAATGTGATTAAAGCAAACTGGTATGTTGAGCTTTTGAAAAATTGGAATAGAAATGCTGAGATTCACATAGTTACTTTATGTTTCCCATAATCACTCATAATAGTTTGTTTCACTTTTACTCTTTGAAATAAAAGAATGCATTGTCTACTCAACTTGAAGATTAAGTTATTCCCTTTAGTTAATCTATTATGGTCTATAATTATATGCTGAAACTATTTGAATAGCATTTACTTCTTACTTGGGTTTCAATTCAATTTAACCATCTATAATCCAAGCTAGCTACATCTTGTTTTTGTATTTTGATAGATGCTTTTTAATGGGTATTTTAGAAATTATATATGCAAATGGTGTGTTAAATAATTGATGAACCACCAAGTTTTGCCTCTACTTTCCAATGATGCTATTCTCCCAAATGTATGTAGACAGTTATTCCCTTCACAGCAAGATTTTACGTAGCATTTTAAAAGATATTTTAGCTCCTGCAGTGACAAAGGGCTATTTAGAAACTGCAAACATAATTTACTTACCTGATTTATGAGGCAATTTATACAATCTAGTATATTCATGTTATATAGGAATGGATCTTTGTTAAGAAAGCAAGAGTCTTTGACAATTGTAAAGCCCCATATTATTACATTGTATGAAGGAAGAAAGTAGATTGGGGCAATTATCGCTCTTGTTATATTAAAACTTTATACAACAGTTAGAGGTTAATGGGGCTATTATTTTTCCTTCTGTCAAGATCTGCTTCAAAGCAAGATCGAGAGCGCTTAGCAGCAGAAATCCAGCACAAAGAAAATTAGGCATGCTTTCTTCTGTACCATTTGTGCTACAGATCACCTTAGTATGCCTCAATTTCAACAAATCACACACTAACAGAAATAGCAATAATGTATCCTAAAAAGAGAGAGAGAAAACAATCTGATGATGCCTAGCGGTTCTGACAATTTAATAACAGGTTTAGTAATTTGAACAATATTAATGTGAAACAAAATGTAATGCTTGAGATGGGCAAAGTAAATCATACTAGTTACTGAAGATTGTTAACATGGGGATTAATAGAACAACAATATATACTATTACCTGGGAAGTTAAGGCCTGATGAAAAATGCCTGTAAGAAATTATTTCTGCAATATAGTTTCAGAGTTTCAGCTCAGAGGTGAGGAGATTAGAAGATGTCGAAGGCCTTCTGCTCCCAGGTGGCCTGGGTTTCAAAGTCCGTTAAGTAAGACATTCAGGTTTAGTAAGAGCCTTTCTCCATTCCTTTTCCCTTTGCTTCCCATTCCTCTCACTCCCACATTTCACACCGAGCTCCACATTTCTGAAAGCAGTCCAGAGTGGCAGGGTTGCATTTCCCTGCAATTCTTCAAGTGACCTTTCTGAAAGCAGGCATGTCCCAGGCATCAATTCAGTGGCAAATGGACTAGTTCAGCAGTGGTATGGAGGCAAATTAGTCTACCATAGAGTGTGTTCTGAGCGAGTAGAGCACAGCATTTAGATTGGCATTGAGATCGTATTACTCACTGCAATCACTGTATTGCAAAAATTTGAAAACATAATATCTCACTAGTTTATTGTTTCTTTGCTGTAGGTATAATGCTTGTAAGACTATTATATTTTATTTAAGTTGATAAATTATTGCCTTTGAATATAAGCCTTTTTTCTAACCACTGCCCAATAAATGCCTATAATGAGTTAATAGGTCTAATAAAGACGATATGATGACTTTGCTCCCATCGCAACTACTTATTTTGATATTCCCTTAAGTCATCCATTGCTGTGAATTATCATATTTTATGGATTAATCTATTAATATTTTGAGAAATAGTTCTCTTTTTTATCTAGTTCTCTTTCTCATTACTTTATTAATATTTTCACATTTATCATAGCACTCTTAACTGGTGAACATTTACATATATAGAAACGCCAATCAACTGTAAATTCTACAAGGGAAGAAACACATTTAGTAATTTTCATGACAGCTCAAGTTTCTCCCCTCTGTTGAATATATGAATTAGGATGTGAGCTGAAAATATATAGCAAGAGAAAAATATGAGCACACTTCACCACACCACTATAGAACTCTAACATCCTAATTACAAATATTTTTAAGCATTGATTATGTGCCAGATGCTCTTCGAAGAACTTGGTTTGCATCAGTGAACAAAACATGAAAAAGCATGTGTCCTCCTGCAGTTTATATTCCAAAGGGAGAGTTGGAAATAGGAAAAAAGATTTTAAGATTATTAACACACACACACACATACCACATATATCCTAGTATGTGTTATTATGTTAGTTCATAAAGATGAAAATATAACAGGTAACAGAGATGACAAGAGTTGTGATTAGGCAAAGGTGTTTGAAATCTAGGTCGTTTTACCATTGAAGGTCTTAGAGAGAAGATGCATTTTGAAGAATAATCCGATGAAAGTAAGGAATGTGGCTCTTTTGGGAAGACCATTTCAATCTGGGGTTATTGCAAGAACAAATACCTTGATGTGGGATGTCTGATGCCTTTGAAAAGCAGCTCAGAAACTGCTCAGAACAAGAGCAAGAGAAATAAGAGAGAAAGGTGAGAAGATAAAAGAGTTCTGTGGATATTTGTGAGAGATTTGGTTTTATTTTGTCTGCATTTCTATGTTTTTAAAACATTTTGAGTAGAGGAATAAATCAGGAGGCCCTCAACAAGACTTTGTAAAAACCATCTACTATCTTTACTTCTATTTTCTACATATTTTTGAAGTGTCCTCATATAATTGCATTGACTTATTTAACAAGATCACTGTAGCCTTTACATGAAAATACATTCATGTAAAGCAGTGGTTCTCAACCTTCCTCATGCTGAGACCCTTTAATACAGTTCCTCAGGTTGTGGTGAGCACAACCATAAAATTATTTTTGTTGCTATTTTATAACTGTAATTTTGCTACTGTTATGAATCAGGGGACCCCTGTGAAAGGGTCCTTCGACCCCCAAAGGGGTTGCGACCCCCTGGTTGAGAACCACTGATGTAAAGGAAGTATAGACAGAGGAGGAACTGATGAGGTTCATGCGATAACACACCTGAGACATGCTGGTGCTGCTGCTCTGGAGGTGAAGCAGAATGGTTGGATTTCATCGAGGAGAGAGAGAGAGAGAGATTTTTTCTTGGCTGCTGATTTCATCGTCATTCTAGGTGGAGCCACATAAAATAAAATTATTAATAATTGTAATATTTCTCCACTCAGTGTGATGCTGCTTTTTGGTTCAGTAGTGAGGATTTTTGTTTTTATTATGCTGATGTGAAATCCATACTGAAGGCTGCAGTCGTCCATCTTCATCAGTAAAGGTTTCAAGACCTTTTTACTTTCAGCAAACAATATTGTTTCGACAAAGCGGGTGCACAAGCAAATGTGGTGAAGAAAACTGATAGTGCCCAGCTATTAGTATCTGGGGTCTTAAAGGCTTGATGATAAACAAGTGGCCATCTAGCTGAGAAGCAACAAACCCCATATGGAAGACGCACACCAACCTGTGTGATCATGAGGTGCCGATAGGATCAGGTATTGGGCATCAAAGACCCAAAACAAAAAAATTATATCATTGTGAATGAGGGGGGTGTGGGTGAAGAATGGAGAACCAAAGCCCATCTGTAGACAATTGCACATCTCCTTACAGAAGGGTCGCGGGGAGGAGACAAGGCAGTCATGGTGTAGTATAGCACCGATGAAACATCCAAGTTTCCTCTAGATCTTTAATGCTTCCTCCCCCCTACTCTCGTGACCCCAAATTCTACCTTACAAACCACAGCATGGACATGGGTTGAGAACAAACACAGGGAATCCCAGGCCAGATAACCCCATAGGAACAATATTGAGAGTAGCCAGACCAGGAGGGGAAGGGGAAGGTGGAGGGAGAAAGGGGGAACCGATAACAATGGTCTATCTATAACCGCATCCCAGGGAGATGAACAACAGAAAATTGGGTGAAGGGAGACATCGGACAGTGTAAGACATGAAAAAATAATAATTTATAAATTATCAAGGGTTCATGTTGGAGGGAGGGTGGGGGAGGGCAGGGAAAAAATAAGAAGTTGATACCAAGGGCTCAAGTGGGAAGAAAATGTTTTGAAAATGATGATGACAACAAATGTACAAATGTGCTTGAAACAATGAATGGATGTATGGATTGTGATGAGTTGTACAAGCCCCCAATAAAATGATTTAAAAAGCAAACAAATAAACAAAAAAGATTGCATCATCTACATATAACAGATTGCTAATAACTCTACTTATAATAATATTGATGCCACATTATTCTTTATATAATACAGTTTTGGGGATCATTTACTCAACACTCAGATTGAATAAGTCTGTAATTCAGGAGAGAAATTCAATGTATTACACCTGCTCCTTACTTATCAAAAGTCTTGGTATCCAACAGTTTTCATGTATGATGATTGTAAAAACCTCCTATTCAACTATTTTGCACATCAAAAATTCACTTCTGGCAGTAGCAAATACTAAGGATAATGCTGGCTCAGATTATTAAAGATACCAACTTGTGTGGGCCATGATTCTCACTGGTTTGATTTTTATATAATGATGAAATTTTTCCAGTTGTGTAATGATGTAGTCCTTGTCCATTTCCTCTTAATGGTTTTCACATAAAAAGGTGGTTTTAAATTTATGTTTATAAATTATAAATATTTCTTATCTAAAATATTTCTTATGTTATATTTTATTTTGTAAGTAGATGAGATAGGGACAATTCTGAAAGATTTTGTTTCAAGAGTCAGAATAGTTTTCTCTTATTTTTCCTTATTTGTATCCTAATGTTGAAAATTAATGGTTGTACCTTTCCTTTTCCTTCAGCCTGTACAGATCACTATTTAAAGAATGAGGATTAATACTTTTGTATTGACACAAAGTGATAGTAATTATATTATTAAACTTATAGGACTCACAGAGATAAGGAACAGGCAAAATTTAAAATTAAACTGTATTACCAATTGGATTTTAAGGAAAGTATGCTAATACCCAGGAATGTATTTTAATCATTTCAAATTTAAGGTAACTAAAACTATGCATATAGTAATTATAATGATATGGGAATAAATTTAGGATATGAACTAGGGCAGAAAAAATACTTTATTCTGATATATTTTAGAATCTGGATTGACCAGCAATGTTCTTTAATGAGATACTTCAACCATTCTATAGTTATGATTGCATAATTTCATTTTGTGGTTCTGAAAGTATAGTTGCATAACTTTTAAACCTATACTTCCAAATAGTTTTATGTGAGACAAAAGAAAAGAAAATAAAGGTGGAATTACTGAGTGTCATTATGAAAAACAGTATTAAATCAATTCGAAAAGTTGAAATAAAAAACATTCTAATTAGCTTCAGGTATGTTTTCAATATAGAAAAAGTGGTCGCCCATAGAAACAAAGAATAATGAAATAAATATTGGTAAATGTAGAAGAATGTCAAGGGCATTTACTTCATTGAATTCTGTTGTTATTTCCCCAAAATTTATATAAGATAATGTATTCTATTGCTCAATTTTCCCCAAATGTGTTATTAGATCAAATTAAGCAACATTTCCACATCAGCTGTACTTTCTTTGTTGGGTATAAACTGTTGTAACTTCAGATGTTCAATACACAATATGTACCCATCAATTCAACTAAGTGAATTACAGCAAATCAATATTGAATTTGTAAAGCAATTTTTCGTTAAGATTACATTGAGGGGAAAAAATTGTCTAGCTCAAAAATAACAACCAAAGTTTCATCTATCTTCCCTACAGATTTTGATGTTTTGAAGTTATCGGAGTATTAGCAGATTATGTAGCCTGGTGGTTTTCACACTTCAGGTTGTTAAATTGGTATTCTGCCAAGGACAGGATCATGAAGAAGAGTGAGAAGAAAGTACATATATCCTGTTACCATCATTTTACAATAGAACTTCCTTTGTATTTGAAAGAGCTTAATCTCAAAATAAGACAAACAAACAAACAAATCCCTAATGTTCTGCCTTCTTCCCCACGCGTCACTGAGTGCACCAAATAGAGGAGAGGGTGGGAGTGGTTTCCAAGATTTATTCTAGATGTCCTTTCTCTTGCACACTGCTGTCCACTTATATTGTGATTCTTTCAAAGCTTAAAGTAATTACACGTTTAGAGACTAATGCAAAGTCAATACCTTAATTATCTATGAGTTGGTTTTGTTTTCTGATTTGTTTGATCAGAAAATATTATTATTGATTATAATATTATGAAAACAGCAGAACCCTCTAAGTCCCCTTCACTTACTAAGGGTTAAAATAAGAAACTGATTGAACTTCATAGGAGTGTTAAAATGCCTTACAGCTATCCATCACTCCAAGAAATGAAATAATAGAAGACAACTTTTGAATATGTTGATAATGAAAGTGAATTTGAAAAATGTAAAGCTAGTTGCTGTTGCATGAATTCCAACCCTATTTGTGTCAGAAGAGATCTGTTCTTCATAGGGTTTTCAATGGCTGTCTTTTCAAAGTAGACCACCAGGTTTAAATCAATTCGAAAAGTTGAAATAAAAAACATTCTAATTAGCTTCAGGTATGTTTTCAATATAGAAAAAGTGGTCGCCCATAGAAACAAAGAATAATGAAATAAATATTGGTAAATGTAGAAGAATTTCAAGGGCATTTACTTCATTGAATTCTGTTGTTATTTCCCCAAAATTTATATAAGATAATGTATTCTATTGCTCAATTTTCCCCAAATGTGTTATTAGATCAAATTAAGCAACATTTCCACATCAGCTGTACTTTCTTTGTTGGGTATAAACAAAGACACTTTTGATGGCCTCAAATATTACACCATTACATTAACCCAGGATATTATCATACTAACATAGCTTAGCATATTAACATATTCGACACACAGGTACTACAAAGTGATTTGCTGTTATCCCTCAACTAGGGGTGCATTTATGAACAATAGAACTGAAGCAGTGTGATGCATAAGGTGTTCACTGGCCAATTTTTGGAAACAGATCACCTGGCCTTTCTTAGTGCATTCACCTCTGTAGCCTCCTATTCAACATCATTGCAATATACAACCTCTACTGATAGAAAGGTGCTGACTTCATTTGAAATACATTGATTGAGACTCATACCTGGATCTCCTGCTCAGAAGATGAGAATTTTACATTGAGGGACCATTACTACCCTCTCCAAATAAATGACCAGGAATTGCTTTGAGTCAGAATTGACTTAATTGCAATGAATGATAAAAGGAAATCAGAGCTGGATGAGGAAAACAAATGATTTCGTGGACCTACAGTAAAATTCACTGATTAATCAGATAAAGAGGCATGAAAGAAATTGTAAAGATTTTATCCCATTATAGATAATTATTTTTCTATATTGTTCAATCATTCATTTATATCATCAATAAACATTTGCTAAGTACGTTCCATGGGAAGGTCCTGGCAGCTTTGCCTGGCAGAAGGTGAGAAGACAGTGTATAATTCACTGGAGAGTGATTAGCTTGAAAATATGGTTCTTCAGAGGAGGAAACAACTCCCAATGATCCTCTGAGTCTAAGGGTGTATAATCAAAGCAGATAATGAAAGCTAGCTTAGATTAGATCAGATAGATGATAGATAGATAGGTGATAGATAATCAGATAGATGATAGATAGATAGGTGATAGATAATCAGATAGATGATAGATAGATAGATGATGGATAGATGATAGATAGATAGATAGATAGATAGATAGATAGATAGATAGATAGATAGATAGATAGGATGAATAGATGGATAGACAGATAGATAAACTAGTCCAGCATGAAAAAATTATAAAGAGGAGGCTAGAATCGGGACTGTGTGATATATTCAGATAAGGGCACAGCTTACCTTTCAAATGAAAAAATGAGGAATTTGTTTTTAATCTATATATTAGATACTGTCTACTTGTATTAACTTCTACAGTGTAATTTATAAAATCCTAGCTTATTTTTCTTGAAATATAATGTGAGCCAAAAATATTACTACTACAAAATCATAAAACATTTTATTGTACAATAGTATCAAAATGTGAAATCATTGGGTCCAAGATATCCTCCAACCATAGGTGTCCATATAGGAACATTGATTTTTCATCTCCTCAACCCTTCTCTAAGTGAGGCCTGGTGGTGTAGTGGTTACACACTGGTCAGTGTACGAATGAAGCTCAAGGTCTGCTATTGGGAACCACCAGCGACTCCAGGAGAACCAGAGGGCCTTTCTGTTCCTGTAAAGAGTCACCTTTCCGTCTGGGCAATGCAGAGGGCATTTTCACTCTGTCTTCCAGGGTCACCAGAAGTCATAAGGGCCTTGATGGCAGTGTGGATTTCTGAGTGAGAACCCTTCTCAAGGCAAACTGTCCTTTGAGGTGTGATTGGAGGAATGAAATGGAATGTCTTTTATAGGGTCTTCCAGTTTGGGGGGCAAAGGGAAATCTGAAGGGGGAAGATTGGGTTTAGAGATTGCATGGGGTAAGAGTTTCCAAGGAAAGTCTAGTAGAGAAGCTCTTACTGTGCTTAGAAAATGAGCAGGTACACTAACACAATAGAATAGAAAAAAAAATGCTTGGAGCAAAATCTCTGGCCCTTTTTCTCACCAATGCAGTTTCTAATTTTCTTAAAACTTTTCTACTAATGAATTCACAAAGATCTCCTGTATCCTTGGAAAAACTCGGTCAGGGAAAGTGGGGTAGAAAGGGAGAACCGATTACAAGGATCTACATATAAGCCCCTCCCTGGGGGATGGACAACAGAAAAGTGGGTGAAGGGAGGCGTTGGACAGTGTAAGACATGACAAAATAATTATAAATTATCAAGGGTTCAGGAGGGAGTGGGGAGTGGGGAGGGAGGGAAAAATGAAGAGCAGATACCAAGGGCTCAAGTAGAAAGCAAATGGTTTGAGAATCATGATAGCTACAAATGTACAAATGTGCTTGACACAATGGATGTATGTATGGATTGTAATGAGTTGTAAGAGCCTCCAATAAAATGACTTAAAAAAAATTACCCATTTACAAAAAAAAATGCTATAACTTTCTGCACTGGCATACTTGCTGTGTTTGGGTTCTCAAGAGAAACAAAACCAGGACACGTATGGTTTTAGATAGATAGATAGAGATAGAGATATATAAATATATAGAACAAGAAATAAACAATTAATCCACAGAGCAGTAGAAAAGGCAGTTCAACTCACTTTCATGAGACAGTTAATGCACTGGCAGTCCTTCAACTCACAAAGGTTGTTGGGTACAAGTCAAAGAAGCAGATAGCTGAGTCTTCTGAAGAGCAACACAGGCAGTCTGGCCACAGGCAGCAAACATTAGGGCAGGTCACAGTCAGCCAGAGAACAGGTTCCAACTGTCCCCAGCTCAAATGATGTACTGTATACACTAGCAGTGTGGTGAAGCAGGTCTCAAAGGAACCTGAAACTATAGGGACATGGTCCACGGATTGGGTGTCCCACAAGTAGTGTAGCTCACAAGTTGAGGCAGAGAACTAGCTAAGGTAGCCACACACTGGTCCAATCATCAGAAAGCAAGAGACAGAAAGGCGTGGCTCACTGAGCCATTGATCTCTTTGTTCTACAATTCAACTGCAACCTTATTACCCCATAAGTGTTTATTGGCCAGGTTGGCACAGTAATCTTACCTATTTAACTGCTGGATTTAACTGGTTCAGCAGAACCCCTTATAAATCACTGTTTTGATTAGAACTTGCTCTCTGGATTGTGTTGGTACATCCAAGATACCTCTTTGGTTACATTTTGTTCTCTAAAACTGTGTTCATTACCTTTAACCTTGCTTCAAAGACTGATGCAAAGATTGGTTCTTTGAGCTTACAGATTGTCATGCAATGCTATTTTTTAGTGTTCTTTTTTTTTTTTTTTAAAGTCCCCTTAGAGCCCTGGTAGCATAGTGGTTATGCCTCAGGTTAGCAGCTCAAAACCACCAGCCATTCCTTTGGAGAAAGATGAGGCTTTCCACTTCCATAAAGAGTTTGACTCTCAGAAACATATGGGGGCAGTTTACTCTGTCCCATAGGGTCACTATGATTCAGAATCAACTTGATGGCAGTGAGTTTAGTTTGGAATGAGACCGAGACTAATGTGTTACCTAAAGAGCTTTTCAACAGCCATCCATCAATGACTAAAAAATGTTCAAACATGTTTCATGTGGAATAACTCCATGCAGGCATGAACTGTCTTTGGATTCCGATTTTCGTTCTTATGGGGTTATTTCACTCTGAAGTTTTATGTCTGACCTGATTTCTAAATAGTGTTGTCAGGTCCATTGATATCATTTATTCTCTGCATCTGAATAACTCATTTTGGCATTTATTATAAATTTGGTCTGATTTTTACAAATTCTCTTAATTTTTATTTGTCTGGAAATGCCTTATTTCACCATCATTACTGAGGGACATGTATAATTCCTACCTGGCCTTTTTTAATTCTTTCAGGATTTTATCTACTCCATATATCCTGTTGTCTTCTTGTCGGCATGGTTTCTCCTGAAAAATCAGAGCTTAGGCTTATTATTTCTTTTTAATAGGTAAGTTTTCATCTTTAGAGACTTGTGTTAGAAAATAAATCTTTTATCTTTGGTTTTGGGAAATATAATTATGATATTTCAAAGCCTCAACCACTCTCTGTGTCAATTCTACTCCGCACACATGGGGTTGCCATGCATAGGAATCAACTGGGTGGCAACTAGCAATAGCAGCTGGATAAAGACATTATTTGACATCACCTTTATACGTGTCTCCAGTCTCTTATTGAGGCTTCCCACTGACATACACAATCTACAGGCTAAAGAGGAGAGTTACTGTTACAATCCATCTGTCGGGCTCTAGGTTCAGAAGCATCTGATGGGCACTTCTGAACAGGCACTGCGACAGACTGTAGTATAAGGATTATTACATAATTCATGTTGTCAAGTTTCTCAGGAAGAAGAGATAAACAAAAAGGGAACGGACCATGTGTCAGACACTTTGATAAGTATTTTATTAGTGTCATAATATAACATTACCAAAACCCTCAAGTGGGAAAAATAAGGACACAGACAACGATCTGTTTTAAAGAAGAGAAGCTTGTGTGCTGTACTATGGCGCTTACATTGAATCACTAGAATGTTAGGAACTGCAGTTTCAGAGATCATTAAAGTCCAGGAAAGGTGTGCAGTAGGATTATATGCTTATACCAGACCTATTTAACCATTTGCTGAACTCTATGAAGAAGACAACAACATCAGGAGTAGAGGGAGGCTCACTAACAACCTACAATTTACATGACAGAACTTTGCTTGCTGAAAGTGATGAGCACTCGACGCACTTTCTGATAATAGTCAAATACTACAGCCTTCAGCATGATTCATCCTAATATAAGGAGAACAAAAATCTTCATAACTAATCCAATAAGCAACATCACAATAAATGGAGAAATAATTGAAGTTGGCAAGGATTTCCTTTTAGTGAAATTCATGGTTGGTTCCTGGAAGAAGCGGTCCAGAAGTTAAGTGTTGTATTGCATTGGGCAAATCTGCTGAAAAGAATCTTTACAAATTATTTAAATGCAAAGATGTTAATTTGAAGACCAAGGTGCACCTGCTTCAAACCATGTTATTTTCTATAGATTTGTACATGCATGAAAGCTGGACAATGAATAAAAAAGATGAAGAAATAAACCAATTCTTTCAAAATAATGTGTAAGCAAAGGTATAAATTATTAGATCGTGGATTCCAGAGAGATTAATAAATCTGTATTGGAATAAATACAGACAGAATGCTCTTATCAGGAAGAACTAGTTCCTGGAGAATGTCGTCATGCTTGGTGAAGTAAAAGGGTCAGCGAAAAAGAGGAAGATGCTCAAGATGAGTTAGCAGAGGGCCTGCAACAATAGGCTCAAACACAGCACCGCTCGGGCAGTGTTTCATTCAGTCGTACACAAGGTCGCCCTGGAACAGAACCAACAGGACAGCACCGTCCAACACTTGCAGCAAGGCGCAGAAAGACAGCTAGCTCTTGGAGGAAAAGTCTTAAGTCTATACACTAGTATGGACTAAATAGCTTGAAAAGAATAGAAAATAAAGGTATCTTGCTATCTGTATAGTGTATATATGACAAAATAATAAGACAACCTACAGACATCTGTTCAGCAAATGTCACTATGTGCATAAATAATGCATATGGCTTTTACTCATAATCTCATAAAGATGGAAAGGAATTGATGACAAATATCAAAGAATATGGGGCTCATCATATCATAGCTGAAGATTTGCAAGCTCACAGCCAGGCACTATGGGAGCTGTGTCTGGGCCCGGTCTACCACTGTGGACTGGAGTCTCAGACAGTCACATCGCGGATCTGGATCACACTGCCTCTTCTGTAAAGTTAAATCCCCATACGATTTAAGTGCTTTGCTGACTTACATTCTTACTTCTTTCTACTTATCTATGGTTAGTTCTTGCCAAGTATAATTCATTGTGCATTTAATCTATGCCATGGACCCGAGTAGGCTATTTACTGATATTTGTTTGTGTGACAACACTAGGCAAATTATTGCCATTTGAATTTTACAAATTGTGGAACTTGAACTTGAATCAGATTAATAACTTTACAACAATTAGATCCATCTCTCTGTAAGTCCAAAGCCTATGTCCTCTCCTGCATAAAAAGTTACATTAGTTTTCTCAGTCACATCTTCACAGAAATATTTTCTCATTACATTGCTGGTTGTAAGGCCTATGTTTTTTCTTCCTCATTTTTCTTTAATGATTAATTCTTATGTCTGGAAAAAAATTTCAATGCTGTTGGAAAAAGCACAGACAATGCACTAACGGCAAATGAATCATTACATATTTGCCTATTTGTTTTCAGATAAAGACAGAGGAAATATCACCCTAATCAGAATATATATATATATTTGATGTGTAACTGATTTCATCACTGCTCTGATATTGATTAGATGCAACCACATCACCACAAAAGTTTTGATCATTTTTGCAGAATTTTACATCATCAAAACATTGGTGGTTACATTATTATAACCCATCTGCATTTGACTGAACAACCTAAAATTAAAGCCAACATTAGCAAATATTAAAACTTTCCATTTTAAATCCTTTTTTACTTTCTCTTTCTGTTGCTCCCACATTTTCGTACATTTCATTTTTAGTGCTTATATACATGCATTTATTTATTTGTAAGCAAACATTTGTCATTTCAATAGTCTTTATATGTACAACCTTTCCTATTTTTGAGCCCAATATATTAAATAACACTGAGATGTAGTCATTTAATATGACCTTTTTACCCATAATTCCTTATGTGATGGAATATAATTCTGGATTACATGCTGATGGCTATAATCCCATTTTGGAGGGTGTACTCTACTATACTATACTAGTGGACAGGAGTCACTTAAAACGCACTGCCATAAAAGTTCATTTCAAGCCACAGCCACCCTATAGGACAGGGTAGAACTGCCTGGATGGGTTACCAAGACTGTAACTCTTTGAGGAAATAGCAGGCTCCCTTTTCTTTGCCCGGTGGGATTAAGACATGATTTTAGTAGATAATGAGAACCAAGTCACAGTTGTTGTCTTGGCTTGGGGCATCTTTAGACTCTAACTTTTTATTTTCTTGGGGGCCTCTTTAAAATTACTTTACTAGAGGATGTGATTTAAGACCCTGTCCTCTATTTCCTTCACTGGAGGGTAAATGCTGGTACTACTGTACAGGTCTTCCACACATCTCCCGTAAAGCTATCCCTCTATTTACTTCTGAAGCTTTCGTGGAAGCAAGAGCCCTGCAGTGACTTCTGGACAATTTTGGCTTCTGGCTCCGGGCCTTTGCCTGACCTTTGGATTGGGGAGTGAACAGCACTCACTGCAACAGGAAACATTTCTGAAAAGCTTTGCAAGTTTCTGTGGGATGCTGCAGTGTATCATGGCACCCAAGGGTGTATCAGACTACATCCAATAGTATGGAGAACAATGGAGTAGAGAAGCATCTTGGAAGATTTTGACATTTGGGATATTTTTTATCTCCATGTCTTGGGACTATTCTGGTATTAATTATTCTAAAAAAATTATTACCACAAACCCTAGCTAAGATTACAGTACATGAAGTGTATTGAAACAATGTGTGACTATATGTCTGTGTGACCTAAGATCTGAGTTACAATTGGAGTTCAGGGGCTCCAATTTTGTCTGATTTTCACAGCTTAAGTTTCTGTGTCTACCTCAAGTTAAACAGGGTGTCTTTTCATGTTAAACAGATGGGGTGATTGCATAGAACTGATTAATGCAGATAGTCAAATGAAACTATAAAATAATGGCAAAGCAAAAATGATCTCTAATGTAATATTCATGTGTTTAATTATTATTATTTATGGAAAATGTTATCTCAAAAAATACCTTGTACAGAAGGCCAATATTTAAAGAAGAAAAAAAGCAAATTGGTTGAACTAAGGAGATCTCATCCTTGGCCTCCATCTCTGTCAACAGCCCACTGTCATCAAGTCGAGGCTGACTCATAGTGACCCTAGAGTAGAACTGCCTCGGAGTTTCTGTGATTGTAACTGTTTACAGGAGTACAAAGCCCTGTCTTTCTCAGACAGGCTGGTGGTTTTGAACTGCTGACCATGTAGGTTGCAGCAATGAATAACTACTAAGCCACCAGGGCTCCCTATTAACTGCTTGACAAAATACATATATGTAAAGCTCCAGGGAACTGGTGACAGGCAAATGCCTGAAGTCTGAATGTCCCAGCTTAAGTGTCTGTGACACTGACGTCCCCTGTAGTTCTGACAGGGGACTGCCAGAAAAGGAGGCTGGATTCAGAAGAGGACTTGCAATAAAGGACCTCCTTGCTGATGTCAGATAGATCTCAGCTCAAATGAGAGAATACCAGAAAGATATTTGCTTGTGTCCACTGAACATGCAAAGGCATTTGAGTGTGGGGGCCATAAAAACACTGTGGATCACCTTGAGAAGAATGGTAATTCCAGGTCACTTCATTGTGCTCATTCAGAACTTGTCCATGCATGAGCAAGCAGTTGTATGACCAGAACAAGGGAACACGGTTTAAAAATCAGGAAAGGTGTTGTATCCTATTACTGTATTTTTTCAATCTACATGCTGAGCAAATCATCAGAGAAGATGAGTTATCTGAAGAAAAGTGCAGGATTAAAATTGAAGAAAGGTTTATTAACAAACTGAGGTATGCAGATGACACAACCTTGCTTGCTGTAAGTGAGGAGAAACTGAATCACTTGCTTATGAAAATCCAGGATTTGAGCCTTCAGGATGGATTACAAACTCACTGTAAAGAAGACTATAATTTTCATTACTGGACCAATAGGTATCATCATTAGAAATGGAGAAAAGGTTGTAGTTAACAAGTACTTTGCCTTACTAGGACCCACAATCAATGTTCAAGGAAGCAGCAGTCAAGAGATCAAATGATGTAATCTGCTTCATAAGATGTTTTTGTAGTACTGGCAATCAAGGATGTTACTTTTAGGATTAAGGTATGCCTGACCCAAGCCATGGAATTCTCCATCGCATCATATGCATGTGAAGGTTGGACATTGAATAAGGAAGACCTCAGAAGAATAGATGCATTGGAATTGTGGTGCTGGAGAAGCACATTGAAAATACCATGGATTGCTAAATGGACAGACAGCTCTGTATTAGCAGAAGTAAGGCCAAAGTGTTCCTTAGAGGCAAGAATGACAGGACTTTGTCTTACATTTTTGGATATACTGTCAGGAAAGACCAGTCCCTGGGGAAGGACATCATGCTTGGTAAAGTGGAGGGGTGGCAAGAAAGTGGAAGGTCCTTAAGGAGATGGATTGACACAATGGCTGCATCAGTGGGCTCAGGTCTAGGACCAATTGTGAGCATGGCACAGGGCCATGCAGTGTTTTGTTTTGTACATCAGATCGCTGTGTGTTGGAGTCAATGTGATGGCACCCACAAGAAACAACCCACCAGGAAACAAGCATCAAGATGAATAACTAGAAACAGCAGAAGAGTTTACAAGAAATGTTCATAAAGGCAAGAGAATAAATTGGCTGAAAGCCTTAAGAGCATGATGTCATAGAAAAGGGCCCACCTAGGTGTTTTAATGATGCCCAATGAGAACAGGTGAGCATACAGCTAACCTGTAACAAAGTAAAAGTTGTACTACAGGCAAGAGTCCAATTTAGGGAATGAAAACAGGGAACAGTTAACTGCCTGGAGAAGTCATAAACTGTTTCATATGGTGACACGCTAGGAGGAATACATAGGGTTTCTGTAATTAATGAAAGGACAGAAGTACTTCCAGCAGAAGAGTACGATGGGATATTCAAGGAATGGAAAGATGGTCCATTTGAAATAGCTGTGTTAGTTATCAGGTGAGCTATAATCCACAGATAGAAACATTATACATAGCATAATGAAATGTTGCTCTACGTGGGGATGCAGAGGGTGCCAGCAGAGAAGACTAGAAACAAAAGTGGAGAAGGATGTATTCATTCAGTCAGTGTTCACGTCGTATTGGGACAAATGTGAATATAGCCAACACCGAAATACTTTCCATAATCTTGCTTCCTTTTAGGGAATGATGTGTTCCTCATGCTAGGAATATTTCATTCTTATATAGTGGTAAAAACAAATTGCAAAAAATTTATAGGACAATGACAAGACCTGATTTTTATTTTGAAAAGATCAGCCTGGCTCCTTAAGTGTGTTTAAGTGAATAGAGACTCAGGAGCAAGTCACCTGACAGAGTAACATGTATTCAGTGAGAGGTGTTGAAGGTGCAGGCTCAGACAGTGAGTAATAAAGGCAGGGAGGTAAAGGCGGATTTGAGACACATTTAGGACACGGAATCAAGACAACACTTTTCCAATGATGTGACGTTAGTGGATAGTCTCTCTTCTAGAAAATATGTTTGAAGGTAGAAAAATGGAAAGAGATGAAGTGTAAAAGAAGTTCATACAATTACTTCTTAAGTACTTCATCCCCTCCTCTCCTTTCCCATTTAATCGACGCATCAATCCTCTTAGAGAAAGAAAAGGGACTTACAGACTGAGTTTTTATGGCTACTGTCCTTGCTGGGCAGCATCTTGACTCCTCTTGACTTCAATTCAATTGCCTTTTTCACTGGAAGAGACAAAATAAAGCCATTAGTAGGTAAGACTTAAAGAGGTGTCATAAAACAGTGTCATAGTCTCACATCACCACTATTTCCCTAGCAACCCCTGGACAATGGGACATGTTCAAAGAGGTTAACGATGCAAAACAAGCAAAGTATAAGAGCTTGTGAGTAATTAATACAATGTTATCAAGCAAGATCACATTTTATAGCAGTGTGAAAAGTCCCCAAAATGTATCATATAGTTTACCTTATGTAACCAAATTCACTTACCACTGGCAATGGCAACTTCTATAAACCATTGTAATCTCACCCAAGCACTCAATGAAATTGCATTTTAAATTTATTCTTAGTGACTATAACATTTTTACAATGTGTTATAATCATAAAAAATTGGGGGTGAAAAGAAAGCTACTCATTCATGTACTCATATATTCATTTAATCATTTAACATTCATCAAGTATGTATTGGCTAGGAGTTGGTGTAGTAAATTGTTAAATGACAAGCACTAATTTTACTCAGAAGTCCCTGGGTAATGCAAACAATTAATGAACTCAGTTGTTAGATGAAGGTTAGAAGTTCAAGTGCCCCAAAGTTATCTGCAAAGAAAGACCCAACAAAGTACTTCAAAAAATCAGCTATCAAAATATCTGTGGAAACACAGTTCAATTCTGAAAAGCATGGGGTCCCCAAAAGGCAGAAACTGCTCTGTAGCAACTGGTAGTCCTTCTGCAAGCTAGCTGACACTGGGGTCCAAGGCCTTAATTCTTGAACTTAAATGAGTTACTTGCTAGGCTATCAGAAATTAAAAGAAGACTATTTTAGTCAATTGTGGGAAAATACTAGTGGGTATGCATTTGCTGCAAAGAATGTAGAAAAAAATTTAAAGACCTGAAATACTTTATGATTGGCTTTCACATAGCCAATTTAAATATCCTGGATTGCATATATGAGACATAACCTTGAGTAGCTACCGCATGAATACCTGGATTCAAGTCTTTGCCTTTGACTCAGTAGCTATGTGACCCTAAGTTACTGAATTCTAAGTCTGTTCACATATCTGTAGAAACAGCAGGGTATCAAATGCAGTGCCTGCAAAGGTTGCATAAGATTCAGAGATAATACATTTAAAGTATTTAGCACAACCTAGGAGTCCCAATAAATAACAGCTTTTAATTATTAACACTTGTTTTTATACATAACACTTGCATGCTCACAGCCTCCCTCCAGATGGCCACAGCAGTTTCTCTTTAGAATGGTCTGTTGTCACTGTTGCTGCTGACCCTGTCCCCTCTCTGCTCGTGCTTTCCTCTTGGCATAAGTACTCTGCCACTCTTAGGAACCACTCCCTCTGTGGCATCACCTCTTGGAGCCTGTATACCACTTGGCCTCTTGCTTCTTCGTAGTTGGATGAGAGTCCAAATCTGAAGCGTGTGCTTGTGAAAGGTGGCTATCTACACTCAAAGCCCTGACTGCATGGGAGATCTTGACATAAGTTCAAGCTTCATTTTAAATCCTGTATTGCATGTTCCTAGTGCTTGCTAACCAGAAAGCAGTAAATCTGTAGTTCAAGTCCAGACAAGCCCTTGGAGGGGCCACTTGCCCTCAGGAATAAGATCGTTTCTAGTAAGCTCTATCTAGTAATCATTAACTAGCTTACAGGAAATGCTTACACAAGGAACTTTCCTGGGCATATCTTTCTTACACAAAAGCTTGGGAATTCTGAAATATTTACCAAAAGACCCAATCATAAATTATGTCAGCTTGATTAGAATATTTTGACTGCTCTTGATATTTTCATATTTAAGCCTTGGGTACTCTGGGGAAAACACTAGGCCCCATGTTTCTCAATACAAAAATTATTTAATACCATAATAAACCTGTTTGTTTTTTTCATTTCAAGATGGGTACAAATTCTGTTGCTCATAAACATTTTTTGATGGCAGCTGTTGTGGGATTCCAAAAATGTCTAACCTTCAAAGACCTTCTAAGGATCATGAACCCCGATCAAGATCTACGGGTTATTTCTAGGTAAGCACCCTTGAACTTTGGCTCTCTTTAAGTGGAAGTGTTTCCAGGTTTATTACTGGCTTCCTACTGTTTCCTTTCACTTTCTGTTTGCTATCTGAACATCCTAAGAGTTTGGTTCCTTGGTCCAGGACTTACTATTCAGGCTAGCAGCCAATTACTTTCATTCCACTAAGCAACACAGTAAGGTCTGTTTGCATGCCTGGAACTTCCACAGCAGATTTTGAGTTTTAACATAAAAGCCTCCAGAGCAGGTTTCAAAGTAAATCACATGTGTGCACATTTGCTATCATTGGGAGAAAAAGTATTTGCTGTGTGTGTAAAAGACAACTGTTTTTACTCTCCTAGAGAAAACAGGTCATGCCTAGTGGTAACAGGCACACTAGCGCTAACAAAACTGGGGTCTTTTTTTTTTTTTGATGGTGTGTTAGTCTGGGTACTTTAGAGAAACAAATCCACAGAAACTCATGTATAAGAGAGAGTTTTATATAAAGGTTAAGTGCGCATCAAGAAAACATCCCAACCCAGTGCTGTGCAAGCCCACAAGTCCAATGTTATCCCATTAACCCATATATCCAACACCAGTCCACCTTCCTCCTCCATCTCACAAAACAGACACAATGATGCCGACTGCAGGAGGCAAGCCTAGTCAGTGAACGTGTAAGCATCTCAGCACTGGCAGGGGTCTCCACACAGCTGCTCCAGAACTCAGGGCTGCAGTGGGGTAGATCCATGTGGCTTCTCCTCAGGGATGTCTTGCAGGAAGTGAGCCTTGCCTGCTAAAGGAGGAAATTGGCTAAGACAGCTGCACCCTGGTCTAACCATCAGAAAGCAAGAGACCAGAGAACTAGAAAGGCGAGGCTCACTGTGCCATTTATCTCTCCGCCCTTCAATTAACCCCACGTGTGTTTATCGGCCAGGTTGGCACAATAAACTAACTACCTCAGATGGGTAGTAGGAGGCATTCAAAAGACAGCAGGACACAAAAGCTGTTTTCTTCTAAGACACTGGTTCTCAACCTTCCTAATGCCGTGACCCTTAATACAGTTCCTCATGTTGTGGTGACCCCCCCAACCATAAAATTATTTTCATTGCCATTTCATTACTGTAATTTTGCTACTGTTATGATTGGTGACCCTTGTGAAAGGTCATTCCACCCCTAAAGGTTGAGAATCTAAGATATAATTTTGAGATTTACTAAACTACATAACAAATTTCAAGCTCTAGCACCTTACATTTCTCATCTGTCCCCTTCAGTAGCAACTTACTCTATATGAACTTCTTGACTCTCTCTCTCCTCTTGCTCTCTAAAGAATTTGCTGAGGAAGAATTTAGAATTCTTTCTGAAGTTTAACAATCTGGACTCTCATATATAAATTAACTACTCTATGTAATAATCAGTTTAAAAGGCATCATTCTAATATGAAAATATTTTAAATGATTTGAGCTATAAAGAAATAAGAAATAGGAACTCATATTATTAGAAAAAAATTAGACTCCCACATAACAGCTTTAAGAGTTCCTAAAAATAAGAGCACTCAATATAAGTCAAGAAAAATAACTGAAAATTCATTAAGACAATCTTATACTGAGTAACTTTGATAAGACCTTAGAGAATCCTGATAAAATATACATATAAAATTAACATATATGCATATGTTAATATATATACATATCCTTGATTAAATAAGTCTGAACTCTCTTCTTACCTGAACATTACTAGCTTTAGGGTTTCTGACTTGAACTCAACCACGTTACTGCTTTTGCTAGATGGGAATGATTCATGTCATAGGGTTCTTTAGATTTCACTCATCAACTTTTGTCATCAAGACCTGACCTACAAGAAACTTCTTATTAATCTAGATTTAACCCTTTTGTTGATGGCTCCTATTTACACCTATTCCTAATAGTTCTCATGACCACGGAGGATACATTGTGACTGCTTATATTTTTGTGTGTGTGACTGCTTTTGCCACTGGTCTTGAGAGTATAACTTTCACTGAAATTACTTCAGCCAAATAAACTAAATTGATTGCATGTGCCTGGCCCTTGATCATGGTTGGTAAGTATATTACAAAATCAAAATATGCTTTCTTATACTATTAAAAAAATCAGAGTTCTTACTTCCCAGGGATCAAAGTAAAAATGGCTATCTAGTATGCCTTTGAAATCTGTTATTATAATCCAAGGCTATCAACCTAAAGAGAGGTCTAAACAGAAGAAAAGAAAGGCACGAATATAGCTCATTTAGTTACTAAATGGACAGCATCTTATACCCTGCTAGCACTCAGAATTGCATTGGCCCACCATGAAAGAATGTAATTAAAAAAGGTAACTTGTGCACACAGGTGATTGCAAAGGTAGCCACAAGGTGTCATTAATTACCTCTCCTTTCATGGTGCTAAATTTACCAAATATTAATGGGGAAACTTAAAGCTGGTCCTACCCTAGAAGAATGAAAAAACATATATATATATGAGAGAGACTATATATTCCAGGTTTGGGGGTAATGTATCCTTGTTCATGTTAGGGGAAATAACTCTCAGATTCAATGGAAGGGAGATCTCTGATAACTTTGAGAAGAGTTGACTAGATTGGAGCAGCATTGAACTATGTTAATCCTTCTGTGTGTGCTGTGTGTTCTTGTTTTGTTGTAAGACCATTATGCTGTTGTTGATCAACATGAGGTAGACAATCCTAAGGAAGAACTAAAGGCAGAGAGCCAATCAGCCTGTTGTTTAAGCTAGCCCCAGAGACCTAGTGAATGTGTGAATGTCCCACAACATGGAATTCACATGAATGAAGACTGAATTGGGTGCCCTAGGAAAATCAATGAGATTCTGTCTTGCAAATTTCTGCTTTGATTTAAAGAGAGTATTCTGATTGGATTTCCCTCCACCTTCCCCTTTCCCTATTCACTATTGTGAAGTTCTTCTAAGTATTAGTTCTAAGAACACCTGCTTCCACTGTCTGACTAATGAATCAGTTTTAAAATAGCTACCTGAGCACATTTGCCATCTTTGTATTTAAGAGTCTCTGAGTCAACTCTAACCCATAGGCACCCTATGCGCAACAGAACAAATATTGCAGGGCCCTCTGCCATCCTTCTAATGGTTCCCATGCTTCCGCTCATTGATGGAACCACTGTGTCATCCATTTCATTGAGGGCCTTCCTCTTGTTCACCGCCCCTTCACTTTACCAAACATAATGTCCTTCCCCAAGGACCAGCCTCTCCTGACATATGTCCTAAGTATGTAAGACAAAGTCTTCCCATCTTTGGTTCTAAGGAGCACTCTGGCCTTATTTCTTCCAATACACAACTGTTTGTCCTTTAAGCAATCCAGGGTATTTTCAATATTCTTCTTCAGAACCACAATTGAAATGCATCTATTCTTTGAAGATCTTCCTTATTCAATGGCCAACATTCTTATACATATGATGCAACGGAGAATACCATGGCTTGAGTCACGCACAACTGAATCCTCAAAGTAACATCCTTGCTTTGCAATACTCTACAGATAATCTTGTGCAGCCGATTTACCTAATGCAAAAAATCTCATGATTTTATTTGGGATCCTAGTAAGAGCAAAATCCTTGAAAACTTCAAACTTTTCTCCACTTATCGTGATGTTACCTATTGATCCAGTTGTAAGGGTTTTGGTCTTCCTTACATTGAGTTCTAATATTGAAGGCTGCAATATATCTTCATCAGCAAGTGCTTGTGCTTCAATTCCTCCTCACTTTCAGCCAGCAAGGTTATGTTATCTGCATAGCTCAGCTTGTTAATTAGCCTTCTCCCATCTTGATCCTTCACTCTTCTTCAGATAATGCATTTTTTGATGATTTTCTCTGTCACACCTTCCCTGATTTTAAGCCATGTAGTGTTCCATTGTTCTGGTCACAGGACTGCCAGCTTATGCATGCACGATTGCTGAATGAGCACAAAAAAATATTCCAAGATTATTCTTCTCAGTTACCCATAGTTTATTTTGTCCACACAGTTGAATACTTTTGCATCATCAATTAAACACAAGTAAACATCTCTCTGGTATTCTGTGCTCTGAGCCAAGATCCATTTGACAGCAGCAATGATATTCCCTGTTCCACATCCTCTTCTGAATCCAGTCTGAAATTCTGGAAGTTCCCTGTCAATGTATTGCTACAAAAGTGGTTGGATGATCTCAAGCAAAATTTAATTTGTGTGTGATATCAATGATATAGTTCCATAGTTTGAGCATTGTGTTGGGTCAACTTTCTTTGGAATGGGCACAAATGTGGATCTCTTCCAGTCAATTAACCAACTAAGCTGTCTTTCAAATTTCCTGACATAGATGAATGAGTGCTTCCAGTGCTTCTTCAACTTTCTGAAACATTTCCATGTGTATTCCATCAATTCTTGCAATCTTGTTTTCAGCTAATATGTTCAGTGCAGTTTGAACTTCTTCCTTCAGAACCATTGGTATTTGCTCATATGCTACCTCCTGAAATGGTGGACTAAGCAGATTTAATATAAATTATTTTTTTCATCTGAGAAGTGAACCAAAACAAGAATACATAGCTTGCTAATTTTTAGGTCTCAAAAATATTAAAATATATAAATTATGCTAACTTGATTCTCAAAAAAACGTAATAAGAGACAGGATTACGAAACTGGAATGACAACATGCCTAAAATGTTATTATTTAATTATTGTTGTTGTTAAGTACTTACAATTCATTGTGACTTATGTTTTATGTCCTTGGCTGCAGATATAATGTCAATCCATCTCACTGAAGATCTTACCCTCTTTTTTAGCAAATGCGATATGCTCTGGAGACTGGCTCTTCTTGAAACATGTCCGAAGTACCTGAGATGTAGAGTTTTGCTATCCTCAACTCTTAAGGGATATGAACTTTACTTCTTCCTAGACATATTTGTTCATTCTTCTGCAGTTCTTTACCAAACCATAATTCAAAGGCATCAACAATTCAGTCTTCCTTATTCACTGTCCTGCGTCCATACTCAGAGAAAGTGATTCAAAACACCATGGCTTAGGTCAAGCACATCTAATTTCTCCAAGTAAAATGTTTACTTTTTAACACTTTAAATACATCTTTTAAAGCATATTTGCAATTCATCATTTATTTGAATGTTGCTCCCATGAAGGCTGATTGTGGATTTAAGTAAAATAAACACAATTCTTGACAAGCTCTAGATTTAATCCATTTATTTTGATATTGCTTATCTGTTCGGTTGTGGTGATTTTTGTTTTCTCTACGGTGAAGCATAACCCATACTAAAAACTCATTAGGCTTTTATCTTCATCAATAAATGTTTCAAGTTCTCATCTTTTTAAACAAGTATGGTTGTGTTTCCTGGATGTCAAAGGTTGTTAGTAAGCCTTATGAAAATCTTGATGCTGTATTCTTCTTCAGATTGTTCATTTTCATATATTTGCTCAGCACACATATTGACTAAAATAGTGAAAGGATACAACCTTGACAAATGCCTTTACTACTTTTAAAACATGTAGCATTCTAATGCTCTTTTTGAATGATGACCACTACATCTCTATGCAGGTTCTGAGTGAGCACAATTATGTGTTTTGGAATTCCTATTCTTTGCAATGTTATCAATAATGTATTATAGTCCATGGAGTTGAATGTCTGTGTAGAGTTAATAATACACAGAAGCAGTGAAGTGAAATTGCTTAAATATATTCTTTTAGCCATGTCTGTATACTTCCCATCAAATGATTGGGTGAGGTCATGCAAATAGGGTGTGTGAAACACGTAGAAGAAGGAGAGCCAACTCAGAAGCTGGAGTGGAAAGAATGCTCTGGCCATCAAGAAAGAACAGCCAGCCATACTGTTTAAGTGGTGGAAGTAGCAGAGGCCAAGCCAAGAAATCATAAGACAGAGAAAGGAGTCACACTGAGACTGTGAGGCAATTAAGGCACAGAAAGACTTTCTAGCCCATTCAGGCAAAAGTCAAGGAATCATGGAACTGAGAGATTTGGGAGTGGATATACAAAGAGACTACTTGGTGAAGAGAGGCTTTGCTGTGGCCCAATACCTATCTCTTAAATGTTTCCTGAACCTTGCTTGTGGTAATCTGCTAACTTTTCTAATAAATACTCTTAATGGGCCACATTGTCTATGATTTCTACATGGCCATTTCCACTAATTATGGAACATAAGGGAGAAATAGAGTGCTGCTAGAATAATAGTTTGTGTCATAACACCCTTAAAAAAAAAAAAAAGAAAGGTAGAGACTTGTCTGACCTCTGCTTGTGGCCATTGAACTGAACTGGTGTGGTGTCAGAGTTTCCTACTTCCTTGTGCATTCAACGTAGGTCAAATAGGGCCACATGCCATTTCCTCAATGTGTAAACATATTTATGATGGAGTCGACTGTTAGTTCCATCTGATATCAGCAATCATTTTCATTATACATCCTCTTATGAATCCACCTTGAATTTCTAGCAGTCTTCTGTTAGTGTACTATTGCAACCATTTTTGAATTGCAGTCAGCAGAGTTTTACTTGACTATGATACTAATTACATTATTCAATGATGTCTGCATTTCATTTACCATCTTCTTTTTTCCAATGAGTATGAATATGGATCTCTTCTAGTTGGTTTGCCAACAATCTGGTATAAGTGAGTAAGTACTTCTAGTGTTGCATACATTTGCTGAAACATCTTAATTATCATTATGCAATTTCTGCAACCTGATTTTTCAGCAATGCTTTAAGTTCAGCTTCTCTCACTTCCTTCACACATATTTTACCATAAGCAATTTCCTGAAATGGTTTAACATTCAGTTATTCTTTGGGGTACATTGACTCTAAGTATTCCTTTCATGTTTATCCCTTCCCTTTGCTTTTAAAGTTCCCTGCATTGTCCAATATTTTGTCCATCAAAACTGTCAGTATTGCAACTTGAAGCTTTAAGTTTTCCATTATTTTTCACCTTTAGAAATAAGGATTTTTTTCTTCCCTTTTAGTTTTCTAACTTCATGTTATCACACCCCTCATTATAATACCTTACTGTATGTTCTCAAACCACCCTTAGACGTTTACTACTCAGCTATTTTGCTTCATCATTTCTTCCCTTTGCTTTAGCTATACTACATTCAGAAGCAAGTTTCAGATATCCAGTTTGCTCTTTTCTGTATTTTTAATGAACTTTCTGCATGTTCATTCATCATATCTTTGATCCTAGCCCACATTTTACTTAGTCTTTGGTCATTAGTGTTCACTGTATAAACTCTATTATTGAGATGGTCTAAAATTCATGTGGGGTATATTCAAGATGTACTTTGGCTCTCATTGATGTCTACAAATTTAACAATACAAATATTTCCAGAAACTAATGTAAGATAGTTTATTATAAATAAGATTTTTATGTTATACGCATGTCAGTTTTCTTAAAAGCAAAATATTTCCATAAAATTTAGGATGAATATTATGTGAATGCCATTTTATTTTAAAAAGAAAGGGATAATTTTGTCTTAACATAAAATTATAACAAACCGAACAAAAACAAATAAAGAAAAAGGTTAGACAAGTGTGATAAATAGGTTTATTGTGCCAATCTGGCCAATAGGAACATGTGAGATTAATAAGGTTGCAATTTGACTGGAGGGCAGAGACATAAAAGGCTCTTGCTCTCTGGTAATCAGACCAGTGTGTGGCTGCTAGTTCTCTGCCTCAACTTGTGAACTACACTACCTGTGGGACAGCCAACCCATGGATCATGTCGCTAGAGCTTGAGGTTTCTTTGAGACCTGCTTCACCATGCTGCTGGTGCATACATAATTTGAGCTGGGGACTGTCAGATGCTGTCATCTGGCTGACTGTTGGTGGCCTGCCCTGCTGTTTGCTGCCTCTTGCTGGACTGCCTGCATTGCTCTATGAAAGACTCTGCCATCTGCTTCCTTGGCCTTGGACCCAGCACCTCTCATGAGTTGAAGGACTGCCAGTATATTAACTGTTCCATAGAAGTGAGTTCAAGTGTCCCCTCTGTACTGCTGTGTGGACTAATTCGCTGCTTATCATTTTTTGTGCCATCTATGTCTGTCTATCTATTTATCTCTCTCTATATATATCTATATCTATAAAATTTTATGTGTCCTGGTTTTGTTTCTCTAACACATTGGTACCAGGAGTGGTTCTAGAGAAACAAGGTATGGGCTTCTTAAGTTGGCTCTCCAGCCTGATTAGGCTTAACAGTGCTGATAATGCTATCTTTACCCTTAAAGGCATGGATAAATCTGCCACTCTTACTAGAGTAGGTGGTGTTAATCCATGGTGTGAAGTAGCAAAGCTGATATCCACAGTATCACCACCAATAGATAACGTGCTGGTGAGAGAAGAGTCTCTGGATGATCATGTGTTTGATATTGTACAGCAGTTTTGTCAGGATGAAAAGTATAGGGCAGCTGGTTGGCTGGTCCTCCTTACAATAGAAAACGTGATCAAGGAAAGGGATAATCTCAGAACCTCAGAAGCACATCTCAAGTGCCAAATAACAGACCTAAAAGTTTCTTTATGTGCTACCAAGGAGAGTCTTCTTTCCTCTAGTAATAGAGCGGACATTGCTGAAAACCAAATCCAGAGTCTCGTCATACGAATTGCTAAATGACAACATCAGCTGAATTTCAGGTTTAGAACACTGTCTGTTATTAAGGTAAGATAATTAATCAGAAAGAATTGGAACCCTGAAACATGGGATGGGAACTTATAGGCTGATGACCCAGAAGAGGAGGATATTGAGCCCCTAGAGCAGTGGTTCTCAACCTTCCTAATGCTGTGACCCTTAATGCAGTTCCTCATGTTATGGTGACCTCCCAACCATAAAATTATTTTTGTTGCTACTTCATAACTTCATTTTGCTACTGTTATGAATCAGGTGACCCCTGTGAAAGGTTCATTCATACCCCAAAGGGGTCGCAACCCACAGATTGAGAACCTCTGCCCTGGAGTCAATTGAGACAGCCCAGTCAATAGATCCACCCCTCCCACTTAAGGGGAATAACCAAATATCAGTAAAACAACCTACACCTGAGCAGATTAACCAACCTGTTTAAATTGAAAGGCCAGAAGGGGCTGCATCTGTAGCATTGGCTGGGGGAGATGCCTTACAAGATAATCCTGAGAGGCCCCAAGAAACACCCCTACCACCCATTGTTTCCTCTAGACCTTTAACTAGAATTAACTAGCAGAAAGTTCCTAAAGGTGAGGTTCCGATGATGACTCAAGAAAAAGTGTGCTATATTCATAAAGATCTGCTTGAGTTTTCTAATACATACATGCAGAAGCCTGGGAAATATCCCTGTGAATGATTGCTAAGGGTGTGGGATACTGGTGCAAGGAATATAACATTAGACCAGTCTGAATTTCTTGATACGGGGCCCCTAAACACAAATTCTTCCTTCAATGTCTCAGCAAGAGAGGTTAAGAGAGGAGCTAATTGCTTATTTGGTTGGTTCATTGAAGTGTGGGTTGCCAAAAGCTTAGGAAATTGGTATGTTGGAAGGGATCTATCAGAATGATCCTGTAGATCCAAAAAGGAAGTGCCCCAAGGACAGAACTTTCACCACCACCATAAGGAACAAGTTTGTGAAGTGGGCCCCAGCATCTCTGAAGACTCCTGTGATTGCTATTTTATGTGCACCAGGATTAAGAGTGGGAACTGTCCTAAATGAACTCCGACATTTGCCCACAATGGGGCTGATTGGGCCCCATGGTGTTAGAGGGCAGGTGTCAGCACTGAATCAACAGAGACAGGGTGGACAGGCTTATAATAGACAGCAAGGTTTCCGTAGTAATCAAAGCAACCTGTCATGTGTGGAATTATGGCATTGGCTACTTAGTCACCGTGTCCCTAGGAATTAAATAGATGGGAAACCTACTAAATATTTATGTGATCTATAGCAGGTGGAAGAATGCTAGGTAAGGTGAACAGCAGAATAAAGAGTCGTGACCACTAAATCAATTCCCAGACCTGAGCCAGTTTACAGAGCCACAACCCCTTGAATGAGGGGAAGGCCAGGGCCCTTTGAAGAAGGACCCTGCTACATCACTGAAGGTCTCTATACTGTGATTCTTTCTTCTAGCCTTCCCTATTGGGACCTGCGGCCTTTCACAAGAGTGACTATTCATTGGGGGAAAGGAAATAATCAAATTTTGGGGGGATTACTGGACACTGGCTCTGAAGTGACACTAATTCCAGAAGACCCAAAGTGTTTCTAAGGCCCACCAATTAGAGTGGGGGCTTATAGAGGTCAAGTTATCCATGGAGTTTTAGATCAGGTATGCCTCACTATGGGTCCAGTGGGCACCCAAACCCATCCTATGGTTATTTCCCCAGTTCCAGAATGCATCATTGGAACAGACATTCTTAGTAACTAGCAGAACCCCCATATTGGATACCTGAAAGGTGGAATAAGGGCTATCATGGTAGGAAAAGCCAAGTGGACACCATTAGAACTGCCACTGCCTAGGAAAATAGTAAACCAAAAGCAGTAATGCATTCCTGGAGGGATTACAGAGATTAGTCACCATTAAAGACTTGAAGGATGCAGGGGTGAGGATTCTTACCACATCCCCATTTAACTCACCTATTTGACCTGTAAAAACAAAAACAAACAAACAAAAAAAACCAGATGGATCCTGGAGAATGACAGTGGATTATCATAAACTTAACCAGGTGGTGACTCCAATTGCAGCTGCCATTCCAAATGTTATTTCATTGCTTGAGCAAAACAATACTTCTCCTGATACTTGGTATTCCGTTATTGATCTGGCCAATGGTATTCTTCTCAATACTGGTATTCTTCTCAATACCAGTCTCTAAGGACCACCAGAACTTTGCCTTCATCTGGCAGGGGCAACAATACACTTTCACAACTCTCCCCCAGGGGTAAATCAACTCTTCCGCCCTATGACATTATTTAGTCTGAAGGGAACTTGATCACCTGTCTCTTCCACAAAATGTCACACCAGTCCACTATATTGATGGCATTATACTGATTGGCCCCACTAAGGAGGATATAACAAAGACTCTAGATTCATTAGTACAACATCTGTGTGCAAGAGGTTGGTAAATTAGCCCAATGAAGATTCAGTTGCCCTCCACATCAGTAAAATGTCTAAGGGTCCAGTGGTGTGGGGCATGTCAAGACATTCCTACAAAAGTGGAGAATAAGCTATTGCATCTATACCACCTCCCACCCCTTCCTGAACAGCTAAACACAGGAGACGCAATGCCTAGTGAGCCTCTTTGGATTTTGGAGGTAACATATTCCTCACTTGGGTGTTCTACTTCGACCTATTTATCAAGTGACATAAAAGGCCTCCAATTTTGAGTGGGGCTCAGAACAAGAAAAGGCTCTGCAACAGGTTCAGGCTGGCAGGAAAGCTGCTCTGCCACTGAGACCATATGATCCAGCTGACCAATGTTGCTAGAGGTGTCAGTTGTAGATAGAGATGTGGTGTGGAGTCTGGATTGGCAGACCTCTATTGGTGAAGCACAGTGTAGACTGTTGGGATTTTGGAGTAAAGTCCTCGCATCCTCTGCAGACAACTACTCCCCTTTTGAATAACAGCCCTTGGCCTGTTACTGAGCCTTCATGGAGACTGAATATCTCACCTTGGGCCACCAAGTCACCATGAGGCCTGAGATGCACATCATGAAGTGGGTATTGTTTGACCTTAGTCATAAAGTTTTGACCTTAGTCATAAAGTTGGACGTGCACAGAATCACTCCATTGATAAATGGAAGTGGTACATATGAGATCAAGCCAAAGCAGGACCTGAAGATATAACTAAGCTGCATGAAGAAGTGGCCCAAATGCCCACAGTCTCCACTCCTGTCACATTACCTCCTTTCTCCCAGTTTGTACCTATCGTCTCCTGTGGAGTTCCTTATGATAATCTAACTGAAGAACAGAAAAGTCATATTTGGTTTACAGATAGCTCTGCACAATATGCAGGTGGTATTTGTAAGTGGACAGCAGCAGTACTACAGCCCCTTTCTGGGATCTCCCTAAAGGACAATGGTGAAGGGAAATCCTCTCAAAGGGCAGAAATTTGAGAAGTGCAACTGGCCATTCAGTTCGTCTGGAAGGAGAAATGGCCTTCCAATAGGGAGACAGGTTGAGTCTGGCCACTGACAATTGTGGACCTGGTTCATAGGAACTAGAGGAGAAGCCAAGAGCAGGTTCCCTGGTTGGAAGATTGAAGAGTTGAGTAGAAACTAAGCTGTTGCCTGGCCTAGCACAAGAGGGCTATAGTTATTGAGAATTTGTGAAGGGACCCATGGTTGAAAAGCCAGGCAGCCAAAGGGCACCCTGGTGAGGCTAATTGAGGAGGCCCACATTGAGTTGATCAAAACCCGACCGGATTGATAAGATGTTTGAGCCCATGAATTAGTGCACATTGTTGCTGACTTTATGCACTGCCTGTCCTTATGTGACTTAGCTTATGGATATAGACTCACAGGGTTCCAACTGAAAGAAGGTTCCTCACATCAAAGAACAGGCTTGTCTCTTCAGAGCACTGGGTTGAAATCAATGGGCAGCACAGAAACTGGATACCCACAATGGGGGGCATAAAGGCATGAAGTGGCTGGCTTGAAACTTTCATGGGTAGAAAATATGTTTGTAGCTTTGTAGGATTATGGTGTAGATGTTCACTTTACTGAAATTGATACACATAGAATATTTTTGTTTTGTTCACTTATAGAATATTATGCCTAAATGAAGCTGACATATCTTGAGTTGTATGCATTTTAGTTTTATCCTGCTAGACACAAATATGATTTTACTTTTGTCTTTGTCTTAAAAATTATGTATCACTAAGTGTTGTGTAAAAATGTCAAGTAGACAACGGGAGGTCTGTGGTAGTTACATAATTTCGTGTCAATTTGAAGATATAAAAGTATACAGGTAAAGTTTAGGCTGTCAATCAGGTTGCAGTTTGATGACCTCATCTGGAGGTACCACCAAGACAAACGGCTCTCTGGAGGTGGGCTGCTCTCTCTCTCTGCCTTCACCTTTCTGATACATGGAGACCTGTGTGAGCCTTAGAGATGAATCTACCACCACTGGATCCACAAGACTTTTTACCCACAGGCCTGTGATCTTCTTGCATTTTTGCATCATTGCATGTGACTGTGTGAGTCTGAAGAGGGACATATGGACTAGCACTGAACTTACAGACTTGATCTGGACTGTGCTGAGATGTTTGCTTTATGTATAATTACTTCTTTACTAAAAGCTTTCTCTTACACATATATGAGTAACACTGGATTTGTTTCTCTAGTCAACCTGGCCTAACACAATAAATAAACAGCTTACTGGTACTTCTGCTTTTAAGATTCATTTGACATCAGCAATGATATCCCTTGTTCCAGGCCCTCTTCTGAATTCAGCCTGAAGCTCTACCAGTAACCTGTCAATGTATTCCTGATACCACTGTTGGATGTTCTTCAGTAAAAGTCTACTTGCTTGTGATATTAATTATATTGTTCTATAATTTAAACATCCTGTAGAGTCACCTTTCTTTGGAATGGGTACAAAAATGGATCTCTTCCAGTCAGTTGGCATAGTGGCTGTCTTCCAAATCTCCTGACATAGTTGAGTGACTGCTTCCAGTGTATCATAAGCATGTTGAAACATTTAAATTGGTATTCCTTCAATTCTTGATTCTTCTTCTCCTTTTATATATTTAGTGAATGAATGCTTTCATTGCAGTTTGAACTTCATTTAGCTCAAATGCTATTTCCTGCAATGGTGGAATGTCAACTACTTCTGTCTGGTATTGTGACTCTGTTTAATTTTTTTCACCTCCTTCGGCTGGATCCTAAATCATTCAATATTTTACCCAAAGAATCTTTCAATATTTGCAACTTGAATTTTTTATTGCATTACTTTAGTTTAAGATATCTTTTGCGGTTTTCTAACTCTATGGTTTTTAACAATTCATTAAAGAGTTCACTTCTTCTCAATCTGCCCTTTGAAATATTCTATTCATTTCTTTGACTTCGTCATTTGTTCTAAGTGTCTCAGCTACTGTAAGGCTCTGATCTTTCTTTCCTTTTTTAAATTGACCTCTGCTTTCTTCATGGATGATGTCACTGATATCGTCCCACGGCTTATCGAGTCCTCTCTCAGTAGGTCAAATGTTCTTGAAAGTCAGATGGCATACACTTAAGGCCATAGTTTGCACTTCCAGACTTGCTTTAATTTTTTTCAACTTTAATTACAACTTGAATATGCGCAGCTGGTAGTCTGTTCCACAGTCAGCTCTTGGCTTCACTTTGGCTGCTGATATTGACCTTTTCCATAGCATCTTCCCACATATGTAGTCAACTTGATGCCTCTTAATTCCATCTAGAGAAGTCCATCTATTGCCTTTTATGTTATTGAAAAAAAGTTATTTGTTATGAAGTTGTTGGTCTTGTAGATTCTATCATGGGGTCCTTGGCTTTGTTTTTATCACCACAGTCATCTTTGCCAACTACTGTCCTTCCTCTCTGTTTCCAACTTTTGCATTCTACTAGCTAATAATTATCAATGTATCTTTATTAGATGTTGGTGAATTTTAGAGAAAAGTTGCTATCAGAGGAGTAATTTGACTGTCACCAATGACTACCTGGGAAACTTTTGTGACTGAGTAATCTTGATGTTTATCTGTATTACAGCCTGCTTGGCACATCTGGAATACATACCAGATGTGATAGGCCCCCAGAAACCCCAGGGCTGGAATGTTATAAAATGATGGTATATGTTTGCAGTGTGTTATCATGGAGTAAAGTTGGAAGGGGAAAGAGCTCAGTTCATGATAGTTGTTCAACACCACCAATCAAGTGGAAGAGTCTCAGTGTATATAATTTTACATAGATTAACAAATGTGGTTATTTTGTTTTGAAGCAGAGAAATAACCATAACATAAACATGATTTCAAATACATATCACTCCCATGTAAATAACTGTCCATTTTTGTATTGTGGTAGCTTATAAATTTCCGTGGAGCTAGAAACTATGCCACTAGCATTTCAAACATCAGTAGGGTCACCCATGGTGATTAGGTGTCAGCTGAACTTTCAAATCTAGACACACTATAAAGAAAGAACTAGACACTGATATTTGAACTAATCTCAGTAAAGTGTGGATATAGTGTTGGAAGACAAGCTCCTCAGGTTCAAAGACATTCCAAGTACGACTGGGAAGAGTTATGCCCACAAAGTAGAGACAGCCTGAATGCTGCGGATGGAGCAGAGCTTTCAGAACCTCCCTCTGCTGACGCAGCATTACTCAAAATGAGAAGAAACTGCTACAAATATCCATTAACATTCAGAACATGGTGTATGTGAGATATAAATCTAAGAAAATTTCAAGTTGTCAGAAATTTAATGAAAGGCATAAAGATTGATTTCCTATGTATCCAAGAACTGAAATTGACTTGTTACTGGCCACTTTGAATCAGAAAATCATATGGTTTACTATGCTGAGAATGAGAAATTAAAGAAGAATGGTGTCATATTCATGATCAAAATTAACATTTAAAGATCTAATTTGAAGTACAATATTGTCTTCAATAGGATAATATTAACAGAAATACAAAAAAACTATTATTTGAATATAATGACTAACCACTAACATATTGACTAACCACTTCAAAGATGAAGGCTTGAAAATATTTTTTACCAGTTCTGCAATATGAAATTTCTGATGCATATATCCAAAATGCATTGACAAGTACTGGTGAATGTGATGGCAAATTTGGAGAGAAAGAGGAAGCATCAGTACATGGAAATGATGGCATTGGTGATAAAATGATCAAAAGAGGTCTCTTCATGGAATTTAGTAAGGTCAACAAATTCTTCATTTCAAATACTTTTCAACAAACACAATCAGTGATTATAAAAGTGAGCCACCCAGAAAATGTAGGGTACAAATTACAAATTGTTTACAACTGTGGAAACATGTAACGAAGCATTTCAAATGCACCCATAGAATTTTTTTTAAAAGTCCAGAAGCAAATGGTTAACAGACTACCACTAATTTATATGTTTGTTCAAGTTGCAACTAAAACCAATACAAGAGTCAATATATGACTTGAGTATATCCCATTTGATTTTAAAGACTATCACAACAATTTCACTGGCACATTGAACACTAATGAATGAAAGCCAAAGGAATTATGGGATGACATCAAATCATCACAGAAGAGGAAACTAGAGCGTCATTCAAAAGACAGAGCAGGGATAGAAAGACAAAAATTGGTATCAGAATAGATAGTATAATATGCTCTTGAGTCTAGAGAAGTCAAAGTGACTGGAATATGCATTAAAGTAAAACAAGTGAACAGAAATTTTTAAAAAGCAGCCGAGGAAGACAAAAACATTAAAATAAACCGTGGATGATCTGGGTCTAAAAGACCAAAGGGAAGAACAACCAACGGAAACACGCGCCCGTTTCAAAACCAGTGACCTACCAGAATGTGCAAATTGCCTAACAATGTCATTTAATTAATAACACATGGAAGTAAATTTTTGCTGAGTATAATCTAAAATGGTTTCAGCAGTATATCAACAGGAAACTGCCAAAAATTCAAGCCAGATTCAGAATTGGATGAGGAACAAGGGATATCATTGCTGCTTTCACATGGATCTTGTCTGAAAGCAAGCAGTACTAGACAGGCATTTAGTTATCTTTTATTGACTGTACAAATGCCTTTGACTGTGTGAATCATAACAGCTAGTGATAACATTTAGAAAAATGGAAATTACAGGATACTTGGTTGTGCTCAAGCACAATGGGTACAAAGCCCAAGAGGCAGCTGGTTGAACAGAACAAGACGACACTGCATGTTTAAAATCAGACAAACGGAGTGTCAAGGTTGTATCCTATACCTTCCTTACCTAATCCAGTTTATAAGCAAATATTTTAGAAGCTGGGCTATGTGAGGAACACAGTTTCAGAATTTGAAGAAGGTTCATTAACGATGATATGCAGATGATACAACCTGTCTTGCTAAAAGTAAAAAAGTCTTGAAAGGAGAAAAATTGTGTCATTCAGAAAGAATTACACATCAGTATAAAGAAGACAAAATAATCTTACACCTGGATCAATAACCAACATCACGAGGAATAGAGAACAAATTTAGATTATCAGGGATTTAATTTTAATTGGATATAAAATCAATGTGCATGGAAGTGGTAGCCAGGCTATCAAAGAACACTGCTAAAAACCTCTTTAAAATGCTAAAGGACAAAAATGCTACTTTAAGAATTAAGATGTGCCTGAAGCAAACCATGGTATGTTCACTAACTTCATATGCAGACAAAAGCTAAGAATGAATAAGGAAGACAGAAAATGCATTAGGTATTTGAATTGTGGTGTTGGTGAAGAAAATTGAATGTATTATGGCTGTGGAAATGACATAATCTGTTGTCAATCTGAAAGGATTATGAGTGTATGAGTGGACTGCCCTATCAATGAAGATATCACCAGTGAGGCCTCTATGTGGGCATGGTCTTCTTCTGAGAATTCTAGTAATTCCTGTATTTCCTCCTTGGGAGGTAGGAGACACTTCTTTCTCTCTGCTCACTCCCCGAAACAATGCTCTACTGACAAGACGGATGGCGCTACACCCTAGGAGCTAGAGAAGCCACATGGACCTCTGGAGCCAGAGAAACCACATAGAGACCCCTGCCAGCACTGAGATGCTTATAATGCCACTGGATCCAGAAGAATTCCAACCCAATAACCTGCGCTCTTACTGCATTTGGCACCATTTCATGAGTCTGAAATGGTCTTTATAGATTGGTATTAGACATATGGGCTAATATCAGACTTATTGACTTGATCTGGACTGTGCTGGGATGTTTTCTCAACGTTCAATTGCTCTTGTATATAAATCTCTTTCTTATGCACATATGAGTTTCTCTGGATTTGTTTCTCCAGTCTACCCAGACTAACACAAGGCCCATCAGAAGAATGAACATTATATTCCTTGGAAGAATTACAGCCAGGATGCTCCTCCTTGGAAACGAGGATGGTGAGACTTTGTCCCATGGACTGTGGACTTGTTATCAGGGAGGACCAGTCCCTGAAGAAGGATATCATCTTTGGTTAGTGGAGGAAGAGGACATAGAGCAAGGTCCTTGAAAATGGGTTGTTACAATGGATACAACAATGTGCTCAAACATAACAGCAATTTTGAGGATGCTGAAGGACTAGGTAGTGTTTCATTCTGTACTACAAAGGGCTTCTCTACAAATAAAATAAAATAAACCTGTCAGCCATCAATTCAATTCTAAGAGTGAGAACTGCTCCTGGGGGTTTCTGAGACTTCAAACCTGTACAGGAGTGGAAAGTCTTGTCTTTCTCTTTCAGAGTCATTGGTCATTTTAGAATGCTGACCTCGTTGTTAGCTGCCAAGCACAGACCCCAAGAAACTGCCAGGTCTTCTAGGGGTGCTAAGAATTGGAGCAGACACAACTGCAGCAACCTCTCTTGGTGTGATCTACATTTAGAATAACCGTGCTTCCCTCTTCTTTTAATCTAGCCATGTAACTTGGAGCAAATTACTTAAATACGAGGGGCTACCCCAGCTCCCTCAAAAATATAATTTTCCCCCAAAGCTATGTATTTTTTTTTTCACAAAGCAACCTTATCACCTTCAAAGTACTCTCTATTACACCTAATACAGTTGTTAAATCTGATATTCCCTTCTAGAAAACATTTTTTTCAAATTCATCTGTTTGGATGGCTGACAGCACCTCCTCATTTTTTTCTTCACCTCTTCTAAGGCTTCAAATCACTGACAATTCATGTCCCTTTTCATTTACAGAAACAAAAAGGATTTTCACGGAGCAAGGTCAGGTGAGTAAGGTTCATGAGACAAGAGAGGTATGCTGTTTATTTTTTGCCAAACCTGGTGCATTGAGCTGACTGTGTGAGCAGGTGCATTGTCATGGTGGCAAAAGCAGTTCATCATCTGCCACAAATCAGGCTTTTTTGTCACACACTGTTACTCAATCTTTCCAGAACCTCTAAAAAGAAGGCTTGGTTAACAGTCTGACCAGGTGTAACAAACTCCAAATGCACTAGGAGTTGACAGATATCCACGCGTTTTCCCCCTAGCACTGTCCTTGTAAGCTGTGTTCACCATCACAGTAGTATCTGGGGCAGTTTTCCCTGAGCAGAAAACAAAGTGTCACAGCCTCATGCTCTTCTCTTAAATCAGTCATTACAAAAAACAAGGTTCAAGGGAAACTGCCTTTATGAAACAGTTCACTGTGACCAGAGGTAATTTTCTCAGGTGATGCCACTGGGTGCACTAACTCAGAGCTAATTGCTTGATGCTCACGTGGCTGGGGGGAAATGTGTACTACAAAAGCTGTGCTCTGCCCAGCGCAAGTCTGTTTTTGGAGGGTACCCCCTCATATATTGACTCTTATTCATCAAGTTAAAATTATTTCTTTATTATATTTTTAATTAAAATACAAACTTTCTATTGTGATTTGGCTAAAGGGTGACAGAGCAAATTGTTTTCCATTTAACAATTTTTACATATTTTGATTTGTGACACTGATTGAAATCCCCCCAAATAACAAACTCTTTCCATTTCCATCCATTTTTCTTTATTTTTTAAAAGAGTTCTACAAGCATATATCTCACATAAATCAAAGTAATCATATCTTTCCTTGTAATTCATTAGGTTAATGTGGAAAACGCAAAGAGAATTCATAAATTTCAGAGACTTAGAATTGTTGATATTAACTCAAAGTATTTTCACAGCACAGATACTTTAACATCAAACAGATGTTAGAGATTATAACTAGACCAAGAGTTTCCTGATGGCGTAGTCAGGGTGTTAAGCACAGAAGTCACCATCAAATTCTATTTCAGGAAAGCATTTTCCAGGGGGTAGCTGTCAGTTCCTTCTGATGACAGTCACTTTACCTCCTTATTCCATGGGTGGACCATCTCTAAGGGCTGAGGGGAGAGACAAGTGTGCTATGTTATTTCAGCACCAAGCACCCCAAAGAGTACTCCGCAAGAGCCCATTGGCCCTTGGCCCTTGACCCACTCTTGTTTCCAGTCTCTCCCTTCCACAGGATTTCATTTCTTAATAAGCATCTTGCCTCTTCAGTCATCTTCCCGAGAGCCCTTCCTGTGACCTTTCTTTCTTTGTGCTCTCACTGCGTGTGTACCTTCCTCAACCTTGTCTCTGCGGTGTGGAGATAAACACGGTGGAAGCAGGACAGATTCGCATAGAACTACTGCGGACTGCACATTCAAATCTCCTACGTAAGATCTCTCCAGAATAATGTCTTAATTTGGCGTGGCAACTGTGTCTGCCATCACCTTCATTTTCTTTTGCTGAAATAACTTTGTCTTAAAGTTACTCAGGAGAGATGAGATGCCCGCACCATAAATAACAAAAAGAAGAATCAATGGAAGATAATAAAGAGCATAAAACTCAAAGCAAATGTCACCAAAAATAAACAGATAAAACAAACAGAAGCCAATTGACAAAGAAAATAAAAAGAAGGAAAATGAGTAGCCCTCTGGGTGTGATAGAGGCGTCTGACTATATAGGACTTTATCTGACAGTCCGATGAGTCAATGCATTCCTTAATTTTACAAATAAGTATATGTAGCTCAGAGGAGTTAAATAGCCAGCAGCCGTCCTCACACCCGTAAAACTGTGCAGTACAGGTAAAGCGTGGGCTATCTGCTGCGATGAGTTTTAATTTGTTTCCAGTTACTATATCCTCTTATCAGACAGCACTGGTTCTTGGCAAAGCTGCAAAACAAGAGAAGTGGATTTCTGTT
This sequence comes from Echinops telfairi, assembly GCF_000313985.2. Taxonomy (NCBI): domain Eukaryota; kingdom Metazoa; phylum Chordata; class Mammalia; order Afrosoricida; family Tenrecidae; genus Echinops; species Echinops telfairi. Next base: position 7,510,759 of record NW_022103906.1, read on the forward strand.
TCCTTAGTCTGCCAGTTGTCTGATTCTTTTCTCCCCCCATCTGTCCGGAGCCTGTCCTCCCACCTCAGCTCCGGGGTCCCAGGTGCTTCCTCCAGCCTCCCTGGGGACTTGGCATGGAAAGAAGCACTGGGGCAGAACGGAGAGGGAGACACACAGAGGAGCTGGAAGGAACGCTCCCGGAAGTGGAAACCATTCTCAGGAAACGATTGCAACGGAGTGCCGCTTTCTGTGAACAGAAGCATCTAACTCATTCGTCCTCGTGTCTTACAATGATCGGTAAAATCTTCCTCTGCAATTCGGTCCGCAGAGGTGACCCTCCTTTGGAATCGTCATTTTTTAGCACAGCTGCTCAGTGTTCTTGAATGCTTACCATGCCCTGTGTTGCTTTCTGTGTGACCTTTTATGTTTGGGGGGAGATAACTTCATATATGGGATAATTAGAGGAAAAGACAGGAATTCCACTGTGTGTCCCGTAATATTTACAATCGTAGGCACCTTGTACAAGATCACCATGAATTGCAATCAACTCCTTGTAGTGTTTTGATTTCCTTTATGACTGTCTCCAAAACACCCTCTAAAAACAAGGTGATATTGAGAGTCTCTGCTCTCTGATCTCAGATGATTTCTTAGTATTTCAGATTTTCAAACTGCAAATAGATTTAATAAACTCCCTATCTTAAGACATTCAAATCGAAAACTGCTTGGGAGAGCAGTGGTAGTTTCCGGGTAGAAAAGGAGCCCTGGTGGCATGGGGGTTACACATTGGGCTGCTCACCTTAAGGTCAACAGTTCGAAACCACCAGCCACTCTGCAGTAGAAAGAGGACTTTCTACTCTTACCATAAAGATTCACAGTCTCAGAAACGCAATAGAAGGCAGTTCTACCCTGTCCTAAGGTGTTGCTTTGAGTCAGCAGACTCAATGGTAGTGAGTGTATTTGCTAGTTTTTTGGAAGGACAGAAAAGATAAAAGATAAAACAAAATACAATAAAGAACCAACCATATCTAAATATAAAAGGGGAGTTATTTGGTTTCATTTACTTTTGTAGTTGTTAGGTTGTTTGTTTTGTCAGAGCCCTGGTGATGTATTAGTTACATTTGGGGCTGAGAACCACGAGGTCAGCAGTTTGAGCTACCAGCAGCCATTCTTCAGGAAGAAGACGGGCTTTCTACTCCCGGGAAGAGTGGCCAGCCTCGGAATCTCACAGGGTGGTTCCACCCTGTCCCGCAGCGACCCTATGAGTGTGCATCAACTCAATGACAGCAGGCTGTTTGACTTTTAAAAAGTGTTTTTTCGTTCATTTTTATCTTATCAGCTGCTTTTACAGTCATCTCAATGGTTAGATCAGAATTTAAAATTAAAGAAATAATTGTAATACTGAAATAGCAATGTTTTATTGTTATTGTTTTGAAAGTGGCAGTAAAATAGGAGGTAAATATCACTGTTTATCTATGCAATTTTTTCACCATTTCAACAAGAATGTTCTTCCTGTTCTCCGTCGTCTGTAAGTCAAGCTCTCTTAGCGTTATTAATTCATTCTCAGCTCGAATGCTCGGACCAGAGGGATCAATGGACTGCTGGACCCCGTAGGGGATGACTTTCTAGTCTCTGCTTTTGACGGTCCTGGAACTTACTGTTCTTTTTTTTTTAGATTATTTTATTTATTTAGTTTTAAGCATTTTATTAGGGGCTCATACAACTCTTATCACAATCCATACATACATCAATTGTGTAAAGCACATTTGTACATTCACTGCCCTCATCATTCTCAAAACCTTTGCTCTCCGCTTAAGCCCCTGGCATCAAGTCCTCTTTATTTCCCCTCCGTCCCCGCTCCCACCTCCCTCATGGTGATAATTATTCAACATTTATTTATTAGTTCTTTTAATGAGCAAGAGTCACCAAAATTCAGATGATTTTTTACTTTAAATCACATATTCTTTTTAAATTAATTACATATCAGAGAATATAGGTAAATTAGCTATGAAAAATTAAATGTCTAGATCTTGACATACTTTGCTATCCTTTCTTAATTACATTAGTGTGTAGTTCCTATTGACAAAGGATAAGAATCAGAAATATTCATAGCTATTTTTATAGCCTGGACACCTCTCTTTGTAGTGGTTATACCTTCACTGTTAACTGTAAGGCCAGCAATTTGCAAACACCAGTCACTTGGTGGGAGGAAAACAGGTCTTTGCACTCACATGAAGCGTGACAGTCTTGGGAGCTCACAGGGGCAATCCTTCCCTGCCCTTTAGTGCTGCCAGGCATGGGCATCACTTGAGGGCCGTGAGTGGGGACTTTTGGAGAGCCATTTTGTCCATCGAAAGGCAGATCTTCTACAAAGGATCCTCTCACATACACCAAAGCCCATCACTTCAGAAACATCATTTCATCATTTTTCTCCTTCGCTGATTTTTTTTGTATTCTCTGCAGTATCATTCCTATTATTGATCAAACATACTTATTGTTTTAAAAATAAGACCAATCAACCAAGCCAACAAACAGAACCCTTTCAGTTGTCTCTGTAACTGTTGTCCCTTCTAGCTACTCCTGAGACTGGAAAGAATCATGGGGTAGGAGTGAGTCTTGAAATGCCTATCAAATCCATCAAACCCACTGGATTTAGCCCTTTCCAAAATCAGTTATAATTTCCATGTTGTTCCAGCTTTTGGTCAGTTTTCCATTCTCCTCTTCACTCCAATCATGTCCTCTTCACTCCATTAGCTCCCAGAAGCCCACTCTCCAGCCTAAATTCCCAACAAGCTGCTACCCATTCTTTGTAAGGTCAATAAAGTTACCGGTTTCCACAAGATGGGTTAGCGTGGGTTGTCATCATTTTAAATTATCATGTAACTCGTTTGGGCACAGAACAAAAAGAAGTAGTGTACTGTTATATAATAATAACAGTAATATTTAAAACTTATTACACATTGAATACTCTACAACATTTTTATGGATATTTTATTCAATTCGAACAGCATATTATAAATGTATTGTACTTTTACTATCATTTACAAAGAAACAACATTGAGCTACAAAGGGATTAACTCATTAGCCTTACTTATATTGCACAGCTTGAAATAACAGCTGCATCGCAGGAACCAGTGAAGTCTGATTCCAGAACATGATTCCTCTGCCATGAGGCAACGGGGCCTCTAGTATATAATACTACTCTAGTATATACTACTCAGCTGTCAGTTTGTCCTACTGTGGCTGTTGGCTGTTGGAAATTATTCCAACAGTATTTCTGCTTATTTTCTTGCTTTTCCCAAATCTCAGCAGCAGGGTCGAGCATGGTGGAAAGGCTGCAGTGGAGCGACCAGATCAAGAATGCCTAAGAAGAAAGAAGAGTCTGCCACCTGCCGAGCTAATGACCACTGGCAACTGGATGCAGAGCATCAGCATTTTGTCTGAGATAGTCACAGAAGGCTGTCAAATGGGAATGGGGAAGAACTACCTCTTCAAAGTACAATTGACCTTAATGATGTAGATGGAGTAAAACTTTTCAGACTTTCTGGGGGGAAAAAACAGCTTCGGGGCCATGACTGAAATCCTTCAGCTTCACTACAGTAAAAGGATATCCAACTCCACACCCGTCCAAGACTGATTTCTATGAGGCAGAAGCCAGTTATGTGGCCACTCTTCAGACACCAAAGCTTCCTCCCAGACCACTCTCCTTTTGTGCTAAGTGTGGTACTCCATTGCAGTGACCACAGAAAACTCACAACAGCTATGATTTGGGGGAATTATTAGGGAAGTTAATAGTTTACCATAATTCGTGATCAGGAAAACAAGATATAGTCCTCTTGCCCACAACAGCAATTCTTCTCAGACAGGCCAGCAAGCATGTCTCCTCTGGTTCCTTTGAAGCATTTCAGCTAGACAGCACCTTGGCCTCTTCCCTGCTTGGCCAAGTGTTACAAAACTCCCTTAGGATTGGTAGATGTGCGAGGACATCCAACTCAACAAGCTATCCTCCTGCCAAAGGGACTCAATGCTAGTCCCTGCCTAGTCCCAATCTGTGGACTAGTATCCTTGTTGCTCCAATTATGGCCTCATTCTATGGTCCCCTGCTGTGTTGACCACTATACAGACAACTCCTTCACAGTCCATTGATGACTCTTCTATCTTGATGGTCATGAGATTCTCTCTTCCTGCTTCTAGGATAGTTCAATTTTGTACCCAGTAGGAAGGAAAACTAATCAAACCTCTAGTTTAAAAAGAGAATGGATAGAAGAACCATAGCAAGTAATTTTGTTTCATTTGCTGATGTGACATGAGTCAAAATGAGAAGAAACAGCTGCAAGTATTCATTAGTAATCAGAACATGAGATGTATGATATATGAATCTATGAAGCTTGGCAGTCATCCAAAATGCAATGCAATGCATACAGATCAATATTTTAGGCATTAGCGAGCTGAACCGGACTAGTGTTGGATGTTCTGAATCAGACAACTAAAGTCTATGATAATGGGCATGACAGATGGAAGAAGAATGGTTGTGTATGCCATTTATCTAAAACAGAATATTTCAAGATGTATCTTGAAGTACAATGCTATCTCTTATAGGACTTTATACATATCCCATCAAGGAAAACCAGTTAATTTTTTTAACCTTTTTATTAGGGGCTCATACAACTCTTATCACAATCCATACATCCATACATCCATTGGGTAAAGCACATTTGTACATTCATTGCCCTCATTATTCTCAAAACATTTGCTCTCCACTTAAGCCCTTGGCATCAGCTCCTCATATTTTCCCCTCCTCCCTGCTCCCTACTCCCTCACGAACCCTTGGTAATTTATAAATTATTATTTTGTCATATCTTGTCCTGTCCGAAGTCTCCCTTCACCCGCTTTTCTGTTGTCCATCGCCCAGGGAGGAGGTCACATATAGTTCCTTGTAATCGGTTCCCCGTTTCCAACCCCTTTCCAAACCAGTTAATTTAACTCATTCAAATTTATGTACTGACTACTAAAGTCAATGCTAAAGAACAAAGGATGAAAGTAAGACCTTAGTGATAGAAATGAAGCTGGATGGCTCATGATACAATCTTTCAAGTCTCCATCATTGCAAATACATGTTTTTCAACAAACATATGATGACTACACATGTGGACATACCGTATGGAATACTCAGGAATTAAAGTGATAAAATCTGTGAGAGGTTATCCAAGGACCAACCATGAAACAGACCTGTGACTGCTTATATACAAATTCAGGTTGAGTAAGAAACAAAAACCAACTTCCATTGAGTCGATACCATCTCTTAGCAATCATCATCATTTCCTATGGTAAAGGAAAGAATGGTCCCTGTGGTCATAAGACTGTAACTTTACCAGGAAAGCCCTATCTTTTTCCCACAGAATGGCTGGTGGTTACAAACTGTGGGTCTTTTGGACAGTCACGCAACTAGTAACCAGTATGTCATGGCTCCCAGATCAGGTTGAAATGGAAGAAAATATAAACAAGCCTACAAGGATCAAAATACAACTTTGAACATATATCAACCTTAGAGACCATCTTTTTAGATTTGATATACTGAACACTAATGACCAAAGACCAGTTGAGTTGTGGAATCAGATCAAGAACATCATTCATGATTAAACTGAAAGTTTACTAAGAAGGAAGGAAGGAAGGAAGGAAAGTAGGGAGGGAGAGGAGGGAGAGAGGTACGGAGGAAGAAATGGAGGGTGGGAGGGAAGGAAGAGATAAAAACATAGATGTCAGAAAGACTGCAGCTTGCTCTTTAATCGAGTAACTAGAACCGCTGGAAGAAATAATGAACTGTGCAAACACTCAAGTCAGAAAACCAAAAAGAAACAACACTTTCAAAATACATCAAGCTGAAAGAACTAAAGAAAAAAGTGAATCCTCAAGTTGCATTATTGAAGGATTCTATGGGGGAAAATATTGGATTATGGAGGAAGCATAATTCAGGAATATATTGTCACTGTAACAAAAAGAACCATTTCATGATGTAGCATGAGGTAGTTAGTTTATTGTGCCAACCTGGCCAATAAGCACTTGTGAGGTTAATTGAAGGGCGGAGGGATAAATGGCTTGGTGAGCCTCGCCTTTCTAGTTCTCGGGTCTCTTGCTTTGTAATGATCGGACCAGCGCGCAGCTGCCTTAGCCAGTTCTCTGCTTCACCTGACAAGGCTGACTTCCTGCAAGACATCCCTGAGGAGAAGCCACATGAAACTGATGAGAGCACCATAAACTTCCTTGCAAGACGTTGAACTTCCTTGCAAGACGTTGAACTACCTTACAAGACATTGAACTACTTTGTAAAATGTGGAACCATATCAAATAAATAAGCACAAGAAACTCCACTTAACATATATATATATATATATATATATATATATATACATATAAAATTTAACATTGGGACCCAGGCCAACACTTACATCAAAAGAGCCACCACAAAAATGTGAGACCTCTGATAAGACTGAGCTGAAACCTGACCGACGCCCAAAAGCTAGCCGAGTCCTCTTAAAAGCCTGGAGAGACCTGATAAGACCGAGCTGAGACCCGACCGAAGCCCAAAAGCTAGCCAAGCCACCTAAAGCCTGGAGAAACCTGATAAGACTTGACTGGGACAGTGAAAACATCAAAGAACTGGCCAAAATGTCCATTTAAACCCAGGTAGAGACACTGACCTTCAGAGAGCCAGGAACCAAGGAGACATCAACTCCTGCTCTCTCCAACTCTACCTGGGGTGAGTACACCGATGAGGCAATGCTGATTGGGACTATGGTGCTAATATGAAATGTGTGAGAAGTGTTATTATTATGCCTTTATGCTCATAGTTGTTACTCTGCCCTTATGCTTATAGTTGTTTGCCCCTAATAGTTTGAATAATATTTTAGATTGTTTGATGTGTGTTTGCAGTGAATAAACCGAGCATTCGAAAATGTCTAAGAGCGTTAAGTAATTATTGATCGCGCCGCTCATGACAGAAACTACCCCGATGCAGCCCTGGGTGCCGGAGCAGCCACGTGGAGACCCCTGCTAGTGCTGAGATGCTTACACATTCATTGATTCAGATTTCCTCCTGCAGTCGGCATCATTGTGTGTGTTTTGTGTGATGGAGGAGGACTTTGTGGATTGGTGTCAGACATATGGGTTAATGTTGGACTTGTGGGTTTGGGCAGCACTGGGTTGGGATGTGTTCTTAATGTACACTTAACCTTTATATAAAACTCTCTCTTATACATGTGAGTTTCTATGGATTTGTTTTTCTAAAATACCCAGACTAACACATAGCATATAATCATTTATATAAGATATTGAAAGAAGAAGTCAAAAACAAGTCTTCAGGAATTGACAAAATACCAAATGAAATGTTTCAACAATCTAACTCAGCATTAAAACCATTCACTCATCTAAGCCAAAAAATATGAAAAATACTGACTGGGAATGGTTTTCCTTTGTACCCATTCCAAAGAAGGGTGACTAGACAGAATGCAGAAATCATTAAACAATTTCATTAATATCACAGACAAGTGAAACTTTCCTGGAGACAGTTCATAAACAATTAGAACAATTAATTGTCAGGGAATTCCAGAAATTCAAATTGCATTCAGAAAATCCCTCGATGGTAGCTGGATCTTGGCTGAAAGTGGAGAATACTAGAAAGATGTTTAATTGTGTTTTATTGATTAGGCAAAGTTATTTGACTGCATGGGTCATCATATATTAAAAATAATATCATAAAAATGGAGGATTTCAGAACATTTCATTGTATTTACAGTGCATCTGTTTATAGATCAAGAACAACCTTTCTGACAGAGCAAAGGGGCAGTGCATGGTTTAAAATCAGGAAAGGTGTGTGTCAGCCATGTATCCTTTCACCATTTTTAATCAATCTGAATGCTGAGCAAATCACCTGAGAAGCTGGATTATATTTTGTGATTGGATGCAGGCTCATTAACAACCTAGAATATGTAGATGATACAACCTTGCTTGCTGAATGCCATGAAGACTTGAAGCACTTACTGATGAAAATCAAATAATACAACCTTCAGTGTGCATTATAGTTTGGGTCCCGGTTGTCAGAGATAACAACAATCAGGATTTAGCTTGTAATACATAGAGATTAAAATATTTATACTTTGATTTTTAATACTTTATTGGTTTACTCTAAGGAAGTTCCTTTGGCCCTTTTTGATCAAAACAAATGGGGATGGAAAAAGAGTAAGAGGAAACAAGTCAGGGAGCGCCCCCTCTAGGACACTGGGCTAATTGGAGGAATTCGGGAGGAATGGAGGGGAAAGCCTTTCCGCTTTGCGAGCTTCTCTGTATTTAACTGAGAAAGTGTAATAGAAACCTGCTCATTAAAAAAAACAGTTTGTCTTTTCTTCCTCATGAGGCTTTTCTCTGTTGTTTCCCAGAATATTTTCCATTTTCTTATTTTCCCTCTCAGGCTAACAAAGCAATCTGTGTCCCTTGCAAGAAGTGCCTGCATCTTAGACATGTGTTGGGTTCTTTTAAGGGCACTGCATGCGACCTGGGTTCATTTGCAAGTCCAGGGATCTGAGCTCCAGTCTCCCGAAATGTTCTGAAATCTCATGCCACAGACAAATGTTTCTCATCAACTGAATGAAGGGATTGGATTTTAAGGGTCATAATGTTCTATTTTCTCATTCTCACGCTGGCAGAAAATTCAGGATAGAGTTCTAATCTTCCCATTACCACGTGGACTTTGGGAAAAATAGCTGCAACACCTTCTTACTAAATGTAAATGTAAACATAATACTATGTATCTCATAAGAATATTGTTATGCATAAACAAGATGATCTATTCATAGTATAAACATAGTAGAAGTAAGGGCTATCAAGTAAAGTTAAACAACTCTAAGGGTATCATTCACATGGAATATCTTGGGTCAAGAACACTGGGCATATTATAAGCTTTAAATATAGATTGATTGACTTTCTTTTCTCCTATAAAGAGTTCACCTGCTTTTTACACTTGTCTAACCCTTGCCTTTTTTTAATAGAAAATGACTCACACTTACTCAGCCTGGCTATTGGAGTTAGATGTGAAATCTAATCATTATGCTGCAAGTCATTAGAGATGTCACCTTGGCAGGTTAGTTGATGTTTCTAAATCCCAGGTTCCTCATCCATTTAATAAAGATGATATCACCTACCTTGCAGAATTGTTTCAAAGATTAAATGAAAAACAAACAGAAGCACCTAGGTGTAACAGCTGACTGGCAGTAGTTATTCAGAGTGCTTAAGACATTTCCAATCCGCAGGGGAGGACTTTTCAATTGATGATTACATTAGCTGTAAACTGTTATTGTTTTTCCTTTCCTCAGCATTTTCCTTAAGCATTATCACATACAGAAAGCTAATGTAAAGAAAACCTAGAAATTCCCTGGGTTTGAGGGACTGAAGAAAAGATCATGTCCTGTCAACTTTGGTTCCAACAGGGATTTTGACACTTTATTGTTCTTCAATAAACCAATAATATCCATAGACTAGAAATGAGGGAGCTACTAGAACATCACTCCAGCAACACTTTTTTGTCCATGCCTCACAACAGAATTGCTAGAAGCTGTTCACTCAAACCAACCTCAATCTTAGCTGTTTGCATAAGCACTTCAATATAATATGTATGTCTTTGTTTTATTGGGGCCTTTTAACAATAAATTCAATAACAAACATTTATTTTCTGTTACCTTTCAATGCCTCTAACTAGTATATCATATTCTCTTGGGGATGGCACTCTGAGAGCGATGACATTCCACAGTAGATGGTATTTGTGATCTAATCTTTCACTTTCTCTGAGATAGAATAAAAGCATCTATCTCTTCCAGGACCCCTGAGGAAGTTCAAATGACAATGAGTGTTAGACGCGTAAACTAATCCCTGGGAGACTTATTTCATGGGTAATCTTGCTCTCTCTTCAGACACTGACACGTTGTTCAAGGAAGCTCCGCCGGAGGTGAGTATATGACAGTGGTGACCTTTGAGTACTGGGAGGACTGGATTGTACTAGAGACATATGTTCCTTCCTTTAGTCTTGTGTCAGCTACATCTTTGGTTCCATAACCTCCTGTCAACTAACCAGTTGCAGTTTGATGACCTCATTTGGAGCCATGATGGAGATAAACAGCTCACTGGAGGCCAGACACACTCTCTCACTGTCTTCCTTTTCCTGCTGTTAAGACTCAGAGAGCTGGAGGAGACATGTGGACACTTGTGCCAGCATTGAGATGATTCCACTGCCACTGGTCCTACAAGACCTTCTACCCATGGGCCTGTGATCTTCCTGAATTCGGAATCATTGCATGACTCTAAAGAGGAATGTATGGACTAGTATTGGATATATGTGCTAATATCAACTTAAGGACTTGATCTGGACTGGATTTGGATATTATTCTCAATGTAAAATTGCTCTTTTATATAAAGCTCTTTCTTTTTTTTTTTTTCTTTTTTAACATTTTATTAGGGGCTCATACAACTGTTATCCCAATCCATACACACATTAATTGTGTAAAGCGCATTTGTACATCGTTTCTCAAAACATTTTCTCTCCATTTAAACCCCCGACATTAGGTCCTCATTTTTCCCCTCCCTCCCCGCTCCCCCCTCCCGCATGAACCCTTGATAGTTTATAAATGGGTATTTTGTCATATCTTGCCCTGTCCGACGTCTCCCTTCATCCACTTTTTGGTTGTCTGTCCCCCAGGGAGGAGGTCACACACAGTTCCATGTAATCGGTTCCCTCTTCCCTACCCATTCTCCCTTTACCCTCCCTGTTTTGCCACTCACACCACTGGTCCTATAGGGCTCATCCATCCTGAAGCTCTTTCTTATACACATATGATTGTCTATGAATTTGTTTCTCTAGTCAAGCCAGACTTACACAAGTCTCTTCATCACTCTCAAACAAATGTTATTTTCATTTGTTAAACGGCTTTTCTCTGTTTAAAATATTTTAATTTCCTCTGCTTAAATTTTTTAATTTAAAATTATATATGTAATTTTCATGTGGAGACTTGTGCCAGCGTTGAGATTATTCCACTGCCACTGGAGCTACAAGACCTTCTACCCATGGGCCTGTGATCTTCCTGAATTCAGAATCATTTCTCTGTTTAAAATATTTTAATTTAAAATTATATATGTAATTTTCTAAGCAGGATTGATCTCATTGCACTGTGCTACTTGGTCATGTGCTTGGGTCCATTTATGTGGGTTTGGGCCTTTATATTTCAGTAATAATGAAAAATAGCAACTAATTCAACAGTATCACTAGAACAGCTTTTTACACCAGTCCTATATGATTTTTGACCTGAATTACAACACATAAAATCAAAAAGTGAACTGCCCCATATTGGGCCTGAATTCATCATTTAGGCTCCAGACACTGATAATAAGATAATGTCTAACCAACCCTGTGGCTGCTGGTGGCATGAATGGTTATGTGCTGGACTACTAATTTCAGGCTGGAGATAAAAACCCACAAAGACACCTAAAAAGTAAGGCCTTGTGATCACACAAGCTGCTGTGCTTCTTCCATGTGGGCTTTATTGCATCCCTGCTAGATGGACGCTTATTTAACTTCAAACCTTTAAGAGACATTATATCTTTTGATAGCTGCACACCATCCGCTTTCTTCACCACATTTGCTTATGTGCCCATATTTGTTTCTCTAGTCTACCTAGACTAACACAGTAATTCTAAGAGTGGTACAAGCAGCTAAGCGTCTCTTTTGCAGGCAGATCTCCTTGGGGAAACTCTTTTCAAAAGAATGCTGAGATATTAGCTGCCAGTGTCACGGTGTACAAAGATAAACACAGGCAAAACCACGTGTGTCTCAATCAAGGTCGTGGCAGCAAGCAGTATCAGTGGGCCTGGTATTCTTCATTGACACCCAAGTTTCTTTCAGTAATGCCAAGGCTGAAACAGTAAGGATTATTAATGTTATTAAATCTCAACCCTGAGTGCCTGCCAATTTAATATGCTGCTTGATGGAATGGGAAGTACTTGTAAGGCACTTCTGCTGTGTAACGAGGGCAGGTGCTTCTCATGAGGAAACGCGCTTGTGTAATTCTCTAACTTCAGAGATGATCTGGCTGCTTTTCCCTAGAAGATCATTTTCACTTGCAAGAAAGGCTAGCAAATTAGAGTGAGTCTACTACTTTGTTTTCAATTTCAGCATAACCAGCTCCCACAAATAGAGTGAACAAAACCAGCCATTTATAACCTCACAGTTTTGCCGCTTAGATGTGTAGTGTTTTCTGGCCAGGGCCTCCCACTTACGGCTTCCACCAAGCTGACTTCTTCTCTGGAGGCATTGGGGGGAAAGCTGCCTCCAAGTTCATTGACACTATCGGGAGATTTCAGTTCTTGAGATTGTTGGTTGTTGCCAACCATTTAGTTTCTAAGGGCCACTCCCTGCCTTGTATCCCCCTCTCTCTCCAAAGGGAGAGAGATGTTCCCTTCCGTCATCAGAATATTCAAGGCAAGTAACAGTGACAATCTCTAGTCCTTTATTAAACTGTACTATACAACATAAACTAATCATCATAACCATGTCTCCTTACATTAATAGCCCCATCTCACCCTCCGAGGGAAGAACACTCTGTAAGGGCAAAAATATAATGCAAAACTGAGCAGTGGTTTTAATAATGTGTTTGTTTCACATTCCATACTGCCACTAAACTTCAAGAAATAACTGTTGACTAGTTTAGTGTAGTCCCAAAGAATAGGCACTATTACCTAAAACAACCGCAAAATACTCTTCCTTGCCCTATGTACATTGAGAATTCCTATTTTCGTCATCTCCTTCAATCAAATCAGCCTAGCATTGTATACTGATTACTGAGGCATATATGCAAAATTAGTTTGTTCCATTACTGAACCAAAGGTTCAATTGACTTTCAGAAAAGTTAAGTGATACTTACTCCTTATATTATCTATTTTTGTCTTTTTAATGTTTCTGTAAAGTATACTATTTATAGAATTTTGTAGTAGTTTTATTATTTTAGTCCTAAATTAAGTTATGAATATTTAAACTAAAAAGATTTCTAGTGTATTAAGTATCCATACTTGTAAACAACAAAAGGGTCGCCTATCATAATTGATGCAAGACCAAGTAAATGGAGAAGGGGACTGAAAACTGTACTCTCACTTCCCACTTACAGGTAGCATTTTTTCTCTGGCGTCCTAGTTTCAAATTTGGTATGGTGATGAATTTAAGTGAGGAAATATTGCTTTTTAACTTGTATTATTTTATAAATGGAACTTATCAATTTCTTGAGTTATGAGGGGTTTTCTTTTTCACTTCGATATAGTATGCAGGCCATGTAAGAGCATGTAGCAGAACTTCATGCATTGTTACGGTTCTTTATGGTATTGGAAATAAAGTTAAATCCGAAAAGAGACAAGGGGAAAGATATAAATTAGACTTTTGCCACAGATCTGAAGTATTGGTACATTTTGATGATCAAATGTTATTTTGATCACAAACTCTCTCCAATAGGCTACCCTAATCTGTGCATAAGGCACACTGATGGCGCTATGGGTTAGGCTTTGGTCCACAATTCAAACCCGCAAGGTGTACCTTGGGAGACAGATGGGACAGGGGGCTCCTGTGCAAATGTCCAGTCCTGGACCCGTCTGCAGGGTCACCGTGAGTCACAACCCACCTTCGTGGGTTTTTTCATCTTTTTCGGCTTTTTTCATCTCTGTAAGATTGTTATGCTGCCCCCTTTATTCAATGTAGGACTATTTATACACAGACAGCCTAAAATGTGGAGTCTATTTCATTTCTAATCATGAGTCATAAACTAACAGTAATTAATGTTGTTAAAATATTAGTAAGGCTAATGTAATGGGTTATGGTGCAGCCCTCCTCTAGGAACAGAGAGCTCTAAATCAGTCAGCAAAATCTCTCCTCCAAGATTCAGTAATAATTCTTTATGTAATCTAAGCAGTCAACCAGTAAAATGAAATCTTAGAACTAACGTGGTTAGCCTTACATAAAATCATGTTGCTACATGCTTGGTATGCTATCATGACAAGATTTATTATCATTGAATAAGAAACCGTCAGCTTACAACCACTCCATGTTATTAAGGTACCCCTTCTAGGTTTCCCCACCGTGACTAAGTGTACTCTGGAGTCTGGTTTTCCTTGCTGGCATCCATATCATGCAGAAGACGGCGACGTCTACTGGTAGAGTGGAAAGGAGGCCTTTTCCATCTAGATTCTGCTACTCACTGCATTTCGCCTTAGCTATCCTTCATATGCCCATACTCTGTGATCTCGCCTTATAAAATCTGCAACTAGGAAATGGATTTCCAAATGACCATTTACTAAGGTCATTTGCCACTCTTGGGGATCCTATGAAGAATTGTGCTCCATAGAATTTTCAATACATGTTTTTTCAGATGTATATCACCAAATTACCTCAAGGTGTTTTGTTTGCTTGTTTGTTTTTGTGGACTCAAACTTTCATTTCCATTCCATTAGCAGATAAGTGTGAGCTACTCTTGGCATGGTGACTTGGCTGTTACTGTGATGCTGGAAGCGATGCCTCTGATATTTCAAATACAAGCAGGACCAACTAGGTGAACAGATTCCAGCAAACCTTACAGACAAAGAACACACTAGGAATAAGGATAAGGTGACCTCCTTTGGAAGAATTCATCATTAAAACCCTTATCAGTAGCAAGGGGATATTTTCCATTTAGTGGTGACAGGTGAGTCCCTCAGTTTGGAAGGCACTGAAAACACAGCTTGGGAAAACCTGCCTCCTCAAGGTAGAGTGAACATTAATAAGGTAAAAAACAAAGCTTTTGAGAATTTTATTTGCTGATGAGCTTTGGGTCAAAATGAGAAGCACCTGAAAAGATCTCTAGTCTGAAACTGATAACACATACAATTAATAAGCACTGATGATGTTTGGTGATTGGGATGTGAAAGTGGGACACAATGAGACGGACCCCACTCACTCAGTGCTATGGTGTTGTGTCTGCCTCATAGCGCCCCTCATTATAGGATTGACGGTTGAGTTCCCAGTGTCAGAAGTAGAAAGCCTCATCTTTCTCCTATGCAACAGCTGGCGAGTTTGAACTGGTCACCTTGCGATTAGTAGCCCAATGTGTAATCCACTACACTACCAGGGCTTCAAAGGAAGTGTCAGTACTTGGAAAATGTGGCGTAGGTAATACAAACAAATCTGGCTAAACATTATATAATTTTGCAAGACGAATGAATCTTTCATTGTAAATAAAAATGTTTTTTCAACCGAAAACCTAAAGCATGATTACACAGAGACCTCACCAAATGGAAAACAGAGGGATCAAATTGACCACATCTATGGGAAGAGACAATGGACAGTGCAGAAGTTAAATGTTAACTGCCAAAATGAGACCATAGGCCAAAAGCTCATATGCAAGTTCAAATTGAAGCGGTCGAACATTAAAACAAGGCCACAAGAGCAAAAACGTGACCTTGAATGCATCCTACCTGAATTTAAAGACGAATCTCAAAAAAAGTCTCACAAATTGAAAATTAGGAAGGAAAACACACACACACACACACACACACACACACACACACACACCAAAATGGATGTCAGAAGAGACCCTGAAAGTTGTTTTTATTAAAAAAGAGCGAGTGCTAAAGGCCTGGAAGAAATGATGATGTAAATGGCATGAAGAGAACGTTACTTTGATGTTTGTTTAAATAAATCATTGTATTGGGGGTTCATACAACTCTTATCACAATCCATACACACATCCATTGTGTCAAGCACTTTTATACATTTGTTGCCATCATCATTCTCAAAACATTTTCTCTCTACTTGAGCCCTTGATATCAGCTCCTCATTTTCCCCCTTTGCTCCCCGCTCCTTCCTCCCTCAGGAACCCTTGAAAATTTATAAACTATGAATATTTTTCCATGTTTTACACTGTTCAACATCTCCCTTCACCCACTTTTCTGTTTTCAATCCCCCAGGGAGGGGGTTATATGTAGATCCTTGTGAACGGTTCCTCCTTTCTCCCCCACCTTCCCCATACCCTTCTGGTATTGCTACTCTCATCGTAGGTCCTGAGGGTATATCTGCCCTGGACTCCCTGTGTTTACAGCTCTGCTTTGTACCAGTGTGCATCCTCTGGTCTAGCAGGATTTGTAAGGTAGAATTGGAGTCATGATAGTGGGGTGGGGGTGGGGCATTAAAGAACTAAAGGAAAGTTGCATGCTTCATAGGTGCTACACTGCACCCTGACTGGCTCAGAAGAGAATGTTTTTAAAGGAAGCTTGAGAAGACAAAATTAAAGCATTATAGTGAAGTGTGCAATTAGAAAACCAAAAAGAAATGCTTCATGTATCTTTTTTTTCCACCAAATCATTTTATTGGGAGCTCTTACAGATGTTATAAAAATTCGTAATTCAATTAGATCATGGATGATTATACAATTACTGCCACCATCAGTTTGAAAACATTTTCATTCTTCTTGAAATCCTTGATATCAGCTTCCCTCTATCCCCTCCTCAACCAAGCCCCAGGATCCCTATTGTTATGTTATCTGTATTATAAATTATTGTTTTTGTTGCTATTATCCATGTCTTATACCATCCAATATATCCATTTACATACAACTCTTTAGCTGCAGGAAATGAAGAAAAAAAATCCAAACCTGAGTCACAAAGCAGAATAATTTCTGGAACAAGATATCGGATGTTCTATGATGTACCAAAAGGCTATGGGAAAATGCAGTCATTGTATCAAAAGGTATTTCCTTCATTCAACCATTTCATAAAATAGCAAGCATATAACTAAGAACTAATGATGTTGAAAGAAGAAGTTAAAGTTGCGCTGGAGGCATTAGTACAAACAAACACACCGCACTGCCATTGAGTCAATTCCAACTCATAGTGACCTTACAGGACAGAACAGAACTTCCCCCCATGAGTTTCTGAGACTGCAACTCTTCACAAGAGTAGAAATCGTCATCTCTCTCCCTCAGGAGGAGCTCAGGGGGTTGCACTGCTGACTTTGTGATTAGCAGCCCAATTTATAATCCACTATAACACCAAAGCTCCCTAGTGAAATAGACAAGCTATCAATTGATATGTTTAAAAGACTGACGCCACTCTGGAAGTACTCACTAGTCTATGCCAAGGAATTTGGAAGAGAATTGCCTACCCAAAAGACTGGCAGATAGATCTGTATGTTTGTTCATTCCAAAGAAAGATAAACCAACAGAGGGCAGAAATTATCAAATAATATTATTAATAACTCATACAAGAAAAATTTTGCCAAAGATAAAACTCCAAAATGGATGCAGTAGTACATCAATAGGGAGCTGCTAGAAATTCAAGCTGGATTCAGAAAACTTGGCACAAGTAATACCATTACTGATGTCAAATGAAGCTAGGCTATGCAATGACTATCAGAAAGACATTTACTTGTATTTTATTGACCTGTAAAGATACTCAACTATGTGCATAATAACAAGTTATAGATAAAATCATGAAGAATGGGAATTTTAGAAAACTTAACTGTGATTATGTAGAACATAGTCTAAGGCTTTCCTTCATAAAGAATAAGACTTAAAACCAGGAAAATTGGCAGTCAGCATTGTATCTGTTTATCATATTTAGTAAGTCTGCATGCTGAGCAAATGTGAGAAACTGGACAATATGAAGAAGAACGGAGTATGAGGTTAGGGCAAGATTTATGAATGACCTGTGATTGCTACATGGCACGGCCTTACTGGCTGACATTTCAGAGGATTTTAAACCGTGGAAGAGCTTTGATAAGAATTACAACTCAATGTGAAGAAAAATAATCTTCACACTCAGACTGAGACAAGTATGATAAACGGAGGAAGATTGAAGTTGTCAAGGATATTGTTTTACTTGGATTCATTGTCCATGTTCATGGAAGCAGTAATAAAAAAAACCAAATACTCTATTGCATTTGGCAAACTTGCTACACAGGGCTTCTTTAGATTGTCAATGAGTGAAGAGGTCAGTTTGAGGGCTAAGATACACTTGACCCAAGCCACGAGCTTTTCAGTCATGTCCTATGCATGTGAAAACTAGACAATGAATAAAGTAGATATGAGCAGAATTTGGTACAAGTGGATTATGGTGTTAGAAAAGAGTATCTAAAGAAACACAGACTGTAAGAAAAACTAACAAATCTCTTTTGGAGGAAGTGCAGCCAGAAGGCTCCCTAGAAAGCCAGGAGATAGTTCTCAAATACTTCAAACATATTCTCAACTGCCTAGAAAATCAAGGCAGTTCTCAAATACTTCTAACATATTCTCAAGAGAGACCAGTATATGGAGAAGGACCCCATGCTTGGTAAAGGAGAGGATCAGGATAACAAATGAATATTTTTGATGAAGAGATGGATTGACATGGTGGCTATCACACTGGGACCAAGCATAACAACTATTGTGAGGATGCTGTTGGATCCAGCAGTGTCTCGTGCTGTTGTTCACAGTCTCTGTGAGTCAGAGTCCTCTCGCTGTACCTAACAGCAAAATTAAGAACTGCACATACCAGGGAAGAAAAAGAATGGCATATGCCCCTCAGTAGTCAGACATTGAGACGATAGTAGATTCCCTGAATGGTGCACTGTACAGTCTGCCTGTGAGTCTAAAGTCTACCCTGCAAGTGATAAGCACATAACAGGCCCACAGGATTTTAAAAGAATTTGTCTGAATTTACTAGTGTAGCCAGAGAAAAAAACTATTAAAGCAAAAGGGAATGGTTGGGTCTACTAGGTTACTATCTGAAGTAGAGATATATTTTTGCTAAAACATTTCTTCTATCCAACTCCAAAGAACAGGTGTTTAAGTATCGGTGTTTCTAGTGTTCCTGGCCTAGAGCTCTGGTATATTCCATTCCTCAATTTCACTAGAGAAGTCTTGATGGAAGAGTGGTTAAAAGTTTGGTTTTTCATACTGGCATGAAGCAAGGAACCAGTAGAGAGGTTTGAGGGGCCAGCCTCAATCCCACCTTCGTGGACAGCCACCCCTCCCCCCAGAAAAATTCACCTCAGAGGACAGCACTGAAGCTACAGCTCAGAGAGAGGGACATGTCTGATCAGAGCACATGGGAGAAAATGAAGGTAGAGAAAGAGAGAATGGAGCACATCCTGACCCACCAAGCCTTGAGGATGATATCCCTGCTCAGAGCAGCCAATGCACAGAGAGGACCATATGACTGGCCCCACTATGAGACACGACATCCCTCACTGACCCTAGCCCTACAGGGGACAATACTGGAGACTGGAGTGTGGGAATGGTTCCTGATCTGACCCCACCACACCGAGGTAAAACACCCAGGGCATACAACAGAACAGCAAGGGGAACGGAGCAAGGAAGTCCTGAGGGAATACCAAAAATAGACTTTGGGGCCAGGGAGTGGCACCCCAAGAGATTCAACCAGAAAATACTCTTAAAGGTCAACAAACAGACCTTGAACTATTTACAGGCTTTCTTTTTTTTTTGTCATTTTTGTTGTTGTTGTTACTGTTTTCTTTTCTTTTGTTGCTTTGTTTGTTCTATCTTGTTTTTTGTGCATATTATTATCTCTGCAGGTCTAGCTAAATAAGATAGGCTGCATTAACAATCTGGAGGAGAAAAAAACAAGACAGGGCAGAGGGGGGAGGCAGGGGAAAGGAAGTGGGTGTTAACAAACCCAAGGACAAGGGAACAAGTGACCCAAAATCAGTGGCGAAGAGGGTGTAGGATGCCTGTTAGGGTTTGATCAAGGGCAATGTAACCGAGAGGAATTACTGAAACCCAAATGAAGGCTGATCATGATAGTTGGGCAAGAGGAAAGTAAAAGGAAATAGAGAAAAGAACTAGAAGGCAAAGAGCATTTATAGAGGTCTAAATACAGGCATGTACATATATAAATATATTTATATATGATGATGGGGAAAAGATCTATGTGCATATATTTATAGGTTTAGTATTAAGGTAGTAGATGGATATTGGGCCTCCACTCAAGTACTCCCTCAATACAAGAACACTTTGTTCTATTAACCTGGCATTCCATGATGCTCACCTTTCCAACAGGATCGCTGAAGATAAAGTGGGTACATAAGCAAATGTAGTGAAGAAAGCTAATGCTGCCTGGCTATCAAAAGATATAGCATCTGGATCTTAAAGGCTTGAAGGTGAACAAGCGGCCATCTAGCTCAGAAGCAACAAAGCCCACATAGAAGGAGAACACTAGCCTGTGTGATCACGAGGTGTCGAGGGGGTCATGTATCAGGCATCAAAGAACAAAAAAACATATCATTGTGAATGAGGGGGAGTGCTTAGTGGCGACCTAAAGCCCATCTGTAGGCAACTGGACATCGCCCGACATAAGGATTGCAGAGAAGAGATGAGCCAGTCAGGGTGCAGTGTAACAATGATGAAACCTAAAACTTTCCTCTAACTCTTTAATGCTTCCTCCCCCCCACTATCATGATTCCAATTCTACCTTACAAGTCTGGCTAGACCAGAGGATGTACACTGGGACAATGAAACTGGAAGCAGAGATTCCAGGACAGATGATTCCCTCAGGACCAATGCTGAGAGTAGTGATATCAGGAGGGTGGAGGGAGCATAGGGTGGCAAGGGGGAACCGATCACAAGATCTCCATATAACCCCCTCCTTGGGAGACGGACAACAGAAAAGTTGGTGAAAGGAGACATCAGACAATGTAAGATATAACAAAATAATAATAATTTATAAATTACCAAGGGTTTGTGAGGGAGGGGGGTCAGGGGTAGAGGGAGGGGAAAAAATGAGAAGCTGATACCAAGGGCTCAAGTAGAAAGAAAATGTTTTAAGAATGATGATGGCAACAAATGTACAAATGTGCTTGATACATGGATGTATGTATGGATTGTGATAAGAGTTGTATGAGCCCCCAATATAATGATTAAAAAAAAAAAAAGAAAAAAACTTGGTTTCTAATGCAAAGATTAGCAGTTAGAATCACCAGCTGAGCCTTGAGAGAGAATTAGCAATCTGCTTCCATGAAGATTTGCACTCTGTCCTTTAGCATCACTGAGTCACAATCAATTCAATGGTAACAGCAACTGTTTTCTTGTGCAAAAGAAAATTTCCTATTTCCAAATATATCTGCATAGGAAGAGACAAGGTGATATTCAGACACCTGGCTCCCTACTTACTTTTCAGCTAGCCAAATGATTTGATTAAAGGGAATCTATCATTTAGGGGGGGGGGGTTGTTCATTTCATTTTGTTTTGTTTTGATTGTATGAACCTACTTGAGTCTGTGGCACCTAATTTAGTCCTTTCGATTTGTAAAAGAGTGAGTGTGATGATGCATCCTGAGCCCCCCTAGGCACTTTAATTAGCAGGGTTCAGTTTGTACTAGACCTGATCACTATTAATCACTGACAGAACACATCTCTTGGCTTTTAGAGCAAAGATTTCTAGGATGGCTTTTAGACTCATGTTCTCTTCTACTGACTGATACATAACCTTGACCTATGTGAAATCCCAAACTTCTACTGCCATGCCAGTTCTGAAGCACAGCACCTAATAGGACAATGTAGAGCTGCATATGGTGTTTCCAGGCTGTAAAACGAAGCAGGCTGCCACAACATTCCCTCACTGAGTGACTGGTGAGCTTAAATCGCAAACCTTTGGGGACAAACTGCCAAAGGTTTTGTCAAGGAGCTGAACCCTTCCCCACTGTACTACCGGGTTGCTTCATGCCCCAGTTTAGGGGTAGCAATTATGCAGAGTAGCTTGGCACCCTAAGTGTGTGCTTTGGCAATTTATGTGTGCTTAGTAAAACCTCTACTCTAAGTTTAAATTTCTTGACATAAAATTTTGCATCTGAGAAATTTCAAAGTGTAAAACCATATTGCCACATGCAGTTGCTATGGCAGATAGCTGTGCATTCTCTAAGCGCTTGGCCTTACCTAACAAGGTGTAGCCAAAATCTATGAAGTAGAATAACTAAGTAACAGGAAAATAAAATTGATACTCTCTAAAAGTCCTGCTTACGAAGACCCCGTGTGCGTTGAATGCGACTGTGCTGCTGGGGCTTTTCAAGGCTGATCTTTCTGAAGTTCACGCACACGCCCTTCTTCAGGGTGGATTTGAACCGCTAGTCCTTATTTTGTAGCTGGGTTCCTTCATAATCTGGCACCATCCATGAATTTTATATGCAGTAGCACTATCATTCAATTTTATAAACTAGAAATTTTGTCCAAGGTTCTCTGCTGATAGTAGCAGAGGTAGGAGTCTAATTTAGAGATGAAGTTTTTAACCTAATCATTGATATGTCCAAAAATAAACATAATTTATAGTACACTAAATATTTTTAAAAGATATGTAGAGGTGATTAAAGAAAGGGTTTTTAGCTATTCAAATAAGTGGAAAAATTTACTGTTTCAAAAATCTTTTCTTGCAAAGGGTTTTTAATGTAAAAATTATTTCAAACATACAAAAAATTAAAAATAGTGGGTACTGAGCTCTCAAGAATCCATATCTCAACTGTAACGATTCATGATTAAAAACTCAAAATATCCTCATTTTACCCTTATATACATAAAACTTCATCCAAGTCCCAGGTTATTTAAAAGCAAATCCAGATCATAAGTCCAAAAAACTATAAATATTTTAGAATGTACTTCTAAAAGATGTTTTAAAATTATTTTAAAATTTTATGACCAAATGCTATTATCATAAGTAAACATAATCACAAAATCCTATAATGTCATCAGATATCAATCAGAATTCAGATTCCCCTAATTGTTTAATCAAAAAAAATCAAATTATGAAGTCAATATTCAAATAAGATTTAGAAATTGTAATGGGTGGATATGTGTTTTAATTCTCTTCTGAAAACATGTAAGTACCTCTCTACAATGTCTACCTCTGTCACTCTGCCACTAATTTGTTGAACAAAATGGGTTGTTTGTCCTACAAAGATTTCCACATTCAGGTTTTTCTAATCAGATCAAAAGCTCAGTTGCATTAGGTAAATCTACTTCATAAGACCACTTTAAGAGAGACCTGAGTGCCTTTGCACGGAGGTTTACTAGTGGATCTCTAGGCACGATTGTAACACTTGCCCATGATGATAGGGGCCAAGGGTCTGAGGAAAGAGGCTTGCCTGTTGGTGAAGCTGAGAAGAAGCTGTTGTAATC
Organism: Echinops telfairi; assembly: GCF_000313985.2. Taxonomy (NCBI): domain Eukaryota; kingdom Metazoa; phylum Chordata; class Mammalia; order Afrosoricida; family Tenrecidae; genus Echinops; species Echinops telfairi. The sequence goes on from NW_022103906.1 coordinate 7,533,944, forward strand.
AAATAACTGCATTCTGAGTTGTTCCTAATCCTGAATTATTGCCTGTTACTCCCCTCATAAAGCCCATAATCATGCGTGTATTGTCTGTGAGTTTGGTGTGGCCTTTGCAATTAATGGTCAAGTCCAGCAGAGAAGTAGGGCGTGCCATGGGAGGGATGGCTGGAGTCAGAATTGGTCAAAAAGATGGGAGAGTAGAAGTATATTTGAACTGCTTCACATGACTCAGTCATGGACTGATGATCTTGATTCTCCCCCTTTGTGAAATTAGATGAGGAGGTTTGAGGTCCCCATGAGGCCATTTTTATAGCTTTCAGAGTAAATACAAAGCGACTGGTGCTGGAGTCCCAGTACGTCATGCACAGACCTCTCACAAGCACAATGCGATTGATGGGTGGCAGCAGACGAGTTCTCTCAGCAATACACTTACTTTCGCTTTGTTCAGATGCCTTTTGAAAAAGGGTTACTTTTTGAGGGGCTTGGGGAGCAAAATGTATGTCATAAGGGGGAAGGAACATTCTCTAGAATTGATGGTGATTACACAACTAATTTTAAAAGTGATTTAACCATGGAGGGGAGGGGGGAGAAAATGTTCTACTATTGGTTGTGGTGATGACTGTACAACTCTTCTTGATATGACTGAACTATTGAAAGCCAATAAAATTGTTACCCAAAAAATACCTTGTTAAAATATTGAAAGGCAAGGAGGTTCTTTTGAAGACTAAGGTGTCTCTGACCCAAGCCATGGTATTTTCACTTGCTTCACAAGTACGTGAACATTGGAAATTGAATCAGGAAAAAGAATCAGTGTCTTTGAAGTTTGGTTCTGGAGAAGAATATTGAAAATATCATGGGCAGCTAAAAGGACAAAACAATCTGTCTTGGAAGATAGACAACTAGAGTGCTCATAGCGGCCAGGGTGGCGAGAATTCATCTTGAATACTATCGACGTGTTAGGAGGAACTAATCTCCCAAGAAGGATATACTGTTTAGTCATTGGAGGGCTAGCGAAAAACAGGCCGGTCCTCAAGGAGATGGCTGCAACAGTGGACTCAAGCCTAGGAGCAAATGTGAAGATGGTGCAGGACCAGGCAGGGTTTAAAAGTTCTGTTGTGCATAAGGTAGGTATGGGTCGGAACCAGCTCAATGCACCTAGCAACGACAACAATCAGATGACTGTGAAGTTCTTGCATCTGTTTCTCTGTCCTCTGAATGTTCTCTGAATGATCGGCTCCATAGAAAGATTTAGCTCTCATGTCTTTTCTGGAAAGCGTGCACTGTAGCAACCTTCTGTATTTCTCAATGGTGGTGGTGGTTTCCATGTGCTATTGAATTGGTGCCAACCCCTTAGGAACCCTGAGTACAACAGAACAAAACCCTGGCTGGCCCTGCCCCATCCTCACAATGGTTGTTATTTTGAGGCCCATTGTGTCAATCCATCTTATTGATGATCTTCCTCTTTTTCACTGATCTTTTACCAAGTGTGACCTACTTCTATAGGATGCACATATGTAGTGTCTGTCTCAGGTGTGTGCATATGTGTGACTTCAGGGGCTATTGATGATCTAAATCCAATATTTTATTAAAGTCTATAAAACAGTGACATCCATTCTTTCTACCAGGTTATACATTACCACAATTAAACTTACTTAATTAATATACAGTATTAAGTTTGAGTATGAGCTTAGAAATCAGACAGACTTGGTTTCTGGCCACTTAATAACTGGGTCTTGAACAAAGCATTCAAGATGTCTATTAATTTCAGTATTCTAACATAAAATGACATAACATTAATAGTGATAGTGAAAATTACATTACTGATGTAATACATTTAGTTAATTTTTGTTCTACCCAAAATTGACCTAGAAACAAAGATTTCGACACACTACACTTTATTGCAGAAGTAATCTGACCCGTACAAGTAAGGAAATGGAAAATCTGTAAAAAGAAAGGAAGGAAAACCAATAAACATCCAATGCTCAGATAATTAATACTCTGTGCAACTAGAACTCAGTCACTGGGGACACTCTGAGCAACAATGTAGAGTAAATCGTTGAGAGTAGTGCTTATGCCTCTTGCTAACTGCAAGGTCAACGGTTCAAAATCACCAGCTGCTCCACCAGAGAAAGACAGGGTTTTCTACTACAGTCTTAGAAAATGGAAGTGTCCTACAGGGTCACTATGAGTCAGAATCAGATTGAGACAACATATTTTTGCGTGCTTGTTTATGAGGGACTTATCCACCAATTTCTTTCCTGCTTGATCTATGATTTTCCTTTGGGACATTACATCCTCAGCACTTCCAAGCTGCCCTGTGGAGTAACCACCCACGTAAGTATGAAAGTCTTCAGGCAAAGAAACAGAGAGAAGAGAGGCTGCACGGAAGGAGGGCCACTGTCAGCACAGCAGCTGGTTTAGCTGCATCAAGTTTCAGAGGTAGACTGAAGAGATCTCCCTCTCTCTATCTACACATTTCCATTAAAATATACATACATATCCTTACATCTTTCACAGCAATTAAGTGAACTAGATGGCACAAACAACACATTTGAGAAGATTTTTTGTAAGATATAGTCCAGTTAATTTGGATTCATATCAATCCTGGGGCTCAAACCATTGACCTTGAGGTTAATAGCTGAATGCTTAACCACATCACCAACAGAACTCCTCTACCAGATAACATAGGGTAAAAGTCAAAGTGTCCAGGGGTATCTTCAAATTGAATATAAAAATACTCTCTCTGCATGATAACTGGGACAAACATACACACATCATGGAGCTGATTCTGACTCATGGTGACTGTGTATAAAACTGAGCTTCAAATAATTTACAATGCCTGATTTTTTTTTTTAAAGAAGTGGGTCTTTAGTTCTTTCTTCCAAAACCCTTCAGGGTAGACTTGAACTTCTAACATTTGAGTTAGCAATCAAGCACATTAGCCATTTTCTGCTGTAGCATACACTGACCATAAGTAAAGCTTAGTAGCTGTGCTTTATCATAGTTGTATTATCATAGGGTGTACAAGTGTGTTTATCATAGTTCTCATGCCTCTTTGAAAAGAGAGGTTTTCCTCTCTTTGTACCACAAATGATAAAATTTTATTCAGACCCTGTCTTTAAGGGAGGAGATGGAAGCGTGGTAAATGTCAGCCAAAATACAATCTAAGATTGGGTGAAGCATTTTACATCTTTATAAATGTTTGGGATTGTCTACTAGGTATTAATACTAGTGCCTACCAGTTACAGTCTCTCCTAGGGAAACAGATCTGCTTGTGCTATGTACTGTGACTCTTGTCAGAGTTGAATAAATCAAGGGTAATGGTGGGGGGAGATCTGATGCTTACAGACATCCTCCCTGAAGACAGTAAGTTGCCAGACCAAGGGGTGGGCCTGCTCCCTGCTGCTGGGGACAATGGCTAAGGTTGGAGACCATTATCTTGGTTCCTGTAGGTGGGGTTCACACCCTACTGATAATGGTGCCTATGGAGATCCAGAGAACAGGTCAAAGTTAAGCTGCCATCCTAAATCTAACATCCTTCCATTTTGTCACATGTATACCCCCCAATCCCTTCTCTTCCTATTGCGTGTATGTCCCTAGACCACTCCCTCTCATTGCTGTATAACTCATAATGCAACCCCTTCCTGTGACATATGTCTTTACCTGTAATTAGTGGGCTTGCACACCCCCAAAGGTATATAAGCCTGGGTTAGCAATATCATTGGTCTCTCTCCGATTTCTCCCCCTCACTCCCTTCTCCTCTCCTTGCTCCTTTGTTCCCTGGCCCTCCTTCCCTTCTCCCTCTCTCCATATGGACCATCAAGCAGGGCTGAGGTGAGTGTGCTACCATGAAATGTGTCTGACTCCATTTTTCCAATCTCTCTTCTACCTCTCATTCTCTCGATGACTTTAATATATATATTAATATCAACCATACAATTGTGCTAATTAAACCCATGACTAGTGGTGGGGGGCTTGCCCCCTCACCTCATACTGAAGGTAATCACTTGTCCTAAAGTTGACTACATAACTGGGTTGAATTAATACCTGTATTTGAAAATTGAAAACAGAACTTTTAGAGGTTTGAATCCTTAGGAGCAAAGGCTACAACTACAAAAATAGACTGAAAATGGTTAGAGTATAGGTCAATAGCATGGGTCAATCAAAACTGAAGGACAATTAGGAATGTATACAAGTTATAAAAAACACATAATTTACAGATAGAAGGTACAGGGACAGAAAAAATTCATCTATGATAATGATATTAGTAGTTAACCTGCATCAAGTATTATGTTTGGGACATGCAATATTTTTCTTATTTCTCACATCTAATGAATAAGAAGAGTCCATTATAATCCCTATTTTGTGAATGAGGATACTTACACTTAGATTGGTTAAGTAACTTGCTCATAGTTATTCAGTTCCAAAATGGATGAGCTTTGAGGGAAAGCATTTGACTCCCAATCCTGCGATGTATGTGAACACAGGAGATCTTCCTGAGCACCAGCACAATCATGAAATGGGTTGACTACATATAGATATATAGACACACACACACACACACACACACACACACACACAAACATGTACGTATATTTCAGACAAATATGGCCAGTGTTCAAAGAAGTTTTAGTTATTAATTTTAAGGTAGTTGAGGGAGTCTCAAATTGCTGTGGTCATATGCGCTTCACAGAAATGAGGAGGTTGGTGGAGGAGAGCTCCTGATGGAGGCCCCAGGCAAGCCTTCAGCAAGGGTCACTGTTGGTCCCTGCCTTGGGAACACGGTGACTTCTGGGGAAGACAAACTATATCGATTTAACAATTTTGCCTGTGGCCACCTTGAGGAGCAACAACGTGATAGCAAAATGCACATTTTAGGAAAGCTTAAAACCTTTTTTTGTGAGAAATAACCTTGAGCTACTTACTTACCCTTCATGGATTGCAATCTCTTTGTCAATAAACTGATGAAGTTGTATTTATAAAGACTATTTTAGCTGTAACGTTCTATGGAATTAAAAGCAACAAGTCACACTGCAGTATTCATCAGATATAAAAAGTTAATCAGGAAAAATAGGGAACTATAAAGCAAAGCCTGATAAATGGATAATGTGTACTGTAAATCTGTGCACATTTTATAAATGCTACAACTAAGCAGTTATAACAAATGATAGTGCGTTTGTGCTTGGGCAGCCCACCATAACAACTGGTTTTCAGCTCTCTTCATCTTTCAGACCTCTATTCTTTGTTTGTTTGAGCAAAGTTCAATCCAAAATTGATTTTAGAAGAAAGAAAAATAGAAGACAAAAAAAGCCTGTCAGCTCTACGGAGTTGTCAAGGGAGAAACCTGATGAACTAAATGCTCCGTGCTTACAGCTGGAAGCCTAAATCCAGTGACTGAAGAAAAGATACTATATAATCAACCCCACACTGCTTTATTTCATGTTTTTCAATAAAGTGATTCAGTGTCATTTTGAATTCTCCTGTAAAACTTGGAAGTTTATAATATTGATATATTTGAAATCACAGTCTGGCTCTGGTAGCAGACAACTTGTGACATACGCAGGTACTCATCTATATATGTGTAAATACATGAAGGGGTCTGTACCTTCATGTATTTATATACACAGGCATGTATATAACAGTGAAATAATTTAATAATGAACTTGTTGAATCCTGATCTACTGAATTAATATATAATAATACATTTAATCATTTAATGTGATTACATTATTAATCCATCACTAAAACATTTAATTGATGAAGATAATTGGAAGATTTTCCTTATGTTAAGAATCAACCCCCAGCATTCCCTGTGGGTTTACACATAGTGTCTACCACAATTTACTTCAGTACTGATTCAACAGCTAGAAGAAGGCTATTTGAAAACATTGAGAATGGAATTTCTTCTAACAAAAAACATTAGTAATATTGCTCAATTTAAAAGTATTTTGTAGTAACTTGCATAATGTTACTCCTTCATTTTTGTAGTCAGATATCCCAGCTACATGCAATTGTTGGGAAAGCAACAATCACAAAGATATATTGTTCCTGGTTTCTACTATATAAATGTCTCTAACACAGCTGCTCCTACAATAACAAAGAGAACGTTTTATGCGATTTTACCTTTCTAGTGAAAGACATAACTCTTCAATTACTTTACAGAGTCCTCTAGAATAACCTTTGTTTTTGTTCTAAGAACAATAGATAACCAGTGGCAAGTGATGTACAGGACAGGAGAGGTGTGAAGTTTTACTACTAGAATGGGTGCTGTGATGTGAATATGAGACAATATTAGCTAGCCCTGGTGGCTCTGTTGAGTCAGCACTGGATTGCTAACTACAAGAGTGGACGTTTAAGTCAACCTGCTACTCATCAAGAGAAAGATGAGGCTTTCTGATTCTCCAAAGATGCACAGCCTTGGAAATCGCATGCAGGCTCACTGTCAGAATCTACTCTCTGGTAGTGGGCTGTGGCCATCAGCTGCATGATGCACTCGGGTAGCTCCATCACTTCAATTAACATATTTTATAGGTTCTATTACCCCATATATCATCACAATCCCTATATTATTTAGTCTGATGCAAATGCAGAGTGAACTTATTACTCTAGTTGATTTACACAGAATCTTTTGAGTATTTAGAAAGTGAAGACAGAAAACTTTCCTTTCATAAACTTTGGTCATGTTATCAGGGGGAGAAAGAGATCGCTCCATTGAAGTTTTTGTTTGTTTAATTTTTTATTGTTGTTAGTTTAAGAAATGTTTTTCTACATATTAAATCCAGGATAGGCACATCTATTGAGATAGTAACTGGATTAATGGTTGCTTGAAGGATGGCAGGGATAGTTAGGGGGAAATGAGCAGCTACTATCAATGAGTACAAGAATGAAGAAAATGTTCTGAAACTGATGTGGTAATGATTGTACTATTCTTCGTGATGTGATTGAAAGATTGAATCATATGACATGTGAATTATATGCCAATAAAAAAAGAGGAAGAATCTTAGCAGAGTTCATCGATGGACACAGAGGTTGCAACAACAGGCTCAAGGTCAGCAGTGGTTTTGAGGATGGCATGGGTGTGAGCAGTATGCTACTTCGTTATAGCCAACCTGGCAGTGCTAACCTTCTTTATGCACCTCCATCGTGTAGTACAGTTTTACCCTACTGCTGTAAGCTTTTCAAGAAGGGCTATGTAGCTAAAGGTATGGTTTCAGCACAATACAAAGCTTCAAGTTTAATGTCACCACTTATTAGCTATGTGGTCTTGGACAAACGACCAAACTTGACTTTGCTTTAGTTCCTTGTATGTAAACTGGAAATCATGTAAACACGCTCTAATTTATCAAACTTTTGTACAAGTTATATTTATATAAATGGCTTAAAAACAGTATCAGGATCCACCACACACACACACACACACACACACACACACACATATTTCTGTAAGTCATATGGAAGTGTTTTAAATGATCATCCGTAGCATTTTCCCCCAGGATCTGATACACAGTGTTCAATACTTATTCATGGTTGAGTACGTGTGGGATATCTGTGTAACTTTATGCATCTACAGTCATTATCTATAATATTTTGATCTCAAATTACACAGGAGCAGGGACTTATGCTTCCGTAAAAATTACATTTCTTTTTTTCCAACCTTATCACAAATAATGACTATATAAACAAGCTATCATCAATCTTTACTCTCTAGAGATAAGCCATAATGCTTCTTCAAGCCAGAATGACAAGTTTTGGTACTGGATGAGGACATGATGCTTAATAAAGTAAGCGGTTATTGAAAACAAGGAACATCTTCAACCTGGTGGCTTGAGAGTGGCTCACACAGCAATGACTGTGAGGATGCAGCACTGGTTAGTGTTTCTTTCTACAAAACGTAAGGTCCCTAGGTCAGTCATGAGTCCTGCACCTGACATCTCTAACAGACTAGTAGTAATGATTTACATATTTATCATAGAGTAACATAATTCCATCCTGTCTGATGGAAAAGGTATCTCTTATTATGAACCTAACTTTCTTAAGTTGACTTTCTATTCTGTATTTCATTCTTAATCATAGTTTTTGTTTAAATTTTAGAATTCTTTCAATAACAAAAATGCAAATATTTTAGAATTAAATGTACATAAGTGATTAAATATCATTGTTTTCTTCTGTGTGTTGCCAAGCCCTGTCAATTAATTCTTTTACCTCTGACGGATTCTGGGTTGGGTTTTTATGTTTCTTTGTTTGTTTTGCCAACCTTCTTGCTTAGAGTAACACATTTCCTCTTAAAGTCAATTCAGAATGCTGCCAACAGAAATCACCCTCTCACTTACTAAGCTTCTCTTAAGCTACTTTCAATGCCCCCGAAATCTCTTTACACTGTTCAGAAAATCGATTGCTGTTTCTTCTCCTCAGGTGCCTGACTTCCAAATTTAGGCAGTGATATTTAATCAAAGATTCTCTGTCAGCATTCAGTTGAGCTCTCATATTTGCATGAGATCATTTGCAGTAAAAGGAACAAAATAAAAATGGTCAAATTGGTGGTATTTTTAACTACAGAAACATAATCCATTTAATGTTAAATCAGTCTTTAGTTAACTTTGGAAATGTGAAATTTTCCCTGATTTGAGTTTCTTTTTGTTGTTGTTGTTGTTTTAAACCAAAGACAGATTACCATAAAGGGAAGTTTTTATAAGACATATCAACATTACCTGCAGGAAGTTGCAGAAGCACCCAATGAATAATGAAGTGAAAAGGAACTATGTCTCCCTCTCTGGTGTTTAGAAGTCCAAGATACTAAGAGTAAATGATTTCTATTGTTATTTTTCATTGCCATTACTTAGAGTTTTAAATACATGTTTGTTAAATATATTTTCAAAATAATTCTGACAATACCTTGGGAAGACAGAGATAAGAAAACATTTGTCTCTTTTCTCCTACAAATTCAATAAATAGAACTAAGCAAGAGGAAGTTGTGAATTTTATGCTGCTTAAAAAGAAAACAAGACAGCCCTGACAAGAATAATGACTACTCCAGGGAATGATGAGGGTGGACATTGGAGACAGGGCATGGTGCCCCAACAGGCTAGACTGGAAAACACAAGCTTTTCTTGCTTGGTATATTTTAATTTGTTCTTCG
>NW_022103906.1:7544598-7609016 GCF_000313985.2 Echinops telfairi
GATGTACAAATGCGCTTTACACAATTGAAGTGTGTATGGATTGGGATAACAGTTGTATGAGCCCCTAATAAAATGTTAAAAAAAAAAAAGAATAATGACTACTATATTAGCCTTATGAGACTAGTTTTGGGTACTTGTACATATTTTTTACTTATTGCAATATGCCCTATAACATATGTATACTTTAAGCACTGCTGTTACGTACCACTGAGTCAGCTCTTAACCATAATTGGATTTAGATTTTAGAAATAGATGTAATGACGGATATTTTTGAAAGGGAACTTGGGTAAGCTTGATAGTTAAGCTTCTGTCTTTTAATCAAATCTCTGGTTCAAACCCACCAATCATTTTATGTGAGACAAGACCTAACCATCTGCTTCCATATATATATGTATTAACATCTAGGAAATCCTATGGGGGAAGTTCTCCTTTGTACAATAGAGTAACTATGATTTGGGATAAACTTGACAGGAAAAAAGTAAAGACATTATTTTCATAAAGTATGTATTTTAGTGATTACCAATTGTATTGCTTTTCAGTCTGATTTAAATCTTATTGGAATGTTAGCTAATAAGTTTGTATTTTTATTATGATGAATTTAAATGCAAATATAGATGCGTCTGTCAAAAAAGGAGTGAGTAGTGTTGTAGACTGTTGTCACAAGGCTATGGCCATAAACTTCAAAATGATATTGAACTAAAAAACAAACAAACAAAAAACCTGTTTCGATGAGACTGTGGCTTGGCTGATCTCACTATTGAATTCAAATTACCAGATAAAAGCTGTAAGGTTTTGATCATTTACCCATTATGAAGATGATGCTACAAAGTTAAGATGAAAGAAGACAGTATATGTAGATGGTGCACAGGTAATAAAACAGGTTAAAAAATATTCATCACCATGGGTGTGATCGAATCCATTTCTTCAATCACATGAAATCCATCTCACCAAGGGTCCCCCTCACCTTTGTTAACCCTCCATTTTATGAACTATCATGTCCATGTCTAGTACATATGCTTAGTGAAGCAGAGGGGCAGTGAGAAAGCAGAAGACCTTTGATGAGATGGACTGCCACAGTCGCAGCAATCATGGGTGCATGTGTCATCATTGTGAAGATGGAGCAAGATTGGCAGTGGTTTCAGTTGTACAGGGTGACTAGAAGTTGCAACTAACTCAAAGGCGCCTAACAGTAGCAATATATCGATTTATAGAAAATGGTCTTTCCTGACGACGTGTCCAAAGTAAGTGAGATGAAATCTTCCTATCCTTGTTTCTGAGGAGAATTTGACTGCATTTCCTTGAAGACTGCTTTGTTCATTGTTTTAGAAACCCATAATATATTCAATATTCTTTGCCAAAAACACTATTTGAATGCATGCATACTCTTTTGACTTTCTTTTTCATTGGCCAGCTTTTGCATGCATATGATGCAATAGAAAATATCATGGCTTGGGTAAAGAATATTCAGTCATCATTGAGATATCTTTGCTTTTAAAGACTTTAAAAAGATCATTTACAGCAGATTTTTCCAATGTAATATGTCCTTTAATTTCTTGACTGCTGCTTCCATGCATTGATCCAATATAATGAAATTATTGATTGATTTAATAGAATGAAACTATTAATAACTTCAAATTCTGCATTTATCATAATGCATTTATTGGTCAACTCTAAGGATATCATTTATTCAAATTCAGGCTTACAGTTATTCATATTGAATTATGTAATTTTTAACCAGAATCAATAAGTAAGTGCTTCACATTTTCTCCATTTGTGTGATCTACCTATTGCAGATTTAAATGCATCTTCCTCCTTTCTTGATGCCTAATTCATAGGGTACACCCTCAGACTCTCTGTTTCGCACATAGGTTAATAATGAAGGTGAAATGATACATCCCTGCCACACTCATTTTCCAATTATGAACCACGCAATAATTCCCGGGCTTGTTCATATGACTGCCTCTTGCTCCAGGTTCAGTTTTGAAATTCGCACAAGAAAGTGTCCTGTACATCTATCATGTTACCCATAATTTGTTATGATCCACCCCCAAATCCCTCAATCCTCCGAACCTTCGCCCCTGCCCATGGATAACAGAAATACTTGATAGCTTTCAGTTTCCATCAAGTCAGCTCAAATCAATGGTGACCTAATATAAGAGCATAGCAGAATGAAACAGCATTGCCAATCCTCTGCCATCATCATCATGGTGATTGGTGTATTTGAGCCCTTTGTTGTGGCTACTGTGTTAATTCACCTTATTGAAAGTTTCTCTTCATTTCTCTAACTCCATTTGTATAAATGTAATGCATTCTTCTGGCAATTGTTCTTTCCTGTCCACCCCGCAGAAAAAGACATGTTCCCCCCAAGAAAAGACACGTTGAAGACTGATAACTTCTATGGGTAAGACTTCTTTAATATGATATGCTTTCCTTTATTTTTGAATAGCTCACCTGATACGCCTAAGTAGACTACTGGGTATTTTCTTTCTAAGTTTATCTTCATTATTAGGATAGAAGTTGATTTTTTTTAAGTTTTTAAATGATTATTTGTATCTGAAGTATCTGATGGGGAAAAATAAGTGATCTGTTAGAATGTTACTTATCCCCTTTTTTTCTCACTCGTTTCTTGCTATATAATCTAGTACCCATGTTGTCTGAACCCTCTTATGCTCGTTTGCCGATTGGTCTTTAGAATTGCTGGTTCCATCTGTGCATAACCAAATTTCTGACAATTGATACTGTTAAGTTTCTTCAAAGGTAATCTCTCCTTTATTGGCTAAATATTTCTGGAGCATAGTTAAAGGGTATCAATTTTAAACTTCCAAGTTTAGATTATATGTTTAAGAGTGTACCACATGGTGTGACATTTATTTTCTGATTATACCATATTTATACTATTTTACATGTTTAATTTATCCAAATTTTATCACCAAACTCCAAAATTTTACTCTACGTTTTTGACCTAATGGCATGTTGTTCACCTCAGGACAGGTATAAATAGAAGTTAGAAGAATGGTCCAGGCCTCTATGTGTGTTCAGAGACCTAAAGGTGACAGGCAAGAAATGATAAGGAGTAATACAAAAAGTGAGTTTCTGATTTGGGGAAAATAAATCTAAAATAAGATCAAATCTTATTATCATCCCTCATAAAATCCAAAACACCACAGGTTATATAGTATTGTTGTATGCATTACAAAGAAAGAACCAAACAAAATAATGCCCAAATAAATGACCTCCTTTAGAGATATTAAAAGGCAGAAACATGTATATCTTGAATTCAATATAACACCCTGTTATCGAGTTGATTCCAACTCATAGGACTCCTGTAGGAAAGAGTAGAACTGCTCCTGTGGGTTTTCTAGAGTGCAAACCTCTGCAGGAGGACAAAGTCACATCTTTCACCTGCAGGCCAGTTGGTGATTTCAGACTGCTCACCTTTCTATAAGTATCTCAGCACATAACCCACTACACTGCAAGGAAAGGGCTTTGTGTTAATTCATGAAATAAATATATATATATAAAATGGAGACCCAAACTCAATCTGTAGACAATTGGACAGCCCCTTACATAAGGGTCACAAGGAAGAGACAAGCCAGTCAGGGTAAGTATAGCACCGAGGAAACATAAAGCGTTCCTCTAGTTCTTTAATGCTTCCTTCCCTCATTATCATGATTCCCAACTCTACCGTACAAATCCAGCTAGACCAGAGCATGTACACGGGTACAGATAAGAGCTGAAAACACAGGGAATCCAGGACAGATAAACCCTCAGGACCAATGATGAGAGTAGTGATACCAAGAAGGGGAAGGTGGGGGTGGGGGAGGGGAACAGATCACAATGATCTACATATAAGTTCACCCCTGGGGGATGGACAACAGAAAGGTGGGTGAAGGGAGATATCATACAGTGCAAGACATGAAAAAATAATAATAATAATAATTTATAAATTATCAAGATTCATGAAGGAGGGAGGATGGAAGGGAGGGGGAAAACTGAGGAGCTGATACCAAGGGCTCCAATAGAAAGAAAATATTTTGAAATTGATGATGGCAATAAATGCACAAATGTGCTTGACACAACAGATGTATGCATGTATTGTGATAAGAGCTGTATGAGCCCCACAAAAATGATTTTAAAAATATTTGCATTATTAAAAATAGGAATTATTTCATATGTGATTTTTATAGATATGTTTTTATGCTAGTCTCTTGAGCATGACTTTGTTTGCTATGAGTAAAATTCCTATTTATCATCTATTTAACATGACTAACTTTCTAGAGGAACAAAGAAGACAACATAGATTATTTAAATACATTATAAAAATTAGATTTCATGAAGTTCAATGAGTTTGAATTTTAAAATAAAGTTTAATGTCCACTATCTAAACTCTAACTATTCAAGTAGCACAATGTACTCCATCTACTTTTTTCCCCCAAGAATGCCTGTTGCTAAGAAAATTATATGAGCATACAAAACCTTCAGCCTCCTGCCTAGAGCTAATCAGATTAAAATTATGTAATGAAATAAAACCTAAGGAGGATTCCCTAAAGAATCATGTGAATTATAACTTCATCTCACAAGAAAGGACTTTGAAATTAAAATTTCTTAGGTAAAGAATATCTCAAATTGTTCAAGTGAGGACTCTAAATGGTACAGAGAGCTAGTAAGTATAAAGCTATTGTTCCACATGTCTCAAGCGAATAAGAATATATTATGTAACTAGTCGAGAACAAGGAGAGCAATGTTATAATGGTTTACAATTAGTAACAAAGAGTGGATGCATTTTACATGAGGAATAATTCAGAAAAGTAGGTAAGTTGAGGTAATGCAGAGGTAAATAATCCTGATTACAGTCTTTTAGGAATAACGCCATTTTCTTTAAAAACTAGAGAAATAGTAATATCACAACTCTAAAAATGAGTGTATTGTCAATTAAAATGTCTTTGGGTTCTCCTGGTAGTTACTGAATGAATCAGTGAAATACAAATGAAGTGGGATGAAAAAGCAACAAAAGGCCTACTACACCCCTTACAGAAGGGTCACAAGCAACAGACAAGCCAGGCAGGTGGTGCAGTATAGCACCAAAGAAACACACAACTTTCCTCTAGTTCTTTAATGCTTCCCCTCACCCCCACCCACTATCATGATCCCAATTCTACCTTAAAAATCTGCCTAGACCAGGGGATATACACTGGTACAGATAAGAGCTGGAATCACAGGGAATCCAGGACATATAAACCCCTCAGGACCAACAATGAGAGTAGCGATACCAGGAGGGTAAGGGGAAGATGGCGGAGAAAGGGGAAATGGATCACAAGAATCTACATATAACCCCATTCCCTGGGGGATGGCCAACAGAAAAGTGGTAGAAGGGAGACATCAGACAGTATAAAACATGAAAAAATTATAATTTATAAATTATCAAGGGTTCATGAGGGAAGGAGGGAGAGAGAGAGGGTGGAGGAGGGAGGGGAAACTTAGGACATGATACCAAGGGCTCAAGTAGAAAGAAATTGTTTTGAGAATGATGATGGCAACAAGTGTAAAAATGTGCTTGATACAATGGATGTATGTATGGATTGTGATAAGGGTTGATTGACTCTCCAATAAAATGACTTAAAAAAAGGAAAACGGGTCACTTTCAACATGTGAAAAATGCTGTTAAGGTATTAATTGCACATAATTTAAATTGTAAATTAATTTTGGACTCCACAGTAGGTGCTTTCTCAAAAGTTTTAAATAATTTTCAAAAGCCTAATTAGGGTGTTTATTTCACATTCATGATTTTGAGATTTTTGTCAATAAAAAAAATCATGACTCAAGTAAGAGGTGTCAAAAAATTTGCACAGAATGTTTTACAATTATTTCTAAAATAAAAAAATACATATATTTTAAAGTAAAAATTATAATCATATCATCCACCATATATAGAATTTGTGTGAAACATTAATGGATTTAGCTTCATTCACACACAAAACATACTCAGAAGAGAATTTATTCATATGTAGTACAAGCCACCGGTTAATTGTCCTAGATCTGATTCCTACCGTGGTGGTTCATGGATGCCAGAGTAAAACAGGGCTCCACAGAGTTCCTATCGACTGATTTTTTGGAAGGAGACTCAAACTTGCAAGCTTTTGGTTGGTAGCTGAGCATTTAACAGTTTGCAGGTACCTGGAACCCCAGTGTAGTACAATTCTCCCATCCCCTTCCATAACCACTGAATGTGCTTTGTAACTTACTCAACTGAAATAAATCCACTTCTCTAAAAATTATATATATATTCACTTTTAAACTATGCTTTCAAAATTTCCCTGGGTATAACACCTGTTAACAGAGTGGCAACCGATTTATTTTTCCCCTTTTCTGAGTAAGTCTGCAAGTGATAATATTTATTCTCTCCTCATTCAGAAAATATTTGTAGAGCAGTATATAAGGTACTGAAGTTATAAGTGAAAAGCAGGCATAATTCTTGCAATAATAGTGCTTAATAGTATGCCAATGTCTTAGTAGTTTACACTCTGGTTTTAATAAGGATATGTCTACAAAAGTTGGTGTTATTCCCAAAATATATGTTGTAAATCCTAACTCCAATAGTTGTGGAGCAGATCCCATCTAGGAATAGACCTGTATTTTTTATATTAATGCGAACATCTCAGTGTAGGACTTGTTTTAAACCATCACGTTTGAGATATGAAAAAGAGCAGACTAAGCACAGAGAAGGAAGCATAAATGTAGAAAGAATACTGCTGCCAAGTTGAAATCACCAAAGAACCAGGAGATAAAAAGGAAAAGACAAGGATTTTCCCCTAAATCTTAATGAAAGTCTTTCCCTAGATCTGCACCCTGAATTTTGAACACTAATCTCCTCAACTTTAAGAAGATAAATTTCCATTATTTTTGTGTGTGTGTATTTCTGTGATAGAAGTGCCAAGAAAATAAAACAGGGTTCAAAAAGTGACGCAAGGAACTACTGTGATTGAAGAAGTATCAGTCTATAACGACTCATTCTTTTCTCTGTTTAATTGTATAAGGCATTTATGTGATAGTTGGGTTTTGTGTTGACTTGGTTGGGTCAGTATCTAACTGGTTTGGCAGTTAAGGCCTAGTAGTAAGCCCCATGAAGTGACATAACACAATGTTTGGACCTAGAAGAAGGATGCATTGTGAAAGTGTAACATCATATTTTAATATTTTGTGTAGTAGAGCTTTCTATATTTTTAGCAACTATTTTTTTTACTTCTCCAGGTAAACTAAAGGTAGTTTAAACTAACCACTTTTTAAGGTCTCAGCAAACAGATGTAGTCAATGTGAACACAGATTTATAAAATAACCAGCAACAAAATACAATACTATAAAAGGACAAATACGACTTACTGAGAAAAAGTAAGGAAATTTGCAGGAATTCTTAGAATTGGGAGATTTCACTTTAATATATTAAAAATTAACATTGGCATTAATCAATGAAATACATTTCAGAAACCTTGGCCTAAGTGTTAAGAACTTTCTAAAAGTACCCAAGACCAAAAAGAAAGAAAGAATATTAAGATAATTTATTTTTTTAAAAGAAAATATCTATTATTTGAGAAAAGATTAACTGTCATGCTTTAAGGTTAAATTAAAAATATAGTTCTTGTTTAGTGAGTCTATGTATGTAACTCTAATTCTTATTTATATAAAGAAAAGATTATAATAATAAAGCTCATGGAGAATGTATATATTTGTAGACTCTATTTGGTAAAGTAGAATGCAGAACTCATGAGCTAGGAGCTTTGGGAGTTCAGAGGCCATGATGGCAAATGAGAATACAAATAATTAAAATATATTTTCAGCATATTCTTTCAGAAGATTAGTAGCGAAGAGTTAAAAAAGAAAGAGGGAGAATGGTATTACAAGAGGGTTTATATGGTTGGCTTTCAAATCAGAATCTCAGTAAAGCACTGTGCACATTTCATGACAGATGTTATAGGAATTTTAACCAGTAACTCAGCAAATGAAATGTGCTTCACATTTCCGGGTTTTAAAAAACACCTTGCAGTAGGCATATTTATTTCTGCACAACTATTGTGTATACTTCCTGACCTCAGTATTAAATACTTGATAAAGCCTGATGATGCTGTGCAGACATATTGATTTAGGCAAAATAATAAATAAAAAGAAATATAAGGATCTTCTAAATGTCTAACTAGTTAGTGACCACTTTGGAAATTTGCAATTGTGTACATACACAACTATGTTTCTAAAAGGAAATGCAGGTTCTGTGTGAGAAAGATGCATCAGTATGCTTCTGTAAAAATGTCTATCTAGGGGGAAGTCAAGATGGTGTCCAGGTAGGATCACTCGCCCCAACTCCTGCTGTTACACCAAAAAATTAAGAGGAAAGGAGGCCAATACTGGGAGGCTAGGTGTTAAAAATAGATTCAGTGTACTAGGGTCTGGTGCAGACCTTCCACTTTGATTTTCAGCCATGAGGTGATGTGAGAACTCGCTGAGAAACTCAAAGATCACTTTGTCTGACTGCAGTCTCTGCTAACCCCTCTCCAGGTCTGGCAGGATGGCATCTGCCACTCCTTCCTGTGTTTAGACCCAAAATGAACAGTATTTCCCCATGCTGCTGTCTAATTTTGATCACAATCCCAGGCTCACAAAGAGCCTCTGAGAGCTAGCTACAAGACCTCACACAAAAGTTCTGCTCACACCTTACCACCATATATACACCTGAAGACTAGGGCTTTGCAACTCCCTCCCTAGACAGAAACGGGGTGACTATATCAGATATCCCCTTTCCACCTCTCCACAGATCCACACCTCCCAAGTGTGGGTAACAATAGATAATTAGACAATAATGTGTAGCAATTGAAGAGCCACTGGGATATTTACCTGTGACAGAACACAGTTCCCCAGAGCACAACCAGATAGAGTCAGTAGTGGCACAGGAGTGCAGCTGGGGCCAAACTAAGATCCAGTTGGCCTCAAACCCATTCTGCTAAGCTGGTCCCCCTTCCCTGGGGGACAAAACAACACAGACCCTGTACCAGGGCACCCCACAAGCCCATTATAAAAAGGAAAAAAACAACAACCAGAAAACCCTTTTAACTCCAGGCTGTGCTGTTTGTGGCCCTTTGTGTAACTTTGAATGTAAGTCTTCAGAACTCTATACTTAAGCATAAAATTAACATTATTAGGTAACCAGAATGCTAATCTTCTAGAGCAGAGCCTAGTATTTAAACATGAAAAAAAACCCCAAAACTAGAAAAGTCAACAGGTGCTGATAGCCACAGCCCAAGGCACAAACTGCTTCTACCAGTTTGGGGCTCACAGAGTGTTTTTAAAAGGCTTCGAACTGTGACCTGACAGCCTAGACTAGACCCATGCCCAGGTGACAGTCCTGCCTCAAAGATCCAGTAGCACACCTACAGTTGCCACATTGCATTCCGACCCACCACCATATAAGCCATAGGTAATCCTCAAAAACACTCTTACGAGGCACACAGATAAAGAGCTCAGGGCCCCTTGATTTCCAGAAGCATGGCACCCAGTACTTCCAAAATGACATGCAAACAGCAGCATACAAAAACACCCTCAACAAGAAAAGAACAAAAGTAAAACACAATAGCAGAGGAAGTCATAAACCTAATGATGCTCATAGAAGAATCAGACATGGATCTGCCACAAAAAGAAATCTTCAGAATGCTTCTTGGAACAGTATAGGATATTAGGGAAGCAATGCAAAATAAGGATCCAATGATAGAGGAAATGAAGTCCACAATAGAGGGGATGAAGTCCATGCACTAAAGAAAAGTACAAAAAAGAATTCATGGGTAACAGAAGCAAAACACAAGATCACAGACCTCACCCACAGAGTAGAATAGGTGGAAAATTGTACCAGAAATCTCAAGGAAAATCAGGTAGATTTCAACAAATGAGAAAGAGACCCAAACAAGATAATCACGGAGACTGAAGAAAACATGAGCTCAATGACAAATGCTATGAATAAGAAAAATATTTGAATAATTGGTCTACAAGAATAAGATACAATGAAGTCAAAGGCTAAACTGTCAAGGGAATTTCTGGAAGCAAACGTCCCCACCTTAATGAATGAGAATAAGATACTCATTCAGTAAACAGAAAACACCAATTAGACTAAACTCCAGGAATAACTCACCAAGGCACATAATTGTTAAAATATCCAACTTCAAGGAAAAAGAGAAAATTTTAAGAACAGCAAGAGTAAAAAAGTTGGTCATATACTATGTTGCTTAGGTAAGAATATGCTCAGACCTATCAGCAGATACCATGAAGAAGAGGACAGAGGAGTAACGTCTTCCAAATGCTGAAAGGCAAAAAATGCCAGCCTGAGAATCCTCTACCCTGCCAAATTATTAAGATAGAGAATAAAGAAAGTCTTCCAGGACAAGGAAAACTCAAAGAATATGCCATAAGAAACCCAACACTGGAAAATCTTTGCCGACTCATTATGATCAGAAGACCAACATCCACCAAGCACAAACAGGAGACCACCATATAGCTCAACTCCACCCAGAAACCAATACGCCAAAAACAATTACCAAGATAACCTGGGCTCAGATGAAAAAGAAGGCAAGAATGAAGCCACACACACAAACACAGCACAGTGACATGAAGGGAGATAGGAAAACACCCAACACAATAGGTACTAAATGACAGTAATGAACTCACAGATGGTGATAATAACCCACAATGTCAATGGCTTGACTCACCCTTGAAAGACAAAGGTTAATAAACTGGTTCAGAGAACATAACCCATCAATCTATCGCCTGCAAGAGACACATCTTAAGCTTGCAAAGACTAAAAGACTGGCAGAAAATTTACCAGCAAATAGCAACTTTAAAAAAGCCAGGGTTGCAATCCTAATCTCCAATGAAATTGATCTCAAGGTACAAACCATAACAAGAGACAAAGAGGGACACAATATTATGGTAGGATCAGTAGACCAAGAACCAGTGAGCATAATAAATATATACACTCCTAAGGAGAGATCCACCAAATTTGTCAAACTATTCAAAAGATGAAAAAAAAAGAAATCACAGATTCAACAAACATAGTAGATGACTTAAATACAGCATTATCAGAGAAAGATAGATCACTGGAAAAGAAGCTCAGCAAAGAGGCTGCAGAGCTAGAGACTACAATTAGGCAACAGGACCTGATAAACATTTTTAGAGCTTTCCATCCAAATTCACATTCTTTTCAAGTGTACATGGCTCATTTTTTAAAATCAGACCACGTGCTGGGACACAAGAAGAGCCTGAGTAAATTCAAACACATAGAGTTTACTCATATGCCCCTTTCAGATCACCACACCATAGAGGAGGAGATCAACAAAAGGATGACCAGAAAAACAAGGGCAAACAATTGGAAGTTGGATAACAATCTTCTGCAACACCAAGGCGGACTGGCACAGATTTGAGAGGAAATTACAAAGTTTTTAGAAACTTGCGAGAATGGGAATATAACGTATCAAAACCTATGGGATACAGCAAAATAAGCTATCAGAGGACACTTCATAGCAATAAATGTATATATGAAAAAGGAAGAGACACTTATGACTGATATGCTATCACAAAACCTCCAGAAACTAGAACAGAATCAACAGAACAACCCCTCCAATAGCAAAGGAAAGAAATAAAAAAAATCAGGACAAAGTTAAACGATTGGAAAGGCAAGAGAACAAGTAAAAAAAATCAATGTAGCAAAAAAGGTGGTTCTTTGAAAGAATCAACAGAACCGACAGACCACTAGCAAGCCTCACCAAGGAAAGGAAAGAGCAAACATCAATAGTCAGGATGAGGGATGAAACAAGAGAAATTACAATGGACTGCAATGAGATTAAATGGACAATCATGAAGTACAATGAAAGTCTGTACTCCAATGAATTCACCAATGTGGAAGACATGCACAAATACTTGGAAAAACAATCTCTCCCTAGATTATCCCAGATAGAGGTCAAGAACCTCAATAGATCCATTGCAAAAGAGGAAATACATATAGTTATCAAGAAGCTACCAACGAGTAAAGCTCCCAGACCAGACAACTTCACAGAATTCTATCAAGCATTCAGGGAAGAGCTGACTCTGGAGACTCACCAATTATTCCCGAGCATAGAAAAAGATGGCAAATTCCCACTCATTCTACAAAACCAGGATAACTTTTATACCCAAACAGGAAAAGAATCCCATAGGAAGAACTACAAGCTGATATCTCTAATGAACATAGATGCAAAATTCCTTAACAAAATATTGACCAATAGAATACAAAAGTACACAAAACATATCCTCCAACATGATCAGGTAGGATTTACTCCATGGATGTAGGGTTGGCTTAACATCTGAAAATCCATCAATATCATTCACCACATTGATAAGAAAAGGGATAAGAATCACACGATAATATTGATAGATGCAGAAAAAGCATTTGACAACTTCCAACACCCATTCCGAATTAAGACACTCAAGAAGATAGGAATGGAAAATTCCTCAGTCAAATATAAGCTGTCTACAAAAAGCCAACAACCAACAGTGGAGAAAAGATGAAAACAATCCCACTGAAAAAGGGGACCAGACAAAGATATCCCTTGTCCTCACTTCTAATCAGCATCATACTGGAGGTCCTAGCTAACAACATAAGGCAACAGAAGGACATTAAAGCTATCCAACTGGGAAAGAAGGAGGAGGTAAAACTATCTCTATTTGCAAACGAAATGATTCTTTACCTTCATAACCCCAAAGCTCAACAAGAGTAGCAGTATCAACATTAGAAGAATATGTATGAGTGGCAGGATAGAAGATCAACAAACAGAAGTCTATTGGTTTGCTAGATACATTGGGCAAGACCATGGAAGGGGAGATAGAGAAGGCGGTACCCTTCACAATACCCAATAACAAATTGAAATATCTAGGGATATATTTAACAACAAAAATAACCCCGAAAGACTTATACAAGGAAAACTACAGGACCCTATTACAGGAAAACAAAAGCAACCTCCACAAATGGAAGACAATCCCATGCTCATGGATGAGAAGACTCAACATAGTAAAGAGGTCAAGCTTACCCAAGGCACTATATAAGTTTAAGGTTATCCTGATTCATACCAACAACCTTCTTCCAAAATTGGAAAAACTGACCACCAATTTCATATGGAGCGGGAAGAAGGCCAGAATTAGCAGAGAACTCCTCAAGAAGAAAGACAAAGTCAAAGGGCTCCCTTTACATGACGTTAACAATGACTACACAGCCATGTTAGTCAAAACAATGTAGTACTGGCATAATGCAATATATTCAGACCAATGGAAAGAACAGAAAACCTAGAAATAAAACCTTTAGCATATAGACAACTGATCTTCAACAAGTGCCCACAATAGCATCAAGTGGGAGGTAGATGCCTTCTTTTACAAGTGGTTCTGGAAACAATAGAACTACATATGTAGAAAAATGAAACAAGATGCTTACCTCAGCTCATGGACAAGAAGAAACTCAGATCTAGAAGTAAACCCCCAAACCATGAGGACAATCAACGAAAGAGTCAGGACAAACCTAAGAACCTTGGCTCAGGCAATACATAGGCTAACTGCAATAGGGAAGGATATACGCATAGATGAAGGTGAATTAGAGAAGTAGTTTATACTAAGGATAAAACACCTGTGTGGGTCGAAAGACTTCACCAAGAAGGTAGGAAGGGAACCCACAGACCGGGAAAGGAGTTTGAGCAATGACACAACAAAGGGCTTAATACTAAAATCTACAATACCTTCTTAATCTGCAAGAAGAGGAAAATAGTTATCCCCTGAGGAAGTGGGCAAAAGACCTGGAAAATAATTTCACTAGGGAGGAGACCTGAATGGTCAATAAACATATGAGAAAATGCTCCCGATCATGAAGCACCAGAAAATGAAAAATTAAAATAACCGTGAGGTATCACCTAACACCCTTGAGGACATACCAAATCAGAAAATCAGAGAGCAACAAATGTTGGAGGGGATGTGGTGAGATAGGAACTCTCCTCCATTGCTGGTGGTCTTGTAGATACACTTTTCCTCTGTGGAAAGCAATCTGGCAATATTTAAAGCAAATGCAAATTGAGCTACCCTATGACCCAGCTTTCCCTCTACTGGGCACATACCCAGAAATACACCATCACAAGTCATTTGGCCTCCAATGCTTATTGCAGTGCAATTCACAATCACAAAGAACCAGAAACAACCTAAATTTCCACCTATAGATGAGTGGGTTAGAAAACTCTGGCACATACACACAATGGAGTACTATGCATCACAAAAAAGCACTGATGATTTCATTAAGCACATCATCTCATGAGAATTGTTCAGGGAATTTATGCTAAGCGAAGCTAACCAATCACAAAAGAAGAAGCAAAACATGAGTCTACTGAGGTAAGTATAATCAGCACAGTTGGTATAAAAGAAAAAACACATTTCACACTATACAGTTTAGAAAATAATGATGGCAACATATATATAAATATGCTTGGTAAAAACTGATGTATGGATTGTTATAAGAGCTTTAAGAGTCCCAATAAAATGATCTTTTAATTATAAATAAATAAATAAAAGGAAAAGTAAATTAGAGTACACAAACTTATTCGTGATGAAACAATATTGGTTTTCTATGACCCATCCTCCTTGCTCTTTCTCTTTTCTTTATAAGACCAAACTTTATTTAAATGGAAGTCAGTGAATTCTCATTGCTTACAAACTAAAGTCCAGTCCTTCCTTATCTCAGTATTATTCCAGCTCAAACATAATTTTTATGTCAAATTTAACATTTTTTAACACTCAATTTTCTTACAGTTCAAATTGTTCATGAGTGGTAAACCCCCTACCACTTTCTTTCCAACCTTAGACACGTCAGGCACATTCTTGTCCAATTCATACCCTTGGCTATTTTACCTTATCTTTCAAAAAATACTGTGTCTTTCTGCATCTACATTATCTGCAGCAAACTTTTTTTTTTGCCCCTGGAGAGTGATTCATATATAACACACTAGAAATAATAATTCTTGACCTATATTTTATTTCACTAGAAATACTTTTTAATTAGAAATACATTCACACTCAGAAATTTTAGGTAACCATCAATTTTATTGAAATGCTTATGGCTGTGATATGTAGGAACTCCCCTATGAGGAAGAAGGTACATTAAAAAATCTCCCCACACTGGTCAGTGTAGAGAAGCTCATTAAATCATGCTTTTTGAAGGAATGATTTAATTCAATTTTTTTTTTCTCACATTCAACGCTTAGAACTTACCCATTGAACTTGTTTTATATGCTATGTATACTAAGTGTTTTGGGTTGGCACTATATTGAAAAAAATAACTATTATCTACTAAACCCTACCAGAGGCCAATACTTCTTCCATAAATTAACTAGCTTCCTCCTCTCTATCTCTCAATCCCCCATAATTTAAGGGTAAAATTAAGTATTAAAATGTATTCTTTTTTTTTAATGCAGTAACTGGGAAGTTTGCTATTGGAAATCTGCTATATGTATCCAATTCTGAGATTAGAGCTTTCAATACAATATAGTCAAAAAAACACAAAACAATAAAATAAATGCATTTCTTTCCCCAAAAGATATTAAAGTAATTAACACAATATAGATCTGATTACCTATCCTAAAATGTAATGTAATGTCTTGTTATAATAGTCATTGAATTAAGTGGTAATAAAAATATAACAAATAAAGCATTTTAAACATATAGTATATTCTATTTATCAATTTCAATTATAGATTTTTTTAAATTAGTATTTTTATTAAAGTGTCATGCTTATTTTTATTTGTATAACAATGAACACATATTTAAAATAAGCATTTTCACTAATTGCAATACATCTTAGAAATATTTTTAAATGTTTTACTCTGGATAAAAATAAATTAATTAAATGAGACAAAAAAAAATTCAAATGTGATGTAGGAAAAAGATCAATTTTCATCCTTTAGTAATAAATGTTAAATTCAAAATACTTTATTTTGATAATTCTAAATAAAATATTGAGAGGGTACTTGAGATGATATAGGATAATGCTGAATGATTTCTAAACATGAAGAAGGTATCAATTAATATAGTCATAGATACATAACCAATTTTTGTGCCTTCTTTTCTTCTATCCCTAAATACAAGAGATAATATGAACAGCCTAGTTCCATTTTTTATGTTCTTATGTTCACATAAGAACAGATTTATTATTTGTTCATTTATCATATTATATACCGAGATAATCTATAAAATGTGATTGTCTCTGAGTGGTCAAAACCTACTAAAAGTTAGACTTTTGATTTTAAAAATAATACATGATAACTCTAACTTTTAAAGCATAGAAATTTACTTCTGTTAACTTGTCAAATAGTAAAATCAAACATTTGAACTCTGATGGTTTAATGCCCTGTCTAAGATTTGGTTAGATATTAACATTATGTGGAAAACTGAAAAAGGACAGATGTTAGTGCCTCAGCCCAACAAAATAATAATCTTTGTTTTTGTTGTTGCTGTTGGTTTTTATTGCATGTAAGGTGATCCTATTATTTAGTCACGCCAGAGAATCAGCGTTTTGTAAGCATTTTAACCTTCAGCCAATAAGAGTTAAAAATAAATATCTAATTCAGATAATTCAAAATATTCTTTACTCATTTACCTGGTACACACACACACACACACACACACACACACACACACACACACACGGGCTAGGAAAAAATTATTGTTACAAAATCATAGAAAGCTTTGTTGAACAGAAGTATCAAAACATGTAGCTAACCTTTGTCCACACATTTTCAACCTAGGTCTGTACAGTACTGAAGGCATTTTCATTTCTTAACACTTCCCCAAAAAACTCTGTACTCTTCCATGTACATGTCAGAGAGTCAGCAGGCACCCTCCAGGAACTCAAATTGTGTCTCTTCGCCATGTTCTTTGAGTTTGGTGAACAAACAAAAAATCGTTCTGAAGTAGCAAAATCAGGGCTGTAGGCTAGATGTTAGAAAATTTCCCAGCAAAATTCTAACCTGCAAAAAAATGAGCATTGTGATGGGGTAAAATAATTTCCTTAGCTCAATATTCCTGATTATTTTTTTCACTAATGCTTCTTTCAAATTTCTGCAAACTTCCTAAAATGCCCCATGATCAGCCCATGTCCTTCTGGAAAAACTGTCAAGATTATCACTTTAGAATGCCCAAGAAAATCACCTTCTCAGCAGGCCTCTCTGCCTTGAATGGGAATGGCTCAGGAGACACCCAGGGAAGCCCCAGCTTTGTTGTATTCGGTTGAAGGCCTCTTAAGGAGACTAAGACAAGGATCCGAGTATCTTATTATTGAAAGAATTGGTCTGCCACAATCCACTGATCGCAGATTAAACCCTTTTTGGTTTTGAATCAGTATGGGCATGTATGCAGTGGAGTCTAGTAGCAAGCCTTTTTGACTCACACACTTCTACTCCTGAAAATAAAGGGGAAATAAATTCATATTCTGCACCTACATTCAGAGTCACCACTCTAGCCTAGACTCTCGTGTGAATCTTGACAATAATTATAGAAATGGAGCACCAGAGAGAAATGTATAAAGCTCTTCAGACCAAGGTAGACAACTTTTGAGCATAAACGTGTTTTGAAAATACCGCGTGTCTTGTGTAAGGAAGGACTGCAGGAGTGCTGGGGAGTGAAATAAAGGCAAGATAATGATCTGAGGCTCTGCTGATGGGTGCCATGTGTGTCTCCCAATACATTGTGACCTTGTCCACAACAGAACAAAACTCTGTCCAGCAGTGTGCCATAATCGCAGTCATTGATCCCATTGTTATAGGTGCTGGGTCAATCCATCTCAGTGCTGGTCTTACTCCTTTCCCTCTATTTACAAAGCATGATGCCCTTCTCCAAGGATCAGACCCTCTAAATTTCATATCAAATGTACTTGAGAATGCCTATAATCAACATTCCAGCTGCACTTTTTCCAAAAAAGATATGTGCTCTCTCCTGGAAGTCCATTATATATTCAACAGTCTTCACCAACGCCATAATTCAAAGGAGCAATTCTTCTTCCATCTACTTTATTCATGGTCCAGGTTTTGAATACATGTGAGGTTATTGAAAACACCTTGTCTACAAAGTGTTTGCTTGTCGCTGCACCTTGTCTACAAAGTGATATCTTTTATTTATAATGCTTTAAAGAGATGGTTACAAGCAGATTTGCACAGTGCAATGTCGTTTGGTTTTCTGACCGCTGTTTCCATGTTTTGACTGTAGCTGCAAGAAAAATAAAAACTGGGCAAACCCTAATTTTCTTTGTTTATTTTGATGTTGCTTTTTTGTCCAGCTCTGAAGACTCTTGGTTTTATTTTTGTTGACAGTAGTATTTATGGAAGGCTATAGTCTTTGATCTTCATTTGTAAGTGCTTATAGCCAGCAAGGTTGTATCTTCTACATATCACAGATTGCTAATGATTATTCTTCTAATCATGATGCCAAGTTCTTCATGTGGTTATTCTGCTTAGCTTACAGACTGAAGAAGTATGGTAAAAAGATAAAATCCTGGAACTTTGCTTTTCTGATTTTAAAACACACAGTATTTTCTAGTTCTGTTAAAAAACTGCCTCTTGATCGATATACACTTTTCTTGTTAGGTGAGATCAAGTCACTTTGGACTCACAGCAAAACAAGTCATCACCAAGTGACTCAAGTCTTCTTTATTTTCAGGAAACAAGGTTGTGTCATCTGTATATTGCAAGTAGTTAATAAATTACTTTTTAAAAAAAACAAAAAACTTTCTACATAAGCACAATGAAATGTTATGTAATTACCAGTATTTGCAATGTTATCCATGATTTGTCCTGACATACATAGTCAACTGTCTTTGAATTCTTCTAATATTCTCTGCTTTCAGCCAAGATCCATCTGATATCAACAAAGATATACTTCATTTAAATACTTCTTCTGAATCTGGATTGAAATTCTGGCAGCTCCCTGTCTATATGCTTCTGTATCTGCTATTTAATGATCTTCAGAAAAATGTTATATGCATGTTATATTTATATTACTTAATTTAGAAGGTATACATTAGAGTAGGTCACTTTTCTTTGGAGGAGTACAAATATAGATCTCTTTCAGTTGGCTAACCAACAAGTTGTCTTTCAAATTTCTTAGCATAGACAAGTGAGCACCCTCAGCATTGCATAAGTTCCTTGAGATATTTCAGGTGACATTCCATCAATTCCTGGAATCTTGTTTCTCAATGCCTTCAGTGCAGCATGCACTTCTTCCTCAGTACGATAGGTTCTTCATTATATGTGACCTCCTGAAATGTTTGAACGCTGTACCAAATTCACTTTGGTGCACTGTTCTGTGCACTCATTTCATCTCTACGCTAGAAAACACTTACTTGTTGACTTGAGACACTCAAGTTCAGAACAGAATGAGGCCAAATGTCAACTAGCTAAGAATCACTTATAGAACTTTTCTCACTGAAAAACTGGTTATAGCAGTAGTTCTCAACCTTCCTCATGACACCACCCTTTCATACAGTTCCTCATGTTGTGGTGAACCCCCAACCATGAAATTATTTTCATTGCTACATTATAACTGTAATTTTGTTACTGTTATGAATCATAATGTAAATATCTGATAGGCAGGATATATTTTCATTGCTACAAATTGGACATAATTCAAGCATAGTGATTAATCACAAAACAATATGTAATTATATATTGTGAAATAGTTATGTGTTTTCTTAGGTGAACCCTATGAAAAACCCAAAGGGGTCACGACCCACAGATTGAGAACCGATTAGTTATAGCATAGTTAACCCCAACTCAAGATGACTCCATGATGTGTCAGCATAGAAATGTGCTACATGGGGTTTACAATGCAACTTTTCCAGAAAAGAGTATCAGGATTTTCTACTGAAGTGCCTTCATTTGGACTCTTGTTCTCTTGGGTAGCAAATGAGCCAGTCAACCATTGGTGTTCCCCAGGGACTTCTTTTTCACCTAAGCTTCATGATATTCTTATGAGCTCTATCTTAAATAGATATACATTTACATAAGAGACTTTTTCAAACTCACAACAGTCTTCCCATTTTAAATGCCAAATTCTTTCTTCTCTCTATCCAAATCTAACATTTTATGTGGTTCAATTTGTTCTGGCATTGAGTCATACTATGTTAATTCACTAAATCTGCAGTCAACCCTTCTATGGAGGCAATAAATAATGTGCTTTTTCTCTTCCAGATACTAATAACAATAATTTACAAATAGTATTTTATTGTGTACTTATAGCTATGATGCAAGGAATTAGGTGATATTGAAAGGCATAGGAACATTACAGGTGTTATGAGACTATAAATGGATGCATGATTGGTAACTGACTGTGGGGTTTAGAACAGTTTCTTCAAAGAAGAATTTAAGCAAACTGAGTGCTGCACCGAGACAGGTGGAATCAAAGTAAATGATGTGTTCAGTCCACAGAAAGTATTTTACATGACAGGAACATGGGAATTTTGGAATAAAATAAAATATCCGTTTGATGAAAAGTAAGACTAGAGACAAATCATTGAGAGTTCTGGTGTGTGCGCATGCCTGGTGTACGTAATTTGGGGCTAAAGCAATTCCTGAGCAGAGACATACCATTGTCACCCTTGAAACTGAAATATGATGGTTAAGTTGAAGCCCCCCAAAAGATATCTTGAAGTACCCCCCAAATGATATGTAGATATTTTGGGATATAGTTATTATCAACTCTATAGATGTAATCAATTCAGTTAGCAAAATCATATCAGAAGGATATATCTGTAGAGGTAGCAAAATAAATGGAAATGTCTTTCTTATTAAAAACATATACTTGAACAAGCTCTATTTTATGACTATTTTATGCTAGCAAATTTTTGTTGTTGTTGTTGCTTATTGGCAAGTCGATGCCAACTCTTGGTGATTGTACGTGTTCCAAGTAGGACGATTTCAATTGTTTTCTTTCTGCCTATTTCACTAGAGCATAATGGTGAGTTCAATAAAGCCTGCCTATTTCTACAGCACTTAATGCTCTGTGCAATAAATTCTAGTCACATATAGCTCTCATGAATATATTCAGGGATGATATTAAAGAATATATTTAGAAACTGGTATAGCCGGCACTAATCAATCAGAGCAGAAGCTGCCAGCTGCCCTATAGCTGGGGCAAGTCTGCAGCTGCATGCTGTTCCCGAGGACTCAATGGGGAGACACTGGGGTATTCTGTGAGAGGATCCAGAGCACATAGGACTGGGGCACTCATGGGGTTCTGCACAGTGGCTGTTTGTTATCTTACACAAATAGCGTTTACTCTTGAGCATCTTGGGGGTTAGGACTTTGACCTCCAGCACTGGTGGAAATCTGAATATAATTTACGATTGACATTGCACTACAAAAATTTAAACTGTGCAGGCCCGTTAAATATTGATCCCATTCCCCAAACCCAAGTTGTCACTGGTCATGTGGAGAGTAGTGTCACCCGGTGTTTGGAGAGAATTACTCTCAACACTTGCAATCGCCACCGTAGCAATAGGGGAAAAATCCACGCCTAAGTGGGTTCAGATCTGTTTTGTTCCTAGGGTCAGATATAACTCAATATTTTCACGCACAGTGTTGGTTACCAACTGATGGACAGGCTGCTCAAATCCACCTGAGGTGCCTCAGAATAGAGGTAAGCTACTGCTGAAAAGCCACAGCGATAGCCATCTATGGAGCCCAAAGCTTCTCTGACACACATGGGTCACCATTAATTAACTGAAATGGACATTATCACACTTTAAAAGTCTTTTCTATGACAGGCATATTAGCTGAATACTCTGAATACATGTCTGTTGAAAGCAAAGTGATTGTTAGTTTCAAAGTAAATTTCAAAAGCCTGCAGGGAAATGTTTTGCCCTTGTATCTCTGCCATATTACATTCCTCAGATTAGTAAACTGCTATGTCGTAGTCATAAATGAACTGCGATCTCTTGTGGAGGAAAACATACAACCTTTAAAATGAAAAGGTGGCAGTAGTCACAGTCTTGGAAGCCGGTAAAAACTAACAATTAGAATGCGCTTACAGAGAGACGGCCATCTCAGATGCTGCTTGGGAAGGGTGGTGGGAAAAAACGAGCGACTGAAAGCAAACATGAAGTAATCCCAAGCAACTGCAGGGAATCAGATTCTGCACGTGCGCAAAAATAAGCTTGTGCCCAATCTCTGATCATCGCTGTTTTCAATGGCTCCTGCTTCCCAATCCTCTTTCAAATAACATATGGATAAATGGTGGATGTTTCATTTATGTTTTGAGACATTCATATTATCATTTTTAAGGGGCATGAAGTTCTGGTGAACTAAGGCATCCAACAGAATAACAATTTCATTCTGCTATAGTTATTACATTAACAGACAGCTTCACTTAACCCAAGTTGTGTAACCTGACATAAAGAACAAGCAATGCTACTTGTGCGTTTCAAATCTTCCTGTGTTACGCACAGCTGTGATTGAGCTACAATGTCCCTACCGCCATCCTTGATAACGACTTTGGGTGAGCAATAACCTAACTACAGCTCACTGACCGAGCAGCTGCAGACAGTGGAAGAAAATGCCAGGCTTTGATCGTGACTTTGTGGATGTTAATGCGGACCACTGTGGTTGACAACCTCCTCATATGCACAAATGTATATCGTGGTACTTTAATTCCAATGGTCATTTATTCATTGAAAATGAATGTGATGACTAATCTAGGGGCTAGAGCCTTTATTTGTAACTTGGCATCCTCGACCCAGAAATTGCATGCAACTTCAGCTACAAGGGCTGAAGATGAGCATTTAACAAACAACCACTCCATCTTTGGTTGGCAGTTTTTCCTGGTTATACTGCCAGCAAGAGGGAGTGAACATGAAGAACGAATGAAGTTAAGAGGGGATACACTGAATGCTGGGATGAAAGTATGCCTTATATCACATAAATACAGATTACAGGAAGATTACCAAGGGAAAGATAACCCTCTGAAGCTTTTATATTCTTCAAGCATAAGAACTCAGCATCCACCTGCTGTTGCCATATCTTAGTGTGTTTTAAAGAGCTGAGATTTATTGGATTACTTTAGTAACTCGCAATTCTCTAACGTAATCATATTTCATTATTTAGATAAAGGTCTTAGTCTGATGGACGTATGTACAATTATTACATTGTGCCTTGTACCAATATCTCATCTAATTTTAAATAAATTAATAAATGAAAACATAGATTTAAATAAAAGGTCTGGAACAATCTTAAAAGTTCATTCGTCCCATTACTGTGCCTCTAGTTAAGATTTCAAATCTTTAATTTAGCCCTTCTACTGAATAATATTGCATACTTTTCTTAAGAAATGTATTCTCTTGTCTCAACATTAGTAGGAAATTACTTCTATTGTCTAGTCAAAATAATGATTAGTAAAATTTAAGTGCACTTCCTTTTCTTTGTCCTTTCCTTAGTAGACATGGAACATCTGTTCAGAACGCATTTTTATTTTATTGTATCTTTCTACGCTGAGACAGAAAAGAAAACGCCTTCCTCTTCTTCATGAAGACAAATAGGTGAGTTTAAGAAATAGGGTTGCCAACCGATACAATGCAACCTGTTGCAGTCAGAGAGAATTCCTTCACCAATTTATACTTAAACTAAAGGAGCACAGGAGTTACGGACACCTGGGAGCACAATCCCATTGAAACTCATCAGAGCTCAACCTCCACACATGAAGGCAGCAGGTGTCAGCCCTGGGCGCTGTCTCCTATTTCAAGTTTGTGCCCCGCCACCGAGAGATGTAGAGAGACTGTTGTAAAACCCAGCATGACCATTTATTAATTAACAATGAACGCCATAACTCATCAATGGAGTCAAATTGTACTTTATAGACTGGCGCTTTCAGCATAAAAACACAAATGGTGCATTCAAAATATAAATCAGGTGAATTTGTGGCCTCATTTCAAACTTCCCACAGCTTTCCCTTCATGTGCTGATAAAATCCAAATTATGTCCACTGGGCTTCCTACAAAGCATCTAGGATTTTCACCTGATATCACGCTCACTTTTCACATCTTTGCCTTTAAAGTTTGTGTGTGTGTGGTGTGTGTTGTGTGTGTGTGTGTGTGTGTGTGTGTGTGTGTGTGTGGTTCTTGCTCCTTATGGCCTTGACCTTTCTTTTCTGTTGACTTTGCTTCTTCCTGACAGCCACAAGGCAGGCAGATCGAGTTCAGCTATAACTTCCCAAAGGGCCTTGTCTGACCACCATCCTTAATAGTCCTCCAGGAATTATTATCTTCTTTAAGTTCTCTCTCAACAGTACATGAAGGACAACTGAAAATAGACCTTGTCTGTATCGAGGCTAGTTACTGGTACACAGGAAGCCTGCCACTAAAATGTGTCCACTGCACTAATTAACACTATATCAGTTGCTGGACGAAGCAGGTAACCAGGACATTGCTTATTGAGCCTGAAACACTGCCATCAAGTCCTGTATCAAACCATGGATCCTTCTCGCATCTAGCACGTTGATCACTGAACTCTGAAGAAGACTAGCTGTCATCTATACTTAGTCTCTTCCGTTGTCTAAGATTCTCCCACCACCACCACCACCACCACCACCACCACCACCACCACCACCACCAAGCACGCATGCCTAAGAAACACATTATTTCTTAAATATAGTAAGGCTTTACAGTTGATCATGGCTGAGGCTTGGAGTAAGGGACATTTAGAGTAAATTTACTTAGGTCAGCAAACTTAGTTTTCGTCTTTTGCCATTATCACCGTCTTGGGCCAGTCTTCAATCCCGAAGGCCAGCTTTTGGAATGCCCTGTTCAACAGGCACATATTTCTGGTTTCTTCCCCACCCCCACCCCCACCCTGACCTTCATCTTCCCCTCATATCCCTAAGCTGTATCTGTGAACTAGAAAGCAGAACTGCCTAGCAATACGTGCAATGAGATTGTTGGTGTCGATTTCCCCTTTTCTCTCACCTGTCAGTCATCTTGATTGCTCACACACCATCAAGCCCCCATCCTCAGCGATGGTGTAAAAAGTCTCCCCAGAGATCGCCCACTCCTTCTCCACCTTCCTTCTCCTCCCGCTAGTCTTCGTTTTTCATGCTGACATCGGACGATGCTACCTTTCGTTGTTTGAGTGCACTTTTGCATATCACAGGCAATGGGCGAACTCACGCTCTTCTCTTCAATCTTTTCCGTTCTAACTCTGGAGACTTTGTCCTCATTTTCAGACATTTTCTCCCTTAGGAAGCAGTCTCCAATAGCCTTTCTGCTCTTTCCTGCTTGTCTAGACGAGTTTTCTGATTCTATAGCATTTTGTGCATAAATTATTTCACCTCGTATTTAAATTGCTATCTTATAAGTTTACTTGTCTTGTTCAACAGACACCAAAAATAAGAATATGACTTCTCATGTTTTAGCTCCACACTTCTTAGCAGACTGCAGGGCACATTTTGGGGATTTCAGAAATGTACAGAATAAAATTTAACTTCAAAATAACTTGAAGAGGCTTATAATAAAGAGCAGAATGAGATAAATTATTAAAGATAGAAGCATACTCTGAACAATTGTTAAAATTTTCTGGGAAATGTATGAAAGTAATAAAATGTCCCAAGGGACTCATTAGACTTTTCAAACTATGTGAGAAAGGTAGACAGAGAAGGAGAAATATATTCCTACACTAAGATTACTGACCTGAGTTAAAGAGATGTCAAGCAATGCCATTCTAGGCACTATATTAGCTGCTTCACAGTGTCGTGTTTTGAATTGAAACATCTGTCTCTAGCAGACTGCTTTTCACTAGCATTCCCATTTTATCAAACCTGGAAATAAAGCTACCATGTGAAAACAAAAAACAAACAAACAAAAACAGGGCTGTAAATAAAATTCCTCAAGCCATCAGTTCATGGCTTGGTTTTGATTGCTTCTAATTCCCAACTTCTCTTAAACCATGAGATGGACACTGTGTTGGCAGAATAACGGCACGATTAACACTGCGGCCAGGAAGCTTTGCTGATCGGTCCCTTCAGTTTTAATGTGCCTGTGTCATTTAAAGAAAATCTGCAAGGGCAGTCATCGAACCGACTCGATAAGGCTAGTTCTTAGCTATGCTGCAAATCATGTATTTCTTTCCCTTCATTTTCCATGCGCTTTAAGTTAGTATGTACCACAATTTACCTTCTCTGCAACTCCTCCACCTTCCTGTTTCCCCTTTGTTCCTCTTGCTTTCATTTGAACATTCAACACTCTTTCTCCAGGGTATTCTTCTTTCCCACACACTCCTCACCCCTCACTAGTGAAACATATGTCTTTGAACTGTCTTCCATATTCTGCTTTGAAAAACTAATCTGAGAAGATACACAAAGCTGAATCTATATCGTCACAATCTTAAAGGGTTGTCCTTTTTAAAAAAATTAGGATTCCCATTTTTCAAGAAGGAATCACTGCACTCCAAAGAAATATGTTCTAAAAAATAGCTGCAATAACATAAAAAATCAGTTGTGAACAAAGTGTTAGAAAGGTTGCTTTTGGACACAGAGGGGAGCTTCTGTAATTTATAAGCTGTATAATGTTACCTACAACATGCTTCATCTCCCTTTCTTTCTGTGGCAGATAAGCTTCTTCAATTTGAACATTCACTCATGCTATGAAACAGTGTAGGGATTTTTCTTAGGTATGTTTTTTCCTGGTAATGCTTAAGTGAAATTCTGAGCCTCTTCCTTTAGAAGGAGATTGTTCTGACCAAAAGACACTTAAAAAAATAGTAGAGTACAATACAATCACAGTAAAAAAATATATATTGATACACACCCATCTAATTACTAGTTTTGCACATTATTGAACTTGATATATATGGACCATATAATGCTTTTTAAATAAAAATATGTACATAGATCTATTCCACTATCATAATATATACATTTATTTACATATATACATACTGAGATAGTTAAGGTTTATTGTGCCAACCTAGCTGATAAACACATGTGGGACTAATTGAAGGGCAGAGAGCTAACTGGCTGGTGAGCCTTGCCTTTCGTGTCTCGGGTCGCTTGCTTTCTGATGGTCAGACCAGGATACTGCTGCCTTAGCCAGTTCCCTGCTTCAGCTGGCAAGGCTCACTTCCTACAAGACATTCCTAAAGAAAATCCACGTGGACCCACCACAATGCAATCCTGGGAGCTGGAACAGCCATGAAGAGACCCCTGCCAGTGCTGAGATACTTACACGCTCACTGACCCGGCTTTCCTCCTGCATTCAGCGTCATTGTGTGTGTTTTGTGAGATTGAGGAGGACTTAGTGGATTGGTGTCAGACATATGGGCTAATGCTGCATTTATGGGCTTGGATTGCCCTGGGTTGGGATGCTTTCTTAATGTACACTTATACTTTATATAAAACTCTCTTTTGTACACATATGCGTTTCTGTGGATTCATTTCCCTAGTTTACCTAGACTAACACACATGACTGTATTTAGATCTTTATCAATGTCCTTTGCCTCCCAGTTCTTTCCTCTTGTCAAGTACTCCCTCAATACAAGAACACTTTGTTCTACTAACCCGGCACTCTGTGATGCTCACCTTCTCTGACACATTCGCTGAAGACCCAAAACAAAACAAATCAAATTGGTGTGAATGAGGGAGAGGGCCGACTGGAGACCCAAAGTCCATCAGCAGTCAACATATGTACAGATGTGATTGACACAGTGGATATGTGAATGGGTTGTGAAAGAGCTGTATGAGCCCAGAGTAAAGTGATTTTTTTTTAAATGGACCATGTAATATGTGTCTTTTTGTTTCTGGTTTCTTCATTCCCTCAATATTATAGAGAGATTAACCGATAGGGTTTCATGTAGAACTGGTTTGTCCTTTTTCATTTTTGTTTAGTTTTATATTGTATGACTATATATACTTTTCTTATTTGTTCTACTCTTTATGGAAATCCTCATGATTTCAGGGTTCAGATATTAGAAATAAAGCACCTATGGAAATTAATTGTACATTTTTTATTGCAGATATGTACAAGAATGTATTTCTGAAAGTATAGGCACAGAGTGGAATTGTTGGAGTCTATGAAGGTTTGGTGTCTCTTGTTGGTGCTGATGGTTAGCTTGCTTGGCTGTTGACTGAAAGTTTGAGTCTAACCAAGGCACCTTAAAAGAAAGACCTGGCAATTGACCTCCAGAGAGTCAGTCATCCACATTCCTAGGGAGATCGTTCTATTCTAACACATGTGGGGTCTCTGAGTCAGAATCAATTGGTTTGATGGGGATAAGTAAGCTGGTTTAATAGTAAAACATTTTTCCAAAGTAGTCATACCAATTTGATTTTCCATCAGCATTGTAAGAGAATATTCTGCTCATTTTTGGGTCCTGTATCTCTCTTCAATTTTAGAATGTCAGGATGTTTCCTGTTCGTTTTTGAGGATATTCTGCTCACTTTTGAGTCCATATGTCTCAAAGTTTAGAATGTCAAGATGTCCATTCTAGTTCCTTTGGGTTAGGAAGCCAGTATGGTCGCAGGCAACTTACTAATAAATAATGCATGCTCAGACAATTCAGTGCCATTTACAAAGCACTTGCTAGATTACACAATGCATAGATATCTACAATTACTCAGAAAAGTAGATATTATGATTCATATTTTATAGAGCAGGACAGTAGAGAGGATGTTGACTAATTGTAAGTATTTAATGACAAAATCAAGTCCACGATTGAGCAGCTTGGAACATGTAGATGAGCTTGTTTGACAAAATACTAAGTACGTTGGTACTTTTAGCCGATGGCACTCATTAGCACTTCACAAGATTCAGTGTATATTGATGGAAAGTTTGAGCAAAGGATTAAAATTTATTTAAGTTCTCCTTTTATTCTGTAGTGCTTTAATAAGTAGTAGCTTAGAACTTGTGAATGAAGCTCTGGTGGCCTGGTGGTTATACAATGGTCTGCTAACTGAAAAGTGAGCAGTGTGAAACCAGCAGCCACTCTGTGGTAAAACGACACGGGACTTGCTACACCTGCAAACAGTCCAGAAACTCACAGGAGCAGTTCTATGCTCTCCTATGGGGCACTGTGAGTTGACATCAACGCAATGACAGTGAGGTTTTGTATTTTTCAGAAGTTATGAGGTTATATACTTCACTCATTAATTTTGATTGGAAAAATATTTTGTGTCCATATCTATTAAACACCTTCACTTTAGAGAAAAGAGTAAATTAAGTTTAATGTTATAAATGCAGTGTAATAACCCTTTCTAAAGGTTTTACACTAGCTTTGCAGAATAATATTTATGCAGTCCTGTGAAGAATATAAACAATCGATTTCTTTCATTTCTTAAACAAACATGAATTTCACCTCCTCAGTGCTAGATAAGGTATGTTACCATTTTCAGAACTTCTAAAGGGAAAGCCAAAAAAGTGCCTTGATTAAGAATGAGGTCCTTTGCCAAGGGTTCTGAGTGGTGCAAACACCCTAAGCTCCAAAACCATTGACTTGCTTCCAACTCGCAGTGACCCTCGATCGGATTTCCCAGAATCAATTTTAGCAAAAGCAGACAGCCTCATCTGTCTCCCTCAGAGTGACCGATTAGCTTGAATCCCCAACCTTGCAGTACACAGTCCAGTGCTTATTCTACAGCTCCAATAGGGCTAGTTGATGCCACAGATCATGTAGGCACCAAGGAACAAGAAATGCATAAAGTTGACCCAAATTTAAATTAATGTGAAAATCTGAAAACGAAGCATTCAGTGATCCAAAGTATATTTTCAATAATGTTAAAAAATCAATTTATATACAAGCCTTCATTATAAATTTAAAAAATAATAAATAGCTATTCAAAATATAAACTAAAACCAAACTAATTATTTGTGTAAATAAAAGTTCTAAACCCATATTCAGGTTTTCCTTTGATTTATGTGATGGGTGTTCTCTCTATATAATTTTATTGGGAGTACTTTCATTCAAAATGATTTATCAGTGAAAGAAATCAATGGGAATTTCATTTTAGGAAAGTTTTATTTTTATAAATAGACAGACAAATATGTAAAATGGGGTTTCAACACTTAAACAGCTATTTGGTAGTAAAGAGTCTCTCCAAGTTCAAGAATAATATATATGTGTGTGCATACAAATTCAAGTTGTAGACTTCAAACATGTCTAGATGATGGATTGTGCTAACACATATTAAGTTTAATTAATGATTGAAGCATCCTATAAAGTAAGGTCTGAATTTTCAGCTGATTTCAAGAAACAAAATGTCACACGTAAACCAATAACTCAATGAGAGCTCAAGAAATGTAGCCGTTATTGCA
The DNA here is from genome assembly GCF_000313985.2 of Echinops telfairi. Lineage (NCBI taxonomy): Eukaryota > Metazoa > Chordata > Mammalia > Afrosoricida > Tenrecidae > Echinops > Echinops telfairi. Next base: position 7,574,966 of record NW_022103906.1, read on the forward strand.
AATATGTCAAGTAGCTTTTATTGAATTTGTACTGTTTTCTGCAAAGGCAACTTAAAAGTGCATCTATTTTTGGAATAGCTATCATAGAGCAATTTTATTGTCAGTGAATGGTACTACTACTCTGGGCACAGCTTGACGGAAGAGTGAAAAATCAGAGAAGAAAGTGCAAGATTCAGATACTGAAGAATTTGGAGATGAAAGTGACAAACATTAAAAGAAGAAGAGCATTTTGCAATAGCAATTCATTATATAAAAGCATCAGGCTTAAAAGCATGTATGCTTTGTTTGGCGGTGTCATAAAAATTTTATCCAAACACCAGACTCTCGGAAAACAAAGCAGTATTTGTCATTGAGTGAAACCACCGGAGTGTTGCCTTAGTAGTGTGGACACCACAATGGTTTTCATGTGAATTACAAATAATTTCAATATAATTTTACACAAACTAACACTGATGAGATTTTCATATTCTTAAGAATGATGGCTAATAATAAATATGACTGCAGTAATATTTAAAATGCAGGGAGCATAGGCATTTGTGTGTGTGTTTTTCAAAATATTTTCCTCCTCTGAATAATAGGAGACTCTTGCACAAGGCCAGAATATTAGAAAGGAAAAATATCATAAGTAAGTATGATTTGGTGAACATGTCATAAAGTTTCCTTCCTACTATTAGAGTTTCCATTATTGTTCTGAAGTGTTTTTCTGCAGTTTTCCACTTTGGTAATAGTGTTGGTAAAAACAATCATTGATTTGTTTTGTTTTTAATCCTGTTAAGTTTAAAAAAATGCAATATAAATTGGGGCTTGCTAATATTAAATCTAGGACAAATAAAGGAGAAGCTTTAAATGATTGCTACGCATACTTAGTATGACAAAAATATTCATTTGCTTCAGAATTAATCATCTTGAGGCCTCCTACTGCAAAGAGATAGATGTTTGCCAGTTTACTAATGATCAGTGGAAGAGGGGCCTTAGGCACATCCTGAATGATTGCTCCATCTCCTCTTTGATGATGATAGTAGGACTGTCCTAGATGAACTAGACATTATCACAGAATCAATGAAATCGGTACTATGTTGCTTCCAATCACTGGTGATTGACCTGCCCTCTAGAAACAGAAAACAAATTAGGGCAATTCCTTCCTGCATGAGTTTTATAATGGTTCTTTTCTATGTTCAAATGCTGTCTCACCAGCCTGATAGCTCTCCATTTGGTCAGGTTGCTTCTTAAAAGCATGATATCTAGAATTGCCTCCCCTCTTGCACATATAGTGTTCCTACACATGGCATTAGCTATGATATGCCTGTTAGATGAAGCCTCAATACAAAATAAAAAGAAAAAAGACAGTTTCAATTATACATCACCTTATTTTTAAATTTAATGTGAAAATCGGCCTCAAGGATTTCTGAATGCTCTTACTTACTTTTAAATAATATTTATTTCTCCTTCTAAAGAGATTTACTGATATTTAAGTAACTAAATCAGGTATGTGTTGTGATCACAATTTAGGACTAAAAGTGAAATGTTAATGTGGTAGTTGGATGATATTATGTCCACTGGAGGAACCAAACCTGTCAATCAAGTGATAGCCTGATGACACCTCCTGGCTGTCATGAGCCTTTTGTCTAAGAACAAGACGGAGCTCTGCCTACCTCCATGGCTCCATGGGGGCTGCCTTAGCTGCGAAGCATCCTGCCAGGTTTCAGCTGATCTTGGGCCCAAACAACTCTGCACCTACTCACCTGTGGTCTTTCTGCTTCACTTTTCTGCATCACTGACCTGCAAGTCCATGAGTCTGAAGTGGGGCTGATAGATTAGCATGGGACTGGGTTGAGTTGGACTGGGTTGGGATGCCTTCTTGATATAATTACCGCTGGATATCAATCTGTTTGTTACACATAGACGAGCACCGCTGGATTTGTTTCTCTAGTCAACCCAGCCTAACACAGTTAAACTTCTGAATTTCCATGCAACCGATATTCTATACCATTTTTAGTTAAGTACAGAAATAAAATGGTAAAGAAATTTATAATAAAGTTAACACATATTTATTGGTGAAAACCCAGCAAAGTTCTAGGTAAACCTGAAGATTGACTGTGTATTGTCCAGTAATTAAATTTTATTAATAAGTTGTTAGTTGCTGCCAGTTCATATGAGATAGAAGGTATTTAAAATTTTTAATCTTTTGTTCCATTTGTAACAAGAGAATCTTACAAGTTTAGGACTCAATGTGTTTTCTTATCAATATGCCGTTCTTACCTTGAAACTGAGCATTGAATCCTTTGCGTCGATGGTTACTGTCAGATGTGAAATGGAGTCGTAACCAGTTCTTGCTACTGATAACAGGAGAAGGAAGGTTCATGCCAGTCAGCCTGGAAAAGAGAGAGCAAAAATCTCCCTTGTAAACCAACAGAGCAAAAGTGCTATATCCAACTTAATATTGGACCTTTTTTTGTCAGATGTTTAAAGCACAGGTCACTGATTACTTAGCATTTAAGGCTTAAAATTATTCAAGTATTTCTTTCCACAAAGGATAAATGCCAAGTATATCCATAGCAGAATGAATCCTTTCAGGACAGCTGCCATTGGGGTTTCTCTTTACCAGTGAAAGATGCATGTGAAGGCATGCTTTGATCTCTTGATTTTCATGAAAACTTCCACTTAATACAAATTCATAATCAACCATAAAAAAGAAATATTTAGGCAAAGGATAAAATTATATCTTTGGAGAGTTGAGCTGATAGTAATTCTGGGTAACTTATTAACTTGTGAGACGTCTTCAAATGGGCTCTTGCTTAGTTTTCCTACGTATAATTTGCATAGAAACATGCTTACATTGCAGACTCCACATATAGACATTTCCTGTCAAGATAAAGAGGAGGCATATGCGTGAAATTTATGAAAAGTGCTATCAGAGAGATTTGAAATACGATATAGCTATGTTTTAGTAAAGTAGTACATTAAACACAATTGAGTCTTTGCAAACATAATCAATTCTGGATTTTCTGTGGTTTAAAATTTCAGTACACTTTATCATGGGTGGTTTAGCTGGCAGAAATGCTCAGCTAATTCAGTTTTTACTATGGTGGATGAAAAAGGCGTCTTGATGTTGCAATGGTTACAGCACTTGGCTGCCGGCGGAAATGTTCATTGTTCAACTGCACCAGCTACCCCCTTGGATGAATAAACAATTGCAACCTTGAAAAATCCTAGGACAGTTTTACTCTATCTACAGGGTCACAGTGAATCCCAATTGAATCAACAGCAGAGATTTTGTGCTGAATGAGAGAAAGCTTCTGGCCCACGCAGTTTGTAATTGATGAATAAACTAAAAAACTAATGGTGTGAACCCAACCAGAAGCTCGTAGAAGGAAAGTGTGGCACACTGCTTCTTTCTTTAAGATTACAGTCAAGGGAACCCTACTGAACAGCTCAACCCAGGCATCACTCTGTGTTGGGAGCAGTGGACAGCTCCACCACTAAGCACACACACACACATGTGAATTGAACAGTCAGCATAACTATTACACATAAAAGCGACTTTGCTCACTCTTCAGTTTGAGTCAGTGGTAACAACTGCATGGGATTTGAGCATCTTCAGGAATAGGTTATGGGCTGGATCCACCTTTTACTAGCTGTGGCACCATTGTCAGACTGTCTTTTCTGAAATCTACTTTACCAATACTTCTGGACAAGAAAAGATCACTTACAGTGTTTAAAGAGGACACACACACACACACACACACACACACACACACACACACACACTGTTACATCAAAATGTACTGCTAAAAATTATAGAAACTCTTTTAATACAAAATTTTCAAAATGTGAAGTTATTGCTTCTCAACATATTTTTAATGTATATATAATGTTGAAAGTGGTCTTCCCATCTCTTTAACCTTCCCGGTAACCTCTAAAGAACTCTGCCTTCCAGTGACTCAAATTGTGTTTCTTGTCACTGTTCCTTGTGTGCAGGGGAGGAGAAAGAAAACAAACAAGAAAACACCTGAAGGAGCAAGACCAGGGCTGTAGGAGGAATGGGCAAAGTTTCTCAATGAATTTCTCCTGATACAGCCTTGCTGCCCTCAAAAAATGAGCAGATATATTGTTGTGATGGGGAAAAAGAAATCTTGGCACAATTTTCCTTGGCTTTTCCTTACTAATATAGTTATTAACTTTCTTAAAGCTGCTTCACCATAAGCCCCCATTCTCATCCTGATGCCCACTATCATATCCCCCCAAACAATTTCCATAACCTGATGAGCTGGCCCCTCTACCTTGAATATAACTGGCCAAACGGGTCCCCTCTGAAGTCTCAGCTTTGCTTGCACCTTTTGTTAAGGCCCTCTAATGAATATCCCTAAGATAATTTGTCTCTATCCATCCTCTGAGCGCAGGAAAATAATTTTCAATTTTATTCAGATTGAACCTGTACGTATATGAGCTGGAACTTTCGTAGCAATGCCTTTTTATGTGTGTGTGTGCCACGTTCTATAGCTAATGATATTTTAATGGTTATCTATATGTGGTTACACAATTTCTAAAAATTGTGTGTTGGATGAAGGTTGGCAGAACAAATCAAGCTAAACATTTGTTTCACGTCATTTGTTTCAATCCCCACTGAAATAGTTAACGTTTATTGTGTCAACCTGGCCAATGAACATATATGAGATTAATTGAAGGGCAGAGAGATAAATGGCTCAGCAAACCTTGCCTTTTTTGTCTCTTGCTCTTTGATCACCAGAGCAATGTGCAGCTGCCTTGCTTGTTCTGTGTCTCAGTTTGAAAGCTACACTACCTGTGGGGCAACTAATCCGTGGACTTTGTCGCTGTAATTTGAGGTTCCTTCAAGACCTGCTTCACCACATTATTGGAATACACATCTCTTGAACTGGGGACTGTCGGACCCTGTCATCTGGCTGACTGTTGGTGACCTCCCTTACTGTTTGCGGCCTGTGGCAGGATAGCCTGAATTGCCCTACAGAGGACTACCCAGTGGCCCTCAAGTCTTGAAGGACTGCCAGTATCTCACAGCTGTCTCAAGGGAGTGAGTTGCACTGAGTCATTTGTACTGTTTTATAGATTAATTAACTGCTTATTTCTTATGTTATATATATTATTTATGTTATATATTATGTTATATATTATGTTATATATATTATTTCATATATATGTAATTATTAGCATTCCGGTTTGTTTCTCTAGAGCACCCTGCCTAACATAACCACAGTATAGCGGCTTATACCCCACTCCCTCCCTGTGTTTCCCTTTATGGTCCTTCTTGTATCCCTAATCCTTTTACATCTTAAATTTTGGCCTTGGGCATGTGTTTGCCATTTCATCTCAAAAGATGGATTATTGAAAGTAGTTCTCCCTACTGTTATGGTACACCCTATAGAGCAGTACACCAAACCCACTGTCATACAGTTGATTCCAACTCAGATTGACACTAAATAAGGTTGCTCAACTGACTGTCACAGGGGCTCCTTATTCACCCTGTGTTGTTGTTAGGTGGCTTGAAGGCAGTTCTGACTCATAGTGAACTATGCACAATGGAAGGCCCGGCCCTGTGCCACCCTCATAATAGTTGTTGTTTTTGAGCTCATTGTTGCAGTCACACATTGATGGTCTTCGTGTTGTCATTGCCTTTCTAGTTTACTAGGAATGGTGTCCACCACCACCCCTACCCTCCCAGGGACTGGTCTCTCCTGGTAACTTGTATAAAGTATGAGATGAAGTCTTACCCTTCTTTCTTCTAAGGAATGTCCTAACTCTTCAAAGACAGATTTGTTTGCTCTTTTTGAGAGCATGTAGACCTGCCTATAGATTTTGACTATAAATTGAGCTAAGTGGTAAATTCAGTTAGAGGCCTGATGATGTTTAAAGGTATTGGGAGTCTCACCAGTCTCTATCCAAACAGTTAGCCTGTTCTATTTTTTAAAAATAATTTTGAGGTTTCATTCACATTTTTCACCCACTAAATATTCAGGATCTATTAATGTTATCCTTTATAGAGTGTTAAGCAGTGGTAACTGGGCACCCTCATTTCTTCTGGCTTTAGGATCATGGAAGCAAAGGTTGGCATTATCTCTCAGTCCATTTGACTAATTATATCTGTGCTTTTTTTTTCTTTACTCTTCTTTGCTCCGATGGGGAATGCCCAATAGTTGCATCTTCGATAGATGCTCACACGATTTTAAGTCCCTCATCACAACTAACCAAAGTAAACTATAGAATATTATTTTTGTGGACTCTGTTAGGTGAATTTGACTTCAATGTTTCCCTCATGGTGTTTGATAATGTCTAAGAAGTTTTCATAGTTTTGTTCCCCAAATTCTCTATTATATTCATAGACATATTTGTGTTACAAGTCACCACATGAGGAGAAATATCCTCTATCTGATCTATGCATATATTAGTGGACATTGTCCCATTTTCCCTGTATCTGTTCAGGTTGCAGATCTATCTACAGTAAATGAATTATTTTGTATTTCAGTTGCCATATCTATTTTCAAAACAAAGCCTATCATAGGGTACACTTGAAGAATTTTAAAAATATCATGGAATGACAGAAGAGCAAACACATGTCTTGGAAGAAGTACAGCCTGAATGCTCCTCAGACGCAAGGATGGTGAGATTTCATTTGACATACTTTGAGCATGGTATTAGGAGAGACCAGCCACTGGAAAGGGACATAAACTAGAGGGGCAGCAAAAAGAGGAAGACCCTGAATGAACTGGATTGATACAGTGGCTGAAATTATAGGCTCAAACTCAGCAATAATGAGGAGGATGGTATAGGCCTTGCCAGCACTTCAATCTTTCTTACATAGGGTTGCTAAGAATAAGAACCAGAATGATGACACCTAAGAACAATAACAACAACAACAACAACAACAACAGTGGTTATAAGGTACTAAGTAAACATCTTTTAAAGAGAAAAGGAGAAATAATGGCAGATAACCTTTTCTTGTTATTTATTCACAATATATGTATATATCGACAATTTTCTATGTTAACCACAGAACGATGGTGAGAACAAGTGATTGGTGCTGACTTGAAGAATATGACTTTAAAAACAGGGGAATGAATGACACTTAAAAGCAGACAGTGGTGGAAAGGCTTCCTAAGAGAAGGTTTGACAAGTTTCATTTCTGGGGAGTTGCAAATAAGGTCAGAAGCCTTCAGTGAGGTTATTGAACTATATGACTAATGGAAATTCTCACTTTTTATGAATGTCAAATGAAGCTGTTTAAACTGCTGGAAAAAGAATTTCTTTCAAAGGGCTCCACAAGGTGTCTCCTCCTCCTTGCTGTAAAAATAATTTAGGTTATGGAACACTTAAAGTTAAGACACCCTCCTGTGAGTGACAATAAAACAGGTCAAGTTTGCTTTAAATTCTCCAAGTAGCATAATCATGAATGTTAGGCTTCTATTTATAATATATGCATGACTTATTTTCTCACTTATCCTAACCTCATTTTGCCTCACTTTGCTTATAGGGATCATCAGAGGGTTGAGCAAGTATCTGTGCTAACTTTACAGCCCTGTTTCTGTGACTCATGTAATTTACTTACATAACTTGAAAAATATAGTCAAATTACCTTGGTAATTTTCTAAAACACCTTTGTAAATGCTAAGGGCTTTTGAAATAGCTTTGTTTGAGTATTTCTCTGACATTGAGTCAGACTTCTTCCATCTTAGGAATCGTCATGTAAATCTCTGGGGATTCCTATAGTTAAACCTTTCAAATTATGTTGACAAAGAAACTGGAAAGCATTAATAGTATCAAGAAAGCTTTAAAATTTTCCAACTTCCTTAAATTCTTCAGTAAACTAGACTAAACAAATTAATGAGCTTATTACCTTGCGAATAAGGAGCCTTTGTGATAAATTGGATAATCCCTTAGCTGATAAGTAAATGGGCAGTGATTTGCACCCAGCAACCACTCAGTGGGTGAAAGATGTGGCAATGTGCTCTCCGAAAGATGCATGGCTTTGGTCACCATACAGGGGAGGTCCATAGAAGGTCATCCCGAAGCTTTGTGATCTTTCCCTGGAGTTTTGTGGAAAAGTTACCCAGATGGCTCCTAGTATGATGTTCCACTTATGCCTGTTTTGTATAAATTAAACTATTTTGATCAGATAATGAGTTCTAGACATGTTATAGTTCTAGTTGAATAGTATTTATTATGTCAGTGAAGTTTACATTTTTATTAATATTTTATAAATTTGTACTAGCATCCCAGGCTAGCATTGAAGACATTGAGGAGAATTGCAATGGGAGTAAAATAAAGTTCTTCTCCTAGAAGAACATGAAAAACAATGGATGGAAGAGCTATGTAAGTATGTGTGTGTGTATATCTGTCTAGATAAACTTATAGAGAAGTCTACATGAAATTTTAAATAAATATGACAGACAGGTAAAGAAAACCTAAGTCCTCACAACAAGACTAATAGGTAAGGTAACATCATGATGAATGGAGAAAGGAATGCAATTGTTAAAGATTCCATCTTGCTTGATCCAAAATCAACGCTCCCCGAAGCAGATGTGAGAGCAAACCAAGACTTGCATTTGGGCACCTTTGCTGCATAAACCTCTCTGAAGTGTTGAGAAGCAAGGAGGTGTCCCTTTGATGACTAAGAGGAGCCTGACCCAAGCCATGGTACTTTCAATCGCTTCAGATGCATGTGAAAGTTGGACATTGAATAAAAAATCTGAAGCAGAATCCACGCATTTAAATTAAGATTGTTGAAGGTACCAGACTACCAAAAGAACAAACAAATCTGTCTTGGGAGGTAAACCACCAGCTTTGTCTCTCATTCATTGAACATGTTGTCAGGAGAGACCAAAGGAAAAGGACATTGTGCTTGGCGAAATAGAGCGGCAGTAAAAAGAAGACCCTCAACATGACGGTTTGACACAGCGACTGCAACGATGGGCTCAAACATAAGAACAATTGTGAGTGCAGGACTCGGTAGGTAGCATGTCATCCTGTTATAGATAGGGTCACTGTGAGTTGGAACTGACTGACAAGCACCTAACAACACACCAATAAGCAAATGTTTACATACGTATCTATGTAGCTACACATACAGATCCTTGGAGAGTTATGTGCCAATGTTTCAAGAAATTTAATCCGAAAATTTTATGTACAAATATAACCCAGTAGCAAAACGAAATGAAATGAAACAAAAACCAATAGCACAGTTAGCTCAAAGTATGTTACAGAATGTACATTTAATTAAAACTAACACTATCTACACTTTCTTCTTTCACTTGGTGTAGTACACATTGCTTAATTCTCACATAACCAGAATGAAGTTTCTTTCCTTTTCCTTAGCCTCAATTTTTCTCTTTATGAAAGGAAGACATTTAAAAAGAGTGGTGACTTAGTCATTTGTAGCCCCATGGCAGACAATGAGGATATAATTAAAGTCTGCTGATTTTGTTTCAATGGCTCCTGACAAGGACAACATAGCAATCTGCACTCTTCATTTGATGGCACTTAGTATGCACGTCATCATTTGTCCAAGATCACTCTTCTCTAAGATTTCAGGTTCTACTTGAAAGTAGAAACCAACTCACGGTGACCCCCTATATTCAGGTGGGATATACTCAAGGTCATATTTTTGTTCTCGTGGACTTCTTTTAATTTTTTCAACTTCAACCTGAACTTACATATGAGCAATCGAGAGTCTCTTCCACAGAGAAACTCTGGCCTTGTTTTGGCTACTGATATTGAACTTTTGCATTATCTCTGTACACAGATGTGGCTAATTTGATCCCCATACATTCCATATGGTGGGATCTATGTGGACAGCCTCCCTTTATGTTGATGTCAAAAGGTAGCTGCAATGAATTTGCTGGTCTTGCAACATTCTATCATACAATCTCCAACTTAATTTCTATCAAGGCCATATTTTCCAACTACTATTCTTGCGTCTTTGTTTCAAATTTGCCAATTCCAATTTCCAGATATTACCAATGCAACTTGATTGTACATTGATCAATTTCATACTGGAAAAATCAGAATAATTTAATTTATTCAACACAACATTGAATAGTAATTGATATGCAAATTTGAATAATAATTATATCAGGAGAGTTACTTTGTAGACTTAAATATATTAATCTATAATCTATAATATTTTCTTCAAGATATTGAATTTTTTATGATGAATGTCATGCCATTCCTCATGAATTTTCCATTCCTGTCATAGTAAACCATATGATTGGCAGATTCAAAGTGGGCCATTCCAGTGCATTTAAGCTCACTAATGGCTAGGACATTGATCTTTATGCACTACATTTCACTTGACAGCTTCCAATTTTCCTCAATTCATATGTTATACAGTCCATGTTCTGAATGTTCTGCTTATAAATGATTGTTTTTAGTGGTGCTTTCAAACCGCGCCGCCCCCCCCAACCCGCTCATTTTGTGCCATCCCTCCTCTGCAGGTGAATGTTTCAAAAACTTTGTTCCATCCACATCATTAAGATCAACTCTATTTTGAGGCCATAGCTCTTTCCCAGTCATAATTTTGGTTTCTTTGAACCTCATCTTCCAGAACAATACAGGTTATTTTCCACTGCTCTTCATAAGATTTTCTTTGGCTAATCCTTTAGAATCAGATTTCTTCTTCCTACTTTTGAGGCTCTTCTTAGATTGGAAACTCTGCAAAAAACCTGTTCAACATGGCTGATTCTGCTGGTATTGGAACTACGCCTGGCATCGTTTCCAGCCTCACAGAAACAGGCAAGCTACCACAAACAACAGGCTGGCAGACCAGTGGTGGGAAGATTTCTATAGGCATTTATAATAAAGGAGCTAAAACTGTTTGGGGCACAGAGACACCCCTGTAGAAGTAATATTTGAGTTTTGTCTTGTCAATGAGGTCTCTAGACAAGAGGCCTTGAAAAAATATATTCAAGCATTTATTTATTTTTATTGAATATTTTATGGAGCTTAAGGTGAAAGTTTATACAGCAACTTGGATCTTCATTCAACAATCAATACAGGTATTATTCAATGATATTGGTTATGTTATTACAATATACCATCATTCTTCTCATTGTGTGTGGTTGAAGGATTTCATTTTTAGTATTTTTTGAGAGCTCTAACTACCAAATGTAGACTTGTGGAAAACTGCAATTTAAATCACATCACTTCTCTTACCAAATTTAAATCACATCACTTCTCTTACCAAAACACTTTAATCATCTTTTTCTGCATCATTCTAAGAAAATGTCACATGTGTTCCCATGGGTTTGAAGACACACGATGATATGACACTAAACAACATTCCTAGTCTTATTTCATATTGCGGCCTTTCAGGGAATGTGTGTTCTGTCCACAGATGAATATGAACTGCTCCCTAAATTGCCTCGATGTTTAAAGGGCCTCCAAGGCTTGTTTTCAGGCGTTTTGGTGTCTTTATCTCTCACTCTCTCCATTGTCCCTTTGTCTTATTTTTACCTCATTCAATTTAGCTTAAATGTCAAAGCTTTTGCAATAGATAGCCCATCAAAAGAAATGTAAAACAGAAACAATGGCCAATCTTACAACATCCTCCATGGTCGTTACCTTTGAACCCATTGTCGCAATCACTGTGTCAATTCAATTCCCTGAAATGCTTCCTCTTTTGCTCTGTCCCTCTCCCAACAATGACAGCCCTTTCCAGTGGCGGGGCTTTCCTGATAACATGCTCAAAGTATGTGAAACAAAGTCTCACCATCCTCGCTTCTAGAAAGTTTTCTGACGATACTTCTTCCAAGACAGTTTTGGTTTTGGTTTTGAAAGTCCATGATATTTTAAATATTCTTCACCAGAGCCATAATTCAAATTCATCTTAATACTTTCTTACTCAATGTCTAACTTTCACTTACAAATGAGGCAATTGACAAGCCCATGACTTGTGTCAGGCACACCTGTGTGTCCAAATGACATCCTGTTCTTCACTAATTTAAAGATTTCTTGTGAAGCAGATTTGTCCAATGAAATACATCCTTTGAATATTTTTATTGCTGCTTTTATGAGTATTGATTATAGATCCAAGCAAGATGAAATAGTTGACAACTTCATCTTGTCAGTCTATCATGATGCTAACTTTTCATCCAGTTGTGAGGATTTTTGTTTGCTTTATGTTGAGTTTTAATCCATACTGTATCATCCTTGATCTTCAGGAGCACGTGCTTTAAGTCCTCCTTGCTTTCTGTGAGCAAGTTTGTGTCTTTGGCATATTCTGGCCTATTAAAACCTTTCATCTGATCTAGTCCTTGTTCTTCTCCATATTTTCTAGTTCCTTGAATTAACTGCCCAGCATGCAGCTTGAATATACTCGTATGTGGTGAGCGTATACTACCCAAAGCACATTTTCCTGATTCATTAGAGTTTCCAGAAGTCATTGTAAATGGTTTCTATACTTTTCCCAGCTCACCCTGAAACTGCTTCAGGCTCTTGTAAAATGTATTCCTCAGATTACAAACAGTAAAGATTATAAAAAGAAAGTTGCTTTTAATCTTGTCATGAACATTTTCCTCCAGACTTATACTCTTCCACATATGAATCGTCAAGAGTGTGATAGTGTCACATCCAGCATCTTTCGATTATACCTAGAATATTCATGGAGCCTAAAGGGATACCTCCCAGGCTTCAATTTAGAGAGCGAGGAAGTTTGCTCTGTGTCAATGGAGGACAAAGAGAAGGAGGAGAGTGGAGTTTGTGAGAAGTAAAACACATATAGTCCTGTCCAAAGTAGAGGGCTTTGAGAAAGAGTCATGCATTTGTCCAAGATTTCAGTAAAGCAAGCATTAGGAATTAACCCAAAGGTCAAGCAGTGAAGATCAGTTAAGTGGGGATATGACAAAGTCTGTACTCTAAAGCTTAAGGACTAAATGCCAAGAAACTGCTAAGAACTCACGCCTGAGAAATGCCTTAGGCAGACAAGTAATACGATTAAACAGTAAAGAGACCACCGACTGACAGCATTTTCTCAGTGGGAAAGCCCATGGAGGCCTCTTGTCTCTATCCGTCTGCTAGACTCAAGTGATAGAAGGATGAAGCCAGTACTGAAAGTGACATTGGCCAGGGGGTTCACTTTTTCCTTCCTCAGGTTGGATGGCTGTCACTCTAGAAATCAACTTCTCATGCTCTTTTAGGTATGGAATTAGTGTGGAAAGCATCTAATATTCAAAACCTTGGTGGCAATGAACTAGGCTGCATCAAAGGCAGTAACTCTTGAAAAGTAAAGTGCTGGTCTTTGTTCCTTGCTCCTAATATTTTGCTCTATCCCTTTCATGGCTAGTTTGTTGTTGTTGCTGTTGTTTTGTTTTAAGAATGGTTTCTTAAGAATATTGTCCCCCCTTACAGAAGTGTCGCAGGGAAGAGACGAGCCAGTCAGGGTGCAGTACAGCACTGGTGAAGCATACATTTTTCCTCGAGTTCTTTAAGACTCCCCCTGCCAACTACCATGATCCCAATTCTACCTTACAAATCCAGCTACACCAGAGCATGTACACTGACACAGATAGGAATTGGAAACACAGGGAATCCAGGACAGATGAACCCCTCAGGACCAGTGGGGAGAGTGGTGATTCCGGGAGGGTGGAGGGAAGGTGGGATAGAAAGGGGGAACAGATTACAAGGATCTATATATAGCCCCCTCTCTGGGGGATGGACAACAGAAAAGTGGGTGAAGGGAGACATCGGACAGTGTAAGATATGACAAAATAATAATAATTTATAGATTATCAAGGGTTTGTCAAGGAGGTGGGCAGAGAAGGAGGGGAAAAAAGAGGAGCTCATACCAAGGGCTCAAGGAGAAAGCAAATGTTTTGAGAACGATGATGGCAACAAATGTATAAATGTGCTTGACACAATGGATGTATGTATGGGTTGTGATAAGAGTTGTACAAGCTACCCAATAAAATGATTTTTAAAAAAGAATAATGGTTTCTTAAGAATATTGTCTGAAATATTGCCTCCAAGAAAACAAAAGAAAACACATTCCTAGATTCCTACTTGTTTGCTGTGAATGTGGCCAGAGCAACAGAAGTCAACAGCATCACAAACAAACAACAAATCCCCTGCCCCTGAGCCGATGCTGACTCCTACATCCCAATGTTGTGTCATTGCTGTTTAAAAGTAGGACTGTGTTCATCGACACACAATCATCGGTCACACATGCATGTGCAACCAGTATCCCAAGACTGAAAATAAAGAAAATAACATGAATGTGAGCTAATATTACGTTTTAAACTGATAACAATTTTTTTCTCTGATTTTATTTTTGGTAATATTTGTTAAGACATTATGAGAAATATTTTGTCCTTAATCTTAGGGCAATACCAATTCTCACTCTAGCCAATTTTAGGAGTCTGAAATATATCATTAATCTATTTTTCACAATTCTAAAATGTTTGATATACTGCCTCATACCATATTCACCCAGATATTAGCAAACTCCCATTACATTGCTTCCAGTCCCTCAAGGGGAGTTGAAGCATCTCCTATATCACCATATAAGAACCAAAGTTAAAAAGCTGCACCTTTGACACCTTCTTCTCTCTCTTGTGTCTTACTGCCCAAAGATGGCATGTCTACTAAACATTCCATAAACCAACTGACCCTTGGGCTCAGGGCCGCAGCTGCTGCTCTCCCAGCTGATATGATCTGTGACTGCCTCTTTTATTGTCACACATATCATCATACGAAGGAGACTCCTGCACACAAAACTCCGTATGGAGGTCAAGGAGCATCTACAGCTCCTTTGGAAGCTATCATTCGTGTTTCCCTGTGCTTGCATACCTGTGGAGTCATAAAAGTCATTACAAACACAAAACTTTGTGCCAGATGGACCTGGATTCAAATACAACTTTACCTCTTACTTTCTGGGTGACCTCAGGCAATTAATTAACTCACCTGAACCTCAAGGACCTTATCTGGTGAGTAGTTATTAGTACTATTGGTTTCCTCTCAAACACCCATTTCTCATTTTCCTCATTCTAACAGATTTCAGTATTGTCTGATATGCAATCTCTATCAGCCTCCCATGTGGCTGATTGTTTGCTGGTGGCTACCCCATTCATAATTCTAAGTGTGAATGTAGACATGTGTGTTTGTGTATATATAAACCCAGTGCGTATATATGTATACATGCATATATAGACACACAGAAAATATGTGTGTATATACACACATCATATTATATGTGTGTGATTTAAATGTGTGCTATTTATATATGTAATGAAAATATTTAACACATATCATATGTTGTATATATAATGTCAGCTATCTATTTGTGTATGATGTTATAAATTTTCAAGAATATTAGCAGCGTTTCACTTCATAATGTTCACGAGACTGTCACGTCATTGGATGCTACACTATTGGATTTTTGAAAATATTGAATATTTTCTACTTGACAAATGATTTGCAATGCAGTGGGAATACAAATTTAAAAAGGAATTTGTCTCTAACTTCAAGTAGTTTACAGTTGGTCTAACTGGAGGTCTCAATAAACCACCAGCTCACTGTTGCATAGGAGAAGTGCTGTGGTGACGATGTACACAGAAAGCCCTGAATGTACAGATGCTGGCATCTAATCAGACGGTGGGGTCATGGCAGCAAAGGGGGCTTCCTGCAGACAGTGATGCATAAGTACTTGGGAAGGCTGGAGACTGGAAAGAATAGGGAGGTTAAGTAAGAAAACTGAAGAATACAGAAATTTAAAGGACACATAAAAGGAAATGTCTTCCAAGATGAATGAGAAGGAGTGAGCAGAGGGTAGAATTAATGGCCCAGAAGCTTAGGGGAGAAGATATTTTAATAAAGAATGATGGTACATTAAGCAAGGGCAGAGTGGACAAATCCCACCTACATTTCTAACAGCACAAGGAAGATCACCATGAATCAGCACCCGAAAGACAGACAATTTCCTTCAAACCTACTGCTCATGCAGAATTCCTCTGATTCAAGCCATGTAACGCAGGGTTTGAACTCAAAAGGTAGAGAGACTCAGTTCTTCAGAATGTCAAGCCCCTGCTACTGTCAATGCCCAAATGGGTTGTTAAGTGTATACCATACGCACAGCCGTAGATTTATTATAGCCCCAAATGTTTCAAGCAAACAAACAAAACAACACAGGATGAATCTGGGAATGGTCTCAGCCTGGAATTTCTATGTCACCCAAAGCGCCCTATGCATGCCTCTCATAGGCATGCTCACCATCAAGAAAGTTCATCTGGCTCAGGGTCTTTACTGATCTCACTGCAAGGCCTCTTGACACGACACATCTCCTGACACTAGTCCATATCAGGCCCCCAGTTCCCCAAGTGCCCTCTCTTGGTCTGGTTCCCACTCAGTCATTACAATCAGGTGTTGGTCAAGCCCAAGTTCTTTCTACAAGGTGATTCTACAACTTAATGAAGCGAAAAGGAGTTTTAATGAAGAGAGTTGTTAGAATGGAGAATTATGGTAGGTTATGATGTCGCGAAACATGCCCTTCAGGTTTGGTCATGTGAAAATTGATGGTGATTTTAGAAGGGAATTGCTTTACAATCCCACTCATTGAACAACATCAGTTCTGATTTTCAAGTACTTCATATAAAATACATTTGAATTTGGGGAATCCAAAACATCCAAACACTAAGCAAAAAAAAGTTGATTTAGGCCAATTTATGTCCACACATATTTTTGTTGATTATACATAATATTTAGGAAATACAATTCCAAAAGATTATTTCTGAAAGTTTCAAACTGTGAAATCAACAAGGATATATGAAAATCCAGTGAGTCAGAACACTTGGAAATCTGCTTAAAAGTATACAAGTCCTTGAAGTTTGGTGCATGACACAACAGGAATAGTATGAGTTACATCCAATTTTCACTTGCTGATTGATAACTTCTTAAGTGTTGTGGTATTACCCCCTTCAGGAAAACTAGGCAAATATATATCATTTCCTTGTTAGATTGTGAGCCAAGTCAGCACCCCACAAAATACAGGCCCATTCTGACTTGCACTAAACAGTGCCAATAACTTTTGAAATCAATTATTCCCTTAAAAGCTAATCTTACCCAAAAAATCACAGAGGAAATGGGGATCCTCCAGAAATGCTTCTTGTAATAGGTGTCCATTGAGTATTTATTGCTTTTAAAGAATCTCATATGTATTAATAGAGGTTAACAGAAGAATGGAAGAGAGGAAATTGTTTCATTTAATAACTTCTTCATGCCACACTCAGGCGAGATCAACAAAACCAAAACACAAACTCACTGCCGTCAAGTTAATTCCAACTCATAGCAACCTTCTGTAGTTTCTGAGAGTGTAAATATTTACAGGAGGGAAACAGCCCCTCCTTTCACCCGGGCAGACGGGCTGCATTTTATTTATTAGAGAGTAAGACTGCATACTCACGCTGGCTGCCCTGACGGTGGAGTAGATTGAATATTAGCCTGCGTAACCCACCTGCTGCTGTGAGGAAGAAAGATGAGCTTGTCTACGCTGGTCAAGATTGAAAGTCTCGAGACCCAAGAGAACAGTCCGACAGTCCCACAGAGGGGCTCGAAGATGGAATTGACTCAGCGTCAGTAGTTAACATTAAAAAAAATTTATTTAGTTTGTTTTTTAACTCCAGATAAATCAGAGTTGAGGAAATGTTACTAATGACTTTATTAATACTTATAGAGTTGAACTGATGAGCACATAATGAGAAAATAATGAAAATAAAAATAAAACCTATTTTTTATGCCATGATATTTTCTATAAACTTAATAATTACAAAGATTTAATAGGACTTAAGCCATATGAAGATATATTCTTCTAGACAAAATAAGTCTTCATTATAATTCTTCACTATAAATCTGCAGAAACATATTTATTGATACAGAGTTGAATTGATGAGAGCATAATGATTACTTATCTATTATTTTTGATATTTTTCTATAAGCTAATAATAATTGTAGAGATTTAGTTGGACTTAAACCATTTGAAAATATATTATTCTAGACAAATGGATTCTTCACTATAATTCTTCTCTATAAGTCAGCAGACACATAAACCACAGTTATATACTTGGCTTTAGTTATAATAATCCTGGGAAATTTTTTGAATTTAAAAATTAAACTATACTAAGTTGGAGAAATAATTAACTTATTAAAAAGAAGTAACATTAAAATGCCCTAGATCCAGCCCAAAATTATAACCTACCTGTCTTATTTTTCCTTTCACAATACATGAATAAGTAGTACATGTGTACCAAAAACAAAAGACACAGGAAAGAATGTAAAAGTATCCATGTAACAATATTTTAGATATTTTCCTATATACATCTATGATATGTGTGTAGTTATAGAATGAGGTGCTATTTACAAACCATGTAAATCCTTAAGTGAATATTTTTATTTTTTCTACTTAAACATATACACATTTTAAAATCTGTATACACCTTTCAGTGAATATATTGTTGCTTTGAAGTGCTGGTAAGTTGATCAGCTGGTGGTTTGAAATTGTTGACCTTGAAGTTAGTTTACGCTCATGGAGCTGTTATATATAGATATAACAGAACAAAATGTTACCTAAAAATTCAAAGTGGCCATGCCAGTAGACTTGAGTATTTGGACAAAGACGGCACAGGACAAGACAATAGTTTACGCAGTTGTACATGAGGTTACCATGCATTGAAGTGCACTCACAGGCAATTAGCAAGAGCACACTTTGAAAGACCATCACAAAAGTTCTTGGTAAAAGACTTTTGAGTGTTGCGTTTTGTTGTTTCTTTTTTATTTCACTCAAGACTGACCGATCATCTTTAACTCTAGTGTTCCACCTTTATAACATTTTCTATTGCTGATAATGTGAACATAACACCTGTCCTTCTTCATTCTCATCAAAATTACAATTTTATTCATATTGCCCTTCTCATATTTAACAATGTGTGTAAGAGAATAGCAACCAAAATATGATAAAACAAATTTTTCCTTGAAAATATTTTATAGAATTATATTCATTTATTTCAAATTACCTGGTGAAATTTCTATTTTACGAGACGGCAAATCTTTCATGTATTTGAAATTCTAGTTAGGATTGTTAATTTGAGCAGAAAGTGCTTTCCCGATGTGTGTGTGCCTGTGTATCCACTGGCTTATTAGAATAACTTGAAAGATTTTCTCCAATAGTAAAAAGGAAGGCAGAAATTCCCACATGTATTTATTCCAACGGGGAGCATTAAGAGAGAGAGAGAGTTTCAACTGTTTTGTGTCCAGCTGGCTCTGGGATTTGAACTCATACTTAGTTCCCCTGAGCAACTTATATCTTGGAGTCTAGTTCCAGGTTCTTCCCCTGTGCTGCTGGAAGATCGGCTTCAAAATACTCGAGTCTGAGTCCACTCCCATTGTTTGTAGACAAAGAACACTTTGAAACTCCAGCAACTCTGGTTTAGACTCAGCAACTCAGAAAAGGGGAATTCCCATTCAAAATGGATTTCCCAGATGAGAGAAGAGCTTCCTCTGCCGCCTACACCCCCCACCCCCCACCAGTGTTGCTGGAGAAGGCAAGCAGGTTCATGCAATTCACAAACTTTCAAAATATATGTATGTATTTTTTAGCACTTCTCTTCGTTTTGAACACTGAATAGCAAAGCTGGGCCAGGAATACACAGGGGAGTGCTGGATGAGCAGGGACTGAGAGAGGCTCCTTCTAGTGAGGTGACAAAAGTTATCACTGAACTTGCCCCAGGAACACAGCAGGGATGGAGGCGTACAGCTGGCCCTGGGAACTGCAGGCAGAAGCCAATCCAAGCATGGGGTGCAGTTGCATATGACGACGACTAACATTCCAATATCACTGTTTCTCCCGGTCACCTCTTTCCATACACAACTCTGGGAACCATGTGTTACGAAGTAAAGTCATTTGTTTATTATATATTCTCACTTGTTTCTACCTAGTTTTAAATTGGCTAGGACCTTGATCGGACACTGAAATGAATAGCATAAAAATAAGCAGCAATTACACCTTTTTTAAGTTTTTATTTTTTTGAATCCTCGATTGGTGAGAATTTGCACCCTTTAAAAAAACCAATCTAAAAAGGAGCTTCTTGTACTTGCACTAGCATCTGACAGCTAGACGATCTTCTATTTGTTAGCAGCAGTTAACAAATAGGCAGCTAACAGCTAGATGATTTTCCGTGTGTACCTAAATTGTACATTAACTTTTTCTTCTCTCTTTCCATTCCCAGAAGAGGGGACATAAATAATCAGTTTTGGCAAATACAGCCTGAACACCTGGTCCATAAGTTACTGTGATAGCTGTGTAGCACAATCTGCTTCTTTGTTTGTACTTCACACACCTTAACACCTCCATCCACAACCTCACTTCCTACCTCAAAGGTCAGTAACTCATCTGGTGTGATTACTCTGAACTTCAGACTAATTCCTTATGTCTAATTCAAAGATGTAATAACACTGGTCTTGTCAGTTTTTAGCAGAGACAACATAAAAATCCCAAATTCACTGCTATCAAGTCAATTCCAACTGGCAGCTATTCTTTAGGGTTTCCTGGGCGATATGTCTTTCCAGGAGCACATAGAGAGTCTCGTGTTTCTCCCTCAGAACAGCAGGTGGATTTGAATAGCTGACCTTGTGGTGAACAGGCTAATGCTCACCTGACCAAAGCAAATGTAAGCAAAATGAAAATTCTTTCCTGTTTTCTGTTTTGTTTTACAATTCAAATTAGCCCATATTGATATAGGTTCTGGATTATATTATTTTAATTGATTTTCTATTACCTAAAAGTTATGGTGATGATGATAATAATTATAATAATGTCCCAAATCATTATAAAATAATATTGAAACCAAAATAATATTATTCAAGTGTCAAACTCTTTTACATGCTTTGACATAGGTTAATCTTTAAAATGACATAATGTAGTAATTATTATTTTTTTAACACAGGAAGACACTGAAACTCTGTGAGAGTAAATAATTTATCAAATGGAACCGAGTTTATAATAGCCTGATTTTGGATTAAACCCATATCCACTTGCTCTTATTTCATTTACTATAGAGTTGCTTATGTCAAGTTGACATGAAATTATATAACTACCACAATACTCAAACTATTTTTAAGTTTAACTCTTTGGCCATGTTCCTAAAATATAGATGGAGTCATATGATTTCTTAACAAAAATGTTCACTGTCCATCTCCTCTAAGACCTTGAGAATAAATTTACCATCCTTAGAATGTCATCTAAAACCATTTCTAACATGCCCTACCTGACCTTCCAAACTTATCTTTCTATTTCTTTTCTGTTGTCTTAGCCAAATGCCACCTTCACTATAAATTCTTACAGATCCATAAGCAGAAATGATTCCTTATGTATTCTTATAGCATTTGTTTTATTTATTAGAGTTTATAGTGTACTAGGTTTTATAAAACAGCTAGTTTTTAAAAATTATTTTATTAGGGGCTCATACAAGTCTTATCACAATCCATACATACATCCTTTGGGTAAAGCACATTTGTACATTCATTGCTCTCATCAATCTCAAAACATTTGCTCTCCACTTCAGCCCCTGGCATCAACTCCTCATTTTTCCCCTCCCTCCCCACTCCCCCCTCCTTCATGAACCCTTGATAATTTATAAATTATTATTTTGTCATATCTTGCCCTGTCCGACGTCTCCCTTCACTCACTTTTATGTTGTCTGTCCCCAAGGGAGGAGGTCACATGTAGATCCTTGTAATCAGTTCTCCTTTTCCACTCCACTCTCTCTCTACCCTCCCTGTATCGCCACTCACACCACTGGTCCTGATAGGATCATCCGCCTTGGATTCCCTGTGTTTCCAGTTCCTATCTGTACCAGTGTACATCCTCTGGTCCAGCCAGACTTGGAAGGTAGAATTGGGATCATTATAGTGGGAGGGGGGTGGGCATTTAGGAATTTTTTAATTGTGCCTCTCTATGAGGTACAATACAGACTTAGAAATCAGGTGTCATAAGCTTGCTTTTCTTCTCTGCATCTCCCAGTACCTAAGATGGTATTTTATTGTCCTTTTCATAAGACCTAGGGATGTATGAATAAATGTTATGTAAATTAATTAGTGTTGATCTTTGGATGCCAAAACACCAATTTTCTCTCTTCTAATTAGTATTCTGCATCTCTGAACCTATTTCAAATCAACATTATCCCTTTGGAACACTCAAACGCACTGTTGTGAAGTGCCAACAAATGTTTTCTGACTCATAGCGACCCTGTGTATAAGAGCACACAAAACACCCTGGTCCTACATTATCCTCACAAGCATTCCTGTGTTTGAGCCCCTTGTTGTAGCCACTGTGTCCATCCATCTAACTGATAGTCTTCCTCTTTTTTTCTGACCCTCTGCTGGAACTCATAGCTAGACACTTCTGAAAAATATCAGATTGACGGGTTAAGAATAAAAAAATAATAATATTTTTATTTCCACCGATTAGATACAAAAATGAATCTGTAAAACCTACACCTAATATTTAAATGTGTTACATATGGGTTACAAAACCAAAACTCACTGCCATTGAGTCAATTCTGACTCATATCAACTGTAAATCTTTACCTAAGCAGACAGACTCATCTTTTCCCCATGGAGTAGCTGGTGGGCTTGAACCACTAAACTTGTAGTGAGTATCCCAATATTTAATCCAAAATGCACTGGGAATCTTTTGATATATAGCTATATAGAGTCAATTTATAAACAATCACATGAAAGTTAGGTCCAATAATGTAGGTACACTTAGATTAAATACTGCACACAATCTAAGAAGTATGCCAACAGAGGGGAAGAGGTGAGAGTGGGACTATGCACTACAGGTGTCCTGCTTATCTCACTCGGAACTTTCCAGACAAATAGAAGAGAATAGGTACAGGATTCAAATTTCAGTCATTTAAAAAACAACCAGTTTTATGGAAAAAATACTCTCTCTAAAAACAAACCAACCAAATCTTTACCATCCATCTTCCTCCTTTGGAGGGGTTGGGAAGAATAGCTTTGTGGTCAGCTGTCTAACACTCACAGGGGCCAACAGGGGTCTTATGAAATCCTTAGGAAAATTATACTGGCTATGGTATTGAATAATACCATGTCCTAGGTATAGAATAATACTATATCCTAGTATTAGGATGAATAATACTTCATCCTAATTTGAAAAACAGTGACTTATTCCTTAAAACATTTCTTAATGTAGATGGATGTATTGATGCCCGATTGTGTTTCAGCGACACATATTGAGGGAGAAATGAATAAAACAGTCATTTAAAATAGAGGCTCTCTACTATATTTTGTATGTATAAGATAGCTAAGTTACTATGCATACTTGCATTGTCCTTTTGTTTTCTCCAGTAGGAGTCTAAAAATATTTTAACATTATTATTTAATAACTTACTTATTTCCTGAGGGCTGACTTACCCCTTGGATTTCCTCCCTTCTCCAGACTCATCCTTGATGACCTCAAGCAGTCATTCCCTGGACTTTCAGTACCCCTTCTATGAGAACCTGAGCATCCTCTCCTCTGTGCTTGTTAGAATGCACCTGAAGGGCAATATAACCAACTGCCTATTGGAGCAGTTAATTCAATGTGTAGTCGGTATTTCATAATCATATCATTTTCTTATCTACCCTGTGATTCCCTTCCTCACATGAGACATTCAACTAGTCAGTTGCATTCATTCTACTTTCAAAGCATACCCATATTTTGATCCTTTATTAACAACTAGGCATTTATTAATCCTATTCAAATCTGGATAAATATAGTGGACTTCTAACTGATCTCTGCTCATCCTTCTCTTTCGACCCTTGTCTACTATACTTTCAACCTAACAGGCAGAGTAATAATTTAAAATATAAATTATATTACATCACACCTTTGCTGATCTTAACCATGCAGTCATCCTTTGTTCCTCTTGAACTTCTGCCTCTTGGTCTATGTACAGGTCCCACATGAGCACAGTGAATTGTTCTGGAATTCTTGATCTTTGTAATGTGATCCGTAGTTATTGTTATGATTCACACAGTTGAGTGTCATTGCATAGTCAATAAAATAGAAGCAGTGTAAGTAAAATTTTGGGGACAGTAATTCAACAAGCAGTTCATTGCAACTGTTGTTGAATTATTGTCCCCAAAATTTTACTAACATGTTATATTAATGATGTTATTTGATTAGTTCCTCATTCATTTAAGACATCTTTCTTTGGAATTGGTACAAATGTGGATCTCTTCCAGTCAGTTGGCCAGGTAGCTGTTTTCCCAATTTCTTTGCATAGAAGAATATGTGCTTCCAGTGCTTCAAAGCCATTTTGAAATATTTCAATTGATCCTGGAGCCTTGTAAGCTGATGCCTTTATTGCTACTTGGACTTCTTTCAGTTATCGGTTCCATTTTTGCATGAGGATATCCTCATGTTTGCATGATGGAAAGCAAAATTATCTATCATCTATCTATCTATCATCTATCTATCTATCTATCTATCTATCTATCTATCTATCTATCTATCTATCTATCTATCTATCATCATCTGTCTATCTATCATCTATCATCTCCAGGACCTGCTATAAAATGTTCTTATGTTTGGTCCCATAGTCTTGTGTTTTAACAAGCCCTCGAGGTGAATTTAGAGAAATCTACAATTGAGAACTACTCACCTAAAAGTATTATCTTAAAAGTATCCTTATGACACTGTTTTTAACCACTGTGAAAATGTGCCATGATCAATTAGGACCGTGGCCAATGGGGGCATGGGAGGGAGATGACAGTTTTCTTGTATTGGAAGGACTTACTCTATTTCGTATTCAGACATTTGCCATCTCATTATATTTTGACTATCAGCAGTTATTATCTGACCTTTCCGACTTTTACTACGTCTTTAATGAGGTTGGCGGTATATCTAAGTATACACTCTTTAAATTGTTTTTAGTAAGTTAGTCGTAGAAGCAAACATACCTTTCCATTTCCACTCTCTTACCTTGTCTTAGGAAGCTTTCAGTAGAATCTCCCCACCCCCACCGAACACACTATCCCCTCCTCTTGCTCCATTCCATTGTCACCTGAAGCACGATTAATGCGAGGTGTGTAAGTTCTCTCCTGTAGTAAATTTGATGAGAGTGTGTTAAAACTACCTAACAAGATGTGGAACTTCATTGCAAGATGCTGAATTAAAACCCACCAAGGAACATAAGTGACCCCAGTAAGAAATACTGAATCACTGCAGACTCACTGAAAAGAGGGCGGCACCTAGAAGCTCCCCAGACACATCAGTGGAACCCTGCTTAGACCTTGGCAAACGCCAGAATGACGTCCAAGAGCCAGCAAGAGTGCCTGTAATGGCCCGGGTAGAGAGACAGAACTCAAGAGAGCTGGGAACCAAAGAGGAGCCATCCGCTCCGGCTCTCTCCATCTCTACCCGGGTGAGGACACGAGGAATGCAATGCCTAACGGGACGAAGGGCCAGTAACTGATAGTATGCTGAATTAATCTTGTGTTACCCTTATAGCTAATGACTTCAGTTAACTTTAAGATTGTTAGATTGTTTGATGTATGTTTACAGTGAATAAGCCGAGCATTCGAAAACGTCAAAAAGCGTTACGTAATTATTGATCGTGCCTCTCGGGACAAATTTCAAGAGGTTATCTATCCAGCAGAAAAGAACTCTGTCATCCTTTCCTTTCTTGCCCCCACCCCCTCCGTGCTTCACCTTTCTCCTCTAGTTTCTCTTCCGGGTTCTGTCTGGACTCCAGCACTCCCCGCATGGCTTAGTCATGGAGTTCCAAAGCTGATTCCTCTTCATCGCAGACTCTCTCTCCCTCTGTGCACACCTTTGAAAATCAGGTTACATAGAATCGTGTGTGCTTGCTTATCACGGTTCCCTGTTTCACACTGTAAACACATTTATCCTGACTGTTCTACAAGTTCATTATTTCCAGTTGAAGACGTGGTGGGGAGAACATTCTGCTTGTGGGCATTTGTATAAAAAGTGAGGTAGGAGTTAATCATGAGTAATCTCTTTAAAAATGCAGTCTCTGCGAGGACAAGCCAGCTTTGGGTTTGTCTCACTTATCCTAGGTCTAACTAAACTTGAGACACCGACTATATGCATGACTGACACTTTTTTTTTTAAACAGGGGAGAGTGCGAACACAGTCCCTCACCACCACAAATTATGCAGTCGAGTCTCCCACATTTGGGAAAATTGCAGAGGTCAGCACATCCTGAGTGCAATGGGTGGGCCTCGCCCTAGGAAAACCACCTTCGTGATCATGGTATCATACCGGCCAGGGAAGTATGATATTACTGACACTTTTTACAGTAAATTACCTCTCATAGACTATTAATGAGGGAGCCCTGGTAGATTAGTGGTTACACGTTGAGCTGCAATCCACAAGGCAAGCAGTTCGAAACCACCAGCCTCTCTAAGGGAGAAACACATTTTTCCACGTCCAGAAACAGTTTCAGAAATTTACAAGGGTGGTTCTACCCTGTCCTACAAGGTCACCATGAGTCAGCATCAACTCGATGGCAGTGAGTGAGTATTTTAATGAAGCATATGTTAAAAGTCCCTTTAAGATGGTTCCCGGCTATACAAATATACAGCGTCTGGGGTCTTAAAGGTTTGAAGATAAGTAAGCGGCCATCTAGCTGAGAAGCAACAAAGCCCACATGGAAGAAGCACAACAGCCTGTGTGATCATAAGGTGTCGAAGGGATCAGTTATCCGGCATCAAAGAACATAAAATCATATCACTGTGAATGAGGGTGAGTGCGGAGTGGAGACCCAAAGCTCATCTGTAGGCAACTGGACATCCCCTTACGGAAGGTTCAAGGGGAGGAGAGGAGCCAGTCAGGGTGCAATGTAGCAACGATGAAACATACAACTTTCCTCTAGTTCCTAAATGCTTCCTCTCCCTCCCCCTTCCCCCCGCCCCCACTATCATGATCCCAATTCCACTTTACAAATCTGGCTATGAACTGGAAACATAGGGAATCCAGGGCGGATGATCCTTTCAGGACCAGTGGTGAGAGTGGCGATACCGGGAGGGTGGAGGGAAGGTGGGGTGGAAAGGGGGAACCGATTACAAGGATCTACATATAACCTCCTCCCTGGGGGATGGACAACAGAAAAGTGGGTGAAGGGAGATGTCGCACAGTGTAAGATATGACAAAATAATAATAATTTATAAATTATCAAGGGTTTGTGAGGGAGGGGGGTGGGGGGTGGAGGGAGGAGGAAAAATGAGAAGCTGATACCAAGGGCTCAAGTAGGAAGAAACTGTTTTGAGAATGATGATGGCAACAAATGTACAAATGTGTTTGACACAATGGATGTATGTATGGATTGTAATAAGAGTCGGACGAACCTCCAATAAAATGATTAAAAAAAGAAAAAATATTTTTTCTTTTTTATTTTTCAGAGAAATAGTCTTTTCGTTCCCTCCTCCCTTTGTTGTTGTTGTTGTTTGTTGTTGTTTTAAAGTATTTGAGAGTAAACCTCAAGCAGAACTGACTATATACTTACATGTTAGAAAAGCAAGTATGGTTTGTACCTGCATGAGTTTTTACGTAAATAGGCTTGACATTCTCAACTGATTTTCAAATGTGTTCATTATTTAAAGAGCAATGTAACTATAAATTGTAATGATCCAAAATAGAAAAGAGGCTTCAGAAACCTTGTAATGGAAGACTACTAATTAGAAATATAGAGAGAGATAGCTTACCTTGTGCTTTTTCATTTATTTTATTTTTAGAATTCAAATGTCTTAAAGTAATTTCTTTTTTATAATATCATCTGATTTCATCCTGTACTTGATGTAAAATTACTATACCAAACGAGCCATTCAAATTAGCAGTGAATTATGGCTCCAATTATTAGAAGTGATTATGCTTGCGACTAACTTGCTATTTTAATAGAATATGGGACATGACAGGGTTAATAGTTGCTAGCATATACTATGACACTTCACATGAAGAGAAACACATAGTGAGACTATCAAATGCATATATGATTTGATACATCAGATTTTACATATCAAATGCATTCTATATAAAACATAAGCTTATCTGGCAATTAAATAAAAAGATATCCTGAAATAATTCTTTCTGCTCAATTTAGTAAAAAGATGCATTTCTAGAAATAGCGAGTAGGCATGCATTGAGGTTTTCTGCTACGGGACAAGAGAAATAATTGTTCCAGGCTTAGATATTGTGAGAATTTTAATTTTTATAAAGCCATAGATTCTTGGGAATTTAGCAAACAGTTCTTACCAAAATAACATACAGTCTCCTGCTCCTTCTTCTCCACATCTATACATGCTACTAGTATTTACATCCCTATTCTACTTTTGTGAAAACATCCTTGGTATCTTTTGAAATAGTTTTACGTTACCAATTAACATTAGACAGTGTTGTTCAGATATAAAATTTACCATCAAGATTTTTAAAATACTCATTCAGGAAACAAATAGCCAACGTTCAAAGTTTATAGCATTCTTTCCCTTCATATACAAGTGTCCCAGGATTAATCAAATCCATTTTGTCTAGTCCTTCCACATTCAGAAACACTACAGATAAAGATAAGCAATTAGTTCGGATTCCACAAATGAGTTAACTGAAGTAACAGCTGTTCATTAGAATAAAATGTAGGAAGCACTGCAAACAATCAGAGGGTGGCCTGGTCCTTCATGACCTCCTTTAAGTACACATTAAAACACTGCTGACGCACTCGTAAAAGCAGATCTCACAACTTTCATGGTTCAAAATTGCATTCCAAAGCCCAAATCAAAAATCATTCTGTTTAAGTAAAATTTCATGGTACTATTGTTGTATTGGTAGTAGAACACCACAAACTACTATTATCAGATTCATAAATACTAAAGAATGTCTAATAATTCACTGAGACTGAGGCCTAGTAGAAACTTTCCCAAAGACTGGAGATTATATTGAAGCATCATGTCTGTCACCGGCCATTTCAGCGGATGAGGGAATGAGCACCACTTGAGAAGTAAGTACCGTTGCTTTTCACATAAAGCAGATTAAACTCCCGTGAAAATCTTAAAGACATATCACTCTAAGAGAAGTCATTCAATCAGTGGGCCCAAATGTTTTGCCACAGAGCAATTTCCTTGATAATTTCTGTGTTTGTTGGATATTTTGAGATTTACAGATGGGGTTTCGGTAAAACTAGAGAATTTAGTTAAGATCATTGATTTCTAACTGTAAAAACCAATAAACAAATAAATAAATAAGTTCCTTTAAAGGTATTTACTTGTTTGCTTCTAAAAATACCTAGACAGTTAGTTTGACTACTTGGAATAAAGCATTCCGTAGAAGAAATTTAAATGAAAGCAAGACAAAGTACACCGGCAAACATTTAAGGGTCTATTCACAGCATTAAACTGTGGCTTGCAGGGAGAAGACAAATTTAATTTTCTGGGAGTTTACAAAGTAGCTGGTGAAAGAAGCCAGATATTATGCTTATTTAACTAACAATACTGTAAAAGATTGATAGGAAATTGTTTCAATTATAGCTTCATATTTATGGGATTCAGAATATGTGATACAAGTAAAATTAGATGTATTTAACAGAGATTTAGCAAGAAGTGTGCACCGTATATGCTCAGATCTACGTGGACTTTTAGTACAGTGTAGTCTATGGAAACAAGGCAAACTTGCATTGTGTGGCCCTGTAGATGGTCAGGGTCACAATCCAGAGGTAGAACACAAAGATGTTGAGGTTGATCGAGTCTCTTAGATTTATGAAATGAAGTGACCTGTGTTAAGGCATGTGATTATAGTTCAAACTCGTTGCCATTGAGAAAATTCTGACTCATGGCAGCTCTATATGCTTCACAATAGAACTGTTTCATAAAGCTCTTTTCTTGCTAAAATCCCAAACAAACAGATTGCCAGATTTTTCTTCTGCTGAACTTCTGGTTGTATTCAAACTCCCAACCTTCTGGTTAGTAACCAAGAGCGAGTCAGTTGCACCACTGAAAGACCTCTGTTGCTTATGATGTTGTGATTGTTGTTAGGTGTCATCAAATTGTTCCCAACTCATAGTGACCCTAGGCACTAAAGAATGAAACAAAACTTGATCTTGCACCAGCCCACACTTAGTGCCCACACTTGCAGTCTGAATATTTACCTATCACCCTGAGTGCTTCCCTTTTACTTTACTAATTATGATGTCCATCTCCAGTGACTAGTTCCTTATGATACTAAGCCCAAAGCATGTGAGACAAAGTCTTGTCATCCTTGTTTCTAAGGAGCATACTGCCTGACCTTCTTCTAAGACAGATTCATTTGTTCTAGAAGTCCTCGGTGTACAAAGGGGCAATGCACCCTAAAAAAGGAAAAAAATCTCCGCTGGCAGGAGTTTTCATAGTATGCATTTTTCCTGCTAAGTGAGCATCTAGCTACTCACTCTGATTTAGTGCACCTGGTGGCGTTGCCTGGGAAGGTTCTCTCTGGTTACAGTGAATGTTTTTGTAAAAGCATTTTCACTTGAACCTCATTTTGTGTGATGGCCGATTTTAAGCGAACAGCACATGGCTGTGAAATTTTGTTTCCTACTCAGGAAAATATGCGATGCAGAAACTATTGTGATGCTGAACGCAGCTTACAGGGACAGCACAATGGAACAAAACTCAAGTGTATGCGTGGTTTTCTCATTTCAAAAAAGGTGGACTGCTGATTGATGACACCCCTCATTCTGCATGTCCATCAATTTTCCAAATGGGCAAAAATGTTGATAAATGATGGGACCACTCCTGCCGGCTGACGTTGAGGACAGAGTCCAGCAACAGATGGCCCGACTTCAAAGAAGTCAGACTGTAGGAATTGGTTGCCGGAATCCGCTCACAAATTGTATTAGGGGATGTTTTGTTGTTGCCGCTATGATATTCTGGAGTATGTTTATGTTTTATCCTAGACCATGTAAAAATGAAACCATTATTGCCACTATGAGCAATAATGAGACCACAATAAATAATTCAGGGGAAATCACAGTACTCATTAAAAAAGGGATGCAAATGATAGAATGACTGAGTTAATTATCAAAACCATACAAGGGAATGAGGATTATGGTATATTTATGGAAAAATGCAAAAGTTAGAATTGGAACAACTCCAACTGACTACAGTAACTCCCGAGAAGTTCCCTATGACTGCCTTTCTGGGAAAGAGTGCCAAAGCTAAGAAACAACCCTTGATTCACTCAGTAAAACCCCTTAATAAATGTGCTTATAGTAAAGGGGACAGTAATGAAAACACCCCTAAGATTACTTTCCCTCCTTTGG
This sequence comes from Echinops telfairi, assembly GCF_000313985.2. Classification (NCBI taxonomy): domain Eukaryota; kingdom Metazoa; phylum Chordata; class Mammalia; order Afrosoricida; family Tenrecidae; genus Echinops; species Echinops telfairi. Next base: position 7,606,285 of record NW_022103906.1, read on the forward strand.
ATTACACTGGCATTCATGACGACAATGGAGAACATATTATTGAGGTAAATGGGAAGCATGTAAAATTTTCAACCTTATTTTTATGGGAAAGAATAAAAAGGGGTGGCCCAATTTGGTGCGTTAGATCTATTGAAGACAAAATAAGGTGTACAAAAATGTTATTACAGAGTGGATTGTGTAGATGGTGCATAATGGAAACAAGAGAACAGTGGAAGCCCGATTGAAAAGGCAGATAAAAGAAATGGAACGAAAGCTTAAAGAACATAAAATTGATGAAGCATAGAAAGAATATTTAGCTAACTTAGACCTTTGTAGACTGAACTTTGTATTTTAAGTTCATGCCAATTTTCTCCTATCTACTTCCTTGAACTTGAACACTGTTTGGCACCATTACCACAGACCTATTTCAAGAACCATTCATGTCTACGGTTAATCACAATGTACGTTGGTCAAGATTGAAAACTTAAATGAACCAGTCACCCAGAAAGAACATTCCAAGAAGATTTAAGCAGAACCCCCTGAAAAACTTTATACTTTGCACCTTCTATTATTAGAATTTTTTCTTTCCGTTTTGATTGTATGATTGTCAGAAAATATTGTTTAAATAGAACCTTTAAATTGTGATAAAGCAGCAGATGATCACTGACTCCTGACTCTGCTCATCCCTCTCGCGTTGACGCCTTACCCACCGAACAGGGGACCCCTCACCCCGCTGCGGCTGGACTGCAGCAGATAAAATTCATGCACTTGTGCCCAAAGACCCAAGACAGACCATTGAAGAGCTGGGGAAGATATCTGGGCTATCTTCAAGCTCAGTTCAGTGAACTTTAACAGAAGATTTGGGAATGAGAAGGGTCACTGTGAAATGTGTGCCTCAGGAAAAGGAGTGTTTCTGTGCTTTGAAAGAACAGCTCTGAAGCAACCATAGCTTTTTTCCCAGGGTTATTACTGGTAACAAGACCAGGTGCTATTCTTATGACTCTTCAAGCAAACGTGAGTCAAGCCGTGGAAGCTGCCATTGTCCCTCCCACTCATCACAGGAAATTAAAGATCAAGACGGCGGTCATCTGCATTTTTTATGTAAGGGGGATAGTGCATTTGGAGTTCATTGCACCAAGTCAAACTGTTAATCACGTTTTTTATTTAGAGGTTCTGAAAAATTGTGTAACAGTGTATGTCAGAAAGGCCTGATTTGTAGTAGACAGAGGACTGGTTTTGACACCATGACAATGCACCTGCTCACACAACCATCTCAGAGTGCCAGATTTGGGCAAAGAAACAGCATGCCTTTCTCAGCTCGTGCACCTTACTCACCTTACCTTTCTCTGCGTGACTTCTTTTTTGCTCCTGCAAATGATGAGGGACATGAAAAGACAGCACTTTGACAATGTGGAACAGGTGACTAGGGAAATGCTGTCAGCCATCCAAATAGATAAGTTTGAAAACTGTTTCCAAGAATGGAATCATAGATTTGACAAATGTACTAAATGTAATGGAGAGTACTTTGAAGGTGATAAGATTGTTTTATAAAAAAAACTACATAGCTTTGGGGGGGGGAATCGCAGTGTTTTAGGGGGTGTACCCCCTCATCTTCATTATTCTTTGCCAATGCTACAATTTAGATGGACCGATATTTTTTCAATCTCATTTTTCATTATCCATAACTCATATACGAAGGAGTAATTGATTATTGTATAGTAATATATACTATATTATATATTGATTACATACATTGTTATTTGGTCCATCTGCCTATATACTACTGTATCAACTATTATAAAAAGGATGTCAAATATCTGTTAACTTTCACATACAGCCTTACACACAATCAGAGAACTCAGCATACAAATTACTGTACATGTACTTTAGAGTTCAGTTTCAGGGAAACAACCAAGCTTTCACCTGCCATTTTACCCTTGAAATTCCATTAAGAAACCATTAGCTCCATCATATGGAGATCATAATAGGCACCTGTGGAGATGGTGACTCAATTGAGATACTGATTATCTGTTAAAGGAAATGGGGGATCCATTAATATGTGGCTCTATAATTTTGCTGTACATATTTCTGAGATTCATTTTTTGAAAAAATAGCAATCAGAAAACATTTATTGAGATTATTATAAATCCAAGGGCCAGCATAAAAAAATGATTCTTGGCTACAAGAATATCGCAATTTATATTGGGAAATAAGTTTTAAAAATGAATTGTTAAATGATACAATTTTCCTTCTATATTACACATATGATAATACAAGTACCTTTTATAAGTACTGCTTTATTTTTAGTTCATACATTATACTTATCATCTACCTATTATAATCTAGTTCGTTAATTTAAGTAAGTCTGTCTTAGAGGTGATACAAGGCCATATATATATATATATATATATAATTTCCATTGCATTTGATCATCAAAATTTATTTTTAATTTTAGTACATTCATTTTGTGAAAATTATGCTGTCAAATAAGGAGCCCTGATGCCACAGTGTGGGGTGTCTAACTTCAAGATTAGATCTTTATTTATTTATTTTTTTGGTTGATTCATTTGTTTCTAACTTTTTTTAAAAATCATTTTATTATGGGCTCATACAACTTTTTTTTTAAATTTTTTTCATGGATTTATTTATTATTATTTTTTTAATCAATTTATTGGGGCTCATAAAATTCATCACAATACATAGATCAATTGTGTAGAGCACATCTATACATTTGTTTCCCTCATCATTCCCAA
>NW_022103906.1:7610001-7626032 GCF_000313985.2 Echinops telfairi
TCGGGAAGGTAGATATCATGAAATGACCGTTTAGCTGAGCAAGGTGCTCTTGTATTAGGGGAGTGCGCATGAGGAGGCCCAATGTCCACCTGCCACTCTACTACCAAACCTATCAAAATCCATACATACATCCATTGTGTCAAGCTCATTTGTACATTTGTTGCCATCATCATTCTCAAAACATTTGCTTGCTACTTGAGCCATTGGTATCAGCTCCTCATTTTTCCCCTCCCTCCCCACTCCCCTCTCCCTCATAAACCCTTGATAATTATTATTAATTTGTCACATCTTACACTGTCTATCTCCCTTCACCCACTTTTCTGTTGTCCATCCCCCAGGGAGGAGGTTACATGTAGTTCCTTGTCATTGGTTCCCACTTTCTACCCAACCTTCCCTTCACCTTACTGGTATCGCCACTCTCACTACTGGTCCTGAAGGGATCATCTGCCCTGGATTCCCTGTGTTTCCAGTTCCTATCAGTACCAGTGTACATCCTCTGGTCTAGCTAGATTTGTAAGGTAGAATTGGGATCATGGTAGTTGGGCATGGGGGGTGGGTTGGAGGGAGCATTTAAGAACTAGAGGAAAGTTGTATGTTTCACCGTAGCTACACTGCACCCTGACTGGCTCATCTCCTCACCGCAACCTTTCTCTAAGGGGATGTCCAGTTGCCTACAGGTGGGTTTTGGGTCCCCAATCTGCACTCACCCCATTCACAATGATATGATTTTTTGTTACTTGATGTCTGATGCCTGATTCCTTCGATACCTCCTGATCACACAGGCTGGTGTGCTTCTTCCATGTGGGTTTTGTTGCTTCTGAGCTATATCGCCGCTTGTTTACCTTTAAGCATTTAAGACCCCAGATGCTATATCTTTTGGTAGATGGCCACCATCAACTTTCTTCACCACATTTGCATAAGCACCCATTTGTTTTCAGCAATTGTGTCAGGAAGGTGAGCATCGTGGAATGCCAGTTAAATAGAACAAAGTGTTCTTGGATTGAGGGAGTACTTGAGTGGAGGCCCAATGTTCATCTGCTACCTTAATACTCAATCTATAAATATAGGCACCTAAATCTATTTTACTATCACCATATATAAATATATTTACATATGTACATGCCTGTATTAGACTTCTATAAATGCCCTTTGACTCCTAGTTATTTCCTCTATTTCCTTTTACTTTCCTCTTGTTCCACTATCATGCTCAGCCTTCATTTGGGTTTCAGTATTTCCTCTCGGTTACATTACCCTTGATCAAGCCCTACCAGGCCTCTTACACCCGCCTTGCCACTGGTTTTGGATCACTTGCTGTTCCCTTGTCCCCGAATTGGTTGACATCACTTCCTTTCCCCCACCACCCCTTCTCCCATGTCCCCCTGGAATCATCGGTCCTGTTGTTTTCTCCTTAAGATTATTTATCCAGCCTATCTTATCTAGATAGACCTACAGAGATAATACCATGCACAAAAAAACAAGCCGGAGCAAACAAATCGACAAAAGAAAACAAAACGACAGCAACAAAAAACCAATTATAAAAAAGAAAAGCCTGTGAATATTTCAATGTCTGTTGTTGACCTTTAGGAGGTGATGGGGTGCCCACCCTGGCTCCAACATCTATTTTTGGTACTCCCTTGAGACTTTCTTGCTCTGTTCCCCTTGCTGTTCTGTTGCACACCCTTAGTGTTTTGCTTCTATATGGTGGGATCAGATCAGGTGCAATTCCCCCACCTTGTCTCCAGTGTTGTCCTCTGCAGGGCTATGGGTCAGTGGGGGTCAACATTAGATCTTAAAACACACCAGAGAATGTGGAAGAAAGTTGAGGCTGCTCATACTATAAAGATTTACAGTCCCAAAATCCCTACACAGGGTTACTATGAATTGGAATCAGTTAGTGGTTTTGATCAACTTTGACAGATGAAAGCTCAATTAAAGAAAAGGTAAATAATCAAATTATCAGGTGATTAATAAAAGTAAATTTTAATTTTAATGTTATACTTAATGGTATTTTTAATCAATCCTTTAGTCCACCTAGATGTTCAAATGCACCGATTCTTCTTTAGTCTTTCTTATTCAATGTCCAATTTTCACACAAGGCAAGTGACAATTCCCATGGTTTGGAATAGGTGCACCTGAGTCTTCCAACTAACTTCCCTGACTTTCAGTACTTAAAAGATGTCTTGTGCAGCAGACTTACGCAATGCAGTATATCATTTTGTCTCTTGTCTGCTGCTTTCATGAGCATTCATTGTGGGTCCAAGAAAGATGGAATCCTTGACAACTTCAATTCTTTCTCCATTTATCGTTGGGACAGTTGTGAAGATATTGGTCTTCTTTACATTGATTTGTAAGTCCATACATGAAGGCTGCAATCCTTGACTTTCATAAGCAAGTGCTTCAAGGTTTCCTCACTTTCAGCAAGCAAGATTGTGTCATTTACATATAAGAAACCCTCCTCCAATTCTGCTGCTGCAATCTTCGTGTTATCCAGCTTCTCTGATTATGTGTTCAGTAAAGAGATTGAATATATGTGGTGAGAAATATAACCCTGACATACACCTCTCCCAATGTTAAACCATACAATATGTTTTGTTCTTTTTGCACAATAGCCTCTTAACCCATGCATACGTTCAGCATGAGCACAATTAATTAACTTGAAATTCCCATTCTTCTCAAAGATATCTGTAGTTGGTTATGATTCACATAGTAAAATACTTTGACTTAGTCAATAAAACACAAGTTAACATCTCTGGTGTTCTCCGTTTTCAGTCATATTCCATCAGCAATGATTTCGCTTGTTCCATATTATCTTCTGAATCTGACCTGAACCTCTCACAGTTCTCTGTCAATGTACTGCTGCAACAGTTGCTGGATGATCTTTGGCAAAATATTACTTGTATTTGATATCAATTATATTGTTCTGTACTTTAAGTATTCCGATGAATCGCTGTTCTTTGGAAGGAGTACAAATATGGATCTCTTCCAGTCAGTTGGCCAAGGAGCTGTCTTTCAAATGTCATGGAATAGATGAGTGAGTTTTCCAGTGCTTCAGTGCTTGTTGAAATCTTCCAGCTGGTTTTCCATCAATGCCTGGAGCGTTGTTTTTGGCTCATGTCTTCACTGCCCTTGTACTCTTTTGTAAGTACCATTGTTTTTTGCTCATATGCTACCTCCTGGGGAAACAATTTAGTACAGTGATTCTGCACATTCTTTCCATCTTCACTGCATCATTCAATATTTTGTCATATCATCTTTCAAGATTATAGCTCAAGGCTTGACTTTTTTCCTGAATTCTTTCAGTTTCAGAGATACTCAACTTGTTCTTCCTTTTTAGCTTTCTAACTCTAGGTGTTTGCACAAACATTACAACATTTCACTTTGTTTTCTCCAGATGTCCTTTGAAATTTTCTGCTCAACTTTATGGCTTCAACATTTCTTCTAATTGCCTTAGCTATTCTATGATAAAGAGGACATCTCAGGGTCTTGTCTAACATCCACACTGATCTTTCCTTCCTTTCTTTTTAATTGTCCTGTAGTTTTCTTCATGAATGTTGACCTTGTTGTTATTCCACAGTTCATCAGAGCTTATGCCATTAGTGTTCAATGCAACAAACCTGTTCTCAAAATCCAGGTGAGATATGTTCAAGACCGTATTTTGGCTCCCATGGACTTGTTTTAATTTTCTTCAGCTTCAATTTGAACTTGCATATGAGCAATTGATGGTCTGTTCCATAGTCAGCCTCATTTGGTTGCTGACATTGAAATTTTTCATATTCTCTTCCCACAGATGTTGTAAATGTGGTTTCTTTGTATTCTATCTGGTGAAGTCCCTATGTGTAATTGTTTGTGTTGTTGGTGGAAAAATGAATTTGTTATAAACTAGTAGTTGGTTGTAAAATTCTGTCAATACTCTCCAACTTAATTTGTATTCCAAGAACATATTTTCCAACTTGTTCTTTGTTTCCAAATTTTTCATTCCATTCATCAATAATAAGCAATGCATCCCATGTGCATTTTGATCAATTTCAGACTGAAGGCATTGATATAACTCTTTAATTTCTTGATCACGAGCTTTAGTGTTTGGTGCATAAATTTGAATAAGAGGTATATTGATGGGATTTCCTTGAGTGGGTTAGAGATAATCCTGTCACAGGCAGCATTATAGTTCCAGATAGATCTTGAAATGTCTTTTTTGCTGAGGAATGTGATGCCATTGTTCCAGATTTTCTAATTCCCAATTTAGTAAACCATATGATTACCTGATTCATAATGACCAACACCCGTCTATTTCAACTCACTAATGCCTAGGATACCAATCTTTATTTTTATGACTTCTAATCTTCTTTGATTCATACATCATAACTTCAAGTTCTGCTTGTTAATTGATGCTTGTAGCTCTTTCTTACTTTGAGTCACGGGAAGAATCCCAAGGCCTTTACTGCCACAGGCTTCCCTCCATCCACGTCTGGGGTCAGAGACTGAGAACTTTTTGACCTGATGGGCTCATCTTTCGACACCATCTTTGACAATGTTCTGCTCCTCTTCATGAGGTTTTCGTATCTGACAATGTTTTGGTTTTAGACCCAATGTTTTCAGTGGCTAATTCCTTAGAAGCTGACAGCCTAATGCTTCTTCTAGACTGTTCTTAGTTTGGAAGTTACTGAAATCTGTTCACTTTGGCTGACCCTGTTGGTATTTGAAATGCCATTAAAATAGCTCCCAGCAGCACAGCAGTACACAATCTACGACAGCAGACAAATTGACAAACAAGTGGTAGAAAAATCAAAATTAGACATCCACAAAGAAGAATCACCATGTTGTCAAAATTCTAGCAGGGTCAGCCAGAGTGGACCGTTTCTAGACTAAGGTACACTATAAAGCAAAGCTTAGTAATCTACCATAGAAAATGAGTCAATAAAATTTAAATGGATCAGAAAAGAATATTACTTAATATAGTGCTGCAGGATGAGCTCTCTAGGTTAAAAACGAATAAAACTCATTGTAATGGAGTCAGTCAAGCAACAGTGACCCTGTAGGGCAGAGTAGAAATATCCCAAAGAGTTTTCAAGATACCAAATATTATAAAGACAGCACAGAAACAGGAAACAGTTTTCTAAGTTTTACAAAGGCCTGCCATTATTCAAAACCAAGGTATGGCAACTAATGACACAATATAAAAAGTTAAGGGTCATGCAATCCATTTCCCCATTAAAAGGCAGGAAAATCAACAGCAAAGGACTTGACGTCATTGCCAAAATCCACTGTTATCGAATCAATTCCAACCCATAGTAGTCCTGTACGTGGTTTTTAATCCTATAAATCTTTACAAGAGCAAAGAGCCTCTGCTATTTCTTGCAGAAAAGATCATTGTTTTAACCACCACTCTTAGAGTTAGCAACCGAATAAATGCCTAACTGGCACTGCTAACAGGTAAATTCATAGTACATTAGGTAATGCCTTGTAAGTAACCTGAATTATAATTCAGTAGTTACTTCAAAGTTATTTCTAATATATGTATTATAACCTTCCTGCTGTGCTACCTTTGACCTTGATAAGTATGATTTTCACATAAAAATATTTTGAAAGAAAAAGCATTATACAATACTTGAACTGCTACAGTGGCTGCAACATCATGACAATCGTGAGGACGGTGCGGGACCGGGCATGTGTTGTTTGGTTATTCACCCTACTCCCTGGCACCTAATAAGAGTATGCCAATATACTAGATTTTAATCCACGAATGCTATTTCAGGAAAGCAGTGTGATTATCATAGCTATAGAAACCTAATGGAAGCAGATGATTATTTTTGACAAACCAAAGTGTTAACATTTTCACACTAACTTTTATTGCTCTATCTTGTTTTTAGATTATACCCCATGATCAGACTACCCTAAAAGCTTTGGCAGGTTCTACAGAGAGTGTAATGAAGTAGCTTAATGTAATACAGGTGTTAGTGAAAAGCCTTGTGTTCTGCAAAAGTTCACATTAAAATTAACAGGGCTTATGGGGAAAATAGAGTGCAGGGCAGATTATTCAAAGTTTATGCAACTCTGTAAACAAAGCACTAACAAAACAATAATTTGTACCTCAGGTGATAATTTGGACTACGTGGCCTGCAGCTCTGGGGGACTGTGGGCTGACACAGCAGGCAATACAAGTGCACAAAACAATGCACTGGATTTGCTGGGCAGACTTTAGTGCAGAGCCTCCAGGGGCTGGCAATGTCCCTGGAGCTCAATCCTAGAGCCAGTGGGGCTGACACTGAGGTAGGCGAGGGAGGCAGGTAAGCTGCCACAGTAGAGAGCTGCACAAAGCCGGCGGTGTATTTCTGGGGAGAGAGCCCTGGGTGCACACGTCATTGTAAATTTTCTTAAAATATGGCTAAAAGCACTCCTGAAACTTGTCATTCTTGCTTTCATTATTCAGATTCTGTTTATGAAAAAAGACTCATAAAACACTACAACTTTGTCATTATAGCAACACAATTCCTATTAACAATGAGCCAGATTTCACGTATGAAATGCACAGACGAGACACTAGTGGTGGTTAGATGTGCCGTTTCTGGAGTTGAACTGCCTGAGATTGAATCCCAGTTCTGTTAGTTACCGGTTAAGGGCCCTAGGGCAAATTATGTAGCCTTTCAGTGTCTTAAGCCTATAGGTGTCCACAAACTATGGCCCGAGGGCCACATGCGGCCTGCCAAGGACATTTATCCGGCCTGCCAGGAATTTTTGCCCGTTTTGGTTTTTTTTACTTCAAAATAAGTTATGTTCAGTGTGCATAGGAATTCATCCATAGTTTGTTTGTTTTTTTAAACTATCATCCAGCCCTCCAACGGCTCTGAGGGACAGTGAACTGGCCCCTTGTTTAAAAAATGTGAGGATCCCTGTCTGGTGGCATACTGGTTACACACTGCGCTGTGATCGCAAAGCGGTCAGTTCCAAACCACTCAGCAGACTCTACTCAGAGAAAAATAGGATTTTCTGCTCCTGTGAACAGTGACTGTCTCAGAAATGCAAAGGGCACCTCAGCCTAGACTCGATGGCAGTGAGTTTGACAGTTCGTCAGTGTCTTAAGTATTTGAGAAATACAAGTTATGTGTCATGCCTCAAGGGGATGTAAAAATTGAAAGAGTAAATTAACTTAAAGTCCTCAGAAATTCATTTGGGGTATGTTTCTCTCCTCGGTGTTTTAACGATACAACGATGTCCTATTTCTCTGTGTGTCCTATCTCTCATGCACACGGATTTTCAACTGCAATTCTTTGAGTGTCTACTCTATACTAAATACCAGACAAGAAGGGGTGCGGACAACTGTTATTATTAGATGCTGTCCAATGAACTTCAACTCAAGGAGTTCCTATGTCTAAGGAGACAAAACGCTGCCCAGCCCTGGGCTTTCCTCCCAATGGTCCGCTATGTCTGAGCCCATGACCGCCCCCACTACGTCAATCCATCTCATTAAAAGCTTTACAATTTTCTAAGGTCCTTTACCAAGCTTGAATTCCAATTTTCCTAATTAATACTCCATACACAGCACATTTGTGAATGGATGCTTGCAGCTATTTCTTCTCATTTGAATCATGCTGCCTCAGCAGGTGAAGGTCTTGAAAGCTTTGCTCCATTCAGATTCTACTTCAAGGAGGCAGCTGTTTGCCAGACATATTTTTAGACCCTTCCAGTGTGAGGGCCCTTCTTCTGGCGCGATGTCAGACAAGGTTGGGCTCTTATTCACTCGCTGGCTGTTTGGCACCCACCTCCTCTGGGTGTGCATCTGATCTTCTCCAGCTACACAAGGGAGCAGGCAAATCGAGCTCCCCACCAACACACGAGTGATGGCCACAAGGACGAGGTCAGGCCTGCCTACGTGCTCCCTCTTTCTCCACCTATTCTGACACCAACCACTTCCTCCCACCGCACTTGGCTTTCCTGATGGGGTTGATAGTCCTGTACAAATGGCTCACAGAACTCACAGACACTACTCAATGATGAAAGGGACTTCTTAGGAAAAGGAGCAGTCACCACGGCAACATCAGTATACATCAAGGAGACAGGAACACGTCTCCTCAGTCGGTAGTCCGTCCTCTGCCACTCAGCCACATCATCCCTTGGTCTCTGCCTCCTTGGGCCAGGATGCCAGCACCCTGCTTTGCCTCACAGTCTTGGCACTATTCCTTGGTTCTGTCACATGGTCTTCTTGTTAGGCTTCCAGTGTTGGCCTGGCTCCTTTGCCCTGCCCCATGATCTCTGTGCCACAGCCTCTGGTGCCTTTGGTGCCTCTGGTCTTGGCTGTTTTCCAATATGCACAGAAATCTCAAGCATGTCCCACTGGTGGCTCTTTTTCCAATGATCCTGGGAATTCTCTCTGCACTTGTGAGCTGGCTCTTGCGTTGTTGAAGGCGTGGTGTTTGCCTTTCAGGAACAGACAAAGGCTAGGGCTTTGCTGCACACCACCTAATCAGGTGGAAACGCAGACTACAGCCCACCTTAATCCTGTCTGTTAGCATAACAGAAAAATCCCTCTAAAATTCCATTGTATCCACAGGCATAGAGGCTAGAATTTATATTTATCACAAAGGGATTATAGCAATCATATTTATCACAGAAGGCCATAATAATTGAATACATAGCAGTTGGTAATTTTTTAGACATTTTTAAGACCTCCTTCCTAGTATATCTTAGTCTGGAAAGTTTGCTGAGACCTGTCCATCATGGGAAACCCTGTTAGTATTTCAAATACCGATGGCATAGCATTACAGAAACATGATAGCCACCACAATACAAAAGAGAGACAAACAGTGGATATTAAAGTTTTACTGTCCTATACTTTACACTGTCTGATTATCTCAAAAACTTGATTTCTTTGTCATTAAACTCTTTCTGACTCATAGTAACCTGACAGGCCAGGACAGAGTGGTTCTTGTGGGTTTCCAAGACTCCTTAACGGAGTAAAGATTTTAAAATCCCATCTTCCTCCAATGGAGCAGCTGGTGGTTTCAAACTACTGATCTGAGGATAGCAGCCCAGTGCGTAACTCACTGTGCCATTGCGGCTCCTGCTGTCCACACATCAAATGCACCAATAAGAGCTTCATGCTAGCGCTCCATTCAGTGATTAACATTCACAAAATGCTTATGATATTTAAAATGTATCTGCTTGTCTCGCATATTCCAAATTGTAAAAGTAAAACATTAGCATTGGAAATTTTGGAGAAATATCATGCATATGTCTATCCCTCAGAAATAGCCACTCAATATTTTAACATTTGACCTTGACATTTTTTAAACAAATATAAATTTTATATTGTAATATAAATAAGATCCTTTTAAATAGAGAACACTTTATCAACTTGGCTTAGATTATCAGTTCCCCCCAAAATGGTAGACATGAAATGAATACTTATGTTAATTATTTAAATCAGTTCTCCAATAGAGATTTTTCAAGAATAAAAAAATAATGAATCAACAAAAATAAATTAACTTAGGTTTTTGAAGAAGGAAAAAAATAAAGCAACTTTCTAAATACTTTTGGCACTACGCTCTCATAGAACCTGTGCCCTAGTTGACACACAAATGCACAGCTAAATAAAATGAGACAGATTCACCAACCACATCATTGAAAAGTTGTTTACATCTTTAAAAAGAATTTCATCGTGCTTTAGATGGACATCTACACCACAAAGTAGGTTCCTCTTTAATAATTTTTATACAAATTGTTACCTACTTTTGATCATTAGCTATGCAATCTGTACTGTCATTATTTTTCTGTTTGTTCTGAATCCATTGATCTACCTTACCTTTACTTCTTGCTCTTTTACTGTTGTTTTTGTGTAAATGTTGAGCCAGGGCAAATCAGCGAATAGGGTCTCATGAGAAGAGGCTGTGGTTAGTGTGAGATATTAATATCTTGTACTAGTTTCTTCTTTGATATTTTAATTTCCTCCATTCTCTTTTGCTCCACACAAATGTAGATCAATAGGTATGTCTTTGACAGTTACTTCAGATTTATGTCATCTTAAATAGTACAACTGATTGCATAATTTCTTCTGATTTTCAATTCATCAGAATTTTAATGTGAACATTTCTTGGAAAATTGAACTTTGTCTTTTGTGTCAATGTAAGACAAACTTATTTTTGAGCTAAAAATATAATGTGGTAAATTTTAATTTTATCATCTGGGTAATTGGACTCATTTGTTTCATATCCTCTACCTAAATGACTACAGTGAGAGAGAGATAATAGAATACAATGACCTAGCATGTCTTAACCCTCCAATCCTTTGAATGAGAGAATAAGAATGCCAGTCCTTGTTTGATAAATTCTGTGACCCTGGACAAGTTCTTTAGCTTCACTTTGCCTCTGTACCTATCTGTACAATAGATTTAATAAGACTACTGCATCAAAAGATCATTCTGAGGATTAAATGAATTAATATTTATTTAAAAATAGAAGAGTGTCTGATACAAAGAGTCCATTACAGAAGTGATTGTAAGATAAGTAAATTTGTGAGGAGGGGAAACAAAAAGCATGAGTTTGGCACAAGTCAAGTGATTTGAGAAAGACCACACTGGGGTCACTTCTTTATTTTACAAATACTTGACATGGACCAATTCTGACTAGATTTGATGCTAATAAAGCAGGATCAATAATGACTCATGGCTTCATGATGCTTATATTCTAGTGGTAAAACAGACATTAAATAATCCTCATAGAAATAAATATACACTTAAGTTGTGATAGAGCCTTGGATGGAGTGGTAAATGGTTTGAAAAGAGAATGTAATTGGATTGCTATTTGATTTTCTTTGACGCAAATAAGTGATAACATATTATATGAGAGAGTGACATTTGCAAACACATAGGGAAGAAAAATGCAGCTTTTTCCAAGGAACTGAGAGGGTCCACGTGGCTGAGTGTTGAGAGATAGGAATAGTGCAGTGCATTAGAAACTAGGAAGGGTAGGAAAGACCACACTTGTAGAATATATTGAGATAGCATTTTTCTTATTCATAGTAAGTGTTGGATAATATTGAAAACAGTTCGACAGAAAAGGTCATCATGAACTTTGAATTACAGAAGGGTTGGTCTGTGAAATGTAGTTGGGGATGATGGGAATGCAGACAGCTGGCAGGGCAAGCTGCTAAGGTATTTCCCAGGACACCTGCAGTAACTTGGTGAAGCATGTAGTAGCAGTGAACAAGTACAATGGATGAGTTAGTATACAACTTAAGAGGTAAAACTCTGCAGACAAGTTGTGTAATGTGGGGGAGGGAGATATCAAGGACGACTCTTGAGTCTATAATTTGTATATCTCAACGGATTGAGAAGGGGTTATTAACTGATGTACTTTAAAATTACCAGATTTGCACAAGAATAAGGATATGCGAGATCAGAGGTGTGATTTTGGGTTCAGTGAGATTAAAATATTTATGCTACTTTCAACAAGAGATGCTTGAGTCTTGGGATGGTCACACTTGATGACTAATGGAAGGTTAGGGTCTCAAATTTACCCAGGGGCCCCTACAAAGAAAGGATAGCAGTCTTCATCTGAAACATCAGCCATTGCAGAGACCCTTTGGGATATTTTTATTATGACACACCTGGGGTCAATGAATCAACAGGCTAACAATGGTATTGTCTAATCACTGTGTGTCTAATCACATTCTGAGTCATCCAGAGTTGTGTACAGAATATTAAACCATAGTTTCTGGTAATAATATAGCTCAAGAGAAAAGCGAGTTAGAAAAATATATCGAATAGCTATTTGGAGGCTATTAACTGCTAGGGGGGAAATAGTACAGAATTTGAAATTTCTGTGCAGAGGCAAATGATTTAAAAAATATATATCCTGAATTATAAGAGATTTTTTGAAATGTGTTCAAGAGAAATAGGGTTTTATAGGTATTTGAATCTGAAAACGGTAAATAGCCCCATGGTGATGCTATTTTCTTTTCAGAACCAAAGACACAACCAAGATTCTTACACGTGTGTGACAATCTATGCATTTCAATGATGTTTCTAAATAATTTAGAAGTATTCCTATTAAAAACAAAATAATGATTAATCAAGAAGAAAGGCAGCTTATCAAAATGAACTCAATAGCAATTAAATTAATACAAATATCCACGAATATATGAGAAATATAGATTTTTCAGATACTTTAATTAAATATGTAGTTGTTATAACAATTAAAGCTTTGTAATTATTATTTTTCTTTTTCAAAGAGAAATAAGATGTAGCCTGATAATTGCAATTTAATATTGCTATTTATTACTGTAAATCATTATAAGCTTTCTTACAATTACATATGCATATTAAGACAATCAACGACACTGTATGGTGAAGTTAAGCATTGTTATGGTTAACATGAATCTGGCATCATTTAGAGATTGTATCACACTCAATGGGATGTGTGTTGGACAGCGAACCAGGAAATGAGATAAGATCTTCCCCTCAGCGGCCCAAAGGGCAGTTCCCATCTGCCCTGTGGGGTTGTTAGGGATTTGAATAATCTAATGGCCGGGAGCACAGTGACAAAGAGGTTACACAAATTTGAAAGCATTATGATTTTGTAGAAGGAGCAAATAAAAAAGTTCAGCTTTTAAAATGTCTCATATGAAATGATAATCACATTGCACCATGAGCTGATAACTGTATTTTCAAATGAATAAAAAAATAGAGAGATTTCTGGGATAAAGACTATGCTCAGCTCAGCTCCCTCAATCAGAAAGCTTATCCAGTAGTTGAGAATGGTCATTCCATAGATCCCTAGGTAGCCTCTGGCAATCAGTGGTAAAACTCTCTTTTAAAATCATCCTGAAAACTGATTATGAAATTATATGTCCAAGATTGATGGTCTTACTTAATTATGAATTACAGATATTTATTTGGATAAATTGTTTCAAAATGTAAAACTTATCTTGCTTTTAAATGTGATTGACTTTTTAAAAATAATTTTATTGGGGGCTCGTACAATGCTTATCACAATCCATACATACATCCATTGTGTCAAGCACATTTGTACATTTGTTGCCATCATTATTCTCAAAACATTTGCTTTCTACTTGAGTCCTTGGTATCAGCTTTTCATTTTTACCCTCCCTCCCTATAGCTCCTCCTTCATGAACCCTTGATAATTTACAAATTATTATTATTTTGTCATATTTCACACTGTCTGACGTCTCCCTTCACCCACTTTTCTGTTGTATGTCCCCCAGAGAGGAGGTTACATGTAGATACTTGTAATAGGTTCCCCCTTCCTACCCCACTTTCCCTTCAACCTCCTGGTATCACCACTCTCACCACTGGTCCTGAAGGGATCATCTGTCCTGGATTCCCTGTGCTTCCAGTTCCTATCTGTCCAGTGTACATCTTCTAGTCAAGCCTGATTTGTAAGGTAGAATTGGGATTTTATTAGTGGTGGGGAGGAAGCATTTAGGAACTAGAGGAATGTTGTGTTTCTTCTTTGCTATACTGCACCCTGACTGGTTCATCTCCTCCCGGTGACCCTTCTGTAAAGGGATGTCCAGTTGCCCACAGATGGGTTTTGGGTCCCCACTCCGCACTCCCCATCATGCACAATGATAGGACTTTTTGATCCCTTCGACACCTCGTGATCACACAGGCTTGATTGAGGGTTTTTTTTCCCCCCTTGAGGAATTTTATTTTTTTAATTTTACTCAAAAGTCTAAATGGTGAAAGAATGTCACTTGAGATCCTCTTAGCAGTATTCTCCCTTATGACCTTAACCCCTTAGCTGGGGTTTAGAGGTTCAAGCAGCGTTTTCAGTCTGATGGCATGGAACACAAGAATCAACTGAGACTCGGGATTGGCCCCTTGCCCTTTGAAAACTAGGTTGAAGACTTCTTCATCTCACTCTTCTATTTTTTCACTCATTCATATATTCATTTCCTTTGTTTATTTAATCCTAAAAAAGACCTTGATAGGCCAGTCAAGGTGAATCAACTCTCATCTTAACCCTTTCCATAAACCACTATGGACACAGCTGTCATCTACAGATGTAGATACAGTGATTTTGATTTGATGAAGTGTCTTCACCTGTGCAAATTATGCCTCTTTCCAAAGACTCGGGCTACGGGATACCCAAACATTCACTGCCATTGAGTAGATTCCGACTCGTAACAACTTACATAGGAAAGGGAAGAACCACCCCTCGGTCCCCCAGTGAAATTCTTCACGGGAGTAAAGAGCTTTGTTTTTCTCCAAGTTTCACACCGCCTACATTGTGGTTAGGAGCCTAACAATGCCACAACGGCTCCTTTACCGGTAACAGAATTGGTGACAATTGTCTACCAATGCAGAAAATCCTGACTTGAACACTAAAGTGAGACCTATGATTGTTTCCATAATCTAGTCCCTCTGAGTTTTTGCTTCCTACTGTTATAAGTGGGCACAGTGTTAACATCTTTGACACAGTGTTATTAGGAAGTTTGCGTGAAATAACAGTGTGGGAACATTTGCTGTTAGTTTATAATTGGCTAAAAGGATAGGTGACAATTGTATACTAACAACAATTATGCATACACCATTATTTATGAAAACTGAATAATAACAGCATGTCATAGATGTTAGTGCCACGTCCAGATTTTACGGTAGGAAGCATGAACGCAGACTGACTAGCTAATGGAAACAATCATAAACCTCACTTTAGAATGTAAACTCAGATTGTCTGATTCCATATTTCAAGTATTTCACTCTATTCTTCTGGAAGGAGAATAATGTGACACGGATCTGCCAGTGTTTCCTATTACTTTAAAACATAAGAATTAAATTGTCTTGGATCATCTGCCTTACCCAGTTACAAATCTACATCCATGCTCAGGACTTCCTTGTAGATTACAACCTACTGCCACCTACACTTTACTTTCCCTTTCAGGGAAAAATATGCCTCTGTTTAAAACTAAACAACTTAAAACAGCAGAAATTGTTAGGGCTGCAGCTTCAAATGCACAGTGATAGTGATGATGGTGACAATAATGGTGATATTAGTTAGGAGACATGAAAATACTAACTTACAACATATTATAGGTTTCCCAGAGCCAAGAAAATAGAAGTAATACTCAAATAATTTTATTTTCTTTCACCCCCCCCCCCACCTTTTTGTGTTGTTGGCATTTGAGTTGTACTTAGTCTTCTGATATCTAGGTATCTCTAATAGGAAACACCCAGTTTCTCCATTTCAGTGTTGAGGGTCATCAGAAATAACTTCTGAGTAAAGTGAGATTGGAGTTTTTAGAGATTAGAGTTGGAGAAACAAAAAGATCATTTCAGGAGGTGTAATGTCAGTGCCTCAAGTATGTGTACTCTTCCAGCAGCTATTTTTGAGGTAGAAACTCTGTCTAATGGATGCATGTGTCACCACCACCCCCCAGGTCAGGAGAGCAGATGATAACAACTGCCATTGTGGCTCACAGGAAAGATGGTCAACACTCCGTATCTTTAATTATGGACAACAAAGAGTGCCTGCAGGCGATAATGAAATCTCTATGAAAACTATAATAATCTTCACTATGATTTATTATTAATTAGAAAGAAATTTATTTCACACACTCAGTTTGATGGCAGGCATAATTTGTGGAGATTGTGGCAATCATATTTTTTCTACATTATTTTTATATTTTAGGAGCATTTAAATATAATTGGAAAGTAAAGTTACTTGGAAAATAAAACACAATGTTTTGACAGATCTATAATAAATAATACAGTTGATATTATACAATTGTTTTGGTTAATTAAATGAAGCTTTTATACTTAAATTTAAATATAGTAAAATTTTATAAGAAATCAGGTAAATTATGAAAAATACATTTCATAAGGAAAGCTATGGAAAGCTTCCTGAGGGAAGAACCTTTTGAATTCACCTCTGCTTGTCCTAGCACTACACTGCTTGTCCTAGCACTACACTGCTTGTCCGAGCACTGCACTGCTTGTCCGAGCACTACACTGCTTGTCCTAGCACTACACTGCTTGTCCGAGCACTACACTACTTGTCCTAGCACTACACTGCTTGTCC
>NW_022103906.1:7626419-7670106 GCF_000313985.2 Echinops telfairi
CTACACTACTTGTCCTAGCACTACACTGCTTGCCCTAGCACTACACTGCTTGTCTGAGCACTACACTGCTTGTCCGAGCACTACACTGCTTGTCCTAGCACTACACTGCTTGTCCTAGCACTACACTGGCTGCCTTGAGAGTGATGTCTCTAAAGGAGATTAAGTAATTAAACTCAATGTCTGATGATCTTTTTAGTTTATCATTATTCAGATATATATGGATTTCTTTATGTGATCTGAATTCCTTGGTTTACTTATAATTTTCTAAAGTTAGTGGAAACCCTGCATAATTCAGTCTACTCCCCAATTTTATTCTTCAAGCCTGCTGTCTTGGTAGACAATATGAAGTACTAAATTCAATGCATACCCTTAAGGGAATAATCTACATTTGTATTACCATCTTTAAAGTGGCCATCCCTGCCTTGTATTTTAACCATGTATAACAGGACAAGGTTAGAACACAGGGTTTTGTTCCTAAAAGGATAAGCGTTTTTGCAATTATCGTCAATTATATCTAATTGATCTTTTCCTCAAATCAATAACGCTAGGATAGGTTCCCTTCCCAGTGGGTCACTTGCATCTTTTCTTCAGAATTGAAGCCCATGGTAATCACGCAAGCGTGTTGGTTAGTTACCATTTATCACTTTGTAGACAAGGAACCTGAGATCTGAATACATCAACTTTTTTTCCCCCAACAGAGCTGAGTTACTGGAAGAGTTGCAACTAGAACACACATTTTGTGGTTTGTTTAAGTCAATGCGTTTTCATGCTGCCTCTCACAAAGAAAGACGCTCCTTCAAAACGAAAAGGGAAAGCCCCCATATTGATTTGACCCGCAGAACAGGACAGAAAGTAAACTTTCTATATATACTTCGGAAACTGTTAGATTAGCGGAGACTTTATAATAAGCAAATCTTGTTTGCATTTTCAGATGAGACAACTTTAAACCTATACCATCTACAGCATGGGCACTATTTTTTTTCACTGTACTCTGACCAAGGGAGTGCTGAAAATGGGAGAAAGTCCTCAAAGAGTTGAATGGGACACTGGAAGCAGCCTATATATACTTTGTCAGCTTGTCTAGGGTTTAGGGTCAAATTGATTTGGGAGTTTCCTGTTTAGCAATATTCCTTTCAACCTTTAAGGTCAGAATTCTATTTCAAGCCGTAAATGCCATCTGTCTCAAACAACTGCAAATGGCTTAGGCTATTTTTCCAATTGAGTCTTCATTACAATCTATTCAAGGATTTATGCAATTCCGGTATTTGCTGTTGTTGAGAAATCACTGCAGTCTAACAATTTTTAAGAAATTGGTTTCTGTCTTTGTAATAATTATATTTTCTGGTCACACCAACCTTGCCCTTTCAATCATTAAGCCAATTCACTTGTTTGGCACTGGTAGTGGAATTCTCTTGCTTCCATTGCTAGGCATTCATATATGACACCCATTGTCTTGAAAGCTTGGACTCCACCTCACCATGTAAAATGCATGTCTTATGTTTACCACCTAGAGTCATTCTCCTTCACATGACATAGCCGCGTTTACAGACGACTCATGATCCATTATTCAGAGTAAGTTAATATTGTTTTCTTTCTTTCTTTGTTGGTGTCCCTGGGTATTTTATTTTGCATGTATCTAATCTGATCTCTAGAAATGGGGTGACTTGAAATCATAGACCATGTGTTCTGTGCCCACTGTTATTCTCCAGGACAATAAATACCAGAATTTGCCTGGAGAAATCACTGAGCTCATCCTGACAGAGTGACAGTGATGGACAGCTGTCTGAGTTAGCCAATGCCTGCCCTGTGAAGGACCTGTCCTTCTCCTGATTCCCTGCCCCTGGTGCTGGAGAAGTGCTGCCCCGCATAATGGTTGTCATCCCTGCTTTTTCTCTGTCCTTGCCATCCCAGGCACAAAGGGACTTAGGACTTGATACTCAACTATGGACTAGGTCCCGGTAGCCCGGGCAGCTCCTGGTGACTTGTAAAAAACCCAAACCTGAAACTAGACCAGTCTCCACAGGCCCCTTTACACACCTTAGAGGTAGAAAAGAAACCCCCAAACACGCTTTCAGAGCAGGATGGGTTTGCTCTGTCACTGTGCTGTGAATGACCTGCAACTGGTTCCATTAGTACTCCCAGTGTGAGTGGAGAAAATAAACATTAAATCATTATTTGTTTACTAACTAAAACTAAGGAGCCTTGGTGGTGTAATGAGTTACATGTTAGGCTGATAAATACAAGGTGAGCGGTTTGAATCCGCCCGCAGCTCCGCAGGAGGAAGACAAAGCTTTCTACTTCTGTGAAGAGTCGTGGACACCCACAGGGGCAGTCCCGCCCTTTCCTGTGGGACCACCACGAGTTGGACCTGACTTGACGGCAATGAGGAGGAAAATGATCTGTATCATGAAATGTTATCCTTACTGTTAATTGTCCAAGTCACTTGGGAGTCTGTATTTCTGTACCGGGTGCTAACAGTAAGAATTGAATGTGGATGTATATATGGATTGTGATAAGAGTTGTGAGAGCCCCCAATACAATGATTTTTTTTAATTGAATGGGTACTTATAAACCAATTGTGACAACAAATAGTGTTTCATTATGTACTCTGTATATTCCACTGAAATGCACATTATGAAGTATTAAAATAAACATGCAACACATCTCCCATGTCTTCAAAGGTGAAGTCTTTGATTTTTAAAAAATTATGATCATTTATTGACTTTTTTCTTTTTCTTTTGCAAAGCAGGTCAGAAGAAAAAGTAAAATAATGTATGATTATTTCAATTATTTGTATTTTGTTTCCTTCAGTGAAGGTTGTATTGCTTGTCTGTAAACCAACCAAAGCTCCTCTTATATCTTATGGTTACAACTTCCAGGTCAAATCTGTTACAGCAAAATGAAGCAAATAAATCTCTAACCAGACCAACTTGTTCATTCGTTTCAATGCTATTTGTGCAACAAATTGTCTTAGCAGGCCTTTCCTCCAACCTTGTGCAGCCCAGCTGCTTTCCCCCAGATCTCCTGAAAACAATTTGCCGAAGAAAACCAGTGAACATCTTATCATTGGAATCACCTTCTGTTTTCCTCATCTTTCCTAACTTTTTATTTTTTTATAAAAATTTGAAATATTTTTTGAAACAGGAATAAACCTTATTGCCATTGGACTGGTTCTGACTCAACAGTGATTATGTAGGACAGAACAGAACTGCCCCTTTGAGTCAATCTTTATAGTAGGAGGGAGCCTGATTTTTGTCCCTCAGAATAGGTGGTGGGTTTGAGCTTCTTTGAAATCGTGTTAGAGCTGGCTAAAACCAGGAGAGAGTCCAGTCATTGTGAGTTTGCAATTCCATGCTATCTATTTTCATATAAATACAGTAAATTAGGCTGTAATTGTAAGATTTCTTACAATCTTTTTTTTTAACCTACAAAAATGACCATTCAATAGGACCAAACCTAACACCTACTAGGTTAAATACATCCTGATGGAATTTTGGAATGAAGATTTACTTTTACTTATCTGTAAAGAAGATGAATTATAATGTTCCACAGTTACTCATTCACTTTAATGGATTAATTAAATTTGATTGTATTAATAAAGCTATAAACATTTGTAATGGATTGGTACATATTTTGAAGGGTAATCCAAACCAAACCCACTGCCATTGAATCGATTTTGGCTCTTGGGCACATGTTGGGCTGCGTAGCACAAGATCAGCAGTTTGAAACCACCAGCCATTCCGTTGGAGAAAGATGAAGCTTTCTACTCCTGTAAGGATTCACAGTCTTAGCAATCCACAGGGGCAGTTCTACTCAATCCCTGGCTTTGTTTGAGTTGGAATTGCCTCTACAGCAGGGAAAACGTAACTTCACACATGGAATATGCAGCATGCAAACTCGCCTGTCTGGCTTCGTTCTCTGAGTATTATGGTCTTTCATTTATGTATTTTCTGTGGGAAGGTATAAAATAACTTT
This sequence comes from Echinops telfairi, assembly GCF_000313985.2. Taxonomy (NCBI): domain Eukaryota; kingdom Metazoa; phylum Chordata; class Mammalia; order Afrosoricida; family Tenrecidae; genus Echinops; species Echinops telfairi. The sequence continues at coordinate 7,630,395 of NW_022103906.1, forward strand.
GAAATTCTATAAATTAATACTTCGATCATGCTTTTGTACATTTGAATATTATTATCATTTATGATAACAATTTTTATCAAGCTATCGAAGGAAGTATACATTTATAGATATCATTTTGAGTATACTACTGTGTTTTTAAAAATTATTAGTCATTTAAAAGTATATTTTTGTATATTAACATAATTATTTGTATATAATATTAATTTTCTATTAAAATCCTTAACTTTATGCATGAAATACATCTATTTTGTTAACATGTGCTTCCTTGTTACACTCCACAGGGACGATATATAACAAAATACATATAACCAACAAGTTGGTTACTTGTTCAGTTAAAGAGAGAAATACAGACCTAATGCAGGATATAATTCACCAGCTATTTATATATTTAAGCCCTACTAATAAAGCAGTCAGTAATTTGTCATTGTATTACTTTAACTACAACACTTCAAAACTCAATAAAATTCAGCTCTGGAAGATTTTCCTTTATTTATTTTAATTAAGGGATATCTCAAGAGGGCAATACAAATGCTTGAATGTTTAAAGCTTTGTTCCCTTTGCGACAGCTAAAGAAGTGATCACTTCCTTTCACCATCAAGTGAAGTGCACTTCTGAGAATGTTAGGTCCCTTGTTAGGACGCAGACTTGTAAGTCTGGTCTGATTTCACCAGGAAAAAGAAAATTTCAGAAGGCCTAGGAAAGGAAGAAAACAATATAGAAAAAAGGTTGGTGGTACATTGTACTGAGAACTCATTATCCTTTTTATAATGATGAGAAAACTGAAATATGAAAAGTGAAAACATGTTTGAGACTGACTCTCTTACAATTCAGTGTGCTTTCCAATGTGTTACCTTCTTCAAGAATCATGTTATTTATTCTAAGCTATCGTGATTTAATCACGTCTAAAGCAACACAAATGCACTTATTGACTTGAAATTCCTTTTCTAGCAGATAGGAAGGTACAAAGTTTGTCTTGCATGGAGGTTAGCGTTAGCAGCGGTTGAGATGAGCCATCGCTGCTAAACAAGTTCTCAGATCAGCATAAGCTTCCATGCTATGTTGAAATAAATACTCAGAGCTTTGTTACTCAGGTGAAGGCCCAGGTTCTGGGACATCTCTGAAATTTGCACACCCTCCCCCTGACTATTCATCTGTATTAAGTAACTTGGATTTTATTTGATGTGAGCTTGGTAACCATTGAGGAGGTTTGATTGGAGAGTGGCGTGATCTAATTCTCTTCTGAAAAAACAGCATCTGGCATGCTGTGCTGCAAATGGACACTACAGCCCAAGTAATAAACGCAGTACCTTGTGAGCAAGCTACTGTGGATGAGGCATTGACCCATGTGTTAATGTTGGGGAGGACGAGGATTAAGAAAGGATGTTCTCCCAGGTTCTGGAAATTGTGCTCCTGGAGAAGCTGAATAAATTAGTGAAAAATGAACACATATGAGTTTCTGGATGTTAGAAAGACGAGACTGATAGCTCTCCTACAGTGATCAAGAGGGCCAGCTCAACACCCCTAGCAATTCACTGTGCCTGTCATTGAACTTTGAGTCACCTTGATAGTGGAGGGAAAGCAGTTAAGTGATGGATGCTGTAAAGACAACGTAGCAACTGTTATGGAAGGGAATGAAGCCCGAGTCAGCACAGCAACCCCAGGACACCAGCAGTTCAAGGGGAAAGCAGCATATTCTCTAGACAACCCAGATTCAGCTCCAATCGCTTGGCTTTCACTCTGGATCCCCAAAATTTCCGAAACAATTAATTCTAAGCTTCAGGGCATATTTACTTCTACATTGCAAAGGCTTTGGCATGGGTGGGTAAGAATGAAGTGACTCCACTCAAACTCACTGCCATCAAGTCCAGTCTGACTCGCAGCAACCCAATAAGGGGGAGGACAACTACCCCTGGGGGTCCCAAGAACTGGAGTAGAAAGCCCGTCTTCCTTTCCAGAGCAAATGATGGTATCAAATGGCTAACCTTGCTGTTAGCAAACCAATGCATAGCCCACTTCACCACCAGGCATCATCAGACAATGTGAAGCCTTTCTAAATAAATCTTTCACCTGAGAGTCAGGCCTTTAACCAGGCTGGCATTTGGGGGTGCGGTAGGATGAAGGGAAGTAGGGTATTGGAGTATTGCACCATCTTATCATTGTATTTATTTAATTTAGAAATCTTACTCTTTGGTGGCGTGGCTTGAGGCCTAGACCCGTGGGTGGTCGCTTTCACTATGTATAGGATGAGCATATACATAGTACAGGAACTTTGAGTTCCAAGTTCTACTCTTTTAGGGCCAAATTTCCTGGCTTGCTCTTTTAGAGTAAATCCAATACCCCCTTGCAGGTGCATATGTGTTACAGAAAATACCCACCATGCCCTACAGAAATTACCACTCTTTTTCCTTTCTTAGATTCTGTACTAAATTTCCTCTGCAGCTTGGATGATATATATTGACTAGATTAGCTGCACATAAATTGATTTAACACATAATTTTTGTCTTAAAAAGATCAATTTTTTGGTGGTCTCTGACATCTATTTCAGTTTAAAAATATGCACTCAAGCCTATCTACCATTACATCGGAGGGCTGGCAGTACAGATGATTTACTTGCTAACTCAAGGTCACTGGTTCACACCCAACAGCTACTCTGTAAGTAAAAAGAAACTGTGCTCCTCTGAAAAGAATTACAATCAGAAATAATAATTTATAATTTATCAAAGAGCCACAGGGGTAGTTGGGATGGGGTGGGGGGGTGGGGGGCTGACACCAAGGGCTTGATAGAAAGTAAATGTCTAGAATATGATGATGGAAACATATGTACAAACGTGCTTCTTACAATTGATGTATGGATTGTTGTAAGAGCTGTAAGAGCCCCCAATAAAATGAGTAAAAAAAATTACAATCACAAAAACTATGGAATAGTTCTATCTTTCCTGTTGGAATGCTACAAATCCAAATTGACTTGAAGGAAGTGTGGTTTTGTTTTTACCATCACTGGACATTTGGGTTAAATATTCTATAACATAATCTATATAAAAGAGGGAAAATGTAGACAGAATTTCAAGTTCTCCTGGACTCCAGACTTCTTTGGGACCATGGAGGTTGGATGAATCCTTGCGACTATTTACTTGAGATAATCTTAAAATTTTGACCAAAAATACCCCAGGAAGTCTTCCTAAAACCAAGACATACTTTTGCTTAATTAGTCAAAAATATGTTTCTTGAGTATTATGCTCTTTTAAGAACTATCTGGGGTCACATTTACAACAGAAACTCCAACTATTGGATAGGAACGATAGGGGCAGTGAGTTTATATTACTGAGGAAGGGGAAAGTCAGAAGAGAGTGATAATGGTTGGTCAACTGGAAGAATGTGATTAATGTCACTGAATTTTATATGTCGCACCTGTGGACTTGTGTATGATTTGTTGTGTGTATTCTTAACAATAACAGAAGCAAATCCATTTTATAAATGATAGAGGGAAAGAATACATATTTATGAAGGCAATAATACAACCTGATGTAATTACGAAATGAAAAAATTTAAGTTTAACCATCTGAGACAGGATGCTTTGATATTCTTCACCCACTTCAGATCATGAAGGTAGTGTTTAAATCATCAATGAAGTAGAAAGTCAGGTTTTGTCGCTCTGATTTTCCTCTTAATTCAGCAGGCAATTGCTTGCCTCTATGCAACCGTGGACATTTTATTAGGCAATATGTCTCTGAATCTAAGCCTGTGTGGCGAAAAAGCAATGTGAGATGCGTGGGTCTTACAGAGTAAGGCCTCACGAAGACCCCTCCTTCTCCGGAGAGTCATCGTAGAGCCCAGGATTGGGGGTTGCTCTTCAGAGATGTGTGCGTGCGCACGCAACCAAGTATCAGACAAGGGTAAGGCTGTTTAGAGTGCCTTAGAATAGTCACATGAGCAATAAAAAAACAAACAAACTTAATTTGAGTCAGCTGCACATATATGTCAGGTAATACGAGCCTATGTACTTTTAAAGCTCATTTAATATTCACAAATAGTCCCATGGTATCGTTCCTCTCTTACCTATGGCGAAAGGGAAATTTAGCCATGCAGTTATGTTATAGATTGTGTTTCCCATGAAAATGTCTTGAGTTTCTATACTCTTTACCTGTAAGTGTAATCCACTTACATTTTCTTCATTACTTTAATGAAATGAGATTAATGTCAGGCGTGCTTTCATCAGAGTTATCCCTGCGTCCGGAGCAAACACCAACGGGAGAAAATGGCTGCACACGAAGAGGGCCAGGAAGTGAGAGTGGCTGGGAGAGCAAAGGACCTTCTCCCACAAGACACTGATAAACCTGTATTTCAGTACGACCATTCTTTTCCTTCTTAGATCAAGAGAAATGTAAGAAAGCTATAAAACATGCCAGCTAAATAAAAAATTCCATTTTGTGCTTGACAGAATAAGGAATCGAAAATGATTCAGCCGGGGATATTACCAAGCCCTTTCAAATAACTCCAACTTTGTTTGGCCCAGAATGTTTTCTAATTTCTCCTCCTTCATACATGTAATGAAAGGCAAAGATCATTAAGTCAAAAATGTCAAGTTATCTTTGAAGCATGAATACTGTGTTACTAGAGCAGAGCTGAAATAGATACTAATGATATGTTAATTGGTTAATTGCACATTTTAATAACAGACTTACAAAGCCACAATTTCTTTATGTTTAAATAACATAATGGTGTGTCAGTTGTGTTTTCAGTAAACACTGAGCTGTTTCCATTCACCTACACATATCTATATAATTAAGTTTTAGCTTTTCCTCCTTGAGCTATAATTGATCCTAATGTCTTTATTAAGCAGGGATCCTCTTGAGCAATCTACTTTTATCCTCTCTATGAGCTATCTAGGTTTTCATTCAAGCTCACAGAAAGATGGACAGACCCTTGCTGAGATACGGGCGCATTTACAAATGGAATTACAGTGCTCTCCTGGGTATAGCAAAGTCCAAAAGCAATCCCCCTCGTGCCAAGTAATCACATGGAAAAAAATGATCATTCTTGGAGGCTATGTGGCTTGCATATCTTGTCAACCAAGATATGCAGTTCTATTCCCGTGTCATTTAAAAATGCTTTAAAGTCATCACAAACTGGCGCTCTATTTTTAAAGTGCCTTTTCTCCAGAAGTTACAGCAGTTGTTGGGGAAAATGGTTTGATTATAGAAGACCTGTTAGCCTTCAGCTATGTCACTCAGTAATGCGACTCTGAAATTGTCTACATATCCTTTGCGATTGCAAAATATGTAACCTATTAAAATGATCTTGTGAAGACATCTTAACCCGCCCTCATCCCAAGAGATTCACAAGAATGGATTGAAGTATTTACATTGACTAAGGGAAGTAAAGTATTTCTCTAGTCTCTATGTTAATTGGAATGTTAATTTTTTTTAGGTTAAGATACCTTATGGGAAACGTTCGATTTTTGGTATCATTGGACTTCATTACAGAAATTTTACAAAATATAAGTTTTATCAACTCAAGAAAAGCATATTGAAATCTGCTGCTTCAAATAAAAATAGTACTCCTCCATTTAAAGACTATATAATAACATTTTTAATCCATTCTAAAGAATGTTTAAGAATGTATGATGATGGTTAATTTATAGGTTTATAACACCTCCTATCAAGGCACCAGCGGGGCCCTCTTATTTAGAAACAATTGTGTCAGCCTCTCACTTATTCAACTACGTAGTTTCAGAGAGGACCTCTGGTGGCATAATGGTCACAAGTTGGGCAGCTAACCTCAAGGTCAGCAGTTCAAAACCACTAGCTGCTTCTGAGGAAAAGATAGGACTTTCAGCCCCCCTCAAGAGTTAACCCCAGAAAAACACAGGGCAGTTTTATCATGGATTGGCTTCATAGCAGTGAGTGAATTGTTTCAGAGATTATTCCCAAATCAGAGATTCAGATTATCTTCGTAGAATTTTTCTAGGTTTGGGTACTTATTAAATCTTTACCTCTCTCTCCAAGCTTATGATGGAAAGAATCGAAGAATGTGTTTGATGCTTGCATAATTTATAATGCATATCAGATAAGATGGCACATTTTTTTATTGGGTAGGGTAGTGTATAGGCAAGTGAGACCAGTTCCAAAGGAAAAGGCTGGTCCTTCTGCCGTAATAACTCTGCAGTGATGGCAAGAATGGCTGACTCCCAGGTTTCTCTGGCAGACTTCCACCCAAGCTCACTCTAAGTAGAATAAGCATGTGCAATTTTCCAGCCTGTAAGGAGTGTTGCTGTGGGGGGCCCATACGTGGTTTTCCCACTGTAATGACCCAAAGCAGTAGAGCTGTTCCAATGTGATCGTCTTGGCTGAAGTCCTTGTAGGAGTAAGTCTCCCCGTTTTCTCTGGAAAGATCCATGGGTGGATTCAAGGCCTGTGGTTAATCAGAATGTGTGCAAAGAACCAGGGAACAGACTCACCTTTCCAAGAGACTTTGGAGAATCAGTGGATATCATACAATACATCCTGCTTATATCAATGGTTAACAGTTAACATATCATTAATTGTTCAGATCGATTAACAATTAACAATATGTTGCAGGGAATAACACACCTAACTTTTCTCTTCAACCAGGTTTTCATCCTATATTTCTGAGTCTCCTTTCACACAGTAACACACAAAATAGATTGAGCACTGACCATGGGACAGTACTACAGAACAAATAGCTGCACCTCCCAGGAGGCCTGAGGCACGGTGACAAGGGAGTCTTGGTGTACCCACGTCAGCAAATCTCGAAAGGTGGGAGGGAGTTATCTTTTGGATTTCACAGCAAACCAGGCCAGAAATACCCCTCTAAAGCATCCTGCTTCCTTCATGAATGTGCACATATACATGCATGCTAATACCTATGGGGCACCAGAGGCATTTAAAAGATAAAGTAAGCCAATATAAAGTTAGCATTGTTGGACTGCCAGATCTGAAAATAAAAATGATTGTGTTGAATGCTCTCAATTGTTCTCCCATCATTTTTAGGATAAACATCTGTGTTCACAGTTTGACCTTGAAGCCTACATGATCTGACGACTCGGATTTATTCTTTACCCTTTAACCTGCTCATTCCTCTCTAGCTGCTTGGCTGTCTCTACGCCTAGGTCGCTCCAGACTTCCCAAAAGAGCCTTATTACCCAATGGCTCAGTATCGATCCACTGACCACAAGGTCAGGGGTTTCAAAGCACCAACAACGTCGTGGGTGGTGGTCTGCTCTTGTGACAGTTGCAGTCTGAAAGCGCCGTGGAGTGATTCCACTTTGTCCTATCGGATCACTGGGAGTTGAAGGAGATTTGATGGGATGAGTTCTAGACTTGTCCATTTAAAACCTTGGCACATATTCTTTGCTTTGTTTGGAATACCTTGCCCTCTCCTTTTCCTTCTTCCACAAATACTACCTTCACTATCCTTTACTGGATTAATTTCCACCTCAAATTTTACTCCTTGTAACAACTTCCCCACACGAGGTCAGTTCGTCTATCACATTAAAGCATAATATTCTTTTTGTTTATAGCTGACACTCAAAATGCCCCTAGATACATATTTAGGTTACATGGTTTCTAATGGCTTTCCTCACTCAATTCCTGTCATACAGAATTAATGTGTCTGAGAGTGTTTGTTCATGGCTGCGTCTTCACTGACTGCTAACCTCATGGTCAGTGGCCCTAACCCATCGGCTGCGTTGGGGGCAAAAAGAGGCGGCTGACTGCTCCCCCGATGATTGACAACCTCAGAAACCCTGTGTAGGGTGGCCATGAGTTACAATGGACTTGATGGCAGTAGGTTACCAGGATGTTTGTTTGGGAAATGACAGGCATGGGCTCCTGATCATTAGGTTCCTTTTAATTGCCCCATCCCAGGAATGAATGGTTTGCAAACTTTTCCATCATCCATGAGAATCACTTAAGGGTATTATTTTAAAAAATAACAACTATTACAGGCTTTAATCTCAAGGGTTTTTCATTCAGTTGGCCTAAGCCTTAGGTGAAGGTGAAGACGAAGAATTATCTTTCTAACACGATGGGGCAGGTCAAAACCATGTGCCCCTCCAATGGAGAAAGAAGAGGTTTCTACTTCTGCAAAGAGTAACAGTTTCAGAAGCCCACAGGGCCAGTTGTAGCCTGTCCTATGCGGTCAAGTTGAATTTGAATTGATGAGATGGCAATGAGTTTTGAATGATCCTGGGATGTTGATCCTGTAAATCTGCCATCACGCTTTGAGAAGCACTGTACTACAACATACTTCAGTATACTTCCAATTACCACCTATACAAAAATAATCTACAATAATTTTTAGAGATAAAAATTTAAGTCAGCTCTGGTTCCCTCATGAAAAATAAACTGTTCCTTATATGTAAGCTTATGTCATTCCATATTTTATGATTAAGCCTTTTATAGCTAATTGCTTGTTTAGTAGTCTTTTTACCCAAGTTCGCTATGAGATTCCTATGTATCTTCCAGCGACTATTATACAACAAACAAACAAACCAAACTCACTGTTGGCAAGTTCATTCCCAGCCATGGTGATCTCATGTGTTACAAATACAGAGTGACTGATTTATTAAAACGGAAAACTCAATTCACTGCCATTCAGTTGACCTCAACTCATAGTGACCCTACAAGACAGGGTAGAACTGCCTCTGGGAGCTTTCAGTACTATAAATCTGTATAGAAACAAAAAAAACCCTCGTCTTTCCCCAATAGAGCAGCTGGTATTTTTGAACTCCTATTTTTTTAGTAAGCAGCCCAACTCATAAACCATTTATGTCACCAGGGTTCCTGGCGGAGTTCCAGAGTTATTCAGTTCCAGAGTGAAACAGCTACAACGAGTTTATTGGCCATAATCCATGGGCACTTCTCTTCCAGACCCTGCTTGCTGGATGGGCTAGAACCTCTACCCTTTTGATGAGTAGTTAAGTATGAGCCATTCATGCCACTCAAGAACCTGGTGACTATTAGAGACAAAAGCATCCAGTCAGTGGTCAGTAGATGTCAGATGAGTCTGAGAAGTTTCCACTGCTGTGATAACATAAAGAAGATTTCAAAAAGAAATTAAGAGGAATACTTATATTGTTATGTGTGCCCAATATTTCATGGGTGGAAGATAGGCGAAACCAAAACCACAAAAAAACAAAAATAACTAAATATTGCTTCTCAGTGAGGAATATCTAAATAGGATTTAGGAAACACTGTGCCTCACAAGCCACAGGCAAGTCAACATTTTGTTTCTGTTAAGCAGGACAAGCTGGTGAGAGGATTTAAAAAAACAACAGTAACCCTTGAGGCAACCCTGGACGACTGGTGATTCATGATTGAAGCAGGGCAGAAGTGCTGTCCCAGGAGCTCGTCATTATCTGCTGATTGCAAGAGGGCTGGACAAAGACATGGAGGGCCTTCTATCTCATCATAGTCAAGTGCCCCCTGTCACATAGACATTCATGCTGGGGAATGTCAGGCCTTAGTTTATTAAAAGAAACAGAAAAGTTTAAGTCAAAATTGTCTCTGAGATAGAGTAGGAGGAAACTGTGATCTACTTAAATAGAATTCTGAGTTAGTTATCAGACAGCCTAAATTCTATTCCTGGTTGTGGCGCTTAATAGCTTGTATTCTTGGGTCAGGCATGTTACCTGTCTAGGCCCAACTTTCTTAACTGGGCAATGAAGAGATAGGGCCACATAATCTTTGTGATCATTTTCCAATTTAAGCATGAGTTACTCCAGCCTTTAGATGCTAGGGAAAAAATCGCCTAATATTCCACTGAGGTTTCTGGCCAAGGGGGATAATAGCATTTGCCCTCTGTTATTACAGACAAACATATTTTGAATCAGTGAAGGGATTCTGTCACATACATCTGATGGTTGCAGCTTGCTGCCTGGGGTGAACCTTCAGTTGTAAAGAGTTACTTTCTCGACTTACTAAGCAAAAACTTGATTGATATTTCTGTGTGTATGTAAATACCTAACTACTCTCTTCAATATTCCAGTGGATTGAGATTCCCAATTTCTTTCTATATTCCAACTATTTTTAATGTGTCTTTGAGTATAAAATATTATCATTGAGTTTTAAGCATAGAGAGAGATTAGTAGGGACAGATTTATGATGGCTGAGCATTTCTAACCTAGTAAAGCTTTTGAACTGTATCTGAATGGCAGATAATGAAAGCTGTAAGTTCTTACTTAAGGCCTTACTCTTGGAAGATTCATAGAATATCCTGAAGATAAGGTCACGTTATTTAAGACTCATTTGGTTTTATGTGTGGTGGACATGTTTACTTTTTGCTTTTGTTTCTCCTATTACATCACTTATTGATACCTTTAAACACCATTTTTTGGCATTTCTGTGAGAACAGCCTCATTTTCTCAGTCCATGCACACATCTGACTTCACGTGAAGACTGGGACATGGACAAAAGATGAGGCCAGAGACAGAGGAATACAAGATCGTGTCTATATTATTTTTACAAATAGTATAGTTGGTTTTTTCCCTAACCTGTGGTTTTTAGTCATAGAAGCCAACACATTTTATTTTCACAGTAGCTTATTTGGCTTCAGTTTTTGGTTATTTGAAACCAAAACAATCTTAACTAAAGATACATTGAAAAAAGTCAAGAATAATTATGTCTTAATGTTTCTCTTGAAGGCTTTTACCAAATATTCTTGACAAAATCAGAAAGGCTTTTTCATTTTGAGTACAAAGATGTAACTGAACCATGCCATAGTATTTTTTGTCCTCTCATATGCTAAAGGTAGATATTGAATAAGGAAGACTACAGAATCCATGTTTATGAATTATGGTGTTGATAAAGTATATTGAACATAACATGCACTTACAGAAGAATAAACAATAATATTTCTCTGAGATGCTTAGAAACTAATCTAAGTCACTAAGTGAATTTATTTTATTGGGTTGTAATGCTTAGTATGAAAATAAACAAAGCAAATATATACATATAAAAATATATATATGAAAACATTTATAGGCAAATTATAATCACTCACCATAGTGAATTAGTGAAATTTGGCATACTATTTGCCTGGAAATTATATAATGAGCACACTTGACTGAGTATTTACTTATATTTATAGTCATTTATTTACATATGTTCTGATTTTTTTCCGATTCTAAAAGGCTATACATAAGTAAATATTTATTATATTTGAAGAAGACCTGGAAATGGAAACTATTAACAACAACAACAACAACAACAATTTTACAGTGTTTTGAGGAAAATTACAATCTCTTAGGATAAATTTCTGTGTTTGGTCCCACAATGTGTTTTTTGAGCCTGTGTGCCAGATGGTAAAATACTTAAATGGAGAAAGAATTAAGCTTTCACACTTGAATATTAATTACAATGCTTCAAGATGATGTGACTAGATTAAAATAAGACACATTCCCTTTGCAAGGGCTCATGTTCTTTAAAAGTACTAGAAGCCAATCTGTGGGAAATAGTTTGAAAGTTAAGTTGAATTTCATCCGTATTTTGAAATCCTGCTTAGAAGGGAATAAAGGACCCAAATGGAAAATACATTAAGCACCAAATCTGTACACTGGGCTCAGTTGAAAAGGAATTAAAAAAAAGAAGAGATTGCAAAGCATAAAAATGACAACATGAGTTGTTTGCTCTCTCTGTGGACTCCACAAAACCCCACACCTTCCCCTTGTTGCCTCTTTTAATTAACCACGGGTCAATCAATAGTGGCCATTGAATTAATTGTCTTTCCTTTGAGGTTGCAGAGAGTTTTGAAGCATTTATTCAATCAGTTCTCAAATTAACCAACGAGGAACAGTTTAATGACATGCCAGTTCTTTTGTGGCCATGATAATGTGTTTTGTCCTTTTCGATAACTTCAGGTATCTATCACCATAAAGGGAAGAGGCAGTGCAATTTCTTGGGAGGAAGTTTGGAATTAACTCTTAGGTTACTTAACAGAGTATGTGACAGCATTTAAAAAAAACAACAACGGAGTTTTATACGAAGGTTAGTATAAAAATAAAACCATGCTTTTAGCTAGTTTTATGTTGTTGAATGGACATTTTCTAAATATTTTCCTACTAAAATTGTAACACATCATCTCATATAGGAATTCATGACATTTCAGGTTAAAGTTTGTACTAATAAAAATAGGGAGAAACTGTATTTGAATCATTAACATACGGCACCAAATTATAAATATTACAAATGTGCACATATATGTAATTGTACAAGAATTTAATGTATGTGATAAGATATCATGCAGTCAAATATAATACATCTTGATTTAATTAAGCAAATCCTGTCATGGAAGTAAGTACATATTCTAAAATGTTGAAGGAAGCTGTTTTGCACAGAGCCACATGTAAGAATTAGTTTAATTAATCCATAAATTGTGTGGTCAGCCCACTTTGCTTGCTTTGGAGTTTATACATTCAAAGATAGGCCAGTGTGAATGTGACTATTGATCCCCCTAACTTAATTAGTATACATGCATTAGACTTTCAAAACACCTCCGATATTACAAAATATACTGACATCTCTAACTCAATTTAATTTTTTTTAAATGAGCATAATTCTCCAGCTGTGTGCATCCTATAGGAATGGATATTTTACTAAACAGTAACAATCTTTCAAATGGCTCACGGAGTATATGCTGCACAATATTCAACATTCTTCTTTCTTTCTTCACCAAATGGTTTATTTCTTAGAGGAAGGAAGGAAGGAATAGAAAAAAGGGGAAGGGGAAGGAGTAAAGTTGGGCAGGAGAAAAAGAGAGAGAACAGAAGATGTCATCGTTCCACTATTGTATCCTACTACTGATCAAATGTGATACATCTTTGAATGGCTTTGGAGTGCAAATGTTTTTAAAGAGAGTGCTTAAAAGAAGAGAAGGTGATTATTCCTTCACCATTTTGATTATTGCTAGTATTTGTCTTTCATGAGAAATCTGTGGAAAACATGAAACATGTGATCTTTACCTAAATAAAGTATTCACCATGGAATAAAAGTTGCTGGATCATTAAACTGATGACTGCATCATCCGGTAAGGGGGACGTGAAAGTGTTCTGAAGCAGCCGCTGCAGGTCAAAGCCAGTGACATTCAATGTCTACGGGCTGACTTGTCTGTTTCAGTTATTGCCAGAGTTTATGGCAGTAATGAAGTTATACACAGCTTTAAGTCCAATTCATGGCTCATCCTTGAATTTGCATGATAGAAATGAGATTTTATTTAGACATATTTCTGAAATTCTAAGTTTGAACAACGAGTCATTTGTTCTTTCTACTCATTTTTTTCTTGCAAAGCAGAATCTGTTATTGAATCAAGGGCATTTTCAACCCCAAATATCTTATCCTTATATATGCCAGACCAGACAGTAAACATTTATAAAAATGTGTCTCAAATAGCCAGAGATGACAGACTTGCTATGAGCAAATTGCTGACTCGGTGGTTTACGACTCAGGGTGCCTTTCTGTCCCTGGGGGACATTAGGCAAAGGATGGAGTCATTTTGCTTGTGGCAATTGATTATATACTATTGGCATCTTATAGGGTGTTGATACTATTGGCATTTTGTAGGGTGCTGATAAGCACACTACAGTACATGATGCTGAGCCCAAGGACAAAGAATGGTTGGCTCAATAAGTTGAGATACTATGTGTAGCCCTATGATTAGTGGTGGCTTGGTAGAAATGGCTTGATCTTTCATGAGTCTACAACTTGGATTTCCAGTTTCTATTCTGCTATGCATTCCTATTTATTTGTAATTTCCTGATCATTTTACTAACTGTTAAGAATATGAATAATCATTCATTATCAGACCAAACCACTGGAGTTAACCTTTCAAAACCACTCTTAAAATGTACAACAACCTTTCCTAACTTCTACAACAAATATATTACTTCTGAGCCCTGTGTTAAAATAATAATGAGATCTGAAAACAAAAATTATTTGTGAAAGAAAAAAAAACAAAGGAAAATTGAAAGGAAATGTTTAGAAAATAATTCATGTGGTATATTGTACATAGTATATTCTCTAGACTAAACTAAGCAATGGTGGTGAAAAGCAGAAATATTTGTGATAAAGGTGGAATATTACCTGATACATGGGCAATATATCTTAAAAATAGCAAAAGGGAATATTTTGCTTAGATGACAGGTATAAGAGGGAACTCATAACTACATGGTTAGATGTCAACATAGTTCCTTATTCTCAACTATTCACTCTTTATGAGGATATGGAATTATTTGAAATTTAAGACAAAATTCTGAAGATGAATGATTTACCTCAATAATAAGACAAAGAATGATCATGGGGTCTGCATTATTCCCTACTGCATGGAAAGAATCAGGCATCTTATGAATTAACCATGGGTTAGAGAATTTCACAAAAATTTCAAATGATAAAATTAAATTAATTACCATCATGTTTACTGCTCAGCACAGACAGTTATATTGTCCGTCAAGTGAATATTTGTGTAATTATGAAAGGCAAACTCTAAAGTATGTATAAGATCATGTTTAAACATGATTTCAAACAAAAAGAACTAATTTAACTTCACATCCACATTCCTTTAAAATCGCCTAAGAATTAATATGACCTTTGGAACTGCTACACAATTCAAAAACTATGCTTTCACAACAGAAATCCCCTATTTCACTGCCCAGACTCATAACGTTGACACTAATATTTCATATGCTCGATTCAACTACTACTGGGTCTGTTTCTTTGAATTCAGAGATTCTTACATATAGATTATGGAAGGTCATAAAAACACACTGTTTCTTTCATCTGTGTTTGCGAGTCAGGGAAAGTGTCTCAAGAGACTCACTTCTAACCTTTGAATCACAGCAGGTGGCAGTTAAATAAGTCAGCTGTTCTGCATACTTATTCAACTAAATTATCATCAAACGTAAAAGAAAAGAGGACATGTAAAAAAGAGAAATAATTATTTGGGCTAGAAATTTCATTAATTCCTCCAATAAGTTTGCTTGATAAAAGCATTACAGAACTCAGCCTTAAGAACAGCAGCAAGATGATGTCTGCAGCACTCAGTCTCACTGGGTTGTCTTCCTTCCTAAAGAATTCCAGCTTTATAATAAAGCTTTATAATTGTCCCCTTCATCCTATGGGTTTCATTTCAATTCTACAGTTGTCATCTGGATCTCTATTCTGTGAGAAGGAAGTGCCGTAATCACCTAAAACAAGAACCTCACTGCCATCCAGTTGATGCCAACTCCCAGTGACTGCATAGGACACGGTAGAGCCGCCCCTGTGGGTGGCTGAGACTGTAACTCTTTACAGGAGTAGAAAGTCTCGTCTTGCTCCGCGGAGCAGCTGGTGGTTTTGAACTGCTGACCTTGCAGTTAGCAGCCCAACTCATCACCACTGCACTATCAGGACCCACATAATCACCTATCATGGCAATATATAATTCTTTAATCAATACCCTCCCCTCCAGTTTAAAAACACGAAATAATGGTGAATTAGAATCCATGTGGTTTGCTTTGGGAAGCCTCTCTTAAAAACAAAACAAAGCTAAAACATGAACACACAAATAAATAATTACTATGATAAATAATTTTTATCAAAACACATCAATAAAAATGTATGTACTGCCAACTTTCCTATACAATACCTATCATGAACTGCACTTTAAATATTTAAAGGAATTACAAATTTTAAGCAATTTAATAATAATATGAATGACATATTCTTACACTGCTGAATCACTCTTTGAATCTAAGAAACTTCCCAACCCCCAATTGGCCCTTCATCTCCAGGCCACAGTCTCATTACCGTGGAAACCCACGACTCTGTCTTCTTTGAGGAAACCCATCATTCAAAGCCTCCCTCCTGTCATCCCTGAGCTCACACTTCCTCACAGAGCAGGGCAACCAGCGTTCCGGGTCCTAGTCCTTGTGTGTGCACACAGAAGAAGGCAGAAGTGGGAGGGGGGCGGGGCGGGTTGGTATGGATGGATTTTCGGATATGATATGCGTACATTGGCAAAATGTATATTTGAACTAATGACATTCAGAGAGAAAGAGAAAGACCCTCACAAAGGCAATTTGAAGCAGTGATTGCGACAATGGGTTCAGCATAGAAATGATTGGTGAGAATGACATGGCACCAGCAATGGTTGTTCTAATTAGGGCCCTCTGAGCAGCAGTAGAATTCACAGCACCTAACCACAACAAAATTCATGGATGTACCTATTGAATTGACGCAAGACATACACACTCCTATAAAGGTGGGACTTTTCAGTGTGTGATGTTTGTCTTAAACTATCCCTGAAATCCCAACATCAAGCACATTAAAAGTCATCCGATGACTGAGAAGAAAGTTCTTGGGGAATTTTCAAGTATCTAAAGAGAATAATGCAGGGCATAATGATAGAGATTTTACAGTGTAATTACACAATATGTATCTAGGAAAGACTTTTCAGGTGTTCAAAAATCATTCTAATTACTGTTCTGTAACCTTCCGCCTTTGCCCTGCCGACGACAAGTTGTTCCTCCCAATCTATTTCCTTAGCCGAATGAGTCACTTCTTCCTGTGGACACCACCCTCCTTCATTCACTTCATTGTTTACTTTTGACGTCAGTTGGTCAGTTCCCACCTGCAGCAGCTGGCGGCCTGCACTAGTGAAAGGAACCCTGCTCGGTCCTGGGCCATCCTCACAGCTGTTCCCAGGGGTCAGCCCATCATTGCAGCCACTGGGTCAATCCATCTTCTCAAGCGCCTTCCTCTTTTTGGGTGCCCCTCTTCTGTACCAAACATTATGTGTTTCTCCATGGATTAGTTCTCCTAACAATATGTCCAAAGTATGTCTGATGAATTCTGACCATCCGTGCCCCTAAGGAACACCCTGAGCATACTTCTTCCCAGACATGAGTTTGTCTTTTAAACAGCCATTGGTACTCTCAATATTCTCCTCCAGCGCCTCAGTTCAAAAGCATCGATTCTTCTTTATTCAATGTCCAATGGCCACATGAGGCCACTGAAAAGACTGTGGCTTGGGCCAGGTGCTCTCTAGTCCTCAGAGTAACACCTTGCTTTTCAGTACTAAAGAGGTCCTCCATGGCAGGTTTACTGAATGCAACTCATCCTTTGCTTTCTCGGCTGCTGCTTCCATGAGCAGTGAATGTGGATCCAAGCGATTTTGACCTTCTTTTCTTTGAGTTGTAATCCATACTGAAGCCTGCAATCGCTGATTGGCATCAGCAACTACTTCAGATCCTCTGTACTTCCAGCAAGCAAGGTTCTGCTATTTCAGGTTGTTAACAAGCATCCCTCCCATCGTGATGCCACCTTCTTCCTCGGATAAGCCAGCTTCTCTGATTATTTTGTTCAGTATAAGTACAATGAGAAGATACAACCCTGACACACACCTTTCCTGATCTTAAATTATGCAATATTTCCTTGTTCCATTCACACCCTGCCTCTTAATCCATGTACAAGTTCCATGTGAGCACAATGAAGTGTTCTGAAATTCTTGTTATCCATACTTGGCTAGGATTCACACAGTTGATGCCTTGGCATGGTCAATGAAAAACAAGTAAAGATGTACTATATTATCATATATTTCTGTCTTCTCTCACGCTGCAGTTGCTTTATTCTTGAGCCCATAGAAGGATTTATATTAGATTCGGGGGGCAGGTCTGTGAACTCATTTCGGCACAGTTGTTGTTAAGTGCTGTGGAGTCGGTTCATTGAGACCCCATGTCCACCAGCAGACATCCCTGCCGGCTCCCGTGCCATCCTCACAATTGTTCCCAGGTTTGAGCCCACGGTGGCAGCCACTGTATCAACCCAGGGACTAGGCTTTCCTGGTAACATGTCCATAGCATCTAAAGTAAACTGTGTTTCTAATCTCTGAAATTAAACATATCTGAATGTATACTAGAATAATTCACTCTAGAAGATAGATAAACATTTCCCGTTACCCTGATTAATTATATTTAAATCTAGTTATTCGGGTAAGGCAAGGTCCTCTTTGGCTGAAGTCAGCTGAAGAAACAACTAATGCCACCCTTCCGTGTTTCTCATTGTCACAGAATAGTGGGCTGTGTTTCCTCTAGCCGGATTTGAAATCTGTATTTGTTAATAAAAATGAGACTACTCAAAGATGTAACCTGTGGGTGTGTTCTCTAAATCTCTATATTTATCCTTAATACATCAGAAAAAAATATTGTTTACAGTATTAGAATGTTTATTGGTTTAGGCAAATTAAGTATAATAGTTGAGAACTTCAAACTGGTTGAATTTTGCTGGAAAATGACTGAATCTATTTTTATGAAAAGTTTTCTTTCATATAGGTATATTAGAAAGCCCATGCTTTAATTTTTTTAATTTTAATTGCATTAATAAATGGTAGTCTAACTAACCTTATATTTCAGTGATGATATTTCTCACAGAAACATTTCAGAAAGTGTAAAACTATTTAATCATTTGTTCAATAACTACATTTAAATCATATAACTAATTTTATATAATTAGCTTAGTTTTTATAATACACAAACTATACCTATATGGTTATTACTTATCGTGATTTATCAATCATGCTTAGTTGCATATAATCACATGCTGAATATAACTTTGATCATCAATATGTCAATTCTTTAAACATTTAATTAATCTATAGAGTTATCATTGCGATCTTCATGTATATTATTTTGGAAAACTAAACATTTGCTTTCATATCTACTTTTTAATTTCAACTAATTTTATACCAAACCAAACCAAACTCCTTGCCTTCTAGTTGATGCCAGTCCATAGAGACAGAACTAAACTGCTGGCCTGAGCCTTTCTGTGAGAAAGCCTGTTCTTCCCCTGCTGGGCAGCTGGTGTTGTCGAAGAGCCAACTTTATCTCAATACATATAATTTTAGGCAGAAACCTTAAATGATGCCATCTTCAAAGTGCAGTGTTTCCTAATCACCAAGTAAAGAAATCTCAATTTGTGCCTTATCAAAAAGTCCCAAGAGTTTATCCTTCATTTTGATATTCGATTATTTATGGGGTATGGGACGGCACGTGACTGGAAAACCAGCAGACTTACATTTCTTTACTGCCTTCTTCATTTCCAAAGGAATATTTGGCAGCAGAAGAAAATATTCCAATGGAAAGATCTGTAGTTTGGGAGACGGTGCCTAATGTAATCTGAGAGGACAGTTGCTTTCCCTGAAAAGGATGCTCTAAACGAACTGTCAGGCTGTGTTCTTTAATCACATTTGAGAAAACTGGCACAACAAAAGCCACGAAGGCTGAGGGGTTTGCCGGTACCCCATACAGTGCTGTTCAAACGACAGCCAGCAATTTCCCTCCCAAACTCAGAGTCGTCAGACTCCCAATAGAACATAGGAATAGATGCATAATCTTATGTACCTTTCTCTCTCCTCTGGAGCAGCGGTGCTCAACTTTTCAGACAGATCCTCAGATTGGGGTGACCACCCCCAACCATAAAGTTATTTTTGTTGCTACTTCATCACTGTAATTTTGCTACTGTTATGAATCGGGCAATCCCTGTGAAAGGGTCATTTGACCCCCAAAGGGGTCACGACCCACAGGTTGAGAAGCACTGCTATAGAGCTTTACTGCTCAGTATGGTAGCTACTAACTCCACGGAGCTTTCAAACACGTGGAATGCAACAAGTTCAAACTCAGATGTACTCTGGGTATCCCAGTTTATCAGTCTGTCTTGCTGCTGGCTGGGTGTGGCTGTGCTGCAGGAAGCCGAGGCACCGGCGCATCAAACGCCCATAGGTCACCCATGGCAGATGGGGTTCAGCAGGCTGTCCCCACGAAGACACACTATTCAGAGAAAGGTCTAGAGATCCACATCTCAAAATTAGTCAGTGAAAACCTTCTAGATCACAAAAGAACGAATTGCCTGACCAGTGTGCTTTGCACTCATTATCGATCATCATCAATCACCAGAAAAGGATGTTAAAGTTTGCTGAAGTAGAAAGCCAGCCAGGATGAGAGACCTCTTTCAATAACATTGAAAATGTTTCAATCATGAGGATGACCCATGACCAGCCCCTGTTGTACCTAAGTCAGAGTCAACTCCATTGTCACTGTCACTGTTTCTGTCTATCTGTTGATCTATCTCTCTTTATCTCCATAAAATAAAAGTTAGATGTCAGAGTCAGGGGGAAATAGAGATTGTAAAATATTTCATTAACACAGTTTATGTGATTAGCCATGGAGATAATAATATTTGTTATGTGTGGGGTTTAATCAAATATACTTTTATTGATTAGGAAATTAATCCCACCTTTTCCTTTGTAAAATTTTACTAGAAAAATTAGAATTTCCCATATGGTTTGCGGTGGCTCAGCATACATTAGCCACCCTTGCTGTCAAGCCGAAACTGATGAACCAACACATGGAATCACTGTTCTCACCTAGCCAAAGTTTTAATGGAATCCTAGTATTTCTGCAGTATTAGTATGGTACCATTAAAATATACATATTGTGCTTAATCTGGCTTTTTTTTTTAACCATTAGTTCATCCTCATTTTTTTTTTACGTTTTAAAATGTTTAAGTGTGATGTTAAAAATGCTAACACACGTGAAACTTCTTTATAATCAGAGTCCTTGGGTAAATTGTATTTTTCTCCGTCAGGTATATCTGAGAATGGTCTTTCAGGAGGAAGTGACCAGCAACTCCTCCTTAACAGAAGCTGGGTGGCTGATTTTAAAGAGTGTTGTCCGCTGAGAGAGCAGTGAAAACACATGACTACAAAGCTACACCAAGAACTCGTGAGCATGGAGCTCCTCCGAGGGTGCTGGAGCAGGTATACATGACTGTGGGGCCAAATGGGGGCTTTCATTACTTGCAGAATGGAGGAGAAAGGAAGAGCACATAACTAGTGCTGGGGATATACATACAAGCTGCTAAAACCTGCTCCCGGACAAGTCTGTGCTGAATGCCTGAACAGCTCACCCAGTGATTTGTAGAAAAATAGACCTAAGACGGTTCTCTGCAAAGGCTATCTGAGGCAATGGAAGTCACGTGCATAAATGAATGTTCAATACGCTTAGACTTAACCTTCCAACACAACTGAGATATGAAATATAATTGTAACACTATGAACTCTGGAAAACAGACACACTGAGTGAGATCGTAAGCATGACAATACATTTTTGTCTTTCAAATGTAAACCCCACAGTCACCATTTGTATATCAGCAGCTGTAGACCACTCAGTTCTGCAGCAGGGGACTTGTATTGAGAAGATATGCAGCAATGTGACTGCTGGAGCCGACAAAATCACCAGAGAACTGAAGACTAAACGTGGCCAGCCCAGGCAAGGGTCATGAAAAGAGGCGTCTTTGTCTAGTGAGGGAGGGTGAGATAGTCTTATTTGGGGGCTAAATATGAGTCAAAATAATAGTTAGTCCTTCGTTGAAATTAATTCCAGGAGAGTTTGCATAGAAATAGATTGCTTTTTAGGTGCTAAACTAATAAGATACATGGACTCACTTTCAGCTATTCTTTTAAGTCTTCCTGGTCAAGAAAGGATAGGTGCCGATGACATGAATCTGGCAGAAATTGTCACCAGAGTGTGGAGACCCACCTGTTTCCTGTACATACCTCTCCCACACAAAGGAAAGGTGGCTACCGTTTTCTGACCACCCATCTGCAGCACAAAGGAAGCTAAGTCATATTTACTTATCAATGGAAGAGAGGAGAGATAGGGAAAGCTGGGTGAAAAAAGGCAAGATATTCAAGTTACCCGCCCCCCTCCCCCTCAAATTGACTGAATAGACTCTTGGATTTAGATCTGAGACATGGGCACAGCATGATGTCTGAATGATCTGAGAAAAGGAGGTTAACTACAGATCCTCCTAAAAGTGGGAGGTCTGCCATTCGCTGAATCTAAGGGCTGCTTCTCCATGCTGCCAGGCCTTTTAGACTAGCTAAGGGCTCTGAGTTAGTTAATTGTGCCAAACTGGCAGATAAACACATGTGGGTTAATTGAAGGGCAGAGAGATAAAGGGCTCGGTGAACCTCGCCTTTCCTATTCTCGGGTCTCTTGCTTTGTGATGGTTGGTCCAGGATGCAGCTGCCTTAGCCAGTTTCCTGCTTCAGCTTGCAAGATTGACTTCCTACAAGACATCCTCAAGGAGAAGCCACATGGACCTATCCTGATGCAGCCCTGGGTGCTGGAGCAGCCGAGTGGAGACCCCTGCTAGTGCTGAGATGCTTATTCGTTCACTGACTCAGCTTTCCTCCTGCAGTCAGCAACATTGCCTCTGTTTTGTGAGGTGGAGGACTTTGTGGACTGGTGTTGGGTTAATGGGTTAATGTTGGACTTGTGGGCTTGGGCAGCATTGGGTTGGAATGTTTTCGTGATGCACACTTTCTTTACATAAAACTCTCTTACACATGAGTTGGTGTAGATTTGTTTCTCTAAAGTACCTAGACAAATACATTATGGACTAATACAGGCTCTTTGTACTGCTTTTCCAAGGTATTTCCTGCAATAAACTCACTCTTGCTGTTTAAACCTTATCTCTGACTCTGGTCTACATTTTTTCCCTCACCTGAAATCTTTTTGCGAGGGGGATAAGAACTTCAGAGTGAAGAAGCTTGAAACACTGAGCCTCCTCCTGAGAACAGGGCCTATTACATCTATTTCAGATCCAACACTGCATATGGTTTATCTTCTAAATTCCACACATGAGGATTATAATACACCCCCTTGACTGCTCTGAATATTTCCCAATGGGATAAGGTCTACTGCTGATGCAACTAACTTTTTTCCATGGCTCCCTTGATGAGGTCTGTATCCTATATCTTTCTGAAATTCATTTTGACTTCATTTTTAATAATCACTTTGTGCTTTTTTTAATGACTCTTGTTTAATATTGTTGTTGGGTGCTGTAACGGAGATTTAGATTCACAAACTGCATCACACAGTTTCCGAGGTTGCAATCTTTACAGGAGTAGAACAATAAAGGTTTCCTCCCAAGATTCAAAGCCTCGATTTTCCTTTACAGACCAAGTGCTTTATCCATTGCATCAACAGGGCCACTTGTTTTACTATTTGGAGAAATCAAATATGAACTACATGTTTTCGTCAGACTTCCTTTCTGTGACGTGTGTCAATTAAAGAAAGATAGCCTGCATTTGCTCACATAGCTTACATCCTTCATTAACTATGCTTTCAGTTGTTGAATGTTTGTCATCTTCTAAAGACTTAGAGGGACAACCCCACTTTTCATAATACATTTTCTGTTAGCAAATAAAATAAAGTACAAATACACCTGCAGGATTACACATTGGCCCCAAACGATGGGGCCAATCAAATACTCTGTATAAACAGAACTAAATCATAATAAATCATGGAAGCTATTAATGTACAAGACAACCTGTTTTAATAGCCCCTGTGCTTAGAGGTACCCTGGCAAGGTAGTGGTTCCACATGGGGCTGCTCACTGGAAAGAAAGCAGTTCGACAACATGGCCACTCCAGGGAGAGAGATGAGTGCTTCTACTCCCGTGAAGGAGTCCAGACTGGGAAGCTCACAGGGGCCATTGGACTCTGTTGTGTAGGGTGGCTGTGATGCAGCATTGCCTCCATGCAGGGAGTATGGATTTAGGGTTGGTCTTTAGAAAACCTATGTATCTGGTTAATTAAAAACATGTAATGACTTATTATTTTAGAAGTTTCAACCATGCCTGGTTTTCCATGATGTGATTTTTAACTTGTAATTCCCCTGGGATGTACAGATTGCCCAAGGTACTGTCATATTCCTAAAATGTTTTCTGCTAGTTCAAACCCCAATATAAAATTTCAATTACATCAACGAAATGAATTATTCATATGGAACTAATCTTTGCATGAAAACTTCTTTAAATAAACCATTTTTTTGAAAGGCAGATAAACCAAGTTTATTGACTTAGTCATGAATTTTGTCAGGATTCATGCTGTCAACATCCTTGTTCTTTTCCAATATACAGTAATGAATAGTTGAATAGCAAAAGACTGTCCTATAAAATAGTTGTAAGTAATAAAAATTAGAGGCTATAAAAGTTGTCCCACTAATTACTTGAAATGTATGTTACAGAACAGTAGTTATGATGAAGTTTCATCCCCATGAGCACACTCAAGTAAACAATATAGTAAGCACAATTTAAAAACAGAAAATATAATGTATCTATCTTGACATTGCTTTCCAAATAAAAATCCTCGTATACATTATGCATGGCAAGACTTTATAATGGTATGAATTTGTGTGTGATGTACTTCATTTTGATGAGCAAAAAGTCAAGCCACAAAGAGCTTAATTACATTGTATACAGCATGCTAATAGCCCATATGGCAGTACCTGAGAGCACCCTAATTGAAAGTCACTTAACATTTACACAGACAACCTACATCTAACCAGTATACAATCCTTGACATTCCTGCCTCGAAAAGACACTCTTGCTTTCAGGGAAAATAAATTATAATGCTATGTATGTTCTGATGACTCTTCATAATATACTTATTTCTGTTCAGAACACCTGCCACAGCTTTCACTTAATTATAATGTACTATAATTAAGAATCTGTTAGGATTTTCACAGAATATTCCGTTGTGAGGAAATTGTGTTAACATATTGTGAATTTCAATGGCTTCCTTCTCAGAATAAACACAAACTAAAAGAAGAACAACAAAAGCACTTGGACACAGAAAGAAGGTCCCTTTATTATTGTTTCCTAAACCTCAATTATCCTGGATCGCTCCCTTTGCTTCACTTCCTTATATCTCATCCAGCAAGTTGTATTAACCCTTTCTGTAAAGCACCCCCTAATTTATATCTCCGGGGTGGCGTAGTGGTTACATACTGTGCTCTGATGTGCCCGGACCATTATTGAGAACCACCAGCTGCTCCGTGGGAGACAGACAAGGCTTACCCTATTCATCATTGTTTGTTTGTGTGCCTGTTTTTGTTTTATTATTATTATTTGTGTGTGTGAAGTTTGGTAGAACAATTCTTATTTGATTGTCTTCCCTTTAGAAATGATGTATTCGTGGTGGTTAGAGAGACATTGTTAAACACAATGAAGGCAATGTCATTCCGGTCCTGAGTAATCACTCATGCTTTTCACTGTACTGTCTACATCACCTTTTGAGAACCCATTTGATGTCACGAACCCATTTGTCTCTCATACTAAGCTCCAAATCCTTCATCCCTCTCACCTCACTGGACTTCATTCCGTTTCTCACATGTGACAAATCCATTTCCCTTGAGGTTTTACCCTCTGTTTTCCTTTGTCTGAAATGATCTTGGCATAGAAATGCTCTTCTGTCTACTCAAAATTTAGTTTACTCAAAATTAGCCTCAATGCCACTACTTAGGAGATATTGTCCATGAAGGTCCCACCTAAAACAGCTACCAGATAAATACCTGTCTCATCCTTGTGTTAAGATTTCCAGAACCTTCCTTTTTTTTCCCCTTACACACTCCAGCCTGCATTAAAAAAATTATGATGTGAGGTGGAAGATTTTCCAATCTTTTCCTAAAGTCACCGTAAGTGTTTAGAATAGTGACTGGCACATCGTCAGTGCTGGGCAAATATGTGCAAGATGAATGAAGAGCTAAAGGTATCCTAGTAGATAATTTTTGTCACCTAATATTAATTTAGTTTTCTTTCTGTAGTGTGCTTCTGGATTTTAATATAATGTACACAGCAGCTTCAAAAATTTCATGGGTAATGGAATTAAAAGAAAATGGACTTTTCCATGAACTTTTTGAAGCTATTGTAGCAGTTATATAATCTCCTTTCAACTTGAGAGAAGGAGTGGAGTCTAGCCTGTCAATCAGGTCACAGCCCATCATGCCTCTGTGTGGACATGGCTTTCTCCTGAGGTTCTGGGAACCCCAGTCTTTCTCCCTGGAGGCAGGACACACACGCTCCCTGTTATACATTCCTAATGACAAGCCACATGGAGCTACACTGATAGACCCACAGCCCTGGAGCTGGAGGAGCCACGTGGAGACCCACGCAAGCAACTGAGATGCTTCTACTGCCACTGGATCCACAAGACTTTCCACCCACTGGTCTGTGATCTTCCTTCATTTGACATCTTTACATGTGTTGTGTGAGTCTGTAGAGGAATTTATAGGCTGGTATTGGACATATGGGCTTGGATGTTCTTAATATACAATTATTGATACAAAGTTCTTTTCTACATATATATGTGTGTCTATGAATTTGTTACTCTAAAAACAAAATTGTTTCTCCAGTCAACCTATACTGACGAAATGTCTAATGATGGTTCTCAAACTTTATTGGACCAGAGAATGGGTTATTTTGAAGAACCAGCACAGAGAATTGATTGATTTAGAAAACATTGACATGTGCATATTGATATCCACATCATACCTAATGAATACGCTAAGGTTTTTCTTTATTAGCATCAAAACAAAACAAACAAACAAAAAAATAATCTGTTCAAGGAAAAAATGTTCAGGTCATGTTGTTTGTTTGATTTTCATTTGTTTCTTTTCTTTTTACCATAAAATAATGGATTCTAGGTGTTATGGATTGAACTGTGTGCACTCCCAAAAGATATGTGGAAATCCTCTTCCTGCACCAATGAATGTAATCTTGTATGAAGGCTGGCCAAAGCCAGCACCTCAATAAAGTTGAAACTGATAGATATGAAAAAAAATCAATATTTTCCAATAACAGTGAATGTTAGTCAAGTGTAAGACTATATCGTGTCTAGGATAGAAAATTCGCAAAACTCAAAATGAAAACTATCAAATACCTCTTTTCCGAGATTCCACTGTAGTTTTTCATGTTCTGTTCTCAGTAAATTTAGATCAGATCACATAGGGTAGGTCCTAATCCTAATCTTTTCTAGTGCTGTTTTATAAAAGAGGAATGAACACAGAAGTAAACATTCCTGAGGGAAAATAACATGTGAGGATACACACAAAAAATAAAAATCACTGCCATCAAGTTGATTCAAACTCACAGCGACCCTGTAGGGCAGCATAGAACTGTGCCTGTGCTTTCTGAGGCTGTAGCTCTACAGGGTAGAAAGTCTTGTCTGTCCCTTGAGTGTCTGGTGGTTTTCAACTGCTGACTGTGCAGTGTGCAGCACACACTTACCACAGGACTCCAGGATCCACCACCAAGTCCCCAAATGCTAAGAAATGACCTGGGCCCCCCGACATTTGGGGTAGGGGTCTTTCCCTCTACCGAGTGACTGAGTGTGGTATTGGCCCTGATTCCCGATTTCTAACCTCCAGAACTGTGAAATGGTACGTTTCTGTTCTTATAAGGACCCCATTTTATGATATTTTCTTCTAGTCGTTCTGGGAAATAAAGGAACTTGCTAATAGATTTCAACAAATCACCGGAATTTTCTGGGTCCGTTTCTTCATTGTTTAAATGTGGGAGGATACTTTCTATGATCTCATTTGAATCAAATCTTTTCAAACTTTGCTTCCATGAAGCCTAATGACTACAGTGGAGCAGGAACAGTTTCAGGTCAAATAATGATAAATGTTATAAAGGTGATGGTGGAGGTACAGATAAGTTCAAGTGGAACCTCCACCTCCATTTGTCTCCTTAATACACATCAGTCCTTCCCATTTCCTATCGGATTTTATTTTTTCCAAAGAAAGCTTACCTAGTCATCCTCAACCCCCTAAGTTTCTCCAGTTCTTTCATTCTTCTTTTCCCACTTGTAATTGTACATTGGCTTTTAAAAGTAGCTTTAATGCTACTTTCTTTAAGTTACGAATTCTATGCAAGTGAAGATCTTGATGTCCCTCACAAAAAATATCTGCCTCTGCCCTCAGAAGCCAGGTGGGTATGCAATCAGAACTCTGATGCCTAAAACATTAAGAGGAAGTTATCAAATACTGAATATATAATTCTAGGTAAATATTACCTCATAAATATATCCACAATTTCTATAAAGAAGAATAATTTCTCTGAAGAGTGTGCTTCAGTAACAGATTTTTTGAAAAAGCATCTGAAAAGTTAAATGTCAAAAAATAAAAATAAAACGTTTTGAGAACACTGTTATTAGTTATTTCTGCTCCTCGGGGGAGCTGACCCAGAGCATGGCAGCAAGTTGCATTTTCAGTTGGCTCCATCTGTCTCCTTCTGGAATTATTAACAGCACTTGTGAGCATGTCTTTATGATCCAGACAAATGACGCTTGAACTTGCCCAGCAATGACCAAAACAACATTATAATGCCCTAAGGAAGGAGCCAGGGTCGTCCCTGTAAGTGTGTTATTAAGGTACTAGAACACACAATTCAGATGCTTAAAAATTAATTTTAATGAAAAGGCAGGAAGAAAATGGTATTTTAATCCTCCTCTGTGCTCCATACAGTAATGGAACATCCCAAGTGTTCTCTTTATTATGTGTCTTTTCACTGCCCTGCTTGTGCATTTCCTTCAAAAGGAGTTTATGATAAATTAAGACCTCTATGGGCAATGGCCAGCTTTAGAATACTAATGTGTGTCCTGAGGAAAAAGAGAAATCATGTTCAAAATACTGTTCTTGGATTTATAATATAAACCATCAACATTCAGGGTCCTTTTACATACAAGTGATGATTGTAAATACTATTTAGTATTCTTTTAAAATGCTGTTGCTATCATTACTAATATAGCACAGCTTCTTTGCATTTAACTTTATACAAGTTAGTAATTTAAAAATATCAAAATACTTAAAATGTTTTCAATCATTTAGTTGTACAGTTTTCAGAATTATTAGGTTTTAAGTTTTCTTTTTTTATTGCCAAACCTCTTCCTATTGCTATTATTACAAATACCAGCACACTCATCAGCAATAGTCAATGTACCATGTTTATAATTCTGTAGAGTGTGAACAGATAAAGTCATAATTCTGTAAGGAACATTATATTAATGAGCCTGAAAGTTCAGGACACTGGCAAGCAATTACACAAACTAGGTCAAATGGGATCAAAACCAAGAAGTTTACTGATATGTACTATGTGCTCTTCATTCATTTTCCTGCCCAATTATTCTAACACTCCATCATATTGGATTATTTTCTTAGGTCAATTTTAAATCTAAAGTCTGGCAAAATATTTGTCCTAGAACTCATATTTAAAACAGTTATTACCCTTTTAAATTTATATTTTCCATATTTAAAGTGCATCTTTTCTGAGATGACTTATTTATATAACATATATTTAATAGATGGTTATATGAATTTTAAAATTTCAATATGTGTCCACATTTCTCTCTTGTATAGTTTACTTGTTCTCCTTTTACCTGCTTTTTCATCTTAATTTATCCCCAAACAGAAACATTTCAGGATATCAGAAACAGACAAACAAAACACCACCAACAATATGAGTTTGAAAGAATGAAAATCAGAAGTGTTTGCAAGGAAATTGAGAGTCAGGGACTTTGAACATGACAGTTTCATGACTCTCTTTTCAGAGCAAATGAAACTAGATCTTTCACACAGATAGACTTCTTCAGAGCAGAATCCTTCCTTCATGATTCCGCCAGATCCGATCTGAAACACCCTTCTTTCATGAAGGATAACATGTATTGTCATAGATGCCAGCAGAAAAATATCTTTGTGCAATCCAGAACAAAACACACATTGCACAAGAAAGACAAAAATGATTCAAGTGCTTTAATTTTCACAGAAAAAAACGGAAATGTTTGAAAGATTTTAAAGAATTAGTATTGATAATCGGGAAGCTCATTCAATGTTTCATTCTTTGATTTATTTTAATTTACTCTAAAGTGAGCTCGGCATTCACTTGAGGATATTTATTAGACTCTGACCTTTTCAGAAACAACTTCCCAGTATAGGATACAATGTTAAATGGTCAATCTGTGTAAATGTGATTTTTTAAAAAATCATTTTATTGGGACCTCTTACAGCTCTTATAACAATCTTACTTACTTCCATTGTACATATATTGCCATCATCACTGTCAAAACATATTTTTTTTTCTACTTGAGCCCTTGGTATCAGCTCATTTTACCTCTCCCCACTGTCTTTCCTTCATGAACCCTCGATAATTTATAAATTATTAGTGTTTTCATGTCTTATACTGACTGCAGTCTCCCTTCACCCACTTTTTTGTTTTGTATTTTTCTTTCAGATTTGTTTATTGCCCGTCTCCTCCTCTCTTCTTTTTTCAAATCATTTTACTGGGAACTTGTACACCATCACAATCCATACATACATCCATTTTGTCAAGCACATTTATACATTTATTTCCATCATCATTCTCAAAATATTTTCTCTCCACTTGAACCCTTGGTATCAGCTTCTTATTTTTCCCCTCCCTTCCCCACCCTCCCTCTCTCACGAACTTTTGATAATTTGTAAATTAGTATTATTTTTTTCATGTCTTACACTGTCTGATGTCTCACTTCACCCACTTTTCTGTTGTCTGTCCCCCAGGGAGGGGGGTATATGTCAATCATTGTGATTGGTTCCCCTTCTCCCTCACCTTACCCTCATCCTCCTGCTATCGCTACTCTCATTATTGGTCCTGAGGTGGTTTTTCTGTCCTGGATTCCCTATGTTGTGAGCTCTTAGCTGTACCAGTGTCCAAGCTCTGGTCTAGAAGGATTTGTAAGGTAGAATTGGGGTCATGATAGTGGGGGACGGGGGGGGGAGGAATCATGAAAGCACTAGAAGAAAGTTACATGTTTCATTGGTGCTATACTGCACACTGGCTTGTCACTTCCTGTGCCCCTTCTGTAAGGGGATGTCCAATTATCAACAGATGGGCTTTTGGTATCCACTCTGCCTTCCCCCTCATTCACATCAACATGATATTTTGTTCTGGGTTTTTGTTGCCTGATACCTGAACCCATTGACACCTCGTGATCACACAGGCTATTGTGCTTCTTCCATGTGGACTCTGTTACTTCTCAGCTAGATGGCTGCTTGTTTATCTTCAAGCCTTTAAGACCCTAGACCCTATATCTTTTGATATCCGGGCACCAGAAGCTTTCTTCACTGCTTTTGTTTATGCACCCATTTTGTCTACAGTGATCATAACAGAAAAGATGAGCATCACAGAAAGTCGGGTTATTAGAACAAAGTGTTCTTGCATTGAGGGAGGGAGTACTTGCATAGAGGCCCAATGTCTGTCTGCTGCTTTAACACTTAACATATGAATATATGTACGTAGATCTATTTCCATATTGTTATAAATAAATATATTTACATATGTACATGCCTTTATTTAGACCTCTATAAATATCCTTTGCCTCCTAGTTCTTACTTCTATATTCTTTTACTTTCTTCTTGTCCCATTATCATGTTCGGCCTTCATTCTGGTTTTGGTAATTCCTCTCGGCTACATTGCCCTTGATCAAACCCCACCAGGCACCCTATGCCCTCCTCGCCATCAACTTTGGATCACTTGTTGTTCCCTTGTCCCTGGGTTTGTTGGCATCCCCCTTCCTTTCCCGCCCCCCCTCTCTTGTGTCCCCTGGAACCATTGGTCCTGTTGTTTTCTCCTCCAGATTGTTTATCCTGCCTACTGCCTATCTTACCTAAATAGAAATGCAGAGACAATAATAAGCACAAAACCAAGAAAAAGCAAAACAAAACAACAAAAGAAAACAAAACCAAAACAATCTGATTTTGGATATGATGCGTCAATCTCTACTGAAATATAAAAGAGATTAAGATAAGAAAGTCAGTAGGAAGAAGTGGAGGTAATAGATACTTGACCACCAGAAGATCATGCAGGGACAAGTGCTCAAACGTGACATGGAGCTTCCTCCAGAAACAACAGGGAAAGACTTCCTATAGACTTCTAGACCTTGAATGTAGACTCCTAGACTACTACACCATGATAAAATAAATACTTGTTTACTTAAGCCACCCACAAGTGATAGTCCTGCTCCAGCAGCACTAGATAACTAAAATAAATGCCCATCTATAAGTTTCAAACATCTCAAATTATTTGACTAAAACAGTTCTTTAAGATTAACTTTTAGGAAATTATCTTTATCTTCTGTAAAATCAAATGTACTGAAGTTTACACAAACATAAAGGTTCATTAAGAGTAAACAACTAATAATTAGTCTTAACCACATAGTCCAGATGTAGTTAATCTCCCTGTGGTGTCCAGTGTGGATGACTTTGTGCCCACAAGTGGTTTTCGATAGCTTTCAATTAAACAAATACTTTGTAAAACATGTTCATTAAAGACAGCAATCCTGTCGTATAAATTCAGTACAGTAAAAGAAAGTATATATCCATATTTCATAGCTAAAGAGCATACATAAAACTTAAACCTTAGAAATATCTTTAATTTTCCAGATGTATCTTTTCAAGAACAGAAGGATATTAAATTGTAACCAGCATTTATTTCTACATCTGAGCCCCAGGCTAGAGCTATATTAAGCCACTGGAGAGTCTGAGACATATTGAAATGGCATGAACTTTGATCTCAAGTGACCGTCTATGTCCAGTTGATATGCATTTCTACGTGAGGAGATATGCATTTCTACATGAGGAGATATCTGTGGGGAATCTCATGGTAAGTGGCAAAAATCTCATGGTAACTGGCTAGAGGACATAGAAAAATGATGAAAAACAATATACTAGGCCCCTGACATAAGGGCTAAAAGCAAATAACAATAAAACCAATCTGTGAAATGATTGACAGGATGTATTAAAGTACAAAGAGAATTCATGGGATCTACATACTTTTTGATGTAAGAATCACCCGTGTTCTAATCCTAAATCTCTTTTATTTTTGTTTCCATAGGTAATACACTCATATTTGGATACAGGCATGGGTGTTTCCATTACTGAATTAGAAGAGCAGTTTGAAGTTAAGAACACCCATCTCTCTCTTCAGAATTATCCTATTGTTCCTTCCCAGTTTATCAGCTTGCTCCTTGTTCTCTCAGATTACATCCTTCATGGTTGTTTAAATCATTGTTTCATTGTGTTGATTTAGAATACTCCAATCCTTCAAGCTACCTATCAAATCCTCCAATCAAGCCTAGTGTAAATAGGCATTGTTTTACTGTACTGTACTCTTTTTATTGTACACTTGGATTGTGTACAAATGGATCTACAGACTTTCATATATATACATGATACTAGATATACCCAGAAATACTAGATAATTAGTACTGATAATTTATGAACAGTTATATGTGTAGTTGTTTGTCTCTTCCTCTTTTTTCCTTTTTAATTTCTTGTATTGTTTTGTATCTTATTTTGTTAATACATTCATGGATTAGGAGCTGAAATAGATACTTGTACTTGTGATATCCTACATAACTAATTCTAAGAATAACATTTCCAT
The DNA here is from genome assembly GCF_000313985.2 of Echinops telfairi. NCBI lineage: Eukaryota > Metazoa > Chordata > Mammalia > Afrosoricida > Tenrecidae > Echinops > Echinops telfairi. The sequence continues at coordinate 7,663,700 of NW_022103906.1, forward strand.
ACATTCAGTGATTAATGACCTCATATTTCTCCAAAAAATTCACTGGTATAGTTGAACTGCTGGCCCTGCAGTTAGCAGCCTAACAGCACAACCCACTACACACCCAGGGTACCTTATTACCAGCATTAATTCCATAAAAATATACCACCCTTCGTGTTTTGCCCCAGCCAGCATGATGGGATCAGATTGTGCAAAATTCCTGCACTGTGTCTCCAGTATTGTCCCTCTTAGTGCTATGGCTGAAGACAAAATGGGTGCATAAGCAAAGGTGGTGAAGAAAGCTTTTGGTGCTTGGCTAAAAAAAGATATAGTGTCTGGGGTCTTAGAGGCTTGAAGATAAACAAGTGGCCATCTAGCTCAGAAGAAACAAAGGCCACACAGAAGAAGCACACCAGCCTATGTGATTATGAGGTGTCCATGGGATCAGCTATCAGGCATCAAAGACCCAGAACAAAAAATCTTATCAATATGAATGAAGGGGAGGGCAGAGTGAAGACCCAAAGCCCATCTGTAGACAATTAGACACTCCCTCACAGAGAGGTCTCAGGGAAGAGATGAGCCAGTCAGGTGCAGTATAACACCGATGAAACACACAACTTTCCTCTAGTTCTTTGGTGCTTCCTTTCCCCCCACTATCATGACCTCAATTCTACCTTACAAATCAGATTAGACCAGAACATGCACATGCTACAGATAAGAGCCTGCAACATAGGGAATCCAGGATAGCTAAACCTCTGAGGGCCAACAGTGAGAGTAGAGATACTAGGAGGATTAGGGGTGGGGGGGTGGAGGGAAAATTGATCACAAGGATCAACATAGAACCCCCTCCCAGAGGGACAAACAATAGAAAAGTGGGTGAAGGGTGACAGAGGACAATGTAAGATATGAAAATAATAATCTGTAACTTATCAAGGATTTGTGAGGAAGGGAGGACAGGGAAGGGAGGGTCAAGAAATGGGGAATTGATATCAGGGGCTCAAGTGGGAAGAGAAGGCTTTGAAAATGATGATGGCAGCATATATGCAAATGTACTTGACACACTGCATAAATGCATGGATTGTGATAAGAGATGTAAGAACCCCCAATAAAAGTATTTAATCCAATATATATACCACTCAGTCAACTATTTGGTTATTCTGAGGTCTTGTTTATATGAGAACAACAAGATAAATGTTGGATTTTTGCCTTTATTTATTAATTCTCAAAATATTGATGGTTTTTTCACACCTCAGAAGCTATTTAAAAACTTCAAAATTGTTTAGCAAATATTGCAGGAAAAGTGTAAGCTCAGTACTGAAGTACAACTATGTCTTGGTTCCTAGGCCTTGTTGAATTGTTATGACTATTGCTTGTGCATTTGACTAAGCTAATGGTGCCCTGTGTTTGGTTAAACACTAGTCTAGACTGCTATGACATAGTTGTATGTTCTTTACCTAATGTGAATGAGTCTTGTCTAATCCATTTAAGTCTTAAAGAACAAAAAGGAAGTTTCCTCCAGGGCACAGTTTCCAAAATGTATTTGGCCTACCACCTTCTTCTCGGGTAAAAAAATAAAAATTAGTCAGTGGTTCTTGGAAATTAAGAACTTTTTTTGCTCCCGCCTACAATCCAGGATAAAGTTTAGGTACCTACTTTTGAAGAGCCCCCTCCTTTATCAATGGAGTACTTCAGTCCCCAGAGGTCATTGGCACCCAGTTTGAGAAACACTGCTCTAGCCTAGGGGAGATTCTGTTTCTGAATTATATATAAATAGACATTTTGTCAGAACTCCACTTTCCTCATTGCCTGATCTACTGATTTGGGAACACACGACCGTTACTGTCTACTTTGATATTTTTTATCTTTATGGCTTAATTTTTGGATGTCCTTATTTATGTTTTCTTGAGAGAAAGATGAGGCTTTTTACTCCCATAAAAAGTTGCAGGCTTGGAAGCCACAGGGTCCCCGCAGGGTCCTGCTCTATTAGTTTGCTGTGAGTCAGAAGCAATTTGACGGCAGTGATTCTGATTTTCATTTTCTTTATATTTTCTAGATGAGGGAAAACTGGCGGTCCTATGGATTAGAGACTGGGTTGGTAGTTCAAACTTATCAACTCTTCTACAGGAAGAAAAAGTAAAGGATTTAAAAATGTAAAGTAATAAAATCTTTACTCATAAATATTTGCAGTCTTTTAATGCTTTATAGAGTCAATATAAGTTGTCAATAAATGGCAGTAGGTTTTTGTTTTGCTTTATATTTTCTGGGTATTAGACCTGTATCATATAGATGTTTCCCAAAATTATTTTCCTAATCTGTAGATTGTCTCTTCACTTTGTTGAGAAAGTACCTTTATAGATAATGACTTTTTGTTTTTAGTAAGTCCAAAATCATTAGTCATTAGGGAAATGAAAACAATAAACAAAACAAAAAATACCACTTTGACCCTCTCAGCTGGCTATGATGAAGAAAACAATACAGAAGATGAGTGATGAGGCCAAAATATGCATATATTCATTGAGTGAAAATGTAAAATGGTTAAACTGCTGTGGAAAACTAGTTTGTGATTACTTAGAAAGTTAAAAATACACTATCAAGTGCAGCAATTCCACTCATACTTCTTATATATCCAAAATATTAGGAAGCAAGAATACAGATACCTGTACACCAATGTTCACTGCATCACTATTCACATGGCTGTAGGATATATGTATAAATGGACTACAAAAAGCGAATGGGAAAATTTCCTCATTTTTAATTCCATATATATCTAATTATATGTCATAGCTGCTACACTCAAGGGCAGCTGTCTGAAACCACCAGCCGTCTCTGAGGGAGGTGATGAGGTTTCTATCCCCATAAAGAATCACAGGTGCAGCTCCACTCTGTCCTACAGCGTGCCCATGAGTCAGGACTGACCCCATAGCAGTGAGTTGCTGTTTCTGAAGATGGTGACATGAATTACTGAATAGGACTTTTTTAGCCATAAACCTCCATTTTTAATCCTAACCTCTATGGCTGTGTTTAAGAAGCCATATTGTGTGTTAACAGCCTTGGGCAGCTAATAACAAGTCTGGAGATTCAAACACACTGGCAGTTCCTTTGCAGAAAAAAGAGAACCTTTCTATTCCTGTATCTATTTACATTCAGAAACCCTATATGGGGCTTATATGAGTCAGAAGCGGCTCACTGTTTAGTTTTGCATACCGATGGTATGGCCCCATTTTGTCAAGGATTTCTTTTTGTTTGGATCCACAATCAATGCTCATAGAAGAAGTAGTCAAGAGATGAAAGGATGCATTACATTGGGTAAATCTGATGCACAAGACCTCTTTAAAGCAAGGATATTGCATCAGAAAACCCTAAACAAACAATCATGTTGATGCAAATGAAGCCCATCTGTAGACAATTAGATATACTCTCACGGAAGGGTCACAAGGAAAAGATGAGCCAGTCAGGGTGCACTGTAGCACTGACAAAACAGATGGCATTCCTCTAGCTCTTTAATGTTCTGCACAACACCCCCACTATCATGACCTCAGTTCTACCATACAAATCTGACTAGACAGGAGCATGTACACTGGAACAGATAAGAGCTCTCAAAACTAAAAATTATATGCTTTATATGCATACTATCCCACTTTTCAGGCAAATCAGCTTAGCTTTGATTTGTTAGAGTTGATATTATTATTTCTAAAACATCCTTTGGACACCCACGTGTCACTTCTATAGGAGACGAGTTTATATTTATTTTTTTAATTGAAATTCAGTCTTATTAGTCACCATGGAATTGAAGTCAATGGTTCAAATATCCTGGGAAATATGCTAGACATTGGGTTCAAAAAAAAGAAAGAAACGTGTATAACTCACGTGGTTGCTGAGGAGCAAGAGATTGAAATGATTGGTTTTTAAAAATGTAAACCATTGGGGTTACATAGAATTCTCACTCACAGCAAGCCTGGAGGACACAGGGGACTGGAAAACAGCGACCCTGAGGCTAAAGCTTTTGGGCGCCAACCCCTGCATCATTCCTCAGCAAAAATAAGTAAGCAAAGATGTGGACACTATCCATGTGGACTTACACCATGTCTCACATTCCTAGAGATAAATGTAACAACACTGCTAGTTGTTACAATACTACAGCAATGCTAGTAGCAAAGTGGCTAACTCTGGCTGTAAGCAAACGCATAGTCATTCAGAAAATCCTCTTGAGATCCTCCTCTGTAAAGGTCAGAGCTGAGAAAATCCCTGAGGTGGCTCTGAGACATCGCTGTGGCTGTTGTTGTTGTTGTTGTTTTAGGTGCTCTACAGTTGGTTTGACGCATAGCAACCCTAAGTATAACAGAAGGAAACTCTGACAAATAATGAGTCATCCTGAGGATTATTCTGGTGTTTGAGCCCAGTTTTGCAGCCACATGTGAATTCATCTTGTCGGAGACCTTCCTCTTTTGCGATGCACCTCTCCTTAAGCAAGCAGGATGTTCTCCAGGGATTGGCCTCTCCTGTCAGCTGACTCATTGTAAGTCATAACTGGCAACACCAGCAACAAAGATAGTAATAATATTACCAGTATTTGATATCTATTGAAACTCTATGGGGTGGTCATAATGTAGTTATTGTGCATGTCTATCCCGAGACCATATGTAAATGGAAAGGCTAGCATTTAATGGAAAGCATTCTTTAAAGCTATTCTAATAGATACTCTAGTTATTTTTGATGGATCACCCACATCCAGATGATGTTCAAGTACGCTAACATAAAAATAAATGTTTGCTGCTTCAATAATATGAGATTGTTTTATATGAATTAAATACACTTGTCATAAAATGTGCTATTAATAGCGGGGACATCTAGCATGTTATATATTAGTATGAATTTTGAGAGTTTAAGAAAGTTCACTTTACTCAGCTACCTGACCAATTTTACAGTAAATCAGCCTATAAGGTTACTTTAGGGCTAAAATCAAAATAATGGAATTAATTATACAGTTTTATATGGACTCATTTCATTATTCAATTGAAAATTTCATAGGATGCTCAAATACTTTCAAGTAAAAACTTTATATGTATATCATTTATTGGCTCTTTAAAAAAAATGTCCTCAGAGACTGTTTCTATTTTGTGTGATTTCCTATTGCCTCCAATGTTCATAGTTTTTCTATCACCATTTGTGTTAATAGCATTTTCTCTATTCCAGTAGAATGTGACAGTTTCAGAGGAGATGACTTTTGAGTCGTTCCTGAATGTCCACAAGGAAAGCAAGGTCGGCTGAGGTTTTCCTTGAGAGCTGAGTGCCACTCTCTTCTCTACGCTCAAGGACCAGAGCTCCGCTATTTAATGGAACCAGTGGCCGTGGAATTGTTCCTAACTCACGGTAACGCCATGCGTGTCAGAGTAGACTTGTGCTCCATAAGAATTTCAGTCACTGAATTTTTGGAGAAAAGATAGCCTGATCTTGTTCTGAAGGCTATACTAAGTATATTTCAAATCTCCATACTTTTGGATAGTACTTTTGGATTAACAAATGCTAATTGTTTTTCCAAGTGCTTAAAGAAGTTGCCTGGCACAAAGAAGTCAGCAAATGAATAGTTCTTCAAAAGAGATGACTCCTTCATAAAATTCGATAAATCTGGGAAATATGTTAAATTATTAAACAAGAATTTGATTTTAGTATTGTATATGGTTTCCAGCCATATTGGTAAAACAACTGGAAACATGATAACTGTGTTTTAAAATCTAATATTTTCCTTTATCTGTGAATTTTGAGGAACCTACGAAAAACCGGCTTATTAGGACCATTCTAGTTTATAGTGATCCTACAAGACAGAACAGAACTGCCCCTTTGAGTTCCTGAGACTTAATGTCTCCGTGGGAGCAGACAGCCTCACCTTTCTCCCTCACAACAGCTGGTTGGTTTGAAGAGAGAACCTGGCAGTTAACAGTTCAATGCATAGACCACTGTAACAGCGGAACAAAACCAAGGAGGCTGTAAATCTCTGTTTGCTTTTAAGCACATCATTGATGCTGAATTTAAAAGAATGTTTTCTCATTATATTTCCAGGGAATGTGATGGAAATATTAGAGTTCAATAAGTTCAAAAAAAAAAGAGAAAAGCAACATTTCTACTTATATATGCGCACAATTTTTCAAGGACCAAAATAGCCTTTGAGAAAGTAAGTGCCTTTTCAGAGGTCGTGATCATGTTCCAAAAATGTTTGGATACCGAAGTATTAGGTGAAAGATTTAAAGAGATGCATTCCCCATCCTCATATAAATAGATTTGCATATGTATATGTCTTTATCTAGACCTCTATAAATGCCCATTGCCTCCCAGCTCTTTCCTCTATGAGCCTACATTTATAGGTTTAGTATTAAGGTGGCAGAAGGACATTGGGCCTCCACTCAAGTACTCCCTCAACACAAGAATACTTT
>NW_022103906.1:7671116-7684490 GCF_000313985.2 Echinops telfairi
TACAAATGCGCTTTACACAATTGATGTGTGTATGGATTGTGAGAACAGTTGTATTAGCCCCTTATAAAATGTTAAAAAAGAAAAAAAGATGCATTCTAAGGATCATTCAAAGCCAAACTCTTAGAAAGCCTGAGATTCATTGTTGTTAGAGATATACATTTAAAAATTACATTATGAACAGCTTGCTTGCTTCTTTTTTACTTAATGTTTTCTCAACATGCCTAGGCCATCAAAGAGGCTTCAGGAAGTAACTAACTGTTTCTGTACATTTGGATCTTAAAAAAAAATAAAAAGAGTATAGATTAGCCAAATGGTAAAACAGATGTTTATAAATGGCAATGCCCAAGGAGGTGATTAAAATGCTAAACTACATCTTACTGTGCCGTTAGCAGAACTGTTCATGAAAATTGTAATGTACAAATGTTCACAGCATGAATAATAGTTTGTAATGATAAAATCTAACATTTTATTATATTGTTTTAGAAACAAGGATATATGTTTCCTTGAACATAATAATAAGCATTAAACTTGTTGATCCAATAAAACTCTGTACGGAAGTGCAGGAGCCCTGGTGGCACAGGAGGTTATGGGTTAGGTTGTTGACCAAAAGTTTAAAGCCAACAGCCACTCCACTGGAGAAAAATGAAGCTTTCTACATCCTTCAGGATTGATCCAACTCTACTTTGTTTTAAAGGGCTGCTATGAATAAGAGTCTGTTTGATGGCAGTGAATGAATAAGTGATAAGCATGCAAAACAAAATAGTGGAGAAAATATATACATGTGCTAAGCAAATTAGCACCCCCCCCCAAACCAGTGCCATTTCTGAAACCTTAGAATGTGATCTTATTTGAAAATAGTCAGATATATTTAATCAAATCAATATGAAGTAATACTTTTGAGGGTGGGCCCTGTTAGAAGAGAAGACACAGACACACACAGGAAGCATGGCAGTTTGGGTAATCCGAGGGATTCAAGTGGTGAGTCTACAAGTCAAATATTTCCAAGGATTTACACCAAGACCAAAATCTAAGAGAAGGACATGGAATATATTATTTTTCATTCAGAAATTTTAAGGCCCTGTTGACATCTTGATTTGTCTTTTAGCCTTCAGAGCACTAAGAAAATATTTTTTATTGTTTCAAGCTCCCCAGTGGGTGGATATTTGCTATGTAGTCCTAAGAGAATAGCACAATTTATTCAAAAGACAAATGCACAAATGTGCTTTATGTTGTTCTGGGTTCAAAAGGTATTACATGTTTATGCATCAGATTATGTGTGGGCATATTTGTGTATATTCACAGGATGGTTCTTCGGATCATAAGAAAGCCCTGGTTAAGTGCTAATTGGCATTGGTTGGTGTGAAATCTGTACTACAGTGACCAAGCAATTTGATAATCTCGTTCTAATGAAAAAGCGCATCAGTAGAAATGTTTTAATTGTGTAATGCGCAACAATAAACAACTCAGAAGCACATGAACCTCTTCATGGCGACGTTTATCTTGCAAACTGTTGAATATTCCATGAGCTTGATTTGTAACTACAAACAAAATTAAATTTAAAATATCCATTGCCATAAATATATATATATATATATATATATATATATATCCATTGCCATACAGTTGATTCCAATTCATGAAATTTAAGCAATGTAGGAGAGCGGCTGCTCTTTTAGGGTTTTGAGATTGTAAATCTTTACAAGAGAAGACAACCTCATCTTTCTCTCATGGAGCAGCTTGTGGGTTTGAACTGATGAAGTTGCAGTTAACAGCTCAAAACCTAGCTCAGTATGCCACCAACAAAACCAAAACTATTCATACTGCCATTGAGGCGATGCTAATTAAAAGTGACCCTTTAAGCCATGGTAAAAATGCCACTGTGAATTTCCAAGATTGTAATTCTTTACAAGACTAGAAACCTCTATCTTCTCCCCATAATGCCACCAGGGTTCCTTAAAATTCAATGAAACCTACATCAATGGGAACAAAATGGACCGCCATGAAATGTATTTTCTGATAGATGCAATCATATTTAATACTATGGCTCCCAGCATAAGCCGGTTGATTTGATGAATTGAAGGGTAGAGAACTGGCAACCCAACACTTCTTTTATTTTGAAAACCAGAAACTGTAATATCCATTCTTTTTTCATTATTCTTTAATGTTATTTGGTGGTTTCTATGTTCTGATATATTTTCTCATTGCAAAACCTCATTAAATCCTTTATCAACAGCCACCATTATTTCTCAATACTAAAGTAAAAGTAGAGATGGTTACCAATGTCTCCTTTCTGACAATTTTGGGGGTCTATTTGTTTTTTGTTTTAATCACATGATTATAGTTACAACTTTAATATTAATCAATACATATATGTCCAAAACTATAAGAACTCAGTGTCCATGTTAATTGAATTGTGTTGCTAATAAATTTTCATATAATGAAACACAATATGAATTCACAAATTTTTCCATAACCGATATTTGAAGTGTGTATTACTTTGCAAAACACTGCTCAGCTCCTCTTGGGATCCTTCTTAACCATCAGATTGGAAAATACTGACTGAAGTTATGACTCTTTCCTAAAGGATTCTTTTTATCCCACTTCAAAACAGAGGAAATTTTTGTTCTATTAAACTGGCATTCCATGATGCTCGCCTGCCTGACACAATCGCTGAAGAAAAACAGGTGCATAAGCAAATGTGGTGAAGAAAGCTGAGGGTTCCTGGCTATCAAAAGATATAGCATCTGGGGTCTTAAAGGCTTGAAGATAAGCAAGCAGCCATCTAGCTGAGAAGCAACAAAACTCACATGGAGGAAGCACACCAACCTGTGTGATCACGAGGTGTCGATGGGATCAGGTATCAGGCATCAAAGAACAAAAAATAATATCATTGTGAATGAGGGGGAATGCAGAGGGGAGACTCAAAGCCCATCTGTAGGCAATTGGACATCCCTCTACAGAAGGGTCATGGTGAGATGAACCAGTCAGGGTGCAGTATAGCAATGATGAAACATACAACTTTCCTCTAGTTCTTTAATGCTTCCTCAACCCCCACTATCATTATCCCAATTCTACCTTCCAAATCCGGGTAGACTATAGGATGTACAATGGTACAGACAAGAACTGGAAAGACAGGGAATCCAGGACAGATAAACCCCTCAGGACCAATAATGAGAGTAGCAATACCAGGAGGGGAAGGGGTAGGTGGGGTAGAAAGGGAGAGCCGATTGCAAGGATCTACATAATACCCTCTCCCTGGGGGACAGCCAACAGAAAAGTGGGTGAAGGGAGATGTCAGGCAGTGTAAGACATGACAAAATAATAATTTATAAATTATCAAGAGTTCGTGAGGGAGGCGGGTGAGAGAGGTAGGGGAAAATGAGGAGTTGATGTGGGATACAAAAGACTTTTCCCCAGCTTTGTCTCCCCCAAGGATATGGCAAACATTAGAGGTCATTTGCCAGCACATGGTGGGCAGTCGGATATTTAAGAGATAGTCTCCCTGAAGCCATTCAGACGTCATTCTTACATTACTCCGATTAGTACATATTATCTATCTATCTGTATACCCGGGTTAAAATTAATTTAAATAACCATGTAAATGTTTCTGGAACTTTAAACTTCAAATTAACTGAAATTCCTAGGAAGAGTTATGAATATATTCTTATGAATCTTGCTACTAGCTTTAAGGAACTGTTAAACCATCTCATCCTTACTGTGCATTATTAGTTTTATTTTGACTTCTGAAACATTTATAAAATAAAAATGGAAACCCTGTGCCACCTGGACTTATCGTTGTTATGTGCAAGTGCATTCCAACCCTTAGCTGCCCTATACACAGCAAAGGGAAACACTGCCCAGCTGCACCAGTATCGCAATGGTTACTGTGCATGTGCCCAGCGGTAGAAGCACTGCATCACTTCACCTTATTCAGTCTTCTTATATTTCACTGACCCCATAAGGTTGCTTTTAGGGAGTCAACTCTCCTGAGAACATGCCCCAAGTACAGCCACAAATTCTCTCCATCCCAGGTTCATTGCATTTCAGGCATCCAGAAGCGTTTTGGCTGTACTTCTAAGATGGATTAATTCCTTCTTCTGACAGTCCTTGGTATACTCAGTATTCTTCAGCAACTACATAATTGAAATTCATTCATTCATCTATGGTCATTTGTATTAATTGTCCAACTTTCACATGCATAAAATTCAATGGAAAAAAAAACAGGGCTTAGGTCAAGTGCACCTTAGTCCTCAAATTGATCTCTTTGCTCTTTAACACTTTAAAGAGACTTTTTCCCACCACAGTGTCTTTTGATTTCTTAACTCCTACTTCTGTGGGCTTTAATTGTGAATGTGAGTGAAGGGAAATCCTTGACATCTTCCACCTTTTCTCCATTTGAACTGATGGCATTTATTGGTCCAGTTTTGAAGATTTTTCTTACTTTACATTGAGGAGAAATCGTACTAAAGGATGTGGGTTTTGATCTTCATGAATAGATGCTTCCAGTTCTCTTTGCTTCAGCAAGCAAGGTTTTATTATTTGCATATCATAGGTTGTTAATGAGCTTCCCTCTAATGCTGATTTGTGTTCTTTCGCATGTAGTCCAGCTTCTGAGACCGTTGGTCCAGCACACAGGTAGAATAGGTAAGGTGAAAGGACACAGCTCTGATGTGCATCTTCCCTGATCTTAAACCACATGAATTAGCTTATCTGTTCTAAAGACAGCCACTTGGTCGATGTATAGGTTCACCATGAGTGCAATTTAAATTCTGGAATCATTTTATTTTATTTTTAGGTCTGAATTTTTCATTCATTTCAAATAATTATAATGATCCATTCAATGTGGGTTTTACCACTTTACAGTTCAGTAGATCACTCTGAGCAGTGTATTTTAAGTACTGCATATCTATACATAACATGAATAACATATAGGAAACAACACTCAGGGGAACTGAGTGGCTGGCCCAAAACTGTATAATGCACATGTTATTTGTGTAAAATATGGTTCAGGCTAAGTTCCATTTGTATATCTGAAAGCACCAAGGTGAAGGTGCGCATTTAGAAAAAAGTATACACAACATATACAACCACATCCATTTCACACAATAAACATGTCAACATCGCAGCACATTTCTAAAAGTCATAGCAAACCTAAAGTAAAACCAACAGTAAATGACAAGTTTCTTAAAATATAAAACATAAGTAAAAGCCTTTTGGGAAAAAAATCATAAAATAGATAGCTTTTTGTTATCTATTTTTAAATAGTGCTTTCAGGTTTTAAATTTTGAAATTTGGCGATTACATCTGATAAAGAAAATAAGACACTGTATTTTTTCTGTTTTAGAAGATCAGTCTTTTCATAATTGAAGAAATTGCATGATTGATTAACAATTGTTAGCACTACTGTCCAAAGCATTCCATTTAATATTTTTAAATATAGTCACACACCTGAGTGTTAAAAAATAAAAATAAAATCAGTAGCAGCCCTAGGAGTCACCAACATTAATAGTATGCTTCTTCAACATAATCTGAGATGAACTACTACTAATATAAGTTACAAGATGAGTTTTATCATGAATTGCTCTACTGAAATGTAGTCTTCAAAGAATTTAATTTACTTTTTGACAGTTGAACATTCTATATTATGGGAATCTGCTTTTGCATATTGTTTAGAAAATGCTATAAGGCTTTATATTAAGGGATTATAAAAAGAAGTATCCTATTGTGACCACAGAAGATGCAGAAAACAATGGTTTACAAATGGTTGCAGAAGACTTATGGGCAGCCATGGTTTTCCTTTCATTATGGACTTTCAAAATTGAAACATGTTTTCCATATTAAAGTTAAATGAAAAGTTAAGGGAAATTACATCTCTAGGTTTCTTTTGAAATGTTCAAACCTTGTAATCTTCCACATAGTGGAATGGTTTGCATAGTCAATAAAACAGAAAAAATATTTCTTGATTTATCTCTTTCCAGTCACGAGCCATCAGGTAAGAGTAATGATACCACTTACTCCATGATCTCTTAAGAATCTACGTTTATTTTTGTGGAATTTCCCTAATGATATAGTCTTATAACTATATTAAAATTATTTTTGACCAAAATTTATTTTCATATGATATTAATGATAGTTTTAGAAGTTTTTTAAGATGAAATTTTCCAGCTACTAATCTCTTTTCCCCAAACATTCATATTCGAGTCAACAGTAATTATTAATGTATCTTGATTGTATTAAATTTAGACTGTTGAAATTGGTAAAATTTTTCAATTTGTCTATCTTTGCCATTAAAGGCTGGTGTATAAATTAGAATAATTTTCCTATTTACTTGGCTTTCTAGTAGGCTATGAATATTACCATATCTCTCAAAATGTATGTCAGGATTGATCTTCATATATTGACAATGAATCTGTTTATGCCTCTTTAATTTGTCAATCTCACAGTTTAGACTACATGACAGTCTGATTCAAAATAGCCAATAGTAGCCAGTTTCAGTTCATTAACATGAGATCCAAGTGTTCCACTGCAAGGTTTACTCCCTAAACGGTCGGTCCTGGCTCTGTAGCTCATCTCCTCTACGTTGTGAATGTTCAGAGACGTTTGCAGGGGTTTCTTCTTTCAATTCTACTTTGCTTCATGTGATGGAACTGACGTGAGTAAAATGGTGACATTTTTAGTTCCTGCTACTTGAAATATCAAAAAATTGAATGAGACTTCAAAGATAATTTAAAACTAAATTCAACTAATAAGAAAACTGAAGAAATCAGCTTGCCAGTATTAAAGATAGCCAAGTTCAGTTACTATCTAGATTTAAAATTTTCTTTTATACAGTATTAATGAGTAAATTTTCAAAAATACAGTATCAAATTACTATCCTAAATGAAGCCATGATATTAATAATATTTGTTCCACAATCATGATGTGAAAAGTAAAAATATAAACTACTTGATGTACTGAAGGAATTTCAAGAATCGGGACATATACAAACAGGCCTCATTTGCTGAATTTATGTCACAATGACTTTTCATTTCAGCACCTTCTTTTTAATCACAAAATTTGAACCATTGATTTAACATGCGGACATTAACTCTCAATTGTCCACAGTGATGGTTTCTAAATTATTTCCCTTTTTTAAGTTAACAGACATCTAATGACACACTGATCCACTGACAACACTTTTACCATTATGGATGACGCCCTCTGTTTTAGTTTCCACATAAAGCCTTGATGCTGGACGTTCTATTCACTGGTGGAACTGATAGGAACATGTCATTTACTTAACTGATACGTCATGAATGTCTACTATGTAGGCATTCAAACAAAAGGATTTAAAGAAAAGCAAAGCCAAGGTTTGTTCCATTTGGAGTCATTCATCAAAGAGGACAGAGAATAATAAAACTGACAAATTATACTTGCACTGTGTACACATGAAGTATGCAATAGATTACAGAAATATAGGAATAAAATGAAAACCCCATTAAAACACATTTAGAAAAAAAATTAATTACTAGAGGGAGCACTGAGAGGGTGACGAAGGGGGAAAGTGAGGGCGGGGCAGGAGGAGGCAAAAGGAAACCGAGGCAAGCTCTAGGAAGCAAGGGCATGGATAGGGAGATCCACAGAGGTGTCCCCTTATGTAAACACGATAATCCACAACAATAGAGGTGTTGGTCAATGCAGATATAATTATAAGACAATACACTGAGGATACAGAGGCGCCTTGGGCCTCGGCTCATACCTTCCCTTAATGCTTTGTTCTAACAAGTTGGCATTCTGTGATGCTCATTCCCCCACCTAACATGATCGCTGAAGACAAAATGGGTACATGAGCGGATGTGGTGAAGACAGAGGATGATGCCCCGCTACTAAAAGATATAGTGTCTGGGGTCTTAAAGGCTTGAAGCTAAACAAGCAGCCAGCCAACAGTGAAACCACAAGCCCACATGGAAGAAGCACACCAGCTGGTGCGATCATGGGGTGTCATGGAGACCAGGCAACAGGTATCAGAAGATTTACAACAAACAGTAAACAAACAAACAAAAATGCATTGGTGAGAATGGAGGGGGTTGGAGCGGAGACCCAAAGCCCATCTGTGGACAATGGAACATCCCCCCACAGCGGGGTCGCAGGGAGAGGATGAGTCAATCAGGGCTCAGTAGATCACTAATGGATCACACAATTTATCTCTAATCCCGTTAGGCCTCCTCACCCCATGCTATCATGACCCAGTGCAGCTTCCCACTCTGGACTAGACTGGAGCATGTACATAGGTGTAGGCAAGAGATAAAACTCACAACACATGGAGCCCAGGAACAAAAATGGGAATAAGGATACCAAAAGGATAGGGGAAGGGGTGAAGAGGTGAGGAAGGAGGGGGGCATCATTCGCAATGAATGGCACATAACCACACACCTCCATCCAGGGGAAAGAACAACAGAAACCAGAGGGGAAGGGAGATAGTGGTCAGTGTGAGATTTGAAAATAAGTAACAATTATAATCTATCAAGGGCCCATGAGGGTTGTGGGGGGGGGATGGGGGGTGGGGGGGAGGGAAAAAAGAAAAGCTGATCCCAAGGGTTCAATGGAAAGCAAATGTCTAGAAAAGGGCAATGGGGGAAAAAAAGAAAGAACAATGGAATATATGTACTATGTTGGATACAACTGATGTACGGATCGAAACAATAGTTGTAAAAGCCCCCAATAAAATGATCTAAAATATATAACTAAATCAATCATTATTTATTTTATTGACTCTGCAGTCTAGCAAAATGAAAATAGCTTCTATGTCAACACATCAATTTTGGAACCAAATAATTGACTATTAGAAACAAACATACATACAAACTTGTAAGCAGTTATCATGGTCGGGACTTTATTTTTAATGGCAGGCAGAAGATTCAGTGACAAGAGCCTTTGTGAAATATAAATTTCCATGATTAATAATAATTAAATTACTATTTTATCATTGTACTACTAAATAAATAAATTATTACAATACTGATTGGGTTAACTACATTTATATTGGCCAGCATTTTCCACTGCATTCATGAAAAAATTATAGAAAACCATAAAGATGAACTCAGAAAACATACTCAGAGTAACCAGCAAGGATCTGGAATCCAGGCCTCCAGATACTTAACATTACTATAATGATGTTATTTTAATATAATTAAAATTCTTTCTCATTAATAAAGAATACCTCAACTTGTCCTGTATATCTTTTCATTTATTAAAAAAAAAAGTTATCCTTTAAGAATTAAAAAAAAATGTCTGGCTTTACTTCAGAGAGCCCTTCTTTTTCCTTTCCTCTTCCTGAAACATGTGACAGTTTGGATCTGGCTGGAGACTCAAGCCTTAAGTAAGATTGCCACCATGACTGATGAGCAAGTCATCAACAATGGATCAAAGAAAAATTAATAATGACTTCAGCATATCAACTCAAGTCCTTGGGTGGAAAGGAATGACAAATACTTGCAGAAAGTCCCAGAAGCTCTATTTGGTAGCTATAGACAAGTCTCATTCTCTGACTAAATTATTAAAAAAGAATAATTTTATGGCTCTATACTGAGATCCATAGTAGGAGAGCTAGAGATTGATTTATGTTTTCAGAGAGTGCAATCTATTTGGTAATGTGACTAACTGTAACATGATCATTTTTTAGCAGAATTGCCAAAGGGGAAACATTGGATTTTTAAGAAAGTAATAACTAGAGACCAATGTCATTTAAAAAGGCACACAAGGAGACCCCCGATCTCCAGGGGCAGGGAATTTCTGAGGAGGCATCTAGGAATTTGATATATTAATCCATCAGTTTCAGGAAATGGTAGCCTTACTAGTCTTCCTTCCCATAGACTAAACTACAGATCCTAGTGGCATTTGAGTGAAATGTTTTCTGTCTTCTGAAATAATCAGAGCATATTTTTAAAGAAAAAAACGTGTCTTAAAGTAAAACCTGTTAAATCCTTCTGAAATTCTTGTCAACAATTTGCGATGCATCTCAAAGCTGAGATTTTTAAAAATAAATAATATAAATACAATCCGAATTTCAAAACCTAAAATAAGGTTTAAAAAATCTATTTTATATAATATACAATATATTTAATAAAGGACTATGGTAATTCATTTTTATATTGGAGTTTAGAATTCACAGTATGCGTGAAGTAAGAGCGAGGAGTACAAGAGTTAAAAGAAACAGAGGTACATATTACATATACAATTCTACTATAATGGTGATCTATGAGTAGAAATGTATGTGTAAAAGTGTCTTTGAAAATTTAATGCAGGATTAGTCCAAAGGAAGTGGTGATTAAAGATTTCCCAAATACCCAACTTTTCCAAAATGTTAATATCTCTTCATCATTTATCAACCACACCACCCATGCCTCATGAGTATTAGCTTATTCCTCATGTGCCAGGGTTCTGCAATTCTCTGCACTATCTCTTAGAACTACTAACGAGATGGCTCATGTGACTGTGGGTGTTACTAAGTCCCAAATCTACAGTTCAGGTACTTGGCTAGAGGATCCTCCTCATCTACTAGGCTGAGGGTGATTATGAATAGTGCCATATTGCCTAGTGGTCAGGAGTGTCCACCAGTCTTATGCCTATGTAACCCCAACCAACATGAACGGGAATAAGCTGAGGGAGAAGCACTGGCCAGACTGCTCTGGCTATCAGCAATCTCTACTTGCTAAGCAGCTAATCTGATGTCCTTTTTCAAAGTGGAAGTGTTCGGGCAAAAATAAATGACAAATGGAAAGAAGGGGAAATAATAGCTGAAGGTAAAGAAATTAATAAAGGAGTTATGCAGTGGAGCCAATCTAACATTATGCTTCTTCCTTGAGAGAGACTCACAGTCTCTCCCAGTTCAAGTAATAATCTTGCCTCAATTCAAGTGTGGATGGATTAATCGCTAGAAGAGCCAGGGGGTGGCTTGAGTTATAGTCAATTAATAATATAGGCGTTCCAGCTTTAATTTCTTTTGTGATTGATCTAATTCTGGGTTTTATCTGCCTGTGCCCACAGTCCTATTTTTGAGGGCATTTTCTACTAATGAACAGGAATAAAAGCCTGCCTCAGAAGAAGGCATAATCTGGGCCACACTCTTGTTTCCTTGGTAGCGTCTTAAGATTCCACTTTAGACCTGGGCATGAAGCAGGCCACACTGTTTTCCTTGGATTTATAATCATGCCACCATACAATCCCCTTATTTATCACCTCTCCTGGAAAACCAGTCCTCTGCTTCTTGACTGAACCTTCGTGGAAGCAAAAGGACTTGCTGTGAATTTTGGACATTTTTGGCTTTGAGCTCTATACCCTGCCATTGTCTCACCCCTGCCTGACCTTCAGAGTTTCCACTTGACCATACCTGACACCATGTGAGGCAGTTCTTCAAAGTTTCACGAGTTTCTGAGGGACATTGCTGTGATTAGCAGAACCTAGAGACATTAGGGAATAGAGTCAAAGGAGGAGTGTGTGGGATGGTAGGCATGGTGTGGGGTGGGTAGTGTCGGAGATTAATGGATATGAATAGCATCATGAGAAATTTGGACATTTTGGACATCATTAATCATCAACTCCTTGGGATTCAAAAACTCAAACTGCCACCAAGTCAATGCTGACTCATAGAGACCCTATAGGACAGGGTATAACTGAAACTTCTGAGACTAACTGTTTATAGGAGTAGAAAGCTGCACCTTTCTTTTAGATTGCAACTCAATGTGTAACCACTACACTATTAGTCTTGTATTAATTCTTCTAAAGGATACTGTTACCACAGGTACAAATAGCAATATAGGAGAGGCCTTGAAAAAGTTTGTGGAAAAATGCTACTATCTTTTCATCCTTTTCCGATCGGTTTCTGAACACTCTCTTGATTAAGAACAATTAGTTCTTAAAATATAGCTCTGCTTGATACTGACCTTCATGAAAGAAATACAGAAGATACGGGTGCTATGGTAAAGTGTGGTGAAGAAATTAGATGGTGCCTGGCAAAGAGACAGAATGGCATTGGAGTCTTAAAGGCTTGTTTTCAAGCAAGCAGTCATCTACCCAAGGCATCAACTAAGCCCACGTGGACGAAGCACACCAACATCTGCGACCTGTAAAGCATATAATTCAAATCTGAAATAGGGCACGGTGTCAGAGACTAAACTGTGAGATTCTGGTGTGTAGAAGCCTATGGATGATAAAGAAAGTCAAAGGACATTTGCAGTATCTATACACTGAAAAAAACCTCCTGTGATTTCACTCTAACCACAATTGAGGGATGGAAATTGATCAGACATATTGTATTATAGAGATGACTAGTAGACTAAGATGATAAATTTCACTTGAATGATTAAAACCTTGTCATCTGATATCCCATTTGAAAAACTCTGTGTTTGATCTGGTTGCAATATTTTCTGTGTGTGTGTGTTTAATATTGGGGTTTACTTCTGATGTATTTTGCAATTGTTGGCAGCCTTCTGGACTTTTTGTTATGTATTTTTGTATGTTTTTTAGTATATAAACCCAGGATAGATATATCTATAGGGACATTAAGTAAAATAAAGTTTCCTGGAGGCTACAGAGGAAGTGAGGGTGGGGAGAATGGGGAGATAATATCCAGGAGAACAAGAAGGAAGAAAATGTTTTGAAACTGGTTGTGGTAGCAATTGTACAACATTGCTTGATATGATGAAACTACGGAATAGTAGGATGTCTGGACTGGGTCATAATAAAATGGTCTTAAAGAAAAAGATGAAATTAGTATATTTGAAATGATGAAATTCTAAGGATTTAGGATTATTTGTCATATAAACTCAAACTCCAAACAAAACGTATTGTCATTGAGTCAATGCTGACTCAGAGCGGCTCCACATGACAGAGTAAACTGGCCCTGTGAGTTTCTCAGACTGCAATTCTTCACTCAAGTAGAAAGTCCAGTCTTTCTCCCATGGAGTAACTGGGGGATTTGAACTGCTGACCTTGTAACCACTAAACTACCAGGACTCCTGATCTGTCATACAGTCACTGCTTATTCAAAATATATTGCTAATATACAAATGTAACAACTGTGATTTTAGTTTTAAAAAGAATATAAATCACCTACAAGTGAATATATAAGTCTACATATAAAGTGATATATATATATATATATATATATATATATATATATACACATACATACATACCCCACAAATAAAGCTGTGTGGGGCTTTTGCATTATGCATTTTTCCCACTAGGCAAGCATCCAACAACTCATTCAGAGTTAGTGCACCCAGTGGCATCTCCTGGGAAGGTTCTCTGTGGTCACAGTAAATTTTTTGCTCAAACCCTGTTTTTTGTGATGGCTGATTTAAGAGAACAGCATGTATCTGTGAAATTTTGTTT